>NW_026652288.1:63557528-63696195 GCF_009828535.3 Hylobates moloch | reverse complement strand
GTTTGTTCCCATTGCTTTTTTGTCTTCATTTTTCCAGGGCCTCGCAAAGTTTGTGGTAAGTAATTTGTACTAATTTTGCTGTAGGAGTTCATGAATAAATACACACTCGGTAGGAATATGTGAACTCACATGCACTATACTAAGGAACAAGAAAGTAAGGGGATGGAGTTTTTTGTTTGGCTTTCCATCTCAGTATTGCAGTAGTAAATTGTTTTAACAAATCATTCTAAGTCAATCAAGTTGTAGCTCTAACATAATAATACATAGAACATTGCATCTAATGTGAATCAGCTCAAGTATCTCAAACCTCAGAATTATATTTACTTTATTAACTCATTTTTAAACTTCAGAGCTACACAGTAATTTTCATTAACATAGCTTTGATTGAAATAGTGAACTGTAAATAACTCATTGTGAGCTGGACTGATTCACTTTCTGTCAACTCACATTTTTAATAAATATTATATTTCAAACTTTAAGAAATCAGAAACTGCCTTGGATAGGTAGGTAATCCATGTGTGTCATATTAAGTTTTATCCTTCAAAGAGATAAGTGTGAGAAAATAATGATTCTGATTGTATCTTAAAGAGAGAACTATATTAGCATTGTAGAAAAACAATGCTAAAATTAAAACTGAAAATTCTCAATGGCAGCATTTTGAGAAGATTTAAATTTTATCTGTACTCCTGATAAATGTTATTAAAATGCAAATATTTCAGAAAATCAAAACATAGTTTTTTCTGCAATAAGGTTAATTTCAGCAATTAATTATTACTTATCATAAGTTATTTGTAAAAGGAAAGACTCTTAAAGTTATTCATACTTAAAATAGAACAAGAAACAAATGTAGTAATAGGATATGTCAAATGCGATTAAAATAAATGCAATTCAAATAAAAATCTAAATGTGAAATATATTTAAATCTCCAATCCTTGTCCCTCTTTAACAATTCTTTCATTGTAACTCATGTGGACAGTTCGTGTTGATTGCTGTAATGAAACATAACCTCAACATTTTTTACATCATTTGTTTACTAAGAGCCTTTGATATGACATTATACAGGACTTCAACCTAGAGCTTGGCCATCTACAAAGCTGTCTCCCGTAGGGCGGTCCATTGCCATCTGAGTCCTCATTAAAATCACCTGATCTTTGTCCAGTGTCCTCTGCGGCAACATGGATGCAGTTGGAGGCCTTATCCTAAGCAAATTAACACAGAAACAGAAAAACAAATACCACATGTTCTCACTTATAAGTGAGAGCTAAATATTGTGTACACATTGACATAAAGATGCAAAAAACAGGCACTGGGGACTGCTAGCGATGTGAGAAAGGGAGAGGGGCAAGGGCTCAAAAACTACCTACTGAATACTATGCACTACCTGGGTGAGGGAATCATTGGTACTCCAAATCTCAGCATCACACAATATATCCATGAAACAAATCTGTACATATAATCTAAAATAAAAGTGGAAATTATTTTAAAAAATTATCTGGTCAATCTGGCCATAGCACCACTCTGGCCCAATTAAATCAACTTTTATCCTTATAAACATGCTGTTCATAATACATATTGAGGTGGCAATATATTTTATAACAATAAATGTATAAAGTAAAATGAGGTGCAACACTTAAGCTAGATGTGTCTACTGTTACTGCTAGCCCTGAGCTTGATGCTTGGAGCAGGTGGGGGCAATTCAGGTAGGTCTGAGTAAAGGGTGGGAAATTAGGTCTCCAGTTGTTTACAATTGGAGTGGGAGTTGGGGGAGCAGGCAGTATTTGGGGCAGCATGTGTTTTGGTATTTTAAAAATAGCAGTTTACGATCAAAGTAGTTTGACGTAGTAACTGTTCTCATCCTCTCCCGACTTTATTAAAAAGAGAAAAGACTGATGTATACGTTTTCTAAACTGAGGTAGTCAGTGGACCATAGGTGGATTTATTAGAGTTGCTAAAAGATTTAGTTTTTTTTTTCTTTTTTGGGGAGGGAAAACTTTTTTGATTAAAAAATAGAAAAGCCCAAGATGATAGTCTAAATAAGGCACTGTCATGTCTTGGATAGACAAGAGGAATGAAGAGAAAAAGTTGTGATATAGTAAAAAATTTAGATTAAGGAAGAAATTAATGTTGAAGATGAAATACATAGTGAAAGAATAAGGTTTCCTAAAAATAACATAGAGAGGGGAAATTGTTCAGCATTTAACATTTTGTCCTTTTCCTGTTTGAAAGTATATTGCTTATGTTATTGGATTGTCCTGGGTAAGAACATTCAAGTTTTGAGAAATAATAGGCATATTAATGTGTGCTTACTCATTGTATTTGCGTTATAGCAAAAAGTTAGTTTCCTGACATTTTTGCCTGAGAAAATCCTACTATTACAATATTTATGATACATGTGAGATGTAGACTTATCTAAACTTCTAAATTTTTGCATTTTCCCCTGAGGCTAATGTGAATAAAACAATGTAAAGAATAGATTACCTCTCCTTTGAAAATGGACCAGTGAGGCAATTCCTTGGTAATAACACATATTCTACTGATACTGAATTTTTTATGTAAGACCTTGCAAAAATGTGTCTGTTTATGGTCTTGGCTACCTTTCATCTCAATGGGGATGAAAAATTATGGACTGTGACTTTATATGTAAATCATCATGATTCTATCATTTTTTAATATTCAAAAATGGTTTCTTACATTGTTAGGGAGGTTGATCCCTTTAAGCATAATTTTTAATTGAAACTACATTGGGGAATTTGTAGTTTATTAGATAAGCCTATTACCATTTACTGCATATTACTATCTAGTGTCCATTTCTTCACATTTGCAGGCGTGGGCCCAAATCCAGAAGGCTTAATGATTAATTCCATGTTTCTAGTGATAGCAAAAGTTATTGTCTTTATGGTCAGGAGTAAGACCTGCTGAGAGTCATTTCTCCTCTTCTTGGTGACTACACACTTGGTAACTGGCTCTAAGAACCAAATTATGAGTTATCTCTGTGTTTATTTTCATACTGAAATGGACTTCAAGGTTGGGAAAGGAGTCAGGAAATTTTCCTAGGAAGAACTGTGCTAGATGCTCAAATTACTATGGCACAGTTTCCATCCATGAGGAACTCTTAGTCTAGAGCTGATACTGATAGTTCACTGTGCTAACAATGTGATCACAGACTTAACAGCCACTGCTCTGCAAAGGAAGGATGTTTGAACTCCATCATGAAGTCTGAGTTTCTCAGATGGCTAATGGAGTCAAGGACATTCTATGCAAAAGTGAAATAGTCTGGGGTATTCTACAATAATGACAAGTAACTTGTATCTGGATCATAGAGCAGGAGGGACAGTGCAGCCAGAAGTGAGGCAGGACAAGAGTTTGGATGATTTTTTTTTTCATGGAAGTAATAAAGTAGAGTAATAACATTACACTCAGCAATTTAAAAATTAGCTCTAGTAGACTGAAAGTATGGACAGACCATGTGGGAGAGTAATTAGGCAGTCATTGCTGTTATCCTGGATAAAGGTGATATGGACGTAATCCAAGGCAGCTGCCGTGAGAATGAAGAGTTGAGGGGACCCAGGGGACACTGGTGGACAGCAGGATGTGGGCAGTGGCAGTAAAGAATACAACTGAAGGACTACATTTGGTTTAGGTAAATGTGAAAGTGGTGATTTTCTGAGTAAAACAGGAATGTGTAAGCAGGAGCAAATCCGGGTCAGGCAGTGAGGTTTTTTCATGGACTTGATGAAGACAACTTTCTCTTCTCATCTCCCTACATGAAAGAGAAAGTACTCTGAAGGCAGGGCCTTTTCTAAGAGCTTGCTTTCAAGTAAATATCTTCACTTGATTAGTGTAAAGGAAGAAATGGGTAATATTTGAAAAGACGTTTAAAGACATATAAAAAAGAGAAGACATGCTGTTGAATTTCAATAAGTCCTACTCTAAGGATTCAGTGGTTTGAAACTTAAGGAGGTATAGGTGTTACTATTTTACTATGAGCAAAGTTTTTATTAAAAGTTTACAAGTGTAAGACGGTTTAAGACAGTTGTAGATACTTATTTGTTGCAGAATGCATTTTCAAGTACTCTTCCCTGGGAGGCTGTATCACTTTATGCAAATCCCTTATACAGTCTTAATCACATTGTTACAGTTACTTATATTGAGGACATGAACTGTCTTTTATAAATCTCTGTATGTCTCTGACCGAATAATGTATGCAGTATAATTAGAACATTCTAGAGCCTCAAAAATATTGTGTTAATTGAAGCATCCATTAAGTAATTGAGGTACTAATTACAAATTTTATAATCTATTTCTGCAAAAGATATATTTATTTCCCAATTTAAAAAAATATTTTCTCTTGAAATAAAATAGCATATATATTATGAACACTTTTAAACTGTTCAGATGGAACTTTCAAACCTGTAACTGCTACACACTACTGAGTTACTTTGTCACACGTGTTGTTAATTTCTAACACTTTTCAAAATCTTTAATTATTTTGATTATATATATATACATATATATATACGTATATATACATATATATATACATATATATGTATATATATATATTTCTTCCTTAAAATGTAAACTCCACCAGAGAAAGGAACCCACCTGTCCAATTTATATCTGTAGACTCAGTGTGTAGGGTGGTACTGACTCAAAATTAGTGCTAACTATGTTTATCTTGAGTGAAACAATTAATGGATTTAAAAAATCAAATTATATGACTTTGTTAGGAAAACATGAGGCCTTATTTTAATAACAATAAATAAGTAGGTACATAGTATAATTGTTATGAATGAAGCCTTATTTTCTACTGTTAACAAAAGTAATAATATTTGGAAACTTTCGGTTGCCAGGCACAGCACTAGATCTTTTAGTCCTGTTAAATCCTTGGAAATCTCTCAGAAGTTTTCTAAATTCAGCATATCTTATACATAAAAAATCTGAGACTCAAAATGGTTACAAAACTTGCGCAATGTCTTACAGTAGAGTCTGGATTTGAATCTAACTTTGTAGAGTGCCAAACGTGTTCTTTCCATTAGATTGCAAAATGCTATTCTTTATTGCAATTAAATTTTGTTTTTTAAAGTATCACAAAATGCAAGGGCTGTTTGAAAAACAAAGAAATATATGTACTCTTAAGAAAAATTAGAAAATGAAGATATTCTTATTCACTTTCAGAACAGATGTATTGAATGATAGGATTTCCTATCTGGTATTTGGCCAGGTGTCTCAGGCTGAAATATATCCTAATTATGTATTAGTATACATTAAACTATGCCAGACCACAAGCATGAAAGGATGTTAGACACTATACATGTCAATTACAAAAATAAGGAAAATATGACATTTTATGCCTCTGTAGCTCCATTATTGACCCCAAAACAATGTGAAGAATTATTCTGTTGAGACACAAAGGGGAGTAATAAAATGAAATGTTTTCCTTTTTGTTTTCTATGGAAACTTAACCTTCTGTTTTCAATGTGTACACAGAGGAATAAATGTCACATTGCTAGAATTATTCCAAAGATTTATATTATACTTTATATTTCAAATAAAGGCATCTCCCTGTAGGCCAGTTTGTATGAGTTTTTCCAGTAAGCATAAAAATGAAAACTAAACCTAAAGTCAAAATTACCTTTCTGAAGAATTTATGTAATAAAAACGCTCCTCTTTTATAAGTTGTATAAAAATATCAATAGGGCTTTTCTCATAAATGAAGAAAATGATCTTGAATTTTATATAGAAAAATAAAGTCATCAATAGCTAGAAGCTTTAAAAAATGAATAAGAAAAGTCTTTCTTTATAGATCCAAAACATATTATAAAGTCATTATAATCAAATCAGTGGTAGTCCAAGGGAATAAGCAAATAGATCAGTGGAATGAAATAGACAATCCAGAAATAGATCTAAGCATAAATGAGAATTCAAATGTGACAAAGGTAGACTTTTCACTGAGTAGGATGGCACAGGCACAACGTGGTAAAAGTGGCTGCCATATGAAAAAATATATGTAAAATTGTGCCCTTCGTATCATCACCTAGAACATCATCTTCCAGATAGCTCCATATTTAAATATTAAAAATTAAATGAGTACCATAGAAAAATATCTGGGAAGCTACGTATACATCTCAAAGTTAGAGACTTTTTTTTCCAAGACTGGAAATTCGGAAACTGCTAACAAGATGTAGAGATGGTTAATAATATTTTTAAAAAATATTTGAAAGTTGGAACATCAAAATCAATAGATAAATAATAGATTTGGAAAAAAGTTTGAAAAATAGATAAGAACCAAAGGATTAATACATACACATGATTTTAAGAATTCTGAAGAAAAACATACAAACCAATAAAAAGATTGTTAAATAATATGAAGAGTTAGTTCACAGAAAAGAAAATCTAAACTGATAAATGAAGTAGAAAAAAATGGTTAACCCCACTACTAGTTACGGAAATGCAAGTTAAATTAATAAAGAAATATTCTTGAATACTTATCAGACTGGAAAATATTTTAAGACTTTACCCATTGTTCACAATAATGATGAAAAAAGCCATCAGTTTTTTTGTGGGAAAGTAATTTGGCAATATACATTACAGTAAAAAAATACGCAAAACCCTTTGACCAAGAAGTCTTAATTCTGGAAATCTATCCCAAAGAAATACATGTAGCAAAACATGCAAACAAATATGATATTCAAAGTACTTCAGCACTGTTAGTAGTGGCAAAATCTGAGAAATAAAGTCAAATCCCAGGACAAAGCAAGAAGCAAAAACTTTTGTGCAGAAATGGGGACATAAATGTACGTGTATCTATATCTGTGTGAGGATATTTGTGTCTCTGTGTGTATGTATGTATATATAGATATATACACAGATACATATACGCATGGAAAAAAAGTAAAAACAAAAAGGAATGTATACCCAGTATCAACATGCATTATCTTGAATGGGTGAGGTCATGTCTGAGGAAAGGGGGAGATGCAGAGGAGGGAAGAGGCAAAAACAAAACAAAATATTTTACTTTTTTAATCAAAAAATTAAATATCTCATCCCATTGGTTGTGATCCAATTTAGGTATAATTACTTATGTAAAAAGAGTCAGTTTTATCCTTCGGAGTCTACGAAATAAAACAAGACATAGTCCATTTCTATCTGAGGTATACAGAAGTTTATTATAGTTATTCTTTGTAAACTGGGAATGTGAACCTTGTTGAATCACACTGCCCACCCAAATCTCTCTTCTTCTGGAATTACAGTGGTTATTCATTATATTCTACATTTTACAGTAATTACATTTTAAAGGAATTTGGCTTTATTGATTTGCAGAAAACATGAGTACACAGACTTCTCTAGCCAGCTTGAAAACATGCTGGGCAATTTATCTGGCAACAACATGTTGAATGGAGTATTCATATTATTACCATAATCAGGTAAATTTGATATACTTTTAAGTTTGATGCTCTAAGTCTTTACTTCTTGCCAAAATTGTATTAAACCAAAGTTTTCTTTCCTTATTGTACCATCTGGAGAGAACATTGTATACACTTACAAAATTTTTCCTGCAGGCATAGTGAGCTAGTCATCCTTTTTGATTAAAATTTTTTAAAAGTCTTTGTAAGCAGTATTTCTGACTCATAATATAATGTTAAAATATTGTTTTTAAAGTAAATTCAAGGGGATGAATTTTCACAAAATACAGGTGACCATTTTTGTTTAAGACTTTAGCCATTCAGAATTTAGCTCTGAATACATATTTCATTCATCTGAGAATAGATCCTAGGATCCATGCCATGCAATTTGTACATGGCATTCATAGAAAACCTTATCAGGCTTCATTTCTCACTTAATGTATATTTGTGTATATTTGACACCTAACTTTCTCCCGTTTCCTTATTTTATTTTTAGGTCCACAGAAATCTATAAAAAGCCAATTAGAAGGAAGGTCAGAGGTTGCTACAGGTAGCAGAATGGCATAGTGTTTAAGAGCTCATATTCTGTGCTTCAATCTCTTCATGTGTAAAATGGTAACACAATGGTGCCCATATAATGAGTTCGTTGTGAACATTACATGAAGTAATATTGTAAAGTGCTTAAATAGTGCTTGGAACATAGCAAGTGCTCAATAATTGTAAACTCTTGGCAGCCGGGCGCAGTGGCTCACGCTTGTAAGCCCAGAACATTGGGAGGCGGAGGTGGGCAGATCACTTGATGTCAGGAGTTCGAGACCAACCTGGCCAACATGGCGAAACCCCATCTCTACTAATAATACAAAAATTAGCTGGGTGTGGTGGCGGCTGCCTGTAATTCCAGCTATGCGGTAGGCTGAGGCAAGAGAATCCCTTGAACCTGGGAGGCAGAGATTGCAGTGAGCCAAGATATCACCACTGCACTCCAGCCTGGGTGACAGAGTGAGACTGTGTTTCAAGAAAACAAAAACAAAAAGAACAGAAACCATAACAAACAGTCTCTCAGACCACAGTGCAATCAAATTAGAACTCAGGATTAAGAAACGCACTCAAAACCATACAACTACATGGAAACTGAACAACCTGCTCCTGAATGACTATTGGGTAAATAATGAAATTAAGGCAGATATAAATAAGTTCTTTGAAACCAGTGAGAACAAAGACAAAACATACCAGAATCTCTGGGACACAGCTAAAGCAGTGCTTAGCAATAAATGTTATAAGCAGTGTTATAGCACTAAATGCCCACAGGAGAAAGCGGGAAAGATCTAATATCGACACCCTAACATCACAATTAAAAGAAATAGAGAAGCAAGAGCAAACAAATTCAAAAGCTAGCAGAAGACAAGAAATAACTAAGATCAGAGCAGAACTGAAGTAGATAGAGACAAGAAAAACCCTTCAAAAAATCAATGGATCCAGGAGCTGATTTTTTGGAGAGATTAACAAAATAGACTGCTAGCCAGACTGATGAAGAAGAGAAGAGAGAAGAATTAAATAGACGCAATAAAAAATGATAAAGGGGATATCACCACTGATCCCACAGAAATACAAACTACCATCACAGAATACTCTAAACACCTCTATGCAAATAAACTAGAAAATCTAGAAGAAATGGGTAAATTCCTGGACACATACACCCTCCCAAGTCTAAACCAGGAAGAAGTTGAATTCCTGAATAGACCAATAACAAGTTTTGAAATTGAGGCAATAATTAATAGCCTACCAACCAAAAAATGTCCAGGACCAGATGGATTCACAGCCAAATTCTACCAGAGGTACAAAGAGGAGCTGGTACCATTCCTTCTGAAACTATTCCAATCAGTAGAAAAAGAGGAATCCTCCCTAACTCATTTTATGAGGCCAGCATCATCCTGATACCAAAACCTGGCAGAGACACAACAAAAAAAGAAAATTTCAGGCCAATATCCCTGATGAACATCAATGCAAAAATCCTCAATAAAATACTGGCAAACTGAATCCAGCACCACATCAAAAGCTTACTGATCACGATCATGTTGGCTTCATCCCTGGGATGCAAGGCTGGTTCAACATATGCAAATCAATAAACGTAATCCATCATATAAACAGAACCAATGACAAAAACCATGTGATTATCTCAATAGATGCAGAAAAGGCCTTTGAGATAAAATTCAACACCACTTCATGCTAAAAACTCTGAATAAACTAAGTAGCGATGGAACGTATCTCAAAATAATAAGAGCTATTTATGACAAACCCACAGCCAATATCATACTGAATGGGCAAAAGCTGGAAGCATTCCCTTTGAAAATAGGCACAAGACAAGGATGCCGTCTCTCACCACTCCTATTCAACATAGTATTGGAAGTTCTGGCCAGGGCAATCAGGCAAGAGAAAGAAATAAAGGGTATTAAAATAGGAGGAGATGAAGTCAAATTGAATCTGTTTTCAGATGACATGATTGTATATCTAGAAAACCCTATCGTCTTAGCCCAAAATCTCCTTAAGCTGATCAGCAACTTCAGCAAAGTCTCAGGATACAAAATCAATGTGCAAAAATCACAGGCATTCCTATACACCAATAATAGACAAACAAAGAACCAAATCATGAGTGAACTCCCATTCACAATTGCTGCAAAGAGAATAAAATACCTAGGAATCCAACTTACAAGGGATGTGAAGGACCTCTTCAAGGAGAACTACAAACCACTGCTTAAGGAAACAAGAGAGGACACAAACAAATGGAAAAACATCCCATGCTCATGGATAGGAAGACTCAATATCGTGAAAATGGCCATACTGCCCAAAGTAATTTATAGATTCAGTGCTATTCTCATCAATCTACTATTGACTTTCTTCACAGTATTAGGAAAAACTACTTTAAATTTCATATGGAACCAAAAAGAGCCCATATAGCCAACACAATCCTAAGCCAAAAGAACAAAGCTGGAGGCATCATGCTACCTGACTTCAAAGTATACTACAAGGCTACAGTAACCAAAACAGCATGGTACCGGTACCAAAACATATATAGAGCAATGGAACAGAACAGAGGCCTCAGAGATAACACAACACATTCTACAACCATCTGATCTTTGAGAAACCTGACAAAAACAAGCAATAGGGAAAGGATTCCCTATTTCATAAATGGTGTTGGGAAAACTGGCTAGCCATATACAGAAGACTGAAACTGGACCCCTTCCTTACACCTTACACAAAAATTAAGTCAAGATAGATTAAAGACTTAAAAGTAATACCTACAGCCATAAAAACCATAGAAGAAAACCTACGCAATACTATTCAGGACATAGGCATGGACAAGGACTTCATGACTAAAACACCAAAAGCAATGGCAACAGAAGCCAAAATTGACAAAGGTATCTAACTAAACTAAGTTTCTCCACAGCAAAAGAAACTGAGTAAACAGGCCACCTACAGAATGGGAGAAAATTTTTGCAATCTATCTATCTGACAAAGGGCTAATATCCACAATCTACAAGGAACTTAAAGAGATTTACAAGAAAAAAGCAAACAACCCCATCAAAAAGCGGGTGAAGGACATGAACAGACACTTCTCAAAAGAAGACATTTATGCAGCAACAAACATATGAAAAGAAAGCTTATCATCACGGGTCATTAGAGAAATGCAAACAGAAACTACAGTGAGAAACCATCTCATGCCAGTTAGAATGGTGATCATTAAAAAGCCAGGAAACTCCAGAATCTGGAGAGGATGTGGAGAAATAGGAAGGCTTTTACACTGTTGGTGGGAGGGTAAATTAGTTCAACCATTTTGGAAGATAGCGTGGCGATTCCTCGAGAATCCAGAACCAGAAATACCATTTGACCCAGCCATCCCATTACTGGGTATATACCCAAAGGATTGTAAATCATTCTACTATAAAGACACATGAACACGTATGTTTATTGCAGCGCTATTCACAATAACCATGACTTGGAACCAACCCAAATGCCCATCGATGATAGACTGGATAAATAAAGGTGGCACATATACACCATGGAATTAGTGCAGACATAAAAAGGATGAGTTCATGTCCTTTGCAGGGACATGGATGAAGCTGGAAACCATCATTCTCAGCAAACTAACACAGGAACAGAAAACCAAACACTGTGTGTTCTCACTTATAAGTGGGAGTTGAATAATGACAATACAAGGACATAGGGAGGAGAATATCACACACCAGGGTCTGTTAGGGGGTGGGGGGCTAGGGGAGGGATAGCATTAGGAGAAATACCTGATGCAGATGACAGATGACATGTTGATATGTGCAGCCAACCACCATGGCACATGTATACCTATGTAACAAACCTGCAGGTTCTGTACATGTATCCCAGAACTTAAAGTATAATAAAAAAAAAGCAAAAACAAAAACAAACAAACAAAATTACACAAATAATTGTAAGCTCTTGTTGTTAGAGTTACACTCACAGCAATCAACATTTGACAAAATATGATCTGAATTTTCTGACCCCACAAAAAGTGGGGGTCAGAAAATCTACTAAAAAAAAAAGATAATTTCAAAAAGCACAGAAATCTTGAGCTTATCTAGTGGAAAAGCAAATAATGCCTACAGAGCTTCCAGATCCTGAGAGTACAACAGGATTATAACTAAGTGAAATAATGTAGCATGACAACCCAAGGACATAAAACATTTGATTTACATTTGGTGTTCTGTATTTAAGAAAATGGAGGAGAGGTAGCATGGCTGAGTGGTCTAAGATTCTGAATTAAGTCTCCAGTCTCTTTGGGGCATGGTTTTCAATCCCACCACTGCTAATTTGTCGCTGGGTGCCATGGCTCATGCCTGTAATCCCAGCACTTCCAGAGGCCAAGGCGGGCGTATCACGAGGTCAAGAGATGGAGACCATCCTGGCCAACATGGTGAAACCCTGTCTCTACTAAAAATACAAAAATTAGCTGGGCGTGGTGGCGTGTGCCTGTGATCCCAGCTACCCAGGAGTCTGAGGCAGGAGAATCGCTTGAACCCGGGAGGCGGAGGTTGCAGTGAGCCGAGATCGCACCACTGTACTCTATCCTGGCGACAGAGCGAGACTCCGTCTCCAAAAAAAAAAAAAAAAACAAAACTAGAAAAGTGTTTGATGCAATTCAAGCAATTCAACATGATTCCTTAAAAACATTTAGAATTTAGAAGAATGTGTTTGTGCTTAATTCCCAGTTACCTAATTATCTAAAAAGATTCATTATCTGAGGGTGGCAGAAAGCACAGTTTTGTACAATATTTACAAATGTTTTATTTTGCATAATCTTTTACAATAAACTGTAAAATATTTGGACTATAATACATTAAAATTAAAAACTTAAATGATAAATTTATTAGTATTGAGTCTTTAGAAGTTTCTACCATGCATATTATCATATTTAATCTCATAAAATCCTGTGAGATATATATTATTATGCTCAATTTAAATATGAGAAAACAGAATCTCAGGGTGAGTAAATCCATATTGGTTTCTTATTGTTATAAACCAATAATAAACCACCACAAATTCAGTGGCTTAAAACAACACCAATTTACTATCTTACAGTTTTGTACATTGGAAGTCTCACTGGGCTAAAACCAAGTTTCAGATAATATTCTAAAATTAGATCATGGTTATGGTTGCACAACTCTGTGAATATAAAAAAACCACTTTAAGTAAATGCTATTGTATGTGAATTACATTTTAATAAAGCTGTTAAGAAATCTAGTAGTGGAATAGTAGAATAAGTAATTTCCTAGCATCTAACTTGTGAAAAGCATCATGTTAGTTATGAAATATTGCTGAACACATTGCCTTGTCTGCCCAGAGCAGTTACATTCTCCTGGAAAATATTCCTTCACAACCATGACACAAAAGTTGTACAGGTCAACTCCTCCTAACCACAGGATGAACACTGCAGCTGAGCCATTAAAGGGTCTGATCCATAGTCCTCCATCCACAGATGACAGTGTCATCCAAGATGGATCAATCAGTCTTCTGTCCAAAGATTTTTTTGATTGGAATTGGAGAGTTGTGTCTCTGGGTGAAGAGCTTACAAAGAAAAAAAAAGAAAAAATCAGCCTGCAATGATCAGTGGCCATTTTTTTTCTTGTGGTTATTTTCCCCTCCCAGTGAACTGCAGCAAGAAAGAATTAAAACCAATTAAAGAAAAGACAACAGATGGAATGGGGAAGCCCTGATGTCTTCCACATTCTAGCTTCCAATTCTACTGGGCCAGGTTCACTCTGTCCTTTCTGTTGCTCTGATATTATTCAAATTGATTGGAGTTGGGTCTCATGATCGTAACAAAAGTTCTGTTCTCAACTATCTTAGTTAGAGATTACTTGGGAAGAAAAACTATGAAGATTTGAAAAAAATAAATAGAACTCTAAGCCTGAAAGTAAAATGGGAAAAAAGGGAGTCTGCAATCAAAGTGCAACGTGAAAACAAGAGTATGCAATTCATTTCTAAGTGAATGATTTAGATAAAGAGTTTCGTGAATTTAGAGGAGAGAGACAACACTGTAGCTTGGGTGATCTGGAAAGATTTTCTAGAGGGAAAGGGTCCAGACTAGAGTTAGACCTTGAAAAGTAGATTCTTTAAGTTTTTTCTTAGGGTCATCTGTGCTAGCTCACTTAAATGAATTTCATTTGGAGAGAGATTTTAAAAGGATCCTTCGGAGACAGACAAAACATATCTTGAACAGGAAAGGGGAGAAGAGACAAATTTCATCTGTGATTACAGCAAGGATATTTTGTTCAGATGTTAGTATTGATGGGCATATGACAGACTTTTATAATGGGAATAACATCCTTTTTGTCCTAGGGTATGCACTGCATTAAAAATGATAAATTCTGGCTCTCAGTAAAATCAGTGAAACTTTTAAGCTGATGAAAGATTAACGGAGTATTGTCAGAATCAAATAAGAATTGGATTCTAGTCAGTCTTGTGGAAACAGTCTAGTTTTTTGTTTGTTTGTTTGAATTATCAGCCTAAGTTCCAGTAATCCTTAAGAATCTATGCAATTTTCAGTTACACTTGTGTGGCTTTGATGTCTCTCTTTATTTTGAACATTGATCTTGATTCATGAAAGTCTGTTGCATAACATGAAAAGAATGGACAAAATGCCTCTACAAGTTGCCTAGTGTTCCATAATTTATTTATGTCTTTTGAATTTCTTTTTAAACACATATCCCTGAGGTAATACTTTTTGTAAACTGTGAAATCCCATGGGTGAGATTATAATGTTGGTCACTTCAACAATGAACTGAAGTAGTCCTTAAGAGCTTTTCATCAAAATTGTTTTTCTTATAAAGAAAGGGAAATATAAAAATCAAGTTTCTAACATTGGGAATTATCTTCGCTGGCCTTCCCCAAAGGAAATACTACCAAAAATATATTTCCTTTGGTTTCTTCTGAATGATTAACATGTAATTCTGAGGAAATTAGTAGAATTGTAGATTGTTAGAGTGAAAAGAAATCTCTCTGACTTTGTTTAATGCAATAAACATCTTTTATAGTGTTAACACTGAGATCCTGAGAAACTGTTAGACTTCCCAAGTCAGGGACTGAGCAGCACCTAAAACAAAAATGTCCCAGGTTTTTAGATGACACCATATTCTTTTCTCTTAAAAATATTAAAATATTGCCTAATTCAAAGTATTTCAGAGACTTTTTTCATGTTAGTTTCATTTTAGCCAGTACAAGTATCTATAATTGGTCATAAATTAGAAGTTTCTCATGTTTTTGTTTTTTACTTTGGTATCCTCTAAAATGTTCACATGCAGGGAGAATAATGTTAGAGTTTTATAATACATGGTTTGTAAAAGTCTTGGATGAAAGTCTTTTAAAAGCTACAGTAAAACTCAGAACTGAAAGGAAATTACTTCAAAGGCATGGAATCTGAAAGCTGCGACACAAAATGTAAAATTTTTAGATGATATAAAGAATGTATGGGTAAAGTCAATAGTTAAAACAATAATAAATTTGGAAACTTTTTGTAATAATACCTCATGTGATCAGACCAGATAGTAGTTACAGCTCTGACAAGATGTTGATTCTTTTGGAATTCCTTTCATCTGGAAGGTGGCTAGGATCTCCAG
Source organism: Hylobates moloch (assembly GCF_009828535.3). Classification (NCBI taxonomy): domain Eukaryota; kingdom Metazoa; phylum Chordata; class Mammalia; order Primates; family Hylobatidae; genus Hylobates; species Hylobates moloch. The sequence continues at coordinate 63,680,645 of NW_026652288.1, read as the reverse complement.
GCTACTGTAGCCCAGCCAATAGCAGCCTCATAGTCCATTTACCCATGATAAAGTACAAATATACATTTACAACTAAGTCAATTTACCCCACGATAATATAGAAATATAATTCTCTGGTTGTCATGAGGTAAAAAGCATTGGAAACACTTATCTGTGACAAAAAGAGGTCTTATGAACTAAAACAACAATGTTAAAAGCCCAATAGAAAAACAGGAAAAGTATATGAACAACAATTTACAAAATTGCTATCTAAATTGCCAATATAAAATGTCTCCAGGTTTTTTTAGTAATCATGGAGATCTAAATTGAAGTAAAATCTGTATATCTCTTTATACTCATAAGACTGGCAAAAGTTTAAAAGTATGGTGAAATCTATTGCTTGTAGGGATGCTAACAGAATAATATTTTCATTTACTGCTAGTGGTTAGGTGAAAAATTTCTGCCCTTTTGGAAAAGTGATCTGTGCATATCTTTTGACAGAACAATTTTATACTCTTGGAAATACATTCCTTTAAATATGACACCTGCCCTGATTTGCTTACACACATACACACCCAAGAATACTTATTGCATTATGATGTATTTTTTTTTCTTTTCACAGCAGCAAAACTCAGGAACCAAAATGAACAGATAAACAAATAGTAATAGGGAAATGCTTACTTTGGTTTAAAATAACTTGAAACATTTTAGTTAGAGTAGTAAGTTCAGGGATCTATTTTACAACATGGTGACTGGAGTTACTACAATGAATTCTTTTTTATTTATTTATTTATTATTATTATACTTTAAGTTTTAGGGTACATGTGCACAATGTGCAGGCTTGTTACATATGTATACATGTGCCATGTTGGTGTGCTGCACCCATTAACTCGTCATTTAGCATTAGGTATATCTCCTAATACTGTCCCTCCCCCCTCCCCCCACCCCACAACAGTCCCCGGAGTGTGATGTTCCCCTTCCTGTGTCCATGTGTTCTCATTGTTCAATTCCCACCTATGAGTGAGAACATGTGGTGTTTGGTTTTTTGTCCTTGCGATAGTTTACTGACAATGATGGTTTCCGGTTTCATCCATGTCCCTACAAAGGACATGAACTCATCATTTTTTACGGCTGCATAGTATTCCATGGTGTATATGTGCCACATTTTCTTAATCCAGTCTATCGTTGTTGGACATTTGGGTTGGTTCCAACTCTTTGCTATTGTGAATAGTGCCACAATAAACATACGTGTGCATGTGTCTTTATAGCAGCATGATTTATAGTCGTTTGGGTATATACCCAGTAATGGGATGGCTTGGTCAAATTGTATTTCTAGTTCTAGATCCCTGAGGAATCGCCACACTGACTTCCACAATGGTTGAACTAGTTTACAGTCCCACCAACAGTGTAAAAGTGTTCCTATTTCTCCACATCCTCTCCAGCACCTGTTGTTTCCTGACTTTTTAATGATGGCCACTCTAACTGGTGTGAGATGGTATCTCATTGTGGTTTTGATTTGCATTTCTCTGATGGCCAGTGATGATGAGCATTTTTTCATGTGTTTTTTGGCTGCACTACGATGAATTCTTGCAAAATTCTAAGAAAGTGGATGTAAAGTGTTTTTGGCACAAAAATGAATGATAACTATGTGAGATAATGCACATGTTAATAATGAGCTAAATTTACTCATTTCACAATGTATACATACTCCAAAACATCATGTTGTACACAGTTAATATCATTTTATCTGTCAATTTAAAAACAGACCTTTCGTAAAAGATATCTGTGAAAAGACTCTTAGAATGAGAAATGAGAGCTTCTATTAAAATGCCAGCAATAAATCTAACAATATTCCTTTTCTTATATTTACAGGAATAACTTCCAGATGTAATATTCAATTTGGAATTATAGCATTTTCATCTAGATAATTATTTTTTGGAAGATAGCATAACTCACCTTCCTTTCATATAATATATTTTTATCATTCTTCAGGTCACTTGGCTGAAGCTGGTACCGTGATGGATTTGTAGCTGCTATTAGAGATGCCACTCAAGGCAGAGGTAGGGGAAAATCTTCCTGATTTTCCTTTCTTTCTACACTCTTATCTCCTCTTAACTTCTTTAATATGCTAACCCCAGCCAGAAATGCTGGCCATGTGAATCTTTCCCTGTAATACACAACAGACCAGGGTAAGGCAAACAGTAGATCTGAGAGAAAATTGGACAAGGACTGGTATACCTTCCCTTTGGGTGAGCAGATAAATTTGACAATTTTCTTCATCCCTTCTCCCTGTGATCGCCACGATTTGTTTAGAAGATTTTGGATTTAGATTTTGCAAGAGTGTCTTCTCTTTATAGGATTTTTTTGGGCCATTTTGTTTTGTAACTGTTCTAAGAACAATCTTATACCTAATTTTAAGTTTCATTAATTTTATTGCTCACTATTTTTCATACCACTTCTTTGCTATTTTTATTACAATTCTTAATTTTTTCTTTTGCTCTTATTCACATATTATCATTTAGGTAGGTGACACATTCTTAAGACCTTGTTCTGTTGTTTTTTTTTTTTGAGACGGAGTCTTGCTCTGTCGCCCAGGCTAGAGCGCAGTGGCGCAATCTCGGCTCACTGCAAGCTCCGCCTCCCGGGTTCACGCCATTCTCCTGCCTCAGCCTCTCCCAGTAGCTGGGACTACAGGCGCCGCCACCACGCCCGGCTAATTTTTTTTTTTGTATTTTTAGTAGAGACGGGGTTTCATCGTGGTCTCGATCTCCTGACCTCGTGATCCACCCGCCTCAGCCTCCCAAAGTGCTGGGATTACAAGCGTGAGCCACCGCGCCCGGCGTTTTATTGTTTCTTAACATTTCGTCTTTTGTGTAAGGAAGAGAATTCTAATGACAAATAGATATTGATAAATAGATTCATCTCTTGTGAAAGGAAGAGATTCTAATGACAAGTAGATAAACGACAAATGATAACTCACATAGTTATCTTTCATTTCTGTACCAAAAACACTTCACATCCACTTTCTTAGAATTTTGCAAGAATATATTAACTCTAGTCACCATGTTGTACAGTAGATCCCTGAACTTACTCCTCCTAACTAAAATGTTTCAAGTTATTTTAAACTGAAGTAAGCATTTCTCTATTATTTGTCATTTTAAAGGCTACTTTTTCCTTCTGCATGGAAATGTATAGATTTCATTTTAAACGTTGGTTTTGAAATTAAGAACAAACAAAATGAAACCTTAGCCTAGTACTTGAAAAAGAATATTTTTTTGATCTGATGCTTTAATTCTGTTTTCAGTGTACGGATTTTTTTCCTCTTTGATCATTGATTCTTCTTAATCTTACCATTTTGTACTTATATTAAATATTATTTTTATTTACCTGTATTTAATCCCAGATGAATTAACAATTACTTTAATCTGGATTTGTATTTCTAACAGAAATTCCTTGAAATTTCTGGCATATATATGGTCTCATTTTGCTTGTTTCCAGGATTTATTTAGTTGTTTTCTAGATATTTTTGTGTTTGTCATTTTAGTGGGAACTTAGAGGAGGATAGAGTTAAATATCTGCACTCAAATCACCATTCAAAATAAGAAATATCTCAATAAAATTTAAACATTATAAAACTTACCATTCCTTTCAAATATTACCAAAGTATGTGGCTACTTTGTACAAACGAAGAAATATTCTCTCCCTTAGGTGTTTCCAAGTGATGGAAAATGGAGAAAGATTTTCCTTTAGAAATAGGAAAGTGAGGATTCTAATTCATTTCCTGGGCTCTTTGGTGGCCACAGGTTTTTCAGGCCATGTTACTGGTGTGAACCATCCTAATCCATCTGGTCATCTTGATTGCAGTGTCTCATTGGTGTGCTATGATGTCAAGCTGAGAGAGAACGTGGCACAGCAGAATTGCTTTCAAGACTAACAGATTCCTGCATTTTTAAGCAAGCACTACCATTTTCTCATCTGTAAAACAAGCCTGATCCTACTTATGTGCATTATTAATTGACTTGTATAGTTTTATTGAGTGATTAAATGTGTTGTAGAGCATGTATTAGGATCCTAGGGGCATAAAGATGAGTAATATCCAGTCTCTGCTTTCAAGAATTATATAGCTAAAAGGACTGTGAGGATTGTGTGAGAATTCATTAGCTTATATAGTAAATATTTGTAGAGAACATAATTGTTATTAGGAACTCTCCTAGGCATTGAGATATTAGGATGAATAAAAAATCTTATTAGCCTATTTGATTACATTTTATTAGAGGACAAAGGGAGATGATTAAAAATTAAACATCTAGTATAATGTCAGATGTTGAAAAGTTCTGTGAAGAGAAATACAGCAAGAGTGGGGAGTATGTGTGTGTGAAGGAGGGAAGAGAGAACTATTTTAAATGGGGTAGTCTGGATAGCCTTTCTGAGAAATGTCTGGGAAAAGGACATTGCTGAAAGAAGAATATATTTAGAGTGTTTGAGAAACAGCAAGGTAAGAATGGCTACACTTTGGTTATTTAAGGGAAAAATGGCAAAAATAAGAATGGAGAAGTATTTGCTAGAGTTTTTTGGCCATTGCCAAGAATTGAAATGTTATTCTAAGTGCAATAAAGGGAAACCATTGGAAGGGTTTGCACAGAGAAAGAGATGACTTGATTTGTGCTTTGCAAAGATTAGTCTGGGTGTTTAGTAGGGAATAGCTGTAGGGGAGACAAGGTGAAAGTGGGAGAGGAGGAGGTAGAGTGGGAGTGATGGAAGGCTAACATAGGAGAACAAGAGAAAAAGCTGTGCTTTGACTTGGGAGCAGTGTTTGAGTGAATGAGTCTTCATCAGATAATATGATACTTGGTATGGATAAGCTTTTAGTAAATAATTCTATTCTTATTATCATGTCTATATTGAGCAGTTACAAAGAAACTACATCTTCAGGCTTTAAGCAAAGTGTATGAAAAAATACAAGCAATTTTCTCGTAAACCCTTCAAGAAAAAACAGTAGGTAATAAAAATGGAACGTAAGAGCCTTCATTAAAAGATCATAGAGAAACTTCTGTAAATTGGTAAGAAAAATAAATCTAATCCAATGGAATAATGAAGAAAAGGAACTAAGAGGAAGAATATATGGTTAACAAACATAGGAAAATACACTCAATTTTATTGTTCAATCAGGGAAGTGAAAATCAAAACTGTAGGGAGACAATAGGTCACACCTACCTGTTTGGCAGGAATTAAAAAATTTAACACTAACACATATTGGCAAGGATATGGAGAAATCAAAACATTTATACACATTGCGGGTGGAAGTCTATATTGGTATAATGGAATATATGGAAAATAACAGGGCATTATATAATAAATTTGAAATTGCTGTTTTTTCATGACTCAGCAATTCTACTCATAGCTCTATACTCTAGGGCAGTTATTCTCAAAGTTGGTTCCTGGACCTGCAGCATCAGCATCCCTTAGGAACTTGCTAGACATATAAAATCTTGTGACCCATCACAGCCATACAAAATTAGAAACACTAAGATTAAGGCTCAACAGTCAGGTTTAAATAAGCTCTTCAGGTGATCCTGATACAGCTAAAATGTGTGAACCACTCCACTAGAGAAAGATTTGCACATGTGTACTAGGAGACATGTGCGAAATGTTTGCAGCATCTTTGTTTACAGTAGCAAAGTACCCTAAACAAACAATCTATTATTAATAGAAGGTATAAAGGAATGTATATTCACACAATGGAATACTGTACAACAGTGAAATGAACTATAGCTAAACACAACATGCATCAATCTCAGAAATATAATAGTTGAAAAACAAGACAAGACTTGGAAGTGAAAACGTAATTATACATATTAATAAAAAGTAAAGAATATCTTATTGAAAGAAATAAATATATGTAGCAAGTTTGGTAAAATTATATGAAAAAAATAAGGAAATATTAAGCTCAAAATTCAGGGAAGTGGTGGTTACTTATGATGGAGAAGAAAATGTGTAGGATCAGGGAGCAGTGTTCCCAATGGTGATAAAGGTTCATTTTCTAAACTGGGTAAGAAAATGGGTAGTTATTGTAGTATTGTGCTTTATGCCCTACATATATTATTTAATTTTTTTATTTGCTCAATATTTGGTAACAATAATACAATATGATTAATAAAAATAAAGCAAATGAACACACACAAAAAAAGGATGGAGAAAAAAAACAGTGGGCTCCTTTTCCTGTTGTATCCACAGTGTCAGGAAGCATATAAAATAAGTTCAAGAAAAAAACCATATATGTATCCACATTTTTTCTCTTATTCATCTCAACTTTCCTTTCTTACCATACAGAGATTCGCTCAAGAGAACTAATACTTATTTTAAGTGCAAAGGCAAACTAATTTTTAAAAATGGATCTGACAGGAGAATGCACAAATAATTAGGAAAAATAAGCCTAGAAATATAGAAAATAAATCTCAAAATTTCTAAAAGTTCAAGTATTCTGATTCAATTAAAAATGGTAAGCTTTAGTGAGTAAATGAAAATTACATCAGCATGTTCCCTGAGTTTTAATGAGGCAAGAAAGAGCTGTAATCTCTGCAAGAAGGCCAAGTGACAGAGGATATTACGAGAACAACATGCTCTGTACTTGGATAATGCTGCAGAAATATTGCCTTCTTGTCATAGACTCTGAATTGCTTTTTTATTTTTTTTACAGGAAATAGGATTAAAATGCATGCTGGCCATCTACACTGCACAGGTAAACTCAGTTCAATTCACAATGACTATTACAATAAAATATTATTTTGTATATAAACAGAGGAAATTTCTTTTTCTCCATAATTACATTTAGGCACTTAAACATGGCAGATTTCAATTATAAAAGGAAGAGTTTAACCATTTCTATCTCATTTGGAAGTATGCTATTATTTTAGTAGTATTTTATTTTGGCAACTAAACAAATAGAGACAGTCGTGTGTGTGCTAAATGGAGACCAACAAATTCTATATATAATATTTCAAAGAGTACTTTTGAGACATGAGTTACTGTGCTAACCACATAACGTGCTGTTTTACCACAGAATAAGATAGTTATCTTCCCCACAGGATGCCAGTTAGAGACAATAGAAACTTTACATTGCTTTGAATTGTGTGTTGAAAAATGTTTGTGTGTGTTTTAAATAATAGGTAGGTATAATTCAAATGAATAAAAAATGTTATAAATAAGCATGTAAATAATGATGTTTCAATTTCAACACTGCTGGGTAGAATACTTGCTCCTGATAAAATTTCTGTTGGCTTTGGCCATTGGAAACACAGATCGTGTTTTCCTCTAAATAGTTTAAATTTTTAAAAAGTTTACTTGAAAGACTGAAATGCAATAGAGTTTAAGGATCTTGACTATTTGGGATGTCTAACTGAGGGCAGACAGTGAACTTTTGAGCAAATTCTAAAAAGGGCATTGAACCTGTGTTCTGTAGAAGTCTCTTATCGAATAATTAGGCATTTTTCTCAATGTTTTACTTTAATATGAACCAGATTCTTAAGCCAAGTGAGAAATAACAATGACATTTAACTATATTTTATGTTCAAATTAGCAAATATTAAAAATAATCTTGGCAAGATTATTTGAAGTGATACTTTCATTTGTTGCTAATATATAAACTGATGTATCAGAACTTAAATCCTGCTATAATAGAATACCTGAGACTGGGTAATTTATAATGAACAGAAATTTACTGACTCATAGTTCTGGAGGCTGGCAAGTCCAAGATCAAGCTGCCACCATCTGAGGAGGGCCTTCTTGCTGCGTCATCCCATGGCAGAAGGCAAGAGAGCAAGAGGGGACCACACTAGACCTTGTATATGGGCACCAATTCCACTCTTCAGGCTGGAGCCCATATGGCCTAATCACCTTTAAAGGTTCCATCTCATAATATTGTTACAATGGCAATTAAATTTGAACATGAGTTTTGGAGGGGACAAATATTTACAACATAATAGCTGATATAAACTTTATCAAAATCAATTTGGTAACAGAAAAAAAAGAGCCTTAAAAATACCTGTACCCTTTCATTTATTTATTCTACTTTTCATTAATCTATCCTAAGATAAAATCATAAACATAAAAAAGATTTAAGGAAGAAAAATGACAGGAGAAACAAATTAAAAGTTAAAAAAATTGAGAAGTGCTAAAGTAAACTGTTGCACAGCCAATTTGTAATGAATTATGAAGCCATGTAAATGAACTTTATGAACAACTATGTACTAACATTAAAACAGCCTAAGTAATTAAAATAGCATAGAAACATTTAAACAATGTAGCCATAATTGTGCAATTAACCCTCCCCCAATCCCACCAAAATAATAATAAACAGGAAAGAAGATTAATAAACACAGACATAATAATAACTATCTCTGGATAATGGAAGTATGTATGATTAGTTTTTACATTATTCTGTATTTTCTAAATTATATATAATGGGGATATGTTGTTTCATAACAAAACAAATCTGTTGAACTCTTGTTTAGATAGAAAAATCCAAATCAATACTATGTTAAAATAACATAGAAATTTTCCAAATTTTTGGATATTGTATTGGTATAATGTGATTTCAAAATGATGAACCACTGAGTATATGCAAAAGAAAATATTTATTTTATATATTTAGATTATACTTTTTTCCCTATTGGATGCTGGGCTATTTTTTCCTCACACCTCTTAGCATGCATTTGCCAGAAATGTGGAAATGGTTGATGGTGGTCCTGTGTGTAAACCATTCAGCTGATCCAGAGTAAAGTAGAACTTATGAGCCCCATGACATGAAAATTTGTCTTTAAACTAACCAATGACTAATATTTTAAGCAATGGTTGTATTTTATAACATAGATTTTTTGTTTTCATGTTCAAAAAATGTTCTGTGATGATTTTCTGATATTAAATTTCCCCCACAGCTATGAATAGAAACTCAAATTCAAAGTCAAGAAGTTGTTGTCTTTTACATTCCAAATGACACTAAATACCATTTCAGTGACCACGATGACCTACTTGTATCTATAGTTCTTAAAAGCTATGCTTCTTTGTTCTTATTCTAATGTGTTTGCAGTCAAGTGCAACCAGGTTGATAAATTGTCTTTAAACATTCTGATGGGAAAGCAGGGAGAAAAAGAAATAGTTGTTTATGGAAGAGGAAGAAGAAAGTATCTTGTTAAGTACACTCTAGTAAAAGGTAAAATGAAAGTACCACTTCCAAATTATATATCATTTGGAAATATTTCTTTTTCACTAAGGAGGGGAAAAGGCAGGTAAGTTTAGATTAAATCAATGCTTAAGTGTCAATAAATTTGAGAATGAAGAACCAACAAGATGCATTTGAACCAAATTAAATTTGACTCTCAATTCCACTAAGCATATACTATTTTCAGTAAACACATGTTTTTAAGTCAACTATGTGTATAGAACCATAATAACAACTATTGATAATATTTAACTGAGGTTAACATTAAGATGGGCTTCAAAATCCTAAGAACTTGTTAATTAATCAATGGTAGAAGAGGCAGAATAAGAATTATATTCTCTATAGAATCATAGAGAAATCAACATGGGAGTACGAATTGGGAGGCAACTGAGAGTTTAACAGGATCTTTTTAAAGATTATCCTAGGTATAATATGGTTAACATCAGTAAAGAGTTTCATAGGTCTCCATTTACCATTTAAAATCTGAGCCTATTAAAATATATTTGGGAAATTATTTTTCGTTTTTTAATCACATATCAACATCTTACTTTCTTAGTTCTATTTCACCTAAATGTGTCCCTGTAATGCAATTTTTATATAAATTCCTGCTAGATGGGTTGGCCTAAGTTACTATTTGAAAGGCTTCTAAACTCTCCTGTATTGACCAGCTGAAATTTTCCTTTGTAATGGCACTTTACTTGAAAATATTATCAAAAAATCATTTTAGTTAGATAATTTTTCTTAAAAGGTAGATGTAGTTGAATGTTATCACTCGTTTGAATTTTAGTGTAAATTTTAAAATCAGATGATTTCCTGTTTGTCTAAACTTTTGAAATTGAAGATTAATATACACAAAGTCAACTGCAGAGATCTTGAGTGTATAGGTTGGTATCTTTTTCAAAGTGAATATACATATTTAAAGCTCCAAATTTCCTTCTAAGTACTGCTTTGGCTGCATTCCACACATTTTGATTTGTCATATTTTCATTATTGATTTCAAAGAATTTTCTAGTTTTCACAGCAATTTATTTTTTGGTCCAAGATTGTATGTGTAGCTTATTCCAAATATTATTTTCTTATTGATTTCTAGCTTAATTCTACTGAAGCCAGAGAATATATTCTGTATGACTTCAATCTTTGAAATTTGTTAAGACTTGTTTAATGGTCCAGATTATTTCTTTTAGTGAATGTTCCATGTTTACTCAAAAAGAATGTTTCTTTCTATGATAAGAGGGTTGTGTTGGTGGCATCTCTACTGTTCTTTTCTGTTTGTTGAATTGTGCAACATCTTCCAAGTGATATTTTATAGGAGTGTTTAATTTCTTCTGGCTCCATCTAGTTGCTGCATTTGAAGCAATGGTATTGCTTTGTATTTGCCCTAAGGTCATTTGACCTAAATTTGAAGGGGTTCGAGTTTTTAACCTGATCTGTAGAGCAGAGAGGTTGAAAGCACTTAAAACTCTTGTTCAGTTCTCACATGGTCTTGCTGTCTGAATATCTGACTCTTTTCCATAAACATTTCTTCTCAGCTCATGTAGCTCTTCAACAGAAAGCTGCTATTACATATATTGTAATTTATGAAGGATGTTGGAGGGTCACAGCTTTACCTGTGACAGGTTTTGCCCGTGGTTTTGATACCTGTAACTCAGGGTATCTCAAAGCAAGTTGTTCTCCCACCACTTCCTTTCCCTGTGTCCTGACATTCCTTTCCCAATGCTGTGAAAAAGGTTCTGCTTCTCAGATGAATGGGTGCTGTCTGTTTTGTTTTTAAATGGCCAATTTTGAGGATAAAATGGGAAGATATAATTGCTTCTTTTATACCTATTTGTACACTCTGGTGGAAGGGAGTCCGTATATTTATGTACACTCTGGTGGAAGGGAGTCCTTATATTTAGGTTCAAAATATATTACTTTCTTGGATTTCCTTCTTAACTTTTTCTAACTTTGGGTCTAGTTTTTTTTTTTCATTGTCTCCTTTCCCAGGCATCTCTATTCTGGCAGAGCCATGGCAGGACATATTAAAATTCTAGTAGAAAACACTGAAGGAAAGTCTGTAGAATCACTAGTGACTAAATACTGGGAAGCTATTTTCTCAGTCTTCCTCCATGTTGTGTTCTTTGTGTTATCAAGATGATAATGTATTATGTATTTGAATTCTTGAAAAATGGAAAATGCTTAAGATATATGTATCTAAAGTATATGCTATATTGGTGCAAGAATGGTAATTTTCATTAAAATGGTAATGAAAAAAGTGAGAAATATTTACATGTGTGTTCATAATTCAACAATACTAAATTCTTATGGCATGGTGTGATGGAGTAGAGAGTCGGATTCAGGTATATCATGTTAGTGTGGCCATGACTTTTAGCCAAGAGTTAATGATATTCTTAGGCTTTACTAACAACTAGAGAGGTCAACAGCATTTTCACCAAGTGAAGCTTTTAAAGGAAAAGGAAAATATTGAGAAGACTATGTTGGAACTCAGGGGAAAAAAACAGAGTATCAATCCTGATCGAAGGGCCAAGGTAGAGTCAAGGAGCCAGAAATAAAGTATATGTTGTCCTGTGTGTGTGTGTGTGTGTGTGTGTGTGTGTGTGTTTCTGTGTGTATAGAAGGGAAGTTAATCAGAGGACCATTTAAAGCCATCTTCTGGCTCAGGTTGTAGACTAAGCTCTCTGTTTTTATTGGAGCAGAGTAGGACACAAATATAGCTGTACTTAAATGAATCTTCGATCAGAGCAAAAGAGCCCATGTATATTTGTTTTTCCATTTTTCATCTATTTTCGCCAATTTTGAGCAAAGTTGCAAAACACACTAACAAGGGTTCGGGAGTATCATCAGTCTCATTAACTGTGGTGAAAGTATAAATTGGTAGATGATTTTAAAGAAACCTGTCTATCTATCTATCTATCTATCTATCTATCTATCTATCTATCTATCTTCTATCTATCTATCTATCTATCTATCTATCTATCTATCTATCTATCTATCTTTCTATCATCTATCTATCCATCTACCTACCTATCATCTATAAGAACTTTGGAATAATATCTATTCCATTTGGCCCAGTAATTCCAACTTTTAGAAATCATACTAAGAAAATTAGATAAAGTTTTATTTATAAAGATTTTCCATGCATTGCTATTCTTAATCATTTACTTAAAAAATTGGCAAATATAACACAAATGATGAAAACTATGTAAAACATATAACAATTATAAAGCAAGCACATATATGAATATCACGTAAATCAAGACAGAATGAGGCCAACACACAAAAAACCTCTTTCCTACTTGCCCCAAAGGTAACCACTATACTGAATTTTATTTTAACACCAAGCATGCATCCTTAAATAATATGAGCTTTCCTGGTTTTTAAATCTTATGTGAATGGAATAATTCTGTATATATGTGTTTGTGTCTTGCTTCTTTAACTCAATATTATGTGTATAAAGTTGATATATAAATCTATAGCTTATTTTTATTGTTGTGTAGTTTGTAATATTTGTATATACGATCAGTTACGAATACGTCATCAGTTATTTATCCATTTTATTTAATACTGATGAATGTTTATATTATTTCTTTTACTTTCTTTTTATTTTATTCCTTTTAACTCCTCCCCTTCTCCTTTCCTTTCTTTGCTTCCTCCTTCTTTCCTTTAACCTTCCCCTCTATCTTATCCTCCTCCTCAGTCATTCTTTCCTTCATTTGCTATTACAAAATAAAATCAGTGCTGCCATAAGTAATCTGTATATGCATGCTGCATTCATGTGCATGCATATCCCTAGGGTATAAATACAAGAGTAAAACTTTTGCTTGAAAGTTCATTTTCTTTCACCATTAACAATATTTGGTACTGTAATGCTTATAGTTTTGCCAGTTAGATGGCTGTATGAGGGTTCTCCAAAGAAACAGAACAAATAGGACACACACACACACACAACACAGATATATTAAAAGAAATTGGCTTATACAATTATGAAGACTGAGAAGTCCTACAGCCTGCCATCTGTAAGGTAGAGATCCAGGAAAGCTGGTGGTTTACTTCCAGTCTGAGTCCAAAGGCCCAAGAACCTGGATACCTGATGATGTAAGTACTAGTACAAGTCTGAAGGCTCCTGTACCAAGATCACTGATGGTTTAAGTTCTAGCCAAGGGCAAGAGAACACCATTGTTCTAATTTAAGCAATTAGGAAAGAGAGGAAATTTTCCCTTTTGTTCTATTCAGTCTCCAATGAATTGAAAGACGTCTACCAAAATTGGGGAGAGCAATCTGCTTTACCTCCCTCTACTTATTTATATGTTAATCTCATCCAGAAACACCCTCACAAACACACCTAGAATGTTTAACCACATATCTGGACACCCCATGTCCCAATCGACACATAGCAGCTGTTGTATATGGTATTTTTTTTTTTTTTTTTTTTGAGATGGAATCTCGCTCTGTCGTCAGGTTGGAGTGCAGTGGCATGATCTGGGCTCACTGCAACCTCCGCCTCCTGGGTTCAAACGATTCTCCTGCCTCAGCCTCCAGAGTAGCTGGGACTACAGGCGCGTGCCACCACACCCAGCTCATTTTTTGTATTTTTAGTGGAGACGGGGTTTCACCCTGTTGGCCAGGATGGTCTTGAACTACAGACCTTGTGATCCGCCTGCCTCAGCCTCCCAAAGTGCTGGGATTACAGGCATGAGCCACCGTACCCTGATGTATATGGTATTTTCTTGTGGCTTAAATCTGAATTTCTCTGAGCAATTTTTTATGTGTATGGACCATTAAAAATCCCTCTTTTGAGAAATGCCCATTTTCCCTTTGGGTCATGTCTTTTTTGGGTCATATGTAACTTACGCTGATAAGTTACAGTTGAGCCTTTGTCATTTACATATCATGCAAATGTTTGCAACAAGACTGAGGTAGAGAATGAGAAGAAGGGGAGGGGAGAAGAAGAGAAAGAGGTGGAAACAAAGGAAGAGAGGAAGAAAAGGGAAAAGAGAAAACAAAAAGGAAATAAATGGAAAAAAATAATAAGGAAAAGAAAATGTCTCTGTCATTTGTCTTGTAGCTTGTTTAATGTTGTTTCTTTGATACAGAGACATTTTAAATTTGAAGGAAAACATCAATTTTTAACAACCTCTTTAGTACTTGGTATCATTTTGGATTAAAAATATTTCATTACTTCAAGATCATAGAGATATGCTTTTATATTATCTTCTAGAGAGTTCCTAGTTCTGCTATTGACTTTTAGATCAATAATCCACCTGGAATTCTTTTATAAGGTATAAACTATGAGTGAGTGAATTTCGAATTTTTTCCAGTTTGATTGCCAACTGATGCAGCACTTTCATTGAAAAAATCTATTTCCTATTACTCTGCATTCATGTCTTGTTGGTAAATCAATTATCTATTATATGCGTATTAGTTTTCTGATCTTTATTCTTTCTATTGGTTTGTTATTATTTATCTCTGTGTTAGTGCTCAATAGCTTTAATTACTTGAGTATTGATACCTAATAGTGTAAGTTCCTGCTGGAATCATTTATTTTGAGTATCTTGTGTAATTTGGCCCTTTGCATTTCCATATAAATCACCTCCAATAAAAAAACTTTTAATATACTTAAAATATCCATTAGCATTTCTGGGTGGAGAATTGACATATATAGAGAGCACTGTCTATGAACAGCACATATCTCAGTTTATTTACAACTTCTCTAATGTCTCTTTTAAAATTTGTAGAACTTGCCTGTTATAGGTTTTATACATTTTAATATTGTTTTCTAGTTAATAGACATATTTGATACCTTTTAAAATATTTCCTTTCTTTTTTGTTTTTGCTTTGTGCATTTTGAAATAAAATTATCTTTTATGGTAACTTTGCATCTACCAATCTTACTAAACTCCTTATTAGTTATAAATGTTTGCTCATAATTTTTGAATATTTAACGCATTCAAAGATATATTCTGAGAATAATTGAAATTTTTTCTTCTTTCTTTTTTTCACACTTTTTATTCACTCTTTTCCCATAGTACTGTGGAAGAATTCCATGAATGGAAGTAGTGATAAGGGGCATTCTTGTCTTGTTCTACATATCAAATAGATAAATATTTTGATGTTTTGCTATTAATTAGTATGTTCCTAGTAGTTCATTTTGTATATACTGTTTATCACATTGAGAAATTTCCTTCTATTCCAGACTTGCTTAGAGTTTATATAATAAATATATATTTTCTCTCTTTGTGTGTGTGTATGTGTGTGTGTGTGCATTTTTTGAATTGCTTTACTTTTTCTACAGTTATTGAGAGGATTAAAATAATTTTTAAATCTACTAAATCAGTGATTATGTTGATAATTTTGGATTAAACCAAACTTGTCTTCCTATAATAAATCTAGGTATTCAATTAGATTTTTATGTGTTGCTCACTGCAGCTTGCTAATATTTCATTTAGAACTTTTGCATGTGTTAATGAGTGAAATTGGTCTGTACCTTTCCATTTTTTATTGTCGTTTTCAGAACGTTGGTATCAAGGTTGTGTTAATTTCATAAAATCATATATATATGTATTTATAGATTATGTATTATAAGTATATATAAATAATATATATAAGTATATATAATAACTTCTTTTTTTATTTCTTACCAGTATTTCTCTGGAATTAGAATTGTTTCCTTTTTGAATGTTTGCTAACACTCACTGATTAATACATCTGGCTTTGAGGTAATCATTGTGCAAAGAGTTTGATTACCAATTCAATTCATTTAATGTTTATAATACTAGCCAGGTTTTCTAGTTCTTCTAGAGTTAGTTCCATAAGTTATATTTTTAAAAAGAATTAGACATTTATCATTTTCAGAATTACCATGAAGCTGTTCATGAAATTAGGTTATCTGTTAAATGTCTTTATTTTTTCTCTCTCTGTTCTCACCCCATTTCTCTTTATTATTCTCTCTCTCTCTTGCTCTTTCTCTTTTATTTTCAAGTTAACATTGTTAGCCTTTTGATAAACCCCTGTTTTCTTTTGATGATTCCATTTTTTGTAAATTTTTTTTTCTATTTTGTTTCTTCTACTTTCTTTGGGTTTATTTTGCAATTCATTTTTGAACCTTTTGGGTAAATGTTTAGCTTAAGCATTTTCAGTCTTCTTTCTACTAATGCATAAAGTTCACATATGCATTTCATTTATGCAATGCTCTGGCTGGATTCTACAAGTGTGTTATGTACTATTTTTGTTACCATTTGGGTGAATATATTTAATTATCAGTTTAATTTCTTCTTTAACACATGATTTATTTAGATTTAATTTTTTATTTCTAAAAATATAATAAATTTAAAATAATCTTATTGTTACAAATTTGTGATGAGACTATACTATACATTAAAACTTTAGACATTTTATGAGATATGATTTATTTACACCTATACAATATTTTAAAATTTTATTATTATTATTACACTTTAAGTTCTAGGGTACATGTACACAATGTGCAGGTTTGTTACATAGGCATACATGTGCCATGTCGGTTTGCTGCACCCATCAACTCGTCATTTACATTAGGTATTTCTCCTAATGCTGTCCCTCCCACATCCCCCCAGCCCCCAACAGGCCCCGGAGTGTGATGTTCCCCTCCCTGTGTCCATGTGTTCTCATTGTTCGACTCCCACTTATGAGTGAGAACATGCGGTGTTTGGTTTTCTGTCTTTGTGATATTTTGTTGAGAATCATGGTTTCCAGCTTCATCCATGTCCCTCAAAAGGACATGAACTCATACTTTTTTATGGCTGCATAGTATTCCGTGGTATATATGGGCTACAATTTCTTAATCCAGTCTATTATTGATGGACATTTGGGTTGGTTCTAAGTCTTTGCTATTGTGAACAGTGCTGCAATAAACATATGTGTGCATGTGTCTTTATAGTAGCATGATTTATAATCCTTTGGGTATATTCTCAGTAATGGGATTGCTGGGTCAAATGGTATTTCTAGTTTTAGGTCCTTGAGGAATTGCCACACTGTCTTCCACAATGGTTGAACTAACTTACACTCTCACCAACAGTGTAAAAGCCTTCCTATTTCTCCACATCCTCTCCAGCATCTGTTGTTTCCTGACTTTTTAATAATCACCCTTCTAACTGGTGTGAGATAGTATCTCATTGTGGTTTTGATTTGTATTTCTCTTATGACCAGTGATGAGCATTTTTTCATGTCTGTTGGCTGCATAAATATCTTCTTTTGAGAAGGGTTTGTTCATATCCTTTGCCCACTTTTTGATGGGGTTGTTTGATTTTTTCTTGTAAATTTGTTTGAGTTCTTTGTAGATTCTGGATATTAGCCCTTTGTCAGATGGATAGATTGCAAAAATTTTCTCCCATTCTGTAGGTTGCCTGTTCACTCTGCTGATAGTTTCTTTTGTTGTGCAGAAGCTCTTTAGTTGAATTAGATCCCATTTGTCTATTTTGGCTTTTGTTGCCATTGTTTTTTGTGTTTTAGACATGAAGTCTTTGCCCATGCCTATATACTGAATGATATTGCCTAGGTTTTCTTCTAGAGTTTTTATGGTTTTAGGTCTTACATTTAAGTCTTTAATCCATCTTGAGTTAATTTTTGTGTAAGGTGTGAGGAAGGGATCCAGTTTCAGCTTTCTACCTATGGCTAGCCAGTTTTCCCAGCACCATTTATGAAATAGGGAATCATTTCCCCATTGCTTCTTTTTGTCAGGTTTCTCAAAGATCAGATGGTTGTAGGTGTGTGGTGTTATTTCTGAGGCCTCTGTTCTGTTCCGTTGGTCTATATCTCTGTTTTGGTACCAGTAACATGCTGTTTTGATTACTGTAGCCTTGCAGTATAGTTTGAAGTCAGGTAGCGTGATGCCTCCAGCTTTGTTCTTTTTGCTTAGAATTGTCTGGGCTATGCAGGCTCTTTTTTGGTTTCATCTGAAATTTAAAGTAGTTTTTTCAATTCTGTGAAGAAAGTCATCGGTAGCCTGATGGGGATGGCATTGAATCTATAAATTACCTTAGGCAGTATGGCCATTTTCATGATATTGATTCTTCCTGTCCATGAGCATGGAATATTCTTCCATTTGTTTGTGTCCTCTTTTATTTCATTGAGCAGTGTTTTGTAGTTCTCTTTGAAGAGGTCATTCACATCCCTTGTAAGTTGGATTCCTAGGTGTTTTATTCTCCTTGTAGTCGTTGTGAATAGGAGTTCACTCATGATTTGGCTCTCTGTTTGTCTGTTCTTGGTGTATAGAAATGCTTGTGATTTTGGCACACTGATTTTGTATCCTGAGACTTTGCTGAAGTTGCTAATCAGCTTAAGGAGATTTTGGGCTGAGATGCTGAGGTTTTCTAAATAGACAATCATGTCATCTGCAAACAGATTCAATTTGACTTCGTCTCTTCCCATTTGAATACCCTTTATTTCTTTCTCTTGCCTGATTGCCCTGGCCAGAACTTCCAATACTATGTTGAATTGGAGTGGTGAGAGAGGGCATTCTTGTCTTGTGCCTATTTTCAGAGGGAATGCTTCCAGCTTATGCCCATTCAGTGTGATATTGGCTTTGGGTTTGTCATAAATAGCTCTTATTATTTTAAGATACGTTCCATCAATACCTAGTTTATTGAGAGTTTTTAGCAGGAAAGGCTGCTGACTTTTGTCGAAGGCCTTTTCTGCATCTATTGAGATAATCATGTGGTTTTTGTCATTGGTTCTGTTTATTTGATGGATTATGTGGATTGATTTGCATATGCTGAACCAGCCTTGCATCCCAGGAATAAAGTCAGCTTGATCGTGGTGGATAAGCTTTTTGATGTGGTGCTGGATTGAGTTTGCCAGTATTTTATTGAGGATTTTCACGTTGATGTTCATCAGGAATATTGGCTTAAATTCTCTTTTTTTGTGTATGTGTATCTGCCAGGCTTTGGTATCAGGATTATGCTGGCCTCATAAAATGAGTTAAGGAGGATTTCTTCTTTTGCTATTGATTGGAATAGTTTCAGAAGGAATGGTACCAGCTCCTCTTTGTACTTCCGGTAGAATTTTCTGTGAATCTGTCTGGTCCTGAACATTTTTTGGTTGGTAGGCTATTAATTATTGCCTCAATTTCAGAACCTGTTATTGATCTATTCAGAGATTCAGCTTCTTCCTGGTTTAGTCTTGGGAGGGTGTATGTGTCCAGGAATTTATCCTTTCTTCTGTATTTTCTAGTTTATTTGCATAGAGGTGTTTATACTATTCTCTGATGGTAGTTTGTATTTCTGTGGGATCAGTGGTGATACCCCTTTATCTTTTTTATTGCATCTATTTGATTCTTCTGTCTTTTCTTCTTTATCAGTCTTGCTAATGGTCTATCTATTTTGTTGATCTTTTCAAAAAACCAGCTCCTGGATTCATTTTTTTTTTTTTTTTGAAGAGTTTTTTGGGTCTCTATTCCCTTCAATTCTGCTCTGATCATAGTTATTTCTTGTCTTCTGCTAGCTTTTGAATTTGTTTTCTCTTGCTTCTCTAGTTCTTTTAATTGTGATGTTAGGGTGTTGATTTTAGATCTTTTCTGCTTTCTCTTGTGGGCATTTAGTGCTATACATTTCCCTCTATACGCTGCTTTAAATGTGTCCCAGAGATTCTTGTACATAGTTTTGTTCTCATTGGTTTCAAAGAACATCTTTATTTCTCCCTTTATTTTGTTATTTACCCAGTAGCCATTCAGGAGCAGGTTGTTCAGTTTCCATGTAGTTGTGCAGTTTTGAGTGAGTTTCTTAATCCTGAGTTCTAATTTGATTGCACTGTGGTCTGAGAGACAGTTTGTTGTGATTTCTGTTCTTTTACATTTGCTGAGGAGTGTCTTACTTCCAATTATGTGGTCAGTTTCAGAATAAGTGTGACGTGATGCTGAGAAGAATGTATATGCTGTTGATTTGGAGAGTTCTGTAGATGTCTATTAGGTCTGCTTGGTCCAGAGCTGAGTTCAAGTCCTGGATATCCTTGTTAATTTTCTGTCTCATTGATCTGTCTAATATTGACAGTGGGGTGTTGAAGTCTCCCATTATTATTGTGTGGGAGTCTAAGTCTCTTTGTAGGTCTCTAAGAACTTGCTTTATGAATCTGTGTGGTCCTGTATTGGGTGCATTTATATTTGGGATAGTTAGCTCTTCTTGTTGAATTGATCCCTTTACCATTATGCAATGACCTTATTTGTCTCTTGATCTTTGTTGGTTTAAAGTCTGTTTTATCAGAGACCAGGATTGCAACCCTTTATTTTTTCTTTTCATTTGCTTGGTAGATCTTCCTCCATCCCTTTATTTTGAGCCTGTGTGTGTGTCTTTGCACATGTGATGGGTCTCCTGAATACAGAACACCAATGGGTCTTGACTCTATCCAATTTGCCAGTCTGTGTCTTTTAATTGGGGCATTTAGCCCATTTACCTTTAAGGTTAATATGGTTATGTGTAAATTTCATCCTGTCATTATGATGCTAGCTGGTTATTTCACCCATTAATTGATGCAGTTTATTCATAGTGTCAATGGTCTTTACAATTTGGCATGTTTTTGCAGTGGCTGGTACTAGTTGTTCCTTTCCATGTTTAGTGCTTCCTTCAGGAGCTCTTGTAAGACAGGCCTGGTGGTGACAAAATCTCTCAGCGTTTGCTTGTCTGTAAAGGATTTTATTTCTCCTTCACTTATGAAGCTTAGTTTGGCTGGATATAAAATTCTGGGTTGAAAATTCTTTTCTTTAAGAATGTTGAATATTGGCCCCCACTCTCTTCTGGCTTGTATGGTTTCTGCCGAGAGACTCACTATTAGTCTGATGGGCTTCCTTTTGTGGGTAACCCGTTGGCTGCCCCTAACATTTTTTCCTTCATTTCAACCTTGGTGAATCTGATAATTATGTACCTTGGGGTTGCTCTTCTCGAGGAGTATCTTTGTGGTGTTCTCTGTATTTCCTGAATTTGAATGTTGGCCTGCCTTGCTAGGTTGGGGAAGTTCTCCTGTATAATATCCTGAAGAGTGTTTTCTAACTTGGTACCATTCTCCCCGTCACTTTCAGGTGCACCACTCAAATGTAGATTTGATCTTTTCACATAGTCCCATATTTCTTGGAGGCTTTGTTCATTTCTTTTCACTCTTTTTTCTCTAATCTTGTCTTCTCACTTTGTTTAATTAATTTGATCTTCAATCAGTGATATCCTTTCTTCTGTTTGATCGAATCGGCTATTGAAGCTTGTGTTTGCTTCACAAAATTCTCATACTGTGGTTTTCAGCTCCATCAGGTCATTTAAGCACTTCTCTACACTGGTTATTCTAGTTAGCCATTTGTCTAACCTTTTTTCAAGGTTGTTAGCTTCCTTGTAATGAACTAGAACATGCTCCTTTAGCTCAGAGAAGTTTGTTATTATCGACCTTCTTAAGCCTACCTCTGTCAACTCGTCAAACTCATTCTCCATCCAGTTTTGTTCCCTTGCTGGTGAGGAGTTGTGTTCCTTTGGAGAAGAAGAGGCATTCTGGTTTTTGGAATTTTCAGCCTTTCTGCTCTGGTTTCTCCCCATCTTTGTGGTTTTATCTACCTTTGGTCTTCGATGCTGTTGACCTACAGATGGGGTTTTGGTGTGGATGTCCTTTTTGTTGGTGTTGATGCTATTCCTTTCTGTTTGTTTTCCTTCTAACAGACAGGCCCCTCAGCTGCAGGTCTGTTTGAGTTTGCTAGAGGCGTACTCCAGACCCTGTTTTCCTGGGTATCACCATCGGAGGCTGCACAACAGCAAATATTGCTGCCTGATCCTTCCTCTGGAAGCTTCATCCCAGAGGGGCACCTGTCTGTATGAGGTGTCTGTCGGCCCCTACTGGAGGTGTCTCCCAGTCAGGCTACATGAGGGTCAAGGACCCACTTGATGAGGCAGTCTGTCCATTATTGGAGCTCGAACGCCATGCTGGGAGAACCACTGCTCTCTTCAGAACTGTCAGGCAGGGACGTTTAAGTCTGCAGAAGCTGTCTGCTGCCTTTTTTTCAGATACGCTCTGCCCCCAGAGGTGGAATCTAGAGGGCAGTAGGCCTTGCTGAGCTGCAGTGGGCTCTACCCAGTTCAAGCTTCCCTGCCACTTCGTTTATTCTGTGAGCATAGACCCGCCTACTTAAGCCTCAGCAATGGTGTAGGCCCCTCCCCTAGCCAAGCTCCAGAATCCCAAATTGATTTCAGACTGCTGCACTAGCATTTGGATTCCCCCTCTTATTTAACAGTCTTTGTCTTCTAAGTAGAACATTATTCATCTGTATCTAATACAATTACTATTTGGGTTTAAATCTACTATCTTGTGTTTTTGATTTATCACTTCTCTGCTATATAACTCTCTCCTTCTTTTAGGATTCACTGAGCACTTTTTTCAATTCATTTATTTCCCTCAACTACTTTGGAAGAGTGCGTGCGTGCGCGCACACACACACACACACACACACAGGTGATGACTCAAGAAAATACGATATGCATCCTTAACCTATTAAAGACTAATCTTAAATAATATTTGACCCTTCTTCTGAAAATTACCATGGACCTTAGGATACTTTAACTCTAACCAACATTAATTCATAAACTGTTGTCACAGTATATTTTAATTATTGTTTTTAAAAAGACTACATAAGGCATTATTAATCATTAGATGTACCCAGGCATTTTCTATTTTCTTTGCTCTACATTCTCTTTTGCATCTCAGACCATCTTCTATATTGGAATATTTTTCTTCTGACAGTAAAATACCCTTTAGTGCAGGACTATTTGTGGTGAACGTTCTCAGTTTTTGTTCATTAAACATTATTATTCAGGTTTCATTTGTGTAGGATAATTTTGCTGGATATAAAACTTGAGGTTAGCAGGGATTTTTAGTCCATTAAAAAAAGTCCTTCCATTCTTCTAGTCATGTCGTATTGTGATGTGTGGATTTAAAAAAATTATTTTGCTACGAATTGGTTGGATTCCTTTAATCTTTTACTTGGCGTCTATGGTAGGCAGCATTCTTAAAAAGGACCCCTATTCCCTTCAGATTCCATACCCTAATCTCTAGAACCTGTGAATATGATGAAATATTATTCCTAAAAAGTATGTTAATGCATAGTTGACTTTATAATAGAAACATTATCTGAGAGGCTTATCTAATCACATGAACTATTAAAAGCAAAGTATGTTTTCTGTCTGGTGGTAGAGGGGGAAATCAGAGAAATTTGAAGTGTTCAGAAGGACTCAACACAGTCATAGCTGCTCTGAAGATGGAGGATGCTACATGAGAAGAATATGGGTAGTATCCAGGAGCTTAGGCTAACCAGTCAGCAAGGAAAGGAGCCTTAGACTTCAGTCACAATGAAAAGTTAGTAATTAAAATTGTACATAGTCTATAGTCCCAATGCTGTTGAAACTGAAATGTGTATAAAAAGAACGAAAATAATGTATTTTAATAGTTTAATGGTATATCTATGTGTTCTTAAATTATAGATGATATTTTTTCTTTTTATGTTTTCCTGAATTTTTAAACTTTTGTATCATAAAAAATAAGTTATTTAGAAATTATTACCATGTGAAACTTGAAAGGATGATGATTTGAACTTAATTTTAGTTAGCCAAGAATTAAATCTGTTTTATCCACAGTGAGAAAGAACTTGAAATTCAATTTCATCCAAAAAATGAGTTTTATGTTTCCTCTAGCCTTATCATAGTGATTGATACCATATATTGATGTCTTATGAAGTTGATACTTGATATGTGATTCACTATCTCATTTAACCCCCACAAACAAATTTATGAGGAAGCTAATGTTTTCTATTCACAATTTTTCACATGAGCAGATAGAGGGCTGGCAAAGTACTACAGTTATTTAGTGGTAGAGCTGGGATTTTAACCTGAGTTGTTTATTATAAATGGATTATAGGCTGAATAATTAATACTTATCTTAATATTTTCAAGAAATAAAAATATAATCGGAGAAATACTCTTTTAAGCATAAGCATCACTTCTGTAAAAATATTTCTTTTATTTTATTTTTCATTCTCATTTGTGATTCTAGTAACCAGAGATTCCTTTTGGATTGAATAATACAAAGATCTCAGTTTCTGTAGACATAGCAGGCTCTCCAAAAATACTGTGAGACTAAACTCTATTAAATAAAATAATTGTTGTTTCTTGACAAGATTACACTAGATGTTCTCTTCCAAGATAGAAGTAATTGGGATCATATGTAATACAATCAATTAGGATGAGCCCCCTCTTTAATTACAATAGTCATATTCTATGTAGAGTGTATAATTCAGAGTTTTAAGAATAATTATATAAACCATCAATCAAGTATATGTCTAGCCTTAAATATAAATTAAAAATTATTATAAAGTATTGCTTTATAAACCTTCTCCACTCAGTAGTGCAGATATTTAATATACTTCTATTTGAATAACAAAGCAAAGCACAACTGAGCAGGGATAAATAGATCAATATCTAATTTCATCCACATCTGCATCTTTAAACATTTTCTAGCCCATTTAGAATGCATACCTCTGGTGTGTGCAAAGTGTTTTTTTCTTAAATACAAAATAAGTAGCGCATGCTGTTGGAATCTTTCCTTAATCCTTTTAGCATCTTAGCATTATAGTACTTTACAAGCAGAGCTCTAACTGCCTAATAACTTTCTGTGGCTTCTAGAGTCTCCTCTACTCACTAGCAAATCAGGCCCAAAGTCCCAGAGATTTAATAATTCCCAGAAACATCCTTTAGTGTATAAGTGATGGAAAATGTTTAATACTTTGGTTCTTTTGACCACTGATTACTATAATTCAGAGCTGCTTGCTCCACACTGGATCTCAGAATCTGTCTTAGTCTGTATTCTGCTGCTATAACAGAATACCCAAGACTGAATAATTTATACTGAACAGAGATGTATTTGTTCATAGTTCTGAAGGCTTGGAAGTCTAATATCAAGGTGCCAGCATTTGACAAAGGGCCTTTTCTTGCTAAATCACAATATGGTGGTAGGTATCACATGGTGGAAGAGCAAAGAGATGGCAAGAGAGGGAGAGCAAAAGGGTGCAAACCCATTCCTGTGATAACCAATCTATTCCCATGATAGTAGCATTAGTATATTTGTGAGGGTAGAGCCCTCATGACCTAAACACATTTTAAAAGTCCCACCTCTCAATACCATCACAATGGCAATTAAATTTCAACGTGAGTTTTGAAGGTGACAAACCTTCAAACCATAGCACGGCCCTTCAGGGAGATTAAATTACAGTGGCTCCCTCAGTGGTAACTGACTTGATAACAGCCACTTTGTTTGTTGCCTTTCCTTCCTTATCTTTAGTTCCCATTTACTACTAGTGTTTCCTGAGGCCCATTCCAAAATAAACTACTCGCACCAGATTTCTTGTTACAGAATCTACTATGGCAAAATCCAATCTAAGATATTTTGTTATATAAGGGGTTCAAGGTAGCAGATACTTAGAATGGGAGTTAGAATAAAATACTCACAAGCCAAATGACAAAAAGGGACCTAATGTTAGTGCAAAGAGACGGTGATGAATCCTGGGGTTAAAACATCAAAACTACTAATTATAGTGGTGACTATTATTGAACTGCTCACCTATAGTGAATTGAGATGGAGTACAGGAGAAAGGAGATAAATTGGCTTATGCAGTATATTCAGTATTTGAGTGATGTGGGGAGCTGTGACTAAGGACTGTGGAATTGATTGACTATTGTTAGGTGCCATCAGTGTTTGAGGAAAGAAAATGGCAAGCTCAAGTTAGTTTACTTGGGGCATGGCATCCTTTGTAGCTGAAGAGCAGACTGTGCTGAAGATCTTTGATTGTTACCATCGTAGAATTATAAAGAAAGGTGAATTCATAGTCCTGCCAACTCCCTATATAAAGTCAAGAGGCATGTAAGTAGGACTAGGGCCCTGTGACCTGAGATGTCATTAGTGGATGAGCTTATAGTGGACACTATAATTTGTCAGAGAAGGTTTTAGCAGTCAGAAATTCTTCTTGCTAGAGATTAATAGCTTTCTCTTGCCTGAAAAGTCCACACCTGAGGTAGATGCACTGCGAAGTGATGCTGTGAACAGTCAGTGAGGACCTAAGGGCTGCCAAAAACCATGTGGGTGAGCTTGGAAGTAGATCCTTTGGTCCCAATTCAATTACCTTCTATTACCAAATTCTCCTGCATTGACCACTTGAAATTTTCCAGTTTTCAATGGCATTTTGCTTGAAAGCATGACAAAAAGTTATTTTAGTTAGATAACTATTTCTTAAAGGGAGATATAGTTGAATGTTATCATTTCTTTGTATTTTAGTGTGACTTTCTGCATATTTGGCCAATGTCTTGACTGCAATATCCTGAAAGACCTTAAGCCAGAACTACCTAGTTAAGCTGCTCCTAGATATCTGGCACGGTAACTATGAGATAATTAGGGTTGGTTGTTTTAAGCCCCCAGGATTGAGGTTGATATTTTATGCAGCAATAGATAACAAATACAGTGATTGAGCAAAATGCATTGGAAAAATTGTAATCCACTGACCAATTTCCAGACCAGAGTCAGTTCTGTGACACAAAGCCCACCATTTGAAGAGAAAGCCAGTTCTTCCTTAGTGGCACAGCAGGATTCCTCAATTTTTCTGTAACTGTATTTAGGGATATTTACTGGAGAAAGGGAAATATCTAGATTTTTAAAGAGCTGTTGAATTTAGGGTTTGAACTCACACCTGTAGATTCAAAATGCCATCATGGAACCCTTGTAAGAGTGAGGTAGTTTGAGGGCCTAATTAAGATGGATATACTTAGCAGATGGGAAAAACTCATGCGTTATTTACCTGTCCTGTGGAGTAAGAACCATAATTATAGGAAAGGCCAACGGGAAGCTCTTGAAAGTGTCTCACCCCAAATGAAAATAGCATGTCATAAACAATCCTGAGTGCATAGTGAGTGGAATGGCAGGGATTAGTGGCAGCCTCAATGATCTCATGGATGCAGAGCTGGTGGTCTTTATCATATGTCTTCTTGGTGAAGCAGTATAGTCTCTGAAAAAAAATGGATCCAGATAACTTAACGGCAGATGATGGTGGACTATTATAAACTTAACCAAATGATAACCCCAATTATAGCTGTTATTTAAAATATGATTATTTACTAGACAAATCAATGCAGACTCTGTCATGTATATGCACTTTATTTATCCTGTAAATGCATGCTTTTAAAACCCTTAAACATTCATTTTAGAATCAGTTCACAGTCACTGAGAATGAACAGCATTACACATTTATAATGTTGCTTCAGACTGTGTTAATTCTCCTGTTCTCTGTTACAGCATGATCTGAAGAGATCTTGGTTATAGAGAAATTGTATAGGGTATTTTACTGGTCCAGTATATTGGTGACATTATGTTAGTCAGATCTGGTGACCAGGAACTAGTAAGTAATCTGGATATTTGTTCACAATGTTGGAGAGAAACCCAATAAAAATTAAGGGGCCTCCCCCTTTGAGTAAGGCTTAAGAGACCAGATAATCTGGGTCATGCTGAGACATATCCTCTAATGTGAAGGTTGAAACATTACATTTTGCATTTCCTATTCCTAAGAAAGGGATGTCATATTTGGTAGCTCTCTGAATTTGGAAGAAAGCACATACCACTTTGGTTATACTGATCCATCTTATTTATTGAGTTACTCAGAAAATTGCTAGTTTTGAGTGAGGTGCAGAACAGAAGATTTTATAGCAGGTTTAAGCTGCAACATTGTTTGGATCATATGATCTGGCAGGAGCTATGTGGAGTTTCTCTAAGCCCCAATGTAAGAGTCATAGAACCCTTCTTCCAGACTTTTGACTACCAGCCAAGCCATTGATCACTGCCACAAGTTCATGGATATCTTTAACTCAACCACTTATCCCTCTGCATGATGACAAATATACTGCTGGTATCTATTGCATATAAGGATGCTATGTGGAATCTCTTCCAGCTTCAGTAAGAATGTCATAGTACTCACTCCTTAGGTTCTGGAGCAAGGCCATCCAATCTGCAGCAGAGAAAAATATTCAGAGCTTGAAAAACAACTTCTATAATGCCATTGTTCCCTGACCCTAGGGCAGGAAGCTCCTGACCATGGAACATTAAGTAATTATGCAACCAGAAGTGCCCATCACAAAGTGAATACATTATGTCCACCAAATCATAATATCAGGAAGCAACGGCAACAATCCATTGTACAATGGAAATGGTATATTCAGGATGGGGCTCAAGAGGGTCTGAAGTCTATGAACAAGTGACTCAACAGGGGACCAGAGCCCCATGTTAAATGTCCCTGTTGCACCAATGCCTTTTCTTTCACTAACAGCTATGGCCTTGTTAGGGGATACCTGAAACTAAATGATAGATAAAGAATCAAAACAAAACAAAACACCCAAACCTATATCTCTCAGATGGGTTGACTATGTTGATAAAAGCCAGAATGGACTTCTTCTACATTCTAGCCCAAATCAAAAGTGGCTCTGAAAGATAGTACAGAATACATTCCTCCAAGTGGGCAGACCTTAAAGCAATACACCTGGTAATAAACTTTATGCAAAAGGAGAAGAAGTTGGGTTAATGATATACATGAGCACATTAGCAGTGATGAATAGCTGGGCTGGTGGTCAAAGGTTTGGAAGAAGCAACATTGAAAGATGAGGATCAATCTGAACAAAAAGCATGTGGAAGAACCTGCAGGAATGTGTCTCTGATTAATGCCTACAAAAGTATCAACCACAGGATAGCCACCTGGATAAAAGACTCAGCCAGTGAATATCAGCCAGACTCGTTTTTCAGTTATTTAAATGATAGTATAGGGACTCACACATGGAGTAGCAGAAATGGAGATTATGCATGGTCTCAAAGGCATGAGGTGTTTCTCACCAAGCCTAATATGGCTACTGTTACTCCTGAATGTTCAACCTGTCAGCAGCAGAGACTTGTAAGCAGACTTGCACTATGCTCTCAATTTAGTCTTCTCTGAAGAGACCAACAAACTACCTGTCCTCACATTGATAGCATTATATTTTTTCCATCCTAGAAGGATAGCAATTGTCTTGACTGGGATTAATATTCTAATTAGGCTGGGCTTTCATACCATACTGCCTTTGCCATCACCAATATCTGAGGTTTCAGTGTGTTTGACTTATTATCACTTATTATTACAGCATCACATATATTATCTTAGATCAAATGATCCACTTTATAGTAAATAAAGTATAACAATGGCACATGTTCAAGAGCTCCATTGATCTCACCAGTTACAGCACCTAAATGTTTCCAGGCTAATAAAATGTTGCTTAGAGCCAATGGGAATTGATATGCTCTTTCCCTGATCAGCAAAACATGCATCTAGGAACCAAAAGGTGAAAGTTGGAGTTCCTTCTCCATTATTACTCCCCATGGCCCACCTGGTGAATTTGTGCTGGACTAGAGGCCTTGTTTTCAAAGGGGATTATGCTGCTAAGGTTTCTCTAAATTTAAGCTAACCACTGCCCAGTTCTTTAAGGGTTGTCATGCCAGTAGACAAGTAGGTAAAGGAAAAGTTTCTATACTATTATAATTGGTATAATTATACAGTAATAAATACATACCATGAGTACCATGAGGAAATATTGTTGCTACATATTACATGATGTGGGCAGAGAGGGATATGTCTAGAACCTAGAGATGCATTAGGTCATAGGGCACATTAGTGCTTCCATGCCCATTGATAACTGTGAATAGGCAATTATAGCCATCATAACCTAACAGGATACCTGCAGTGCAGACTCCTCTGCCTGGATTATCCCAATAGACAAGCAATTTAGTTTGGCAGAAATGTTGGTTGAAAGTGCAAGGAAACTAGAATGGGTAATAGAGGAGAGAGATGATGAATGTCAGTTGTGGTCTCAAGATCAACTGCAATAGCCAGGACTAATCTCCCTCCACCATTTTTTTTCTCCAAAATTGTATCTGGTTACCATTTTGAAGAGGCTTTGCCAGGATGGATGGAGTGAACTTGACTTGGGTCACAGGTAGAGCTGAAGAAATAGTTGACTATAACAGGTGTTGTCTGTGCTCCTCCCATATCATTGCAGTGTAAAATGGCCTGTGACTTTTAACTGAGTGAGGGCTTTCTCTTACACCACAACTTGCCTTGTACAGCAGCTTGAAGTGCTGGATAATTCAAATCCCCTGAGGGATCCCTCAACTAAGGGTGATGGAAGTTTGTGCACAAATGTCTCAGCTTTATCCCCTCTCAAGTGGGTTGAGTCTGTGGAATTTGTTTTACCTTCAATCTGTAACATGATCAATCTCCAGTTACTGATAGTGGTAAACTAACTCAACAACACTTTCTTCATTGGCTGCCCTCAAATTCCTATCTCAGTTCTCCATAACCTGACTGGCATTTCCTTAGCTCACCTACCTAATAAGTAAACTTTTTCCACTTGAATTCTCAACTCACAGTCTGCTTCTGGGAAACACAAATGAAAAAAAGCATGCATTGCCCATTTTGGCTTTGAGCTTTACCTCACCAGTGCAAAAATACTCAGCAGTCAGATCAGGCAATCTGACTGCTGATTATTTCCCTTGCAAGGTTTTTATAGTTTACAAAATCTGCAATGGCAGGGAGCTTTTGTAAACTATAAAATCGCATGGATTACATGAAGTAATGTAAAGGCTAGCATTTCATTCTTGAGGCTATCTAATCCCCTTTGGATTACCAGGATGTACAGGGTTACTTGCTTCAAATTCCAGTACTTTGAGACTCTTAGGCTTGTTATGAATAATACTTATTGAGTGTTTAATATAGTTTGCGAACTGTTCCAAGTACTTTACATATGTTGGTTAACTTAATCTTCAGCAATCCTATGAAGTAATGTAAAGTATCTATGGGGTAAAATTAGTTTTCTTGATGCTGAATCCATGATCATACCACTGGTCTTCTCCTATTTACTCATATCTACCTCTTCTAATATACATGCCTGAGGGACCAGATGAATAAGCTCTGCACAAGATAAGAGTAAATAAGTCATTAGCAAGTGTCACTCGACTTTGTAATACCTGTTTAGGTTCTTCAGATGATTTTTCAGATGTCTTCATACAGTGAAGTTGCTAGATAAGTGACTTATGGAAATTGTATATTTCATTTGAATTGCAACCCCTGTTTAATGAATTTGCTCTTCCTGTTTCTGTTTTCATATTCTCTCCCCATGATGTTAGAGCTAATTCTAGTCTTTTAAATTTGTGAGTTATAGTCTCAACTTAAATCAAATGGTTTGGGCATAGGTATATAAATTCATGTTCAAATTTGCTTAAGATGTATTTATTATTGTTGTGTGCTCCAAAACTTAGGGTAACTAGAGGGGTATATATTTAGTGAAAGAGCAGAATTTGAAACTGTAAACCAAAAACTGTTAATATGATTTAGTTGTTTAAAGGAGTGAATCATTTAGAGGCATGTATTTAAAGTGATTATCTGAAATATAAACCTTTAACTAGATTTTAAAATATTGTATTTTAAATTTAAAACGTTACTTTGAAATGTGACTTTGTAAAAATAAATAAATAAATAGATAAATAAATAATTGTATTCCCAGTTCCTTTCTCATTGAAGATAGATTGACTTTAGGTAGACTTATTAACTAAATTATATATAAGTATGACTACATACTTTCCCTTCTTGCAGTCATAGCCCTTCTAATTCTTTCTTTATTAGTCAAAATTTTGACACATTTTGTGTAACATATTTGCTGTTTGATGTATGGTACTATGAAAATTTGTCATCTGGCTATTTAAATATTTACTTCAGTGAGGTATAATAGAATTAGGACAATTCATTGAGAAAGGCACTATTTAGAAGATAATATATTATAATTGTGTAGTATTTTAGCAGGATAACTACATCATTAGCTTCATATTTATGCATATTCTTCTTTATTCCTTCTGAAGAGAGTCAGCAGCTTGAGATTTGGCCCAACGGCTACTGACAAGGGAGCTTTCTGCAAGGATAAAAGCTTTGAAAATCACTACAAATAAAGCATCTTGTTTTCCATTAAGTTACATTCAAATATCCATGTACTGTACCCTGTAATTAAGTCAAATATCAATTTTAATCACTGCATCCTTAGTACATAATTTCTGTAATGCAATTGCAGCAGTATAATATGGAGCAGCTAAAATGCCCTCGTTAAATGGAATTTTAACTGCGGGAAATTGAGATACAAAGAAAATCATCATACCTGCACTTAAGCAGTTAAGCTGAGAGATTTATGTTTAGGAAAGTAGAGGAAGAGAGACTGGTTTAATTCACAAATTATTGTCCCTGCTAGTCTACATCTATGATTTTGAAATAAGAATACTGACTATGCTTTGATTTTAGGAGTATCCGAGAGTATCTTTAGAGAGTATCTACATCTATGATTTTGAAATAAGAATACTGACTACGCTTTGATTTTAGAGAGTATCTGAAGAAGTTCCTTAAAGATAGGACTCCTATTAGTTAACAAACTGATCCTACAATTATGTTTGAATGCTATTATCTTAACAGATAGCAACATTAATTTTGGGGAAGAAAAGTATCTTCCTTTTGCTAGCTTTCCAAGAAAGGAGTTTGTGCGAGTAAAAGCTTTATTATTTAAAGTACAACTTGCAGCTCTTCAATTAGGAGCAATTTCAAATGTCAGATTTAAAGTCTGTACAACATCTCACATAAATGTAGCAATTGCCTTGTACATCACTTGGCAATAGTTTAACTCTGTTTAAGACTGGAAGAAAATATTTTGAGTAAAATAGAAATGACAAAGTAACTACTAGATGTCATCATATTTTCTTTATATTGGCACATTAGCATATTAGGAAAAAAATGTCTGGTCATATATGGATATTGCCGGGCTTAAAACTCTTGCTCCCTTCAGTGAGCTGGCTCAACATTCATACTGTCATTGCTCCAAGAAATGGAAATCATCTGAGATGTCATTATGTAGCTAGTGGTTCTAGAGCCTTGATAGAATATTTACAATTTAAAAAGACAAAGTTTTGAAAAATCCATGAATAATTCATCTGACCATTTACACAAAACATTCAGCTGAAATATTCCAGTGTTGCATGTACAAGCGCATGCTTAAGCTACTCCTTTTTCTTGATGATGAGAGGGAAATAGTTTGCTGGGCACACCCTTCTTGTCAATGGTGCAAATCCTTTTAGAATCCAATTTTGAAACTGCCATTTGGATTAGGTTCATGTTCATAGCTTTTGAATTATTGATTACTTGAAGGCCAGGGCATCCCAATCTGTGTCATAGATGCATAATTTATCATGATATTTAAAAGCATGTGTATCTTAAAGGCTTTTGGAACTTTATTTCAATGCCTAATGACAACACATCTGGAGCTTTTTATGTTTTCAAAGTCTTGGCAAAAAGGGCCTTCTGGTGCTGTGGCCTCACATGACAGCTCAGTACCTTTTAATGTCCCCTTTCTGTCTTTGAATTTTATACTTTTCCTTTCTGATTTGGTTCTTCCCCCGACCCCCAGTCCTTCACATCACTAACTCTTTCTTTGGTCTTTGTATATATTTTAAGACTCTATTTCACAGGCCCCTCCATGGTGCCCCCATGTTTTCTTTGCGTCTCTCTTCTTTATGTTCTTCTTTTGTGCATTCTGCCTTTTTTGATTTCTGCTGCTTGAGAAAACCCTTTCAGACACTTATTTCCTATTTATTGTGTTATTTTTCTTTGTAGGAAGAGCCTAGTTAATTTATTACTGGTCTGAATTTTGTCTCAGATGCCTCTAATATTTGCCACACCGCAGTGAAGAAAAGGGGTGGAGAATGGCAAACTTCCTTTAACTTCTGTCGTTAGAATGATAAAAGTTGAGTGGGGTGATTTCAAAGCTGGGGGTGAGTCAAGCCTTCCTCTTCTCCAGAGTTCAAGTCAGCCACCACCACAATGAGGCTGCCACCTTCCCACTTCCTTGCTCTTAACCCTAACAATGACAATCAGCACTCAGTCACAAACTGACAGAAATTCCAACTTGCAGAGTCGGAAAAGAAAAGGGGCCAAGGATTGCTGGTGAGATGGAAGAAGCTTGAAGTGCAGACACATGCTTAAAGGAAAACTGTTTGATAAAAACACCCCATTTTTCCATTTTAAATGCCTTTTCAGTTTTTGTCTCAATTATTTTTAATCTTTCTTCTAAAGTGAGGTTTCAGTAATCTTTTTTAGAATATAATCTTTACTTGTCCATGAATTAAGACAGATTATTATGAAGAATTATTGTTTTATGTATGGGATACAAATCAGAATTTACATTTATGTTTCCTTATTGTTTTTGAGGAACGTGGCTGCTGCCTAGAATAAAAGATTCTCATAAAAGGGTAGTGTTCACACAGATACATGTAATGGCTTATTGAGGCCTTTCTTCATATTTTTTTATGTAGAATTAAATACACTTATCATGAAGACATCTTAGGTGATATGTTGAGAAATAAGATTTAAAATGTGATTCACCATTTCTGCATACTTTATGTAACCTGCCTGTGAAAGAACCCTAGGGTTGGTGAAGATAACGACATACTAGCAATGTGATACCGCTTATTAAAATTCCTATATGTAGTAGTTTTCTTTCAGAAGATCCAATTTGATCCTTGGTGTTTCAAAATCCATCTAATGCAGGTTTTCTCCTCTAACAGAAAAGGGCTATCTACAGGCAGGATGTCCCATTTTGGTATCTTGTTAAGTGACTTTTAGACTTCCAGAGTTTGTCTTCTTTACCACTTGATACTGATGTCTTACTGCTCTTCACATCTAAGCCAAAGGATAGAGTTTTCTTCTATATTAATTCAAACGTTCTTTAAGATCCAGGCACACAGGCTTTGTTTCACACATTTGAACTAAGGTGCCTGGGATGCCTTCCATTCCTCAGAACAGAAAAAAGCGAGCTCTCAACTCTTCTATTAAATGACTCAAATTTGAGTTTTCCTATGACAGCTTTCTCAGCAAACTCCTAACGTGGATTTGGTTCTCTATATCCAGCACATTTTTCAACAACAGCCCCTAGAATACATTAGGGCACCTGAGGTTGTGCTTGATACAAAATAGGCATTCAATATGTACAGACTGGCATCAATATGGACACTTACAGACTAACAGAATGACTGACTGGTTAGATATCTAATCACTTGCAGTGCTCTCATCAAGCCCATGATGGATTAATTCACACTCCTGTACTTTTGCATATGCATTCTCTCTGGTCAGAGTCTTGTCTAGCTGAGTCATTAAGGTAAGAAGAAAATGAGGAGAAAAGAGGGGAGAAATAGCCAACATGTACCAACAACCTGCTGAGCCAGGTACTGTGCTAAGCACTTTACATTAATTAGTTAATTTAACCTCACAGTAACCAAATGAGGCAGGAACCACTATCATCCCCTTTGGACAATATAGAAAACTGAAACCAGGAGATCAATGAACTTTCCCACAGTTACACAACTAGTGTGGAAATTGGACTTAGTTTCTGTCTGTATGACTATAGCTCTCAGGCTATTAGGTTGGTGCAAAAGTAATTGCGGTTTTTGACTTTTTTTTTTAAGGCGAAAACCACAATTACTGTTGCACCAATATAATGATAACCTTCAATCGTTCTAACTTGCTAGCGAGTGCAAACTTGTTTTACAAAATCTTTGCAGCTAACCATTCCTGGCATGACAGTCATTTCAATGTTTCCCCTTTGTGCAGAGTTAGATGAGATTATTACTATGTGACTATTCAGATTCGTGTTTTCCTGTTCCTTGAAGGCATGGATGATGTCATCTTATCTCCTGTGCCTGGATATTTCCTGAGTCCTAGTTGAATAAATGAGTGCATGTCCTTATTGTACAAATTTTTATCACAGTTATCATATGCATTGCAGTTATTTATTTTATAATCTTATAATCTTTTTTCCTGGCCTTCCTTCTGATGTTGTTCAGAAACATCTGCCAAATGAATGAAAGAATGAAAAAGTGAAGTTATGAATAAACACAAGTGATTGTGGTGTGGAAGGCTTGTTTCCAAATCTTACTTGCCAGACTCTTAAAAATTTATTTGTTCTTATCTGTCTGAATAATTCCAACTCAAATGTCAAGACTCAAGATACGCATCTTTTCCTCAGAAAATGCCACCGTCCCCAATATTTACACCCAGGGTATACCCAGACTGACAGAGAGAAAAGGCTCATTGTTGGAGTCTCTAGCTCTGACCAGAGCTGGATGATGGCACTTCCCATGTTGTAATGCAACTCTTTATTTGGGTCTAGGTCTCCTAATAGGCTAAGACCTAGAGACTAATATTTTATTTAACTGTATGTCTTTAATATGTAGCATATTTCTTAGCATGCAGCCAACAGTTATTGACTATTAACTGCTATTTGTTGAATGAGTGAGTCATTTTGTATATTTACAAATAGGGGTGGGAACCCAGAAAATTAATTAAAGGAAAAAGAAGCGAAAGTTAAACTTTTAGTTTATTTTTTATTTCCATAGGTTTTTGGGGAACAGGTGTTATTTGGTTACATGAGCAAATTCTTTAGTGGTGATTTGTGAGATTTTGGTGCACGCATCAGCTGAGCAGTACACACTAAACCCAATTTGTAGTCTTTTATCCCTCACCCGCCTCCCACCCTTTCTCCTGAGTCCCCAAAGTCCATTGTATCATTCTCTTTTTCTTTTGAGACAGTCTCACTCTGTTGCCAGGCTGGAGTGCAGTGGTGCCATCTCGGCTCACTGCAACCTCTGCCTCCTGGATTCAAGCAATTCTCTTGCCTTAGCCTCCCAAGTGGCTGGATCTACAGGCATGCAACACCACGCCCAGCTAACTTTTTGTACTTTTAGTAGAGATGGGATTTCACCATGCTGGCCAGGATGGTCTTGATCTCTTGACCTCATGATCCGCCCACTTTGGGCTCCTAAAGTGTTGGGATTACAGGCATGAGCCACCGCACCTGGCCCATTGTATCATTCTTATGCCTTTGCACCCTCATAGCTTAGCTCCCACTTATGAGTGAGAACGTACAATGTTTGGTTTTCCGTTCCTGAGTCACTTTACTTAGAATAATAGCCTCCAGTTCCATCCAGGTTACTGCAAATGCTGTTAATTTGTTCCTTTTTATTACTGAGTAGTATTCCATTGTATATATATGCCACAATTTCTTTATCCAATCATTGATTGATGAGGATTTCAGCTGGTTCCATAGTTTTGCAATTGTGAATTGTGCTGCTATAAACATGTGTGTGCAAGTATCTTTTTGGCATGATGACTTCTTTTCCTTTGGGGAGATACCTAGTAGTGGGATTGCTGAGTCAAATGGTAGTTGTACTTTTAGTTCTTTAAGGAACCTCCACACTGTTTTCCATAATGGTTGTACTAGTTTACATTCCCACCAGCAGTGTGGAAGTGTTCCCTTTTCACTGCATCCATGCCAACATCTATTTTATTTTTTATTTTTCATTATGGCCATTCTTGCAGGAGTAAGGTGGTATTGCATTGCGGTTTTGATTTGCATTTCCCTGATCATTAGTGATATTGAGCATTTTTTACACGTTTGTTGGTCACTTGTATACTTTCTTTTGAGAACTATCTATTCATGTCCTTAGCCCACTTTTTGATGGGACTGTGTGTTTTTTTCTTGCTGATTTGTTTGAGTTCATTGTAGATTCTGGATATTAGTCCTTTGTCAGATGTATAGATTGTGATGATTTTTTCTCCCACTCTGTAGGTTGTCTGTTTACTCTGCTGACTGTTCCTTTTGCTGTGCAGAAGCTGTTTAGTTTAATTAAGTCCCATCTATTTATCTTTGTTTTTGTTGCATTTGCTTTTGGGTTCTTGATCATGAAGTCTTGCCTGAGGCAATGTCAAGAAGGGTTTTTCCAATGTTATCTTCTAGAATTTTTATAGTTTCAGGTCTTAGATTGAAGCCCTTGATCCAACTTGAGTTGATTTTTATATAAGGTGAGAGATGAGGATCCAGTTTCATTCTTTGACATGTGGCTTGCCAATTATTCCAGCACCAGTTGTTGAAGATCAGTTGACTGTAGGTATTTGGGTTTATTTCTGGGTTCTTTATTGTGTTTGATTGGTCTATGTGCCTATTTTTATACCACTATCATGCTGTTTTCATTACTTTGGCCTTGTAGTATAGTTTGAAGTCAGGTAATGTAATGCCTCCAGATTTGTTTTGCTTAGTCTTGCTTTGGTTATGCAGGTTTTTTTTTTTTTTTTTGGTTCCATATGGATTTTAGGATTGTTTTTTCTAGTTCTGTGAACAATGATGGTGGTATTTTGGAGGGAATTGCATTGAATTTGTAGATTGCTTTTGGCATTGTGGTCATTTTCACAATACTGATCCTACCTATCCATGAGCATGGGATGTGTTTCCATTTGTTTGTGTCATCTGTGATTTCTTTCAGCAGTGTTTTGTAGTTTTCCTTGTAGAGGTCTTTCACCTCCTTGGTTAGGTATATTCCTAAGTATTTTATTTTATTTTATTTTATTTTATTTTATTTTATTTTATTGCAGCTATTGTAAAAGGAGTTGAGTTTTTGATTTGATTCTCAGCTTGGTCGCTATTGGTGTATAGCAGAGCTACTGATTTGTGTACATTAATTTTGTATCCTGAAACTTTGTTGAATTCATTTATCAGTTCTAGGAGCTTTTTGGAGGAGACTTTAGGGTTTTCTAGGTACATGATTGTATCATCAGCAAACGGCAACAGTTTGACTTCTTCTTTACCAATTTGGATGCCCTTTTTTCTTTCTCTTGTCTGATGGCTCTGTCAAGGACTTCTAGTACTATGTTGAATAGAAGTGGTGAGAGTGGGCATCCTTATGTTGTTCCAGTTCTCAGAAGGAATGCTTTCAACTTTTCCCCATTCAGTGTGATGTTGGCTGTGGGTTTGTCATAGATGGCTTGTATTACATTGTGGTATGTTCCTTGTATGCCGATTTTGCTGAAGGTTTTAATCATAAAGGGATGCTGGATTTTGTCAAATGCCTTTTCTGTGTATCTAGAAATGATCATGTGATTTTTGTTTTCAATTCTGTTTATGTGGTATATCACGTTTATTTACTTGTGTATGTTAAACCATCCCTGCATCCCTGATATGAATCTCACTTGATTGTGGTAGATTATCTTTTTGATATGCTGTTGGATTTGGTTAGATAGTATTTTGTTAAGGATTTTTGCATCTATGTTTATGGGGGATATTGGTCTGTAGTTTTCTTTTTTTGTTATGTCCTTTCCTGGTTTTGGCATTAGGGTGATACCGGCTTCATAGAATGAATTAGGGAGGATTCCCTCTTTCTCAATCTTGGGAAATAGTGTCAATAGGATTGGTACCAAAGTCCATTTCACTCCCCTGCAACCTCCACTGGAGCAGGTGCTGGTATCTACGGCTGAGAGACCTGAAGATGGTTCACATAATGGGACTCTGAGCAGACACCCCCTAGTACCAGCCCACAGCCTGGTAGCCCTGCTGGGTGGCTAGATCCAGAAGAGAAATAACAATCACTACAGTTCAGTTCTCAGGAATCACATCCCTAGGAAAAGGGCAAGAGTACTATATTAAGTGAGCACCCCGTGGGACAAAAGAATCTGAACAGCAGCCTTGAGCCCCAGACCTTCCCTCTGACATAGCCTACCCAAATGAGAAGAAACCAGAAAGACAAATCTGGTAATATGACAAAACGAGATTCTTTAACACCCCCCAAAATCACACTAGCTCACCAGCAATGGATCCAAACCGAGAAGAAATCCCTGAATTGCCAGAAAAAGAATTCAGAATGTTGATTATTAAGCTAATCAAGGAGGCACCAGAGAAAGGTGAAGTCCAATTTAATTTTTAGTTCTTTAAGGAATCTCCACACTGTTTTCCATAATGGTTGTACTAGTTTACATTCCCATCAGCAGTGTAGAAGTGTTTGTGTGACTTGTAAGGAGGGGGAGATTGCACCTACCAGTAAACTTCCCTTTGGAAATAGTCATGTAGTGCTGTTAAAAAGTATATAATAAAAACCACTTTAGGCCAATAGTTGTAAAAATGCAACCCAAGGCTTCCAAAATGTTAGCAACAATACTCTGAAATTCCAGCAGATGGTGGTGTTGTTATGAAAATCTGCCATCCTTGGTTAGCTACAATAAAACACATCTCACTTTTCATAAAAACACTTTTGTTCTTTTTTCCTTTGAAAAATGAAGAGAAAAGAGGGTGCCCAATAACTCTTCTTTCTCGAAGCTTTAAGTAAGAAAGAAAACTTAAAAAAAGGAAGTGGTCACTGTTGGTCCATGATAGAAGAATTATAAAAAAATTTATTTTTCATAATTGATGGTATATAGATAGATATGGATGATATATACTATATATAAATATAAATTTTATATGAATATAATTATGTCACAGAAATGATAAAAATGATATATTGTGTGTTGGTCACTATCTATTTGTAATTATATGTATATAAATTGCATATATCATATACATAATTTTTTTCTGTATTTGCTGTTTAGGATTAGAGAAGGAACAATGGTCCCCTTCCCCACATCTACAACTATCAACACTTCAAAATATGGTTAAAAAGGACTCTAATTATTTTAAAATATGTATCTTTCCATGGATGGGATGTCCATGTTTGTATTACCTTGAGATCAAATTCTGACAGAGTATATGGGAACATTTCTCTTTTGCCTTAGTCCAACCCCACATTTATTAGTCCAGAGTTAAAATGTATGTTATCTTTTGACTGATCAATGAAATGGGTACCAGTCAAAGATTACAAAGCATTTCAAGAAAGACTTCAGAACATCTGAGTACTGTACAAGCAAACAAGATTTTGGTTTAGATTATTTCTTAATACTTCCTAAAGCTCAGCAATTTCCTGTGGAACAACTGAATGATTTCCTGAAGTAACACATATTTCTGCTGTTGTAGAAAAAGAAGATACTTTTCTCCTTAAATCTTCTTATGCTTTTTATGCTTGCATCTATTTAGTATACAAATCAAAGGGATAAAAAATTGATGTACAGACGGTCCCCAATTTACAATGGTTTGACTTGACTTTTTGACTTTATGATGGTGCAAAAACCGTACACATTCAGTAGAAAGTGGTAAGACGCTGTCTTGTGATGCTGCAGCTCCCAGTCAGCCATGTTGTCACGAGGGTAATCAACTGGCACTCTGTAGTGTCCTGTGTTGCCAGATGGTTTTGCCCAACTGTAGCCTAATTTAAGGTGTCTGAGCACGTTTAAGGTAGCCTAGGCTAAGCTACAATGTTAAGTAGTTTAGGTGTATTAAAGGCACTTTTAGGTTACGATATTTTCAACTTATAATGTTTATGGAGATGAAACCTTATGTTAAGTCAAGGAGCATCTGTATAAGCAGGATCATTATCCTTATATTAATGAGATCAAAAAGAGAAGCATTCACTAAGGCAATTTATTTCTTTTAGTACTATTTTCTTGATAAGGAAAAAAGACAAAAAAAGTTGACCAAATTTTTAAAAATTTACATTTTATATTTTTAAAGCG
Source organism: Hylobates moloch (assembly GCF_009828535.3). Classification (NCBI taxonomy): domain Eukaryota; kingdom Metazoa; phylum Chordata; class Mammalia; order Primates; family Hylobatidae; genus Hylobates; species Hylobates moloch. Next base: position 63,638,892 of record NW_026652288.1, on the reverse strand, counting down.
CATCAATTCTATACAGGCCACCTAAATATTAGGCTTTCAGATACGTGACTTCTAACATATTCTGAGGGCATTTTTATATGTATGTAAATGTGTATATACAGACATTTACATACATATATAGACATTTACATACACATATATTTATCTTTACATCTCTGAAATTAGTATTGAAATATGTGAGAAACAGGGTTTGTTGTGTGTGCTCATTTTAAAAACACTGTATAACTGTGTAAAATATTTTTCATTGTGGAAAATGATTGGATAATATTATGTAGAATTATTTTACAGCTGGTGACATAAGGGGTGATTTTTTCAAAGAATTCTTTTACTATTTTGAAGTGTCCTTTTAAAAGAATGATACTTTTTATAACTGATAAAATAATTATTGTAATATAAAATTTAATGTCCAAAGACATTATCAGGAACACACTGATTATTAAAAAAGTAGTTTGTAAAACCTAATGTCTAATATATTAACGAAAATAAAATTTATTTTTGTTAATCTAGGTCATAACTGCTTTTGGAATATCATGAAACATATGAATGACTTTATTCCAAGTGAAAAATCATTCAGTAGAGTCAAAGTATAGTGTTTTCCAAAGGAATTTCCTTTTAATGACTTGCAGATGTTGTTGTGTTTAATGTCAATAAAAAATTGAATTCAGTTTTTGGACATAAAAATTTACATGAAATACATCCCCGGAGTACATTAAGTGTTTTCATATTCATAAAAAAGACCATTTGGAAAATACTAAAAACAGATATTTAAAAAATTTATTACTAAAAATGTTTGTTAAATATTGTAATGACTTTCCTAGAGCAATCCCTTAAATTAAAAACCTAAGAAAATAATCGATTTTATTTTAGAGAGAGAAAGTGTTTTTAGGATTGAGAAAGAAATTACTTCTTAATATTTCAAAATCCTGTACAGGTTAAGCATTCCTAATCCAAAAATTTGAAATCTGAAATGCTTCAAAATCCAAAACTTTTGAGTGCCAATTTGATGCCACAAGTGGAAATAATACAGTTGACCTCACATGACCTCACATGACCTGCGTTTTGCAATCAAAACGCAGGCACACAACAGACTGGGTGAGCATGATAACAGTGATGATGAAGATGACTGACATTGTTAACACTGCAGAAAAATTACCTATAGATGGCATGGCGAAAATGTGTGATGGGCTTATTGAAGGACTAGGGCAGCATGCATTCATCACAGAACAAGAAATCATGTAAGTTATAAAATCAAAGAAAGAATTCTAAGACAAAAAAATGAAAAATTAAAACAAGTTGTTACTGAGGCAGATGAGATTCTGGAAGAAACATTTTAAAAAGCCATCCAATAGGATGCTTCTTCATCTTTAGAGGACCCACTTTCTGTTTCCTCAAGTGCTTCTGATTCTTCTTTTTGCCTATCTCAAAATACAATACGATGTATAGTAACCTTCTAATCTAAACAGAGGATTGCAGGTAGAGACTGAAAGTCTGCCATTGCTTGTGGATGTTGTTTGACAGCTGATACAGGCATTCTGGTTATGACACTGTGCTGTTTGGTTACCTCAAACACATTATTTTTTCACTGTATTAATGGTGTGTCCTCTTTTTTACAGTTAAATACCTATGTGTGAGTAAGTGTAAGAAAATGATTGCTCATTAATAGCATGTAAATTCAAAGTCAGGAGTGATGGTAATGTCAGAAAAAAATCCTCATATTATCCACATGAGTGGCTGAGATAGTGACACTTCTGCTTCCTGATGAGTCAACGTACACAAATTTGTTTCATGCTCAAATCTGTTTAAAAATATCGTAGAAAATTATCTTCAGGTTAGGTGTACAAGGTGTATATGAAACATAAATAAATTTTGTGTTGTGACTTGGGTTCTATCCCCAAGATATTTCATTGTGTATATGCAAATATTCCAAAATTTGAAAAACTCCAAAACACTTCTTGTCCCAAGCTTTTTAGATAAGGGATACTCAATATGTATTTGTTTTTTTCAGTCTGCATTTTAAATTTTCTGATAAAATATAGGGAAAAAACAACATCTCTTAAAAAAGCACTCCTTTTAAAGTCATAAAATTTCTATTTCAGTATATGTTAGTAATTCACAAAGTAATCCTCTAATAACAGCATCACAATCAGCTGGAGATTTCCGTTGAAATCATGTCGGTGGGACTTAGTGATATATGGCCCAAGGCATCTCGCCATAGGATCTTTTAGGGACCACAGTGGCTGAAAAACAAGCTAGAATCTCACTCCCACCAGCTCCTTAGCTCTTCTTACCAAGTCCCACGCAGTCATGTAGTGATGGTGAAGGCAGTTGACTGTAAGAGGCCACTGAGAGATGGGTTTAAACCTTTAAAGAAAGAATTTTATGACATGGAGAAATTTGTTAAGAACAGGCTCTTAGTTCTTTTAACTGTTAGAATCTGCTTTAAAAAATGCAGGTGCCTAAGCCCTGTCATGAGGCTCCCCAATTAGAATGTGACTTGGTCTCACCTGCTTCTGGATTCTTACCTCTGTATTTTCCCAACCCGTTTGGTGCTCTGAGCTCTACTTTTGCTGATTTTTTTTTCTTCTAATGTATCATTTGTTCTCTTGCTTTGAGGCCTCCACATATAATGTCTCTTCTGCCTAAAATACTCTTCTCTATCCCTCTCCCCATCCCTGTACCTCCTTTATCTTCTTGGCTAACCAGGACTCTCTGCAGAGAAGGTGCCTAGATGTGTGCTTCTCTAGAACTTTGCCCTTTTCTCTGTCATAATACTTGCAATTGCCTCTTTGTTTACTTACCTTGCTAGATGGCAAGTTTCTTGAAGTCAGGAACCATGACTCATTAGCTTACCATGCTATTTCAGTGCCCAGCACAATGCTAGGCCCTCAAGAAGTATTTACTAAATGAAGAATCCAGATTTTTTAAAAAAATTTCGTGGGTATATAGTAGGTGTACATCTTTATGGGGTACATAGGATAGTTTGATACAGGCATGTAATATGAAATAAGCACATCATGAAGAATGGGGTATCCACCCCCTCAAGCATTTATCCTCTGAGCTACAAACAATCTAATTACACCCTTTAAATCATTAAAATGTACATTTAAGTTATCGACTATAGTCACCCTATTGTGCTATCAAATAGTAGGTCTTATTCACTCTTTCTATTTTTTCATACCCCTTAATCATCTCCAACTCCCCACTCCAAGGATCCAGATTTTTTACTCTCTCCCCATATTTTTTTTAAAAACCTTATTTTATTTTTTATTTCCTCAGGGTGCTAAAATTCTGATAAATCATTCAGAAGCAATAGCATCACAATATAAGCATTTAGTTAGTCATCTATCAAGTCATCCTCCCACCCCTAGAATTAGGGCATGTGGGTGAAGTCTTAGGAGCCTGCAACATTTTTTTTTCCTTTTAAAGGGGCTAGGCACACTCATACCAAGTCGCTCCTTGGCATTTTAAGTGCTATTAGCTTTAGAGTTAAGACATGCTCTAAATGAAGTACCAATTACTAGTCACTGGTTCAAAATTCAAAGGGGAAGAAGAAAGGAGTTGAGGGTGAAGTTAATAAGTAGTCTTCTGCCGTAGACTCCGAATCTGCACCCTGATTTGTCCCCATTCATCTCCTCCTCACACCCACCCCGCCTATGAAGTCAGTTCTACTCTGGAATCTGGGACAAATCGAAGGTATAAAGGAGTTTAAGTATTTGTAGCTGAGTTCTCAGGGAGACTGAACCTTGAATCCATGTTTCTCTGGTTTTACCCTGACCTTTTATTTCTAGAAAATGCAATTCTTGACTTGTGATGAAGTCAGTTCCCCAATTTTTACTTCATTCGTGGAAACTGGGTCTCGGGCAGCAACTCAGCAATTCCTTCCAACCTGAAGTTCTCTCATCTGCTGGTAACCAGTCCATTCCTATTGGCATTCAAGCAATCACAAACACATCCTACTTTTGAGAAATGTGAGCACGTGCTTCCCAGCCCCTTCCTAAAACTCTGCCTTGGATATAAAACATATCCCTGGGTAGCTCTTTTTCTGTCATCACTTTTGCCAGATGTTGATTGCAGAATTCCTGTTTGTTTATTATTAACATCAATTCCGGGAGATGTGTTACCCTCTGTCCAGAACATGAAGTACTTGACTTGCATCTATCTTGCTTATGATTTGTATTTCATTTGCACATGGTCCAAGATGAAAAAATTCAAGCAGTATAATCATAAATATTGGCATTTCAGTCATCTGATCCCTAATTTTTTCCCTTAACATTAGGAATTGATTCAATTTACAATGATTGCTGCCTATGTAATTATTTCTTCATAACACAATATTTTAAGAGTACATTAACTCATGCATTATGAGATTGAGTATGTCATAATTATACAAAGCAGCAACTTGATCCAAGAGTTACAAAAAAAAGAATGGTACTACCTTTCAATTATGACTTTATCTCAGATCCATTTATTAAGTATTGTCAGACTCATGGCCTGTGGGTATCTTTATTTTGTGTCATAAATAGAAAAAGAAAAAACGTTCAGTTCAGAGCTCAAATCCCTTTTAGGAAAAAAGAATCGTACGGTAAAACTGTTTAGCATCAGAAAAACATTTTTTTAAGGCTTTACATAGTTTGTAAACAAGTGTTTATAAAGCCCCTTTTGGGCCTTTGCGACCTTCATAAAGTGCCCCTGATTATCAAAGAACAAATAAATAAGGCATGTATACCAAATTTTTCTCTTACAGAGAAACACTGGTGAAATTATGTTAAAATAAACTTGACAGGATTTCTGGATAAATGATACTTCAGTGCCCATAATGTTCTTTCTCTGATAACCTTGCTAAAAGGCTAAATTTTTCGGTGATAGATTATTCCTGACGGTGATACAGATTGCATTTTTAATTTTGCGAATGTTTTTGATTGGCTACTATGACCTTGATATCACACTGGACACTAGGCTATCAGGGGTTGATACTGGCTGTAAAGGCATCACAGGTGTTTTATTTGCAGCCAACTAGTGTTCTCTTTAACTCTGATTCCTATCTAAACTAGTTGGGAAAAACAGAAAAGAAAAAAAGAGAGAGAGAGAGAGAAAAGCATTTTTCATGAAGAACCATTCTGCAAAGCATTCTTTATTTTTCTCTTTCCTTCTTTTGTGAAGGGGTCAACCTCAGATAAATAGATTAGATTTGATTTATTTTTTGCCATTGGTTTATTTTTTGCTGATAACCTACAGTTCAAATCTCACAGTTTACTTTAAAAGTAAACAGGCTTCCAAATTAACCCACCTTGGGAAGGTCTTGTGATTCATGGCAACATCCTGTCCATGAGTAAAGAATCTTATCGTGAGCTTTCAAATTGTTGACGTACTGATAAATGCATAACCTACTGACACTGAAAAGGACACTGATTTATTTCTGAATTATAAAGTTTTACTGACTGTCTTGCACGTAGACATTCTAGCCTGTATGTTGCAATCTGTTTGCAAGGATTTAACCTCTGTATTGTACCCATCAATAATAATGGACAACTCCTATATGAGGAGTCCCCCCTCCCTTCCAAGCTTTCTTATAAACACCTTCCAACTTGTCACAGACTCCAGAACACTCCCAATTTTGTTGGTGTGTTTTCCCAGGTCAATCCTCACATTTGCCTTCCAATAAACTGTTATCAAATTATTTCTGCCTCAACAGCCTTAGTTTTGGTGGATATTGCCAATGTTACTATTTTGTGAACATACTCTATTATTTATTTAACCCACACTCTATTTACTGTAATCTATGTGTGCATCAAAGTTACATAGCTTTGAGGTTGAGTCCTGTGATATATAGCTTCTCATCTCCCCCAATTTTTTTTTTTTACTTCTCTCCTTCCTCAATTACTCTTAATTATTTTGAGGCAGACAATGGACAGATAAACTTATCTCTGCAGGTGTGTTAGAATTTTAGCATTGATGTATATGATAATTTCTACATAAGTTTTAGTTAATATATAAATTTTGCATAGTGTGAATATATGATAAGCAAGTGCTGTAGTTGGAAGTAGGAACTAGGAGGTTAAAGCCTTAGGATAAACATTTGTCACTTATAGCCAGATGAGAAAAATATTTTCTTATAAGAGATTATAAAATGAAGTTATCTTTATGTCTATTAACACTAACATTTGTACGTGTAAAAAGAGAGTTGTTTTTTAGTTTTCAAGTGATAAAAACTCAACTTTTTTCAATTCATGTAAAGAATCCAGGCTCCATAAATGTTTTGCAAGATTACCTTTCTTTAAAGATAGAGATAGATAGATAGATGATAGATAGATAGATAGATAGATAGATAGATAGATAGATAGACAGACAGATAGATAGATATGTGTGTTTAAACAAACAAATGAATAGCTTTGTAAATATTAGTAGGCAAGAACAATTAATGAATTTCTTAATTTCTTAATTGTTCTTTCCTGCTGTGGACTTTTCCCAGTGATTTTTTAAGTAACAGTTAATTCAGTTAAATGAATTGGGTATTTTCAGCCAACAGATATTTCTTGGCCTCACTCTGTGTCTGAGGCGCTGAGTCAGGGGTGGGGATTAATCAGTTGATCAGGGAAAATTCCAAAACAATCACTAATGTCTAGAATCACAGAAGACATTTCCTCATGATAATATAGTATTGAGAGGGCAGAATTGTCTTGTTAAGTTATAAACTACAGAAGTGGGAAAGTAGCATCAATTACAAATTTATCCATTTACTAGATAATCTAAAACTTTATGATTTTGTAGAGAAACAGCCCATACTATTATTCTGTGTGTTGTTTGTATGGTTTTGTTTTAAACCAGAAATGTTTACTGACAGGATGCTAAAATTTCTGCCTTTGAAAATTACCGGCTGTCTCAGGTGGGAACTCTGGAAATACTAAGAAGAAAATTACCTGAATTTGCCTTGGACAAATTTGTATTTGACTCTAAAGCCATATACACCAATAAATCAACTGACTGGGGGTAAAGATTTTAACCATCAGCTTTCTCTGTGATGATTTTGCATTTTTCATTATGTTATGAGAGTAAGCTATAGCCTAGGCCAGAATCCCATGGCTTTGGGCTAGAAAGATGAGAATGTAATGAGGTAGAAAACATATACACAAATTGCAACGTCAATGATGATGTCCTTATAGCTTAACTTGCCTGCATAACTGCATTATAAATGGAGACATAAAAAGATACAGCATGTTGACATCAACTTGTAAATCAGCAACCTAAGGGCCTAAGAGCTTCACAACCTTGGAGCAGAGTCAGTTTGCATGTTTTCTTCAGAACAATTCAGAATGTACAGCACTCATAGAGGACTGGTCTTTTTTTTCTGTACTAAATGAAACACAGGTCTTAGAGACAGAATGATATATCTATATATATAGATATATCATTAGATATCTATATATATAGATATATCATTAGATATCTATATATATAGATATATCATTAGATATATATATCATTAGATATATATGTATCATTAGATATATATCAATCATTAGATATATATCAATCATTAGATATATATATCATTAGATATATATATCAATCATTAGATATATATCAATCATTAGATATATCAATCATTAGATATATATCAATCATTAGATATATATCAATCATTAGATATATCAATCATGATATATATATATCATTAGATATATATATCATTAGATATATATATATCATTAGATATATATATCATTATATATATCATTAGATATATATATCATTAGAAATATATATCATTAGATTTATATATCATTAGATTAGATTTATATATCATTAGATTATATATATCATTAGATATATATATCATTAGATACATATATATCATTAGATACACATATATCATTAGATACACATATATCATTAGAGATATATATATCATATCATTAGATATATATAATCATTAGATATATACATACACATCATTATATATGTATATATAACTTTTTCATCTTAAAAGTTAAGTGACAAGAGGCCATTTCTTGTTATTACTAAAAGCTGACAGAAAGCAATGGGAAAAAGAAAATGGTGGTGGAATGAGAAGGCGATTGGTTTCAAGTAAGAGGACTGTCACCAACCTAGTCTCTGTTTCCTCAGTTTGGTTAAGAGATCTCTGAAAATATTCCAGCCAAATTTATTTATATTACAGCTCTAAGACTCTTGAGATTATCTTTCTAAGCCTTTTGTTAGTTCTGAAAGTCAGTTCTAGCTAATGACATACTAATCTTTCCTTCTGTTCTTAAGTTTAAAGGTAGCAGCAGCAGTAGCTTGCTCTATGTCCTAGACAACCTCTGCCACACCAGGGCTTCACAGCTCATCAAACACAGAGTTGTTACTTTTCTAAATTTTTACCCCCAAACTGGAAAAAAAATTAAGAGATTATGAAGGAAATTGTGTTAGTTTGTTCTTGCATTGCTATAAAGGAATACTTGCGGTTGGGTAATTTATAAAGGAAGAAGTTTTATTTTGGCTCATGGTTCTGCAGACTGTACAGGAAGCATGGTGCCAGCATCTGCTCCTGGTGAGGGACTCAGGAAGTCTACAATTATGGCAGAAGGTGAAGGGGGAGCCAGTGCAACACACGGTGAAAGAGGGACAGAGAGCAGGGGGAGGAGCCAGACTCCTTTAAACAACCAGCTCTCACATGGATTAACAGAGCAAGAACTCACTTACTACTGTAGGGAGGGCACCACACCATTCATGAGGGATCCACTCCTCTGACCCAAACACCTCCCATTAGGCCATGCCTCCAACACTGGGGATTACATTTCACCATGAGATTTGGAGGGAACCAATATCCAAACCATATCAGATACCAACTTAATAATGTTTATATTTTATCAGTATACTTAGGAGAAAGATTAAAGATAAAGTAGCAGTAGAACACAGTTATTTTGTGTTTGAGGTTTTTTTTTTATTTTTTTTGTCAGACTTACTCTGTTCAAGTCCAAGATCTACTACTTAAAATATGTAGCCTTGAATTATTTATTTTCAGTAAACTTCAGTCTCTTCATTTAAAAAATGGTAATTATAATGGTAATGATGGCTGTCTCAACTTTGCTTTTTTACCTAGAATGAAACTTAGCACATAGTAACACATTCCCTATAGGGAATTAAACTTTTGACAGTGCATCTCTTTCCTGAAGACCTTCCCTAATTAATCAGAAATACAGACGTACACCTATGTCTGTGTATTTCACATGGATTAAAAACACGTTTATCATAACTTTTGAAGTTTGATTCCTTCATACACATTAATGAAAAATAGAGAAAAACTTACTTTGAAGACAAAATGTTAATGTCTAAGGTGGCTGTATTCCTCTTAGAATGTGTTTTCTGTTGAATATTGGAGGCTGATTGTATTAAAAAGAAAGTACATCCACATTCTCAAGATTTACAACAAAGTTAAAAACTAAAAAAACATTTGATTGTCAAAAGTTCTATTAACTATCAAAACTAGAATATTTATTTATTTATTTTTATTTCAATAGCTTTAGGGGTACAGGTGGTTTTTGGTTACATGTGTGAATTGTATTGTGGTGAAGTCTAAAATTTTAGAGCACCTGTCAACTGACTAGTGTACATTGTACCTAACGTGTAGTTTTTATTCCTCACCTCCCTCTCACCCTATGCCCATCCCCCTCTAATGTCCAATATACCACTCTGTATGCTTTTTTGTATCCATAGCTTTGCTCCTCCTTATAATTGAGAGCATGTAGTATTTGGTTTTCCATTCCTGAGTTACTTCCTTTAGAATAGTGGCTTCCAGTTCCACCCAAATTGATGCAAGAGATATTATTTTGTTCTTTTCTATGGCCAATTAATATTCCATGGTGTGTATATACCACATTTTCTTTATCCACTCATCAGTTCATGGGCACTCAGATTGATTCCATATCTTTGCAATTGTGAATTGTGCTACAATAAACATATGCATGCAGGTATCTCTTTGATATAACTTATTTTCTTTTGGATAGATATCCACTAGTGAGATTGCTGGATCAAATGCCAGATCTACTTTCTGTTCTTTCCGTACTGATCTCCATGCTGTTTTTCATAGCGGCTATACTACTTTAAATTCCTACCAGCAGCATATAGGCATTCCCTTTTCACTACATCCACACCAACATCTATTGTTTTTTGACTTTTTAATAATGGCCATTCTGCCTAGGGTAAGGTGATATCTCATTGTGGTTTTAATTTGCATTTCCCTGATAATTAGTGATGTTGAACATTTTTCCATGCTTGTTGGCCATTTGTATATCTTCTTTTGAGAGCTGTCTATTTATGGAATTTGCCTGCATTTTAATGGGCTTGTTTGTTTTGTTCTTGCTGATTTGTTTTGAGTTCCTTGTAGATTCAAAGGATACTAGTCCTTTTGTTGGATGCAGAGTTTACAAATATTTTCTCTCATTCTGTAGTCTGTCTGTTTACTCTGATATTTATTTTGCTGTTCAGAAGCTTTTCAACTTAATTAAGTCCCATTTATTTTTGTTTTTGTAAAACTAGAATATTTAAGAGAATTTGTTTTATGAAAAAATATCAAGTTTAGTTTTTAACCACCTGAGCTAACAGGCAGAAATTTTGGTAGTTATCTTTATGTTTCAGTACTTGGGAAAAATAGATATTTGCTATATATACCAATAGAACTAAATGAAATTTAATTTAAAAATCGGAATATGCATTTCAGTGTTTTCCATACTTGTCTGATTTTAAGCATCACCTACCCAGAATCATTTCTGATAATTCAGATTCCTAGCATTTATTCTGGAGCTATCAAATCAGAAACTCTAAAGAGAGTCTGAAATAACACTCTGCGTTATTCTTATGATCAGATAAGTATGTGAAGAACTAACACAAATATTTCTCTGAGTTAAGCACATCTTTTAAGATTTTTAATCATTACCAAACAACACGGACCTTCTAAGAGAGAGGCTTACATTAAAAATAATGCAACAGAATTTGAACAGCAATGAAGTTTACATTTTATAAACAAAACCAAATTCAATTATCTTAATTCTTTTAATCCTCTCACAGTTTTCAGATCAGTAACATTTAAATTTGTGAATTTCTCAGATTCATAAGGTGTTTTGACTCTCTGCGAGTCAAAAATAGGAAGGGCAAATCATAGGTAAGGAGGTTTTGAAGTATAGCTGTATTGTTGCTGGTTTAATTTGTGAAGAGGTTTTAAATATTGATTTTTTTTCTTCAACAAATAATTTAAACTATCTGCATGTTGGTGCATGCCAAGCTATCGCGTGAAATTTTACCAGCTGGGAATTATCCCCTCATTCTCTGGTGTGATTAACACCTCCAGCTGTAGAATAATTAAAATGTCAATCAGTTCAGAAACAGAGCAAAACAGTTTCTCATTTGATCCGTCAGTTAGAAGGCTAAATGAAAGAGTACATCAGGTGTCTAGCTCTTCTCACAACAAGAGTTCACATCCCACCTCTCCCTGTTTTCCTCCACCTCCCCTCTTCTGCCTTCACATACACAAACACACACTGTGGACTCTGGGTTTGGATTATGTTCAAATGTGATTTTTTGATATGTCATCAATCTTTCAAAATTTGTTGTGTTGATCATCTTTAAGAAAAACTTGGGGGAATAATGAGACCAGAAGTATAGGTGGGTTTTGTATGTGTTTTTATATGTGTTTTCTGCATGGTATATGTTCCTTGAACCATGTAAACATACACTTTATTAGTTTTGAAACTTCTTCCTTCTTGATCTGACAGCACTGACAATGATATGCTTCATTATCACTCATAACCAGGACCTGAAGGGATGATAAAGCTTCTAGGCTTATAAAAAACAAAGTGATGGGAAAAAATAGTCACAGCATGCTTAATGTTCCTGAGTGTTCTATTCTGTAGACTTGCATGAACATAGTGGCTGGAAAATACAATGTGGATGCACAAATTTAAATCAATACATCTCTGAAAGCCCCAGCCCCACTTCTGTTTCTTAAATACTCTTTTATAGGTCTCGATGCCTAGAGTCAGCAGCAGCAGTGTGGCTTTTACATTTTTCTGTTAGAGCTCTTTTTAAACTTAATTAAAGCTTTAATAGAAGTTTTATTTCCCTTAGAGAGTTACTCTGAAGTTTAAAGTGGCCTTAAAAATAAGTACCCTAAATACCTGTTCATCAAACATCCTTTTGAACTTTTTGTTTTACTCAGAAGAATATTACTAATCATATATGTGAACTCTTTTGGATGAATCTGATACTCTAGGTAATGATTCCTAAGACTTCTATAGTGGTTATTTTAGTGGTTTCTTTGAAGTCTTAAGAAGAGGTGGTAGCAACATGTAAGTGAGAGGGTGTCAAATTGGTAGAAGCTAAAAAAGGTTGCGTTTCTGAGTGATGTCCTCTCATTTGAAGAAACCTTGAGCAACTATTTAGCCAGCACCTGCTGTGCTGGCAGGCTGAACCTCAGATAACATGGTGATGTTCCTGATTTAAATGATCAAGGTCATACCACCCACAAGTACATTTCTAGGTTTAACCTTTTAAATACCTTTGTCATTTGCTTCCTTCTAAAGCAATTGTGCACACGGTGCAATTTACTGAATGTTGAGACAGCACAAAATATTTGCTCTTTTCACTAATTTTCCTTTTCTCTCTCTTTTCAACACACTAAACCTTTTCCAAAGGTTCCACAGGAGGAGTCAAAGCGGCTATAATCTTGATTCAGTTTTATGGACAATAGAATTATTTTACTGATTCCTGGAATCATGGCTCCTATATATGTAAGTAAGATAATCTTTTTCTCCAGTCAATATGTATTCACTGAGAGGCTGAGATTACATCAGCAAGGGCTAATCCACTGACCCCTAAATATTCATACTTAAAAAGGAAATTTGGAATCCAATAAGAGAGGTGAGACTATGGTTCGATTAAAGAAAGTGCCTTTAAAAAGGATGATGAAATTCCTTCAAGTACGAGGTATGCTCTTTGAGTTGTTATAAACTTGTTATTGTTGGAATTTTACTCTGGGTAGCAGATATTTTAATGTCGATGAATCCCACATGCAATTCTCTGGGCTATTTTTGAAGACTATGGAACATTAGAGAGCAAAAAATATAAAGTTACCATAAAATGTCAGCATTGCATCTGAATGGGTTCAAAACAAAATCAGTCCATATCTTGATGCTGTGTGCATTCTCTGAAAACACAATAACCACAAATGGTGCCAGAGGGAAAAGAGAAAGGGCTTCTGTTGACTTCAAATAAAGGCGGTATCTGACAAAAGGGGAAGCAAATGATACCTTGATATGCCATTAACAAATGCCTTGTATATCTACAGCTGCACTCTATGAGCACTTTGGAAATTAAAGGATTGCCAGCTTTTCCACTTTGGGACAAAAAACATTTGTGCTAAACAGCCGGTAAGTAAATGCAGTAAACATATTTTTACAGTGAATAGAATTGTTTTATATTTTGGGGACTGATTGTGAATTTCTACTGCTTCTTGATTAGCAAACATTTGGCACTTCCCGAGTCTTTAGACATTAAAATGCCAAAACAGATTTTTATTCTCAGACTGAGCTCCTATATTTTTTTCATTCCCCTAACAATTATCCTCAAAACATTTGAAAGTACTAAAATAAAACGTGTTCTGAAAACACATTCGGAAACGTTTTACCTGTGTGACTTTAATAAATATGTAAATAAAAAAATTACTGGGTTGCTGTCTAACTTCCTTAGGGCAGAGATGAGAACACAGTACATACATAATGACTGTTGGAACTGTTGGTGGGCATTTCCTACGGCCTTGCCTTGGGACAATGGAAGGTTTTATTGCTGAACACCAAAGCTGGTAAAAACAGATGTTTTGTGCAAAGTCTCTTGGGTGTATCTCTCAGTAGTAATGTTCCTGCTAATTTTTAAAATCAATAAACTTCTAAGAGGTTTAAAAGTTCTCAGTAATGATTTCTATCTCTTTTTAAGGTCATGTCCTTACACATTTTTGTGTTGTTACATTGAAATTATTGGAGGGTTTTTCTTTTAAATGATAATTTTAAGTATCTTACACTTTAACCTTAAGATGGATTAAGAGATGGATTGTATTTGTTTTGCATTCATTCATTGATTATAATTTTTAGTTAATTATATAGAAATGAATGTTTGAATTTGCCAACTTTATGTAAAACTTGAAAATTCAGAAAAAACAAGTAGGCAAGATGGCATAATTTTTACACTGGCTGACATCTTGGTTGCAGTGCAGGATTTTGCAGTCTTCTGTGATTGAGTGTGTATGTGTTGTGTATATATTTGTGCATGTGTGTGTATGTGATTTGTGTGTGTGCATAAGTGGAGGTTGTGGTTTTATCACTGTAATTAAAATTTTAAATTAAAATGTAATGGCATGTACTAGTTTTCTATTGCTTCTGTAACAAATTACTACAAATTTAATGTCTTAAAACAATACACATTATCTTATAGCCCTGGAGATGATCAGTCTGAAATGAGTTTCACTGGGTTAAAACAAAGTGTTGATGGGATTGCATTTCTTCTAGAGGCTTTAAAAGAGAATCCTTTTTCTTTCCTTTTCCATATTCTAGAGGCCACTTATTTGTATTCCGTGGTTTTTTTTTTTTTTTTTGAGACGGAGTCTCGCTCTGTCACCCAGGCTGGAGTGCAGTGGCGCGATCTCGGCTCACTGCAAGCTCCGCCTCCCGGGTTCACGCCATTCTCCTGCCTCAGCCTCTCCGAGTAGCTGGGACTACAGGCGCCCGCCACTACGCCCAGCTAATTTTTTGTATTTTTAGTAGAGACGGGGTTTCACCGTGGTCTCGGTCTCGATCTCCTGACCTCGTGATCCGCCCGCCTCGGCCTCCCAAAGTGCTGGGATTACAAGCGTGAGCCACCGCGCCCGGCCTATTCCGTGGTTTTTAAGGAATCTTCAAAACAAGCAACTACATCACTCTGACTTCTGTTTTCATCAGAGTCTCTTTCTGAGACTCTGACTCCTCCTGCATCCCTCTGACAAGGACCCCTGTAATTACATTGGTCACATCTTGATAGAGGGCCATCATTGTTACTTCTACTGGCATAAAATTCACTAAAATAAAATTCTTGCTACTCACCTCTCCCTTCAGTAAATCTTCCCATGATTTCTTACCTCCCCTGAACGCCAGTATTTTTATCCATATAGTTCACCCATTTGCTTAAGGAAATTATCCTTGAGTATCCATGAAATTTATGCTGATGCAACTTGCCCAACCTTCCCCAACATGCCTACTTTATAAACCGGACTTTTCCTTGCCCCCTTCCCTGTGTGAGGTGGAAGCATTACTTCTAGAACAAACTTCTTCTACCTGAATCTTTTTTTCTAATGGTGCTTCAATTCCCTGAAATGGAAGCACAACTTTCTCCTGGAGGTTCCATTTCTATAAGATGACCTTCCACTGGAAGTAAATTCTTTTCTGCTTCTGCAACTCAAGGTGCATGTAAGGAGATGCCTCGTCCTTATTCCTTGATGCTTCTTCCACACCATTATTCTACAACCACCATCTAACAATGCCTCCTCCCTTGAAGTTGATGATATCTGGTGGTTGCTTTTCTTTCCCCATTTTTGACATGATATGCTAGCTTCAAGTTCTCCTTATATTCTTCATTTAATTTATTATTTTATTTTTATGATTTGCAGGGATTATTCCTTAGACACTTTATTGTCCATACTGCTATCATCTACCAAACTAGCTTCAACTTCAACATCAATGGCCTCCTTTATCACCTTCCCATATTGTCCCTTACGTATGGCAATATCTTGAATCTTGAAATTACTTGGAAATGATGAGATGGAAAATGAACACTAAGGTTCTACTTTGTGACTTTACCCTTCTTCCCTTCCAACTGTTCCCTTTCCCTTTATTCTTTCTTGACCCCATTTTTCAATTTCACCTGATTCCCTGTCTCTAAACTTCTCTATTCCCTCCATCTTTTAGCCTCTCCTATAAGTCCTTATTTATATTCTGGAGCAGTGCTTCTGAAACTGTCTGTGAGGTGAAGGACCAGTTTTTATTTCCCAACCCACTGTCAAATGATATTTTATTAAAATATGATAATCATGAATTTTACTTGAGAATTGAAAATAATAGACAAGTACATACAAAATGCAAACAATTTTTACTTTAAGAGTCAATAGATGTAAAATTTCAGTTACTATGATCAAAGCAAATAGAGTAGAATAAAATAATTATAAAAATCACACATAACACATTGAAAATGTGCCTGTAAATGACTAATACGGCCATTTTACTCATATTTGTATGATATTCTTCAACCATAACCAACTGGAATTTCATTAAGATTGCACTGAATTTATAGATTAAGTTGGTAAAAACTGATATATTGACAATACTGAGTTTTCCTATCTGTGAACATGGAATATATCTCTCCACTTATTTAGCTCTTCCTTGATTTATTTTATCAGAGTTTGTAGTTTTTCTCATATATGTTTTGTTTATATTATGTTAGATTTATACCTAAGTATTTCATTTTTAGCATGCTAATAAAAATGGTGTTGTATTTTTATTTTTGAATTTCACTTATGCATTGCTGATTTATAGGAAAGTAATTTACTTTTGTATATTAACCTTGTATTCTGCAACCTTGCTATAATCACTTACTAGTTCCATTTTTTTGTTGTTTTGAATTTTATCCGTAGATCATGTCATCTATGAACAAAAAGTTTTATGTCTGTATTCCTAATCTGTATACCTTCTTTAAGAAGCTTTTCTAAGAAAAGCACACATAAGTCTAAAACCCACTGGCCTGCATGCTATATATCTGCACACTTTCTTAAATTTTCTCCTATATTTTAGTCATTTTTATTCAAACACAGCATGATATTTA
The DNA here is from genome assembly GCF_009828535.3 of Hylobates moloch. Classification (NCBI taxonomy): domain Eukaryota; kingdom Metazoa; phylum Chordata; class Mammalia; order Primates; family Hylobatidae; genus Hylobates; species Hylobates moloch. Next base: position 63,621,999 of record NW_026652288.1, on the reverse strand, counting down.
ATCTACTTTGAATCTCTAATTACTTTACTCTTTTCTTTACCGATTTCTATTCCCTGCCTCCTGCTCCCAAATTTCTTTCTGTTCTTTATTCTGTTCTTTAATGAGATCCTAATATGATAACTTAAAATGTACCCTCTATGGGTAAATCAGTATTTTGAATTAGGACCTCCACCTTTCGTTCCATCTTATTTTCAGTTCCTCTGGGCAACTCTTCTTATGTTTTTGTCATCTTAATGAAAGTATTAACATCTGTTCTCCCAAGCCTGTTTATGTTAATTTTTTGTCTCATTTCACAAGTACCTCCATATCCTCATTCAGCCAGGATAAGTATTTAGATCTGTGGGTTTTTTTCTTTCTGTATAGGCAGAATTCTAAAATGATGCCTGTGATTCCCACCCCGTGAAATGCACAACATTTTGTAATCTCCTTTTTCATGCAAGTGAAACTTGTAACTCACTTATAACCAGTAGAATATAGCAAAGGTGAAGGGAAAGCTTGGATGTAACTAAGGTCTTCAGTCAGTTGATTTTTAGTTAATAAAAAGGGAGATTATCCTGGGTTGGCCTGACTTAATCATGTGAGCCCTTTAAAAGAGGCTCTAAGCCTTTTCCAAAATAAGACACAGGAAATAGCAGATACTCTCTCCCTTTCTGGCTTTGGAGAAGTAAGCTGCCATGAATTTTACAGCCAAACATAAATAAATCCTACCAACACCTGAGGAAGCTTGGAAGTGAATACTTCCCTAGTTGAGCTTCCAGATGAGAATACATCCCAACTACCATTTTGATTACAGCTTTGTGAAACCTTGAGCAGAGTACCCAATGAAGCTATGCCCAAACTTGTGAGTTACAGAAAGTTTGAGATAATAAATATGTGCTGTTTTAAGCCACTAAATTTGTGGTAATTTGTTATGCAGCAGTAGAAAACTAGAACACTCATTTCTTCTAATTTCCACATTTGCTCTTCAACCAATTTCTGTCTCTTCTACATACACAATATTTCTTACTCCCATTTTTCACCTTCTCATCACTATGACTTTGGTTTATTTATTTATTTTATTTTCTATTACTAAAATGGCCTTTTGAATGATCTTCTTTCCTCTCCAACTCACTCTAAGAACCACTAGAAACACTAATTATGCCATTCTCGCTGTAAGGAAAGATGGTCACTGTGGTCATAAAGTAGAGAGGTTGATCTAGTGGTACTGGCAGAAGAGCATGATTAGATGAAATTTCCAGGGAAGAACTATTAGAACAGGTGGCTGGAATGGAGATGGTAGGACCCCGAAGATAAGTTAAGGAATTGAGAAATCATTGTGACTATGTTGCATAGGCTATTCAAGTAGACACGAAAAAATATGCTGGTTATTTTAATATTACAATTATAATAAGCAGAGAACAAATGAAATTACTTATTTTATGTTGTTTCTCATGCCTTCTTTCACAAAAACATAGTAAAAGTTCCTCTTTGGCCTTTTGAAAAGAAAGTTTTAAAAATGTGCATTTATGTAATAACTCAATATAAGTTACAAAAGTCATGTATTACAAAGTCCATGCAAAAAAAATTGTTATCACATAAAAAAATTCTGTAATTATCAAGCCTTCTAACCAAAAGTGAGTCAGTTATGCTCTTTTACACAGAAGCTGCTTTCTTCTAGGAAAAAGGAAATGCCAGTGTTAATCAAACCAGCATGGAAGTTAATTAGAACCCCAAGAACAAGCGGATGGGCTTAGCACCTTGGACACATGAATATCTTGTTTCTAAAGATGACCTCAAAAGATTGCATAACAATCCAGCCCAGCACAAGTCAGAAGTAACTAATTAACTTTTCCCTTAGTAATTTAGTCCTGCTCTTTAAAAATATTTCTAAACTGAGAAATCCCCATTAATTGCTGTATATTGGTTGTTCAAATGAGGTTAATGACCCTTTACTTGATTGTATATACCCGTCATTTAGTTTATCTTTTATATGTGCTTTATAAACAACTCTCCAACATGAAGCAACTTTTGTTAATAGCCTCATTAAATCTGAATGTAGATATAGAATTTTAGAGACTGGAAAACTTTCTAACACTGCATGGAAAATATTAAATATTTTCTTATCTACCTTGCAATTAGGGCAGAAATTGTGCTAACCTCTCCCCCAGACATTATTGCTGCATCATCTCAAACTGCTAGAGGCTCACAGTGGAAATGGTTGGGAAGAGGGCAATACATCAAAGCACGCTTTCTTATCAATAATTACTTTGATGTTTTCGGTTCTGCTCTCACCTTTTTTAGGTGAGAGATCTGCCCACTCCGTGGTTACCTAGGCTCAGCCCTGAAAAAAGAGAGGTTAGGGGTCACTTCAGATGTTGCTTTGGCAGTTTTTTGTTTTTTAATGTTTTGTTTTTGTTTCCTAGAGTCAATCTACTGAGGTCCTACAATTCTCTTCATTGACCTGAACAAACTCAACTCTGCTTTTCCCTTAAATTTCTGTACAGAACCCTGACAACTTGTCTATACTTTCTGTTATTGATTTCCCCCATGCTTCTAAGTTTCTTACGACTTCTGGATTCTCCTTTTGGCTTTGCAGAACACCCCTACTTCCAAACTCTAGAGTAAAATTCCTGTGAAGACTGATACCTCAGAAGTGACTGCTTCACAGATAGACATCTCATTTTTTAATTGAGATTTCAACTATTTAACACTTACCATGTTAACTCATGACACTCTCCTCCATTTGCTCATAAACAACAAAACAATAACAAAAATGAATGCCCACTGAGTGCTACAGAATGCAAACTATTAGAGATACAGAAATAATGAATAGGACTTCTGACCTTGAGTGGTTGGTAAATAGAAATATAAAAAATGAAATAAATAATTAGGGTTACTGCCACTACAGAAATAGATCACAGGCTACAGATTACTACTGGCCCTATGAAGCAGGAAGACAGCACAGGTATAGCAAAGGACCTTTTATATGTAGGTAGAACCTTGTTGGAGGTAATGGTGAAAGCCAGTGAGCCCTTGCTGTGGGCTGCTCTGGTGAATTGGCACTCCCCTTCACTGTTTCGCTGACTAGACTTCAAGTACCCTCCATGAGAGACTAGAGAGGCGTTGTGGAGCTGTGTCCCCTTTTCTACTTGCATGAATTATTTGCATTGCTTGTTTGTGAGTTTTAGCAAAATAAACTGAATGCAGACAATGCCATGTCCAAGTAATCTTGCTTGGCAATGTTTGAATCTCTATCAGACTTTGCCGCTGCTTACTTTATTCCTTCTCCCAGTTCAACCCCAGAAAAGACACAGGAATTAAATGACAAAAAGCCTGGGTCTGAAGAACTAAATCAAGACTGTTAGAAAACACTGGGCAGAGAGAGGTGGTTTTGTGCTTGTATGGAGAGAAATAGCTGGCAGGACTGAAAAGTTTTGCATGCACAGCATAGAAACTACTTAGGGGAAGAGCATTCAATTGTGCTCCTTTCTCATGGTGCCACACTGGCTTGCATAGATGCTCACTTCCTCCTCATTTTTGATAGAAAAGCAGCTGTGACTGTGTAGGGCCACTGGGGTCAGTAGGGTGACATCAGAGAGGCTTAAGACCACACAGACTGGAAGGCCAGCTTCTGAACAAGCCCTCATCCCCTCCTCTCCTGCCACCACCCTCACCCAGCTGTAAATAACCAGACAATGAAGGCAGGCTCTGGGAGAGAGCTGTGTCACAGCAGAGGGTTCCCTGAAAACCAGTGCCATCTGTTGGGTCGGGGGCAGACAATGGCTCCTCAGCCTCTGCCCCATGGTATATCTCTCCCACCTTTAACCAGGCCAAGAGCAGTACATGCTCTACCTTATACACATTACCAGCAAGATACTGGATATGCTCAGGGAAGATGTGCTGGCAAATGGTGTCAGACTTTTGTAGGCAGAATCATGAAATAGGAGAGTCAATAAAATGGGCAAGTCAGACTAGATGAACCAGGCTTAATTAAAGTATCAAATCAAGAATTAAAAATAAAAACACTATCCTCTAATACTACAGAATAATAACAAAATGAGGGAAGTGCAAGCCATTTTAAAGAAACACAAAGTAGAAAACTTGGATGTAGAAAGAAAATAATTAAAACATTAAAAATGAATAATTATACCTGAAAATGAATAAATGAGAGTATCTTGTCAAAAAACTCTCATGAAAAGAATTAGCAGGAATTAAGAGAGAAATTTTAAAAGTTAAGGTGTACAAAATTTAGTACTAGAAACATCAAAATCTAAATATTAGGATACAAAAGATGGAAAGTGTTGAATACATAATCATGCACAATTTTTCAGAACTAGAGCAAAATAAATAAATCATATTGAAGAGATTCCTAGTATGACAAATAGGATAAATATGGAAACATTTACATGTAGACATCTTATAGTTAAAATAAAACATTTACATATAGACATATTATAATTAACATCAACTATATCAAGAATATTCCAAAAGCTTGTGGATAGAGCAGATCTTCCTAAAAGAAAAAGACTTAGATTGACTTTAGATTTCCCTTAATGACCCAAGAAGCAAGAAGTGAGGTCACAATTGCAAAGGAAAAGAATTTAAACATGGGATTTTATTCTGTTTTTTATTATTAGAGATTTGTGACAAAAAGATAAAGAATAATAAACATATATCTACTATAAATTATGAAATAATAAATCATTACTTTTTTGTGGAAGTATTTTGCTTGCCCACACCAATCAAATCCCTTCTGAGTATGCTGAGTTTGATGGTCATCCTTCTAGGCCTGTCTTTATAAGTTTAGTTCTTGTGGATGCATTTCTAGACAAAGTGTCATTATTTTGGCATATTTTTTAAAAATAAAGAAGCCAGGTATTTTATTACCATTATTAAGCTATCATTTCTTTGGTGACAGGGATGTCTCTTTATTTGTATAAAATAACAGTCGTCAAAGAGTTACACGGAAAAATTAGGGTAATATTGCTTATCTTCTGATGCAGGCAAATAAACAAAACTTATTTCCACTCTAGTTATTTCCAATGAACACTTCCTTAATATGCTGACAGAAACTCAGTAATAGATAAGTACAGTAGTTGCAATATCATTTATGGCCTTTACAATACAATTTTAGTCTTACAATACATGTTGTTAGAACTATTTTTCACCACAGATAGTACTAGGAACTCTGAATATTTTGCTAGACTCTAGTTTGAATATCACCCACTGATTGTGAAAAAGGTACAAATTGTGTTTATGTACAATCATTGGTAAGCTAATGAAACTTTTCTTCCAATATCATAGTTACAAAAACAGACACATAGACCAGTGGAACAGAATGGAGAACCCAGAAACAAGTCCATACACCTACAGTGAACTCATTTGCAACAAAGGTGCCAAGAATATACAGTCTCTGCAATAAATGGTGGTAGGAAAAACACAGTCTGTTCAATAAATGGTGTTGGCAAAACTGAAAATCCATGTGCAGAAGAATAAAAATAGATGCTTTTTGCTCACCATATACAAAAATCAAATCAAAATGAATTAGAGAATGATAGTTTCCAGCTTCATCCATGTCCCTGCAAAGGACATGAACTCATCCATTCTCAGCAAACTAACACAAGAACAGAAAACCAAACACCTCATGTTCTCACTCATAAATGGGAGTTGAACAATGAGAACACATGGACACAGGGAGGGGAACATCACACACCAGGGCCTGTTGAGCGGTGGGGAGCTAGGGGAGGGATAGCATTAGGAGAAATACCTAAAGTAGATGACGGGTTGATGGGTGCAGCAAACCACCATGGCGTGTGTATACCTATGTAACAAACCTGCACGTTCTGCACATGTATCCCATAACTTAAAGTATAATGAAAAAAGAAAAAACCTAAAAAAAGAATTAGAAACTTGAGTCTAAGATCTCAAATTATGAAACTACTACAAGAAAACACTGAGGAAAATCTTCAGGACATTGGTCTGGGGAAAAAATTCTTGAGTAATATCCCACAAGCACAGGCAACCAAAGCAAAACTGGATAAATGGGATCATATCAAGTTAAAAAGCTTCTGCACAGCAAAAGATAAATCAACATGAAGAGAAAACCCACAAAATGGGAGAAAATATTTGCAGATTACCCATCTGACAAAGGATTAATAACTAGCATATATAAGGAACTCAAACAACTCTGTAGGAAACAATCTATTAATCTCATTTAAAAATGGGCAAAAGATCTAAACACATTTCTCAAAAGAAGACATATGAATTTCAAACAGGCATATGAAAAGGTGCTCAACATCACTGATCATCAAAAACTACAATGAGATATCATCCTACCCTAGTTAAAATGTCTTATATCCAAAGACAGGCAATAACAAATGCTGGTGAGTATGTGGAGAAAAGGGAACCCTTGTGCACTACTGGTGGGAATTTAAATTAGTGCACCCTCTATGGAGAACAGTTTGGAGTTTCCTCAGAAAGCTAAAAATTGAGCTGCCATACGATCCATCAATCCCACTGCTGGGTATATATCCAAAAGAAAGGAAATAAGTGTATCTAAGAGATATCTGCACTCCTATGTTTGTTGCAGCACTGTTTACAATAGCTAAGATTTGGAAGCAACTAAGTGTCCATCAACAGAGGAATGGATAAAGAAAATGTGGTATATACAATGGAGTACTATTCAGCCATAAAAAAGAATGAGATCCAGTCATTTGCAACAACATGGATGGAACTGGAGATCATTGTGTTAAGTGAAATAAGCCAGGTACAGAAAGACAAACATTGCATGGTCACACTTCTGTGTGGAATCTAAAAATTAAAACAATTGAACTCTTGGACATAGAGAGTAGAAGGGTGGCTACCAGAGGCTGGGAAGGTTATTGAGGGTTGTGGGGGAGGTACAGATGGCTAATAGTTACCAAAAATAACTAGAAAGAATGAGGAAGATCTACGATTTGATAGCACAACAGGGTGACTATTGTCAATAATATCTTAATTGCACATTTTAAAATAACTTAAAGAATGTAATTGGATTGTTTACAACTCAATGGGTAAATGCTTGAGGAGATGGATACCCCATTTTCCATGATGTGCTTATTTCACATTGAAAGGCTGTATCAAAATATCTCATGTACCTGTAAATATATACACCTACCATGTACCCACAAAAAATTTTTAAATGATAATATAAAATAAAAAATAAGATCTTATGAATATCAGTATTTACCTTTACAAAGAAAAAAGCCCATAAAACAAAATAAGATACCATGCACAATGGAAGAAAACAATAAAATATTTTTTGTTGTGCTAAGATATACATAACATAAAATTTACTATATTGACCAATTTTAAGTGTACAGTTCAATATTGTTAAGTACATTCACATTATTGTGCAACCATCACTGCCATCCATCTCCACAACTTTTTCATCTTCCCAAAATGAAACACTGTATGCATTCAACCCTGATTCTCAGTTTCTTCCTCTCCCCATCCCTTGGCCACCACCATTCTACTTTCTGTCTCTGTTAATTTGACTACTCTAGTACCTTGTATAAGTAGAATTGAACAATCTTTGTTTTTTTTTTTTTTTTCTTCATGACTGACTTTTTTCACTTAACATATTGTCTTCAAGATTCATCCATGTTGTAGCATGTGTCCCAATTTCCTTTTTTTTGATCTGGAAAATATTCTATTGTATGTTTATATCACATTGTATTTATCCTTTTATTCATCAATGGACACTTGGATTGCTTTCACCTTTTGGCTATTGTGAATAATGCTGTTATAAACTGCATGTACAAATCTCTCTTCAAGCCCCTGCTTTCAGTCCTTTTCGACATATACCCAGAAGTGAAATTGGTAAATCATATGTTTAATATTTTGAGCAAATGTCATACTGTTCTCCACAGTTGCTGCACTTTGTACATTTTCACCAGCAAGGTGCACAAGGGTTCTAATTTCTCCACATACTCACCAACACTTGTTATTTTCTATTTTTTAAGTAGTTGCTATTCTAATATTTGTAAAGTAGTGTCTTATAATTTTGATTTTTATTTCCCTGATTAGAGATGCTAAGCATATTTTCATGTAGTTATTGGCCATTTGTTTATCTTCTTTAGAGAACTGTCTACCCATGTTCTTTGCTCATTTTTAAAATTTTGTTTTGTTGTTGAGTTAGAGTTCTTTATATAGTCAAGATACTAATTTCTTATCAGATATATGATTTGCTAATATTTACTTCTATTCTGTGGGTTGTCTTTTTATTCTGTTAATAGTATCCTTTGATCCATAAAAGTTTTTAATTTTAGTAAAGTCCAATTTATCTACTTTGATGCAAATAGACAGCTTCAAGAAGGAGGCTACGCCTTATCTTTGCAAGAGAAGTAACTATGAAAAGGTTTGAGTCTAGGTTTCAGTGGAATGAATTGGAATGGTGGGGCATGAGGCAATAGCTAAGATGTTTAAAAGAAGGAAAGCAAAAGAGAGAGTAGTAGGAAAAACATATGAGATCACGGAAGCAAATTTCTCCCTTCCTCTTCATTGCCTTTCCTGTCTTCTCTCAATCCTGGTGCAATCATAAGTACTGTAAAATAAAACTCCAGCCAACATTTCCATCTTTATGAAAGAAGACTTTTTTTCTTTTTATTATGAATATGACCTGAGTATATTAATAGGCTTTGGAAAGAGATCGCAGAAAAGGGGAGGGTCAGAAGATAGAAGAAAGAGGGGGAAATTGTTTAGTGAGGTCCTAATCCAAAAGTGAGGGGATGGAAGGAGAATAAAGGCAAATGATTATTAGACCTGGCCAATGGGTAGGATTATCTTCTACTTCAAATATAATAAACATAATAAATAGCTGGAAAGGGGGATAGAATATTTATGTATGATAGAGGGAAGTTAAAGAGATTCGTATGGTAGAATTGCTCTTATATCTCTGTGAATTAGGAAACAAAATCATCTGCCAAAGGTGAGGTGTTAGGTTAGGAGTTGGAAACAGAAATAAAAGTCTGGAATTACAAAAAATGGCATTTTCTCTTGTTTTGGAACAGAACCAGCTTTAGGATGTTTCAGTAAATTGCTGTGTTTCAACTACCTGAACTGCCTTCCCTGTTGTAAATCTCTCTTTACAAGTAGAAACCATGGCAAGCAACCTGTCATGGAATTCCAGCTGAGTGCTAAATGCATTTTATTCTTTAAAACCTCCTCAATGATCACTAAACAGATGGCCTTCCACAGTTAGCTTCACCAGAACATCTTGTCAGGCCAAGCCTGTTTAGCTTCAAAGATGACATAAGTCATAGCAGTTTTCACATCGGCCTGCTTCTCACTTGTAGGTATGTTCACCTACTAATTATTTATATGAGCCTAATAGCTTTTTAAAAAGCCAGTTTAATGAAAACAAAATGTGACTGCCAATTTTCTTCTAATTTATTCTTTTACTAAAAATATTACTTCTAAAATATAATTCTGATTACTCTCTTACTTAACATGTGTCCTAGGCTCTATATCCTAAGTTGGAATGAAGCCATTGCTTTGTATGATCCTCAGGTCATTCCGAGAGACTCTCAATGTCTCTGCATGATCTGGACCTCTTTCCACATCACAATCCCATCCTGTGGTGGAGAGTCTTACTCTCAAACTCATGCTTCCCTGTTTTGTCTCGGAGCATCACGCAGACTACTCTCTATACCTATATCACTCAGCTCCTTGCACGTTATCAATGCTAATTTATACGCATGTTTCATGTCTCAGCTTTGATATCACTCTTTCCAAGGGCTTAAAGCTCCTATTATGTGCTCCCACAGTACCTTGGTTTTTTTGCTTTACAATTGCTTCCATTTTTTCCATCTCCCTCTGTGTTTTTAGCCACAGAAGTCCATGGACCACATCTGAAGAGTCACTGTTCCCTCCGTACACCTTATACATAAAGTCTGGCATATAGCATGAATTAAACCATGGTTTTACTATTTTCTGAATTTGAAAAGAGATTTTGTAGAAACAAATTGGAGTTTGGAGAAATTATCCAATTTTGTTGTCCCTTTTACTAGCTATATCGACTTGTGATATTATTTAAATTTCTTTGACCCTTACTTTTCTTAGCTGTAAAATGAAGTTGTCTACCTACCTTCCTCATTGTTGTAAGAAGTAAATAATATATACGTCTAGTACAATGAATAGCACAAAACAGGGCAAAATATAATTGATTCTATCTTATTATTTTTCCGATTAAAACATAAATGCCAATATTGTTATCATGGTTTTTCTCCTTTATTTCCCCTTTACTCATTCTATCAAGATGGCAGCGCCAGTGCATTTGAAAAGAGCTACTTACACAATTAGTTGAGATAGAAATAACAACTAAAAATAGCTAACATTTATTAAGCAGTTACTCTGTGCTTGGCATTGTGCTAAGCAGTTTATACATACTATATTGCTAGTACTTATTCGTATCATTGTCTTCATAATATTTGGGATTATGAAGGATATAGTCACTGATTATCCTGCAGTCAATGATGACAATGGAAGATGAGACAGAATCTTCTTAGTTATGTTAACATTCAGGTGGACATTCATTAGTGCATGCCAATTTATTTTTTTGTATTCTGTATCCTTTTCGGAGTCTCAGTGCCCAGTAAGAAGAGAAGAGATCTATGTGGAGAAATGGACTGTCAGCTGCTCCCATCTCACACGTTTTACCCACAAAATATGCCAATCTAAAGCTGTTACCAATATGTCCTTTTCTTCTCAAAGATATCACCAATTTCTGGGCCATTATTTTATTGGAAGTCCCATAAACACCCTGGACATTTTAATGTCACTAAGATTTCTCGTCGTTGTGTATGGGGTGTGTGTATATATGTGTGTGTGTGTGTGTGTGTGTGTGTGTGTGTGTGTGTGTGTATCATACATACATATACATAAAATTTTCTGCTTGCTGTTTTTTCTTTTGTTTCTACTGTAGGTTTTTAGTTTCTTAAAGGCAAGAACTGGCTGGGCACAGTGGCTCACGCCTGTAATCCCAGCACTTTGGGAGGCCGAGGCGGGCGGATCACGAGGTCAGGAGATTGAGACCATCCTGGCTAACACAGTGAAACCCCATCTCTACTAAAAAATACAAAAAATTAGCCGGGCGTGGTGGCGGGCGCCTGTAGTCCCAGCTACTCGGGAGGCTGAGGCAGAAGAATGGCATGAACCTGGGAGGCGGAGGTTGCAGTGAGCCGAGATCACGCCACTGCACTCCAGCCTGGGCGACAGAGCGAGACTCTGTCTCAAAAAAAAAAAAAAAAAAAAAGGCAAGAACTGTGTCTTATTTGCATTAGTATCCTCAGAACCTAGTATTGTACCAGACACATAGTAGACTTCCCAAAATTATTGTTGAAAGAATACATTTTGAATAAATTATTCCCCTTTGTATACATGTGTGTACACCCACATGAATACTTTCTAGGTAATTGATATGACTGTCACAATTTTGCTAAGACTTGTACTTAAAGAGTATTTGTATCTTGTAGAGATTTATACAGATTAAGTAAAAGACACCGTGTGAGCAGTGATGACCCCTGTGGAAAATTGCTGCTCTCGGAACAGCTGGGAGAACAAGGAATTTTCAAAATGAATAGTTTGTGCTTCTGTGTTAAAGATCAGATGGATGAACTAAAGTGAAACTAAGTGTGCTAAACATGACCTTGGCTTTTTATTGAGGACTTTGAACTAACCTTATTCTCTAACCTCAGTCAAAATAATTTTCTCAATTAAGGTCTGTCAAATAAACATGCAAAAAATGACCTTCACGGGATAGTCCTTAGGAAAAGCTAATAAATGATTGCAAAACTCTGAGACAAGGAAAAGCACTTGGTAAATATTGAATAATAAATCAGGACCTTTCTGTGCTAAGTCAAACTAAGAAGCATTTAATTTGGAATCTTCCAGTGTTTGGCTATCTGCTCAAGGAAAAAGGTTTGCAATAAATGTATATATGAAAGAAAAGCTGACAGTTGAAAAACTAAAATGAAAAGTAATGACATAATGTTAGGAGATGCCTTCAAGGAGACAAGTCCTCAGAAAGTTGAGATCTCAATTTAAAACATTTCTTTCTCTCTAATTGTTGTTCTGTGTGCTGCTGCAGTATGATGAAATGGCCATAAACTTAGTGTGATAGGCTTGCAGAATAATTTAATTATAATTTAACACTTACTTTTATGCTATGCAATTACTTACATTGCTTTTTGCTGAAGACAATCCATTTAAGCAGCTGCACACAATGAAAAAATAGCTGACAGGGTCAATTCTAAAGTTATACTAAGGTTTACTTACATTCGTTTTTTACCCAGTGGACTTAACAAATTAGGCAAACGAGACTGGTTGAAAGAAAATAGACAAGTATTCAGGAGCCCTTGATTCTACTCTAAACCAGCTCTTTGAATTTTGCAGGTTCTATAATCTTTAATGGGGTAAGTAGCTTTTTTAAAAAAAAATCTATAAACATTATCATTATATGGTCGATATTTCTTTTATTCACTAACATTCTATAAGAATGATACATGCTGATGTAGCCTGTTGAATCAAAGAAAGGCTGTGTCATTTGTGAGTTTAAATCTATCTCCAAAGCCAGTCATCTGCATATATTGGGTGCCTACTCTATGGTAATGGGCAAGAATGGTCCATGATGTTAGACTTTTATTCTGTATTCTAGGTTTCTTTATATTTTTTCTCTCCCTGGAAGTTTGCATCACGAGTAATTTTTACATGAGCACTTTCACTGCAAAATACTTGTTGTCTGGTTACAACGTCGATATGACCACTTGAAACATCACTTAAGACTTTTTTTGTTAAATAATATTTTCATGTTCACTCTTTGTGACTTCAGTATTAAAGATTCTATGTTGATTTTAAAATTAACAGGGATATATTTTACTACCAACCCATCAATTTTGACTTGTATAATTTAGAATTTGGGGTTATTCTGAAAGTAAGCAGGCTTTGTTAGAATTAGAAATTCCAAGTAAAGAGCATAATGTAGAGGCTGATAGTTTTAAAGCTTTCAAGAGACAGAATTCATTTAGTTTATTCTTAGAGTAGACTAACAGTTTTGTTTTAAATAGTTTTGTTAAGATATAATTAACATAAAACTCACCCATTTGCAGTGTACAATTTAAGTTTTCATTGTTGTTTTGTTTCTGGAGATAGGGAAGGTGAGAGTGATCTTCCTGCTTCTGCTGTTTTCTGTTTCCAAGGCATCATATATTCAGGTAGCATTTCCCCGTACTCCACCACTAGAGTATTTATGAATTTAGTCTATAACAAAAGTTAACATTTCAGTTCAGCAAGAAAGGATGTATCTGTTTTGTTTCTGTTCTTTTTTTTTTTTAGAGATAGGGTCCTCACTCTGTCACACAGCCTAGAGTGTAGTGGTATGATCAAAGTTACTGCAGCCTCAAATTTCTGGGCCTAAGTGATCCTCATGCCTCAGCCTCTCAAGTAGCTAGGACTACAGGTATGTGCCACCATGCAGGCTGTTTTTTAAAAAACTTTTTGTGGAGATGGAGTCTTGCTATGCTGCTCAGGCTAGTCTCAAACTCCCAGTCTGAAATGATCCTCCTGCCTTGGCCTCTCAATGCACTGGGATTATAGGCATGAACCACCAGCCCAGCCCCCAATGTAAAGTTTTGGGATTATTCACTTAGCTGTGTAGCTATCACCACAACCTAATTTTAGAACATTTTGGGAGTCCTAGCCAGAAAAATCAGGCAAGAGAAAAAACAAATGGTGTCAAAATAGGAAAAGAAGAAGTCAAACTATCTCTCTTCATGGACAATATTGTTCTATACCTAGAAAATCCTAAAGACTCCACCAAAAGGTTCCTGGAACTAATAGACAACTTCAGTAAAGTTTCAGGATACAAAACCAATGTCAAAAATCAGTAGCATTTCTATACACCAATAATGTTCAAGCTGAGGGCCAAATCAAGAACTCACCCCATCTACAATAGCCACCAGAAAAATAAAATACTTAGGAATATATATAATATATATAAAAATAACTAAGAAGGTGAAAGATCTCTGCAAGAAAAACTACAAAACACTACTGAAATACACCATAAATCACACAAACAAATTGAAAATCATTCCATGTTCATGGATTGGAAGAATCCAAATTGTGAAAATGGCCATGCTGTCCAAAGCAATCTATAGATTCAACACTATTCCTACCAAACTGCCAATATTTTTTTTCACAGTATTAAAAAGCAACTATTCTAAAATTCATATGAAACCAAAAATGTGCTTGAATAGCCAAAGCAATCCTTAGCAAAAGAACAAAGACAGAGGCATCACATTATCTAACGTCAAACTATATTTTAAGGCTACAGTAACCAAAACAGCAGGATAGCAGTGTTGAAAGCAGACATCCTTGCCTTGTTCTAGATTTTAAAGGGTCTTTAGGTCTTTAGTCTTTAGGTCTGTCAACATTGCATATGATGTTAGCTGTAGATTTTTCATATGTGCCTCTTTATCATGTCAAGAAACTTACCTTTTAATACTGTAAGGTTATAATTTTTTGCTTTCAACCATCATATATTTTAAAGAACTTAGGAGAAGAAAAATAGTCTGTCTACACAGATAGTTACCATTTCTGTGGTTCTTTCATTCTTGAAGTTATCACTTTCCCTCTAGTATCCTTTTTCTTCTCTCTCGAGATATTCCTTTACCATTTTTTTAGAGCAGATATACTGGTAGCAAATTATCTTAGGCCTCCTGTATCTGAGAATGTGCTTATCTCACCTTTATTCTTAAATATTATTTTCTCTGAATATTGATAGTTCTTTTACTTTAAAAATATCATCCCAGTACCCTTGGACTCCATGGTTTCTAATGAGAAGTCCACTGTCATTTAAATCATTGTCTCCTATAAATAATATGTCATTTCTTCTGGCTTCATTTAAGATTTCTTTGTTGTTAATTTTCAGAAATTTGATTGTGATATTTCTGGGCATGGATTTATTTGTGTTTATTTTAGCTGAGGTTAGCTGAGCTTCTTGAATCTGCAAGTTTATGTACTTAACCAAATTCGATTACGTTTTCAGCCACAATTTCTTCACTTCTTCCCCTACACTTTGTTTTCTTCTTTCTTCTGGCACTACGACTAAACAAATAATATTACACCAGTTGTTGTGTGACAGATCCATGAATTTCTGTTTAATTTTTTCAATCTTTTTTTTCTTTTTATAATTCTGAGTGGATAATTTCTACTAAACTTCTTCAATTCACTGACTCTCTGTGTTCTTTACTCTGCTATTGGGTCTTTCCAGGAAATTTTTGTTTTAGTTTTTGTACCTTTCTGTTTTAAAATTCCTATTTTGTAACATCATTTATTTCCTGGCGAATACATTCTGTATTTTCATCACTTTTTAAAAATTCACCTTTACTTCTTTTTACTTTATTTTATTTTTCTTTTATTTTTTTCTTTTTTGAGATGGAGTCTCGCTCTGTCACTCAGGCTGGAGTGCAGTGGCGCGATCTTGGCTCACTGCGAGCTCTGCCTCCCGGGTTCACGCCACTCTCCTGCCTCAGCCTCCCGAGTAGCTGGGACCACGGGCGCCCGCCACCAAGCCCGGCTAATTTTTTATATTTTTAGTAGAGACTGAGTTTCACCGTGTTAGCCAGGATGATCTCTGTCTCCTGACCCCGTGATCCGCCTGTCTCGGCCTCCCAAAGTGCTGGGATTACAGGCGTGAGCTACCACACCCGGCCTCACCTTTACTTCTTGAAGCTTGACTATAATAGCTTCTTTAAAGACTTTTATCAGTTAATTCCAACATCTGGATCATGACAGGATTGGCATCTGTTGATTCCTGCTTCTACTTATGCTGACTAGTTTTGGGTTTCATTTTGGATACTTAATATGTGTTATGAGACTGGGTCTTATTTAATTCTTATGGAGATTATTGAAAAGAGAGAGAGAGAAGTTCATAGACTTGGAGATTTAAGCTAAAAGTACCAAACCACTTTCTGTAAGTGATAGTTCTAAGTGGGTTCAATTTTCACAGTTTGCAGTGTAGTTTGGCTGTCTCCCATGTGTGTGCCATTCAGAAGCCACAGTCTGAGACCTTGGGGATGGCCTACCTATCAGTTCTCAAGAGTCTTTGGTTAGGCTCTTATTCATGCTTATGTAGCTTGTAGGGGAGACCCACAATTCAGACACAACTTTATGGAATGACTTTCTTGAATTCTCTCCTCTTTACAGTCTTTGTGACACTTTTTGGTTCTGAAAGGCCCTGATTCTGCTCTTCTGTCTAGAAGGATAGGGCTTTAGTTTTCCCTCTCTGCTGTGAACATTCCACAACCGTGTCTGCCACTGAAGCCAAGTAGCAGGGTATATAGAGAAAGAAAGAATTGGGATATTCCATCACATTCTTAGGACCACGGTCCCTCTTGTCAGAGGGAAGGATTGCTTTCCCTCAGAGTTTTAAGTGTCTGCCCAGCTACCACTGTTACTGTTTTCACCTCTGTGACAGTACTGCCCCAGATTTTCCTTGGTCTGGGATGGAAAAAACAAAAAGCAACACAGTCAAATTTTTATACTTTCCCCAGGAACTGAGCCCAAGGACTCCTTTTCCTGACTGAGACTGGAAATTGAGGTCTTCTCTTACAGCTTTCTGCCTACATTCAGCCTAGAATTCTGAACTTTGTGATGCGTTTCATTCCACTGTGGGAGATACCAGAGGCAAAAAAACAAGAAACTCCCCCTTAAATTGGTCTTACTTTGAGTACTCATTTCCTTATTTCATTCTACCTGCTACCATTTAACGTTTCAGAGTCTTCAGATAGCTGCTCAATATATCTATTGTAGTCATTTGTTGTACTCAACAGGAGAAACAGGGTGACATATGCTTACTTTTATCTGAACTGGAGCCAGAATCTTAAATATATATTGAAAAGATTATATTAGATAATTTTGTATTTATGTCTATCTTATTTACTTGTTTTTTTCAATATATTGTTAGGCTTAAATGTCCTAAAGCATTCTAGGCAAATAGCACAAATCCCTTTTAAAAAAAATCCCCTCTAAGTATATTCCAGAACGTCAGTTAGTATCTAGCCTCATTACTTCTTTATATTATTCCATTAAATTTTAAGTCCATTTTCTTTAGTTTTAACTATGGTCTGTTACATCATTTTCCAAATAAAATGTTGCTTATAAATATCTAGGGGGATTAGAAATTTTGATAACTATTTAAATAAAAATTATTGTGGGTATATATACACATTTTAAAATAATTACACAATGAAGGGAAAGAAAGCAAAATTTTAATAAGTATTCCTCTCATTAGAGGAGAAGAACAAATTTTTACCTGTTGGATGCATGTTTACAGTCTGCTGAATATGTACTTCAAAATAACATACATATATAGAATGTAATTTTTAGAGGAATTCTTACTTCTGATTGACCTGACATATACCCTAAAAGGTGTTTTATCTCTGTTCTTACGGCTGCCATGTTAGAGAAGGTAGTTATGCAAACATGAGCAGGGGAGGAGAAGGGCTCCCCAACAAGGAATGTCAGGCAACTATCAGGTGATGGTCAATCAGTTGTTAAACTGTCGCTTTAAAATCGTAATTGGTTGCAGCCAGAGCCAGGGAAAGGCAGTCTCTAATAGCTAGAAAATACCTGAAGCTGGTGATCAGTAGCGTCCCAATAAGATCTCAGGAGTTGGGCAAGTGGCAAGTGGCCTCAAGCATGCGCACTAACAGGCAAAATGGTGGAGTTTAAGTGGTATATGATCTACCTCTAGGAAAGCTCGACTGATAAGGAAGAAATGCTTCAAGTAAGCATGTGCACAACTTCAGTAAACACACTGTGCATGTGGCCCCTCCTAAGTGCTGGCAGGCTACTACGCATGTGGACAGCCTGCTTCAAGGGAGAAAAAAAACCCCTGCAAACCCTGGCACCATGCCAATGTATAAAATCCCAAGTTAAGAGCTGAACAGGGCCCTTGGATCTCTCAAGTCCCCTGCTTGGCTTTCTTCCAAGTGTACTTTACATCCTTTCATTCCTGGTCTAAAAGTTTTTAATAAACTTTCATTCCTGCTCTAAAACTTGCCTTGGTCTCTCCCTCTGCCTTAAACCTACTTCTGCCCATCAGCCGAATTCTTGCCTCTGAGGAGTCTGCTAGCTGTACAGATTCACTGCTAGCAGCAACACAACTCATTATATATTTTCACTTAATAATTATAGGCATACCAAAACTTTTGTGGTGTTTAATAAGAAGAATCAAGGTAAGTTCAGGTTTACCTGTTGAATAAGTGTAAGAACACTGGGGTGAGGGTAGGAGTGGAGGCTATAACTCATCTTTGAAAATAATTATATATGCCTGCCACTATATGCATTTAAAAAACAAAATTGAATAATAACTAAGCTAGTAAAGGAAGAGGTAATGACTTTTCACAATCAGAAATGAAAAAACAAAAAACCAAAACAGAAAAGCGTTATGTTTCCCTAAGGTGGATCTTTTTGTGGTAGACTATAACAAAGCAATAAAGGAATCGGCAATACTTGCATACCCAGTGGACTATTTAAATATTACTGTGACTGAGAACAAAAGACTTCAAAATTTCCCTAGCTCTCTTGTTTAAATCTATATGGGAATACAGATTTAGAGCTAAATGGAGCACAATCACACAGGGAGCCTTTGGAGGCTACCAGGACTATGAATATTGATGGGAATTCACTTCTGTGTTGTGCTCTGAACAAATGACAACACAGTAGTAAACAACTATTTCCTTAGAGATGCAAATAGATTCCGCAGGCTGTGAACTGAAACTCTTTGTCACTCAGATCTTATTCAAAGCAAACAGTGTATTTAGAAGGGTACACGTACCCTAACAATTAGACAGGATATGGCAAACTAGAAACAAAGAAATAGAATTAGTTCCAACTCCTTATAACTATAAACAAGTTTTTTTCTCTCTCTCGCCAAATAAGCTGGAGATGGTATTATCTCTGTTTCACATTTTTTAAAATAAATGAATTCATTCTAGGAAAGTTGCCTTTGAGTATTTAGCAAAATTTTCCTGGACCTGAACTCTGCAAGTGCCATCTTTCAGAGCGATACAATAGTTCCTGGAAGATTGCTACTAATGTCATTTTACTCATGTTGAAAAACTCTGTTTTCCAAATAGAAAAACTTCTCTTTGGGATCTGCAGAGGCTCATAAGTGACCTTCCAGATACAAGCTGCTATTGAGAGTTAAGGGGATGATCAAAAATCACAGTAGTTGATGCAAAACCTGAATAATAATATTATAAAGAGGAAAACATGATTCTTTCTTTTTGCCTAGAAAAGGAGCAAAGGCTACTGTATGGAAATTCAGAGAAGGAAAAATGTATTGAGCCTGAACATGGATGAGCTAAGTATTAAATTATTAAATGGGGTCAAATAATAAAACTGTCCTTATAGAATTTAGCATGACATCTATCAATAATTATTATAAAGCATTAGCTTAAAGAACAATAGTTTTTAAAGGGCAAGAAAATTTAGGTTGTTCACAAAACATACAACAAAAGTAAATTTGTATATTGCTTCATTTCTGTGGGGGCATAAACGTCTCAAAGTCTATTTTGGAATATCTGTGAGTTCCCTGAGTGTGAGGCTATGTGTTATTCATCTTCGTATTTCCAGGATCCAAGTTTAACTCTAAATTCAGAGGCAAATCAGCAGTCTGTTTTAATGGAAAACCCTAAGATGCCAGTCCATCGGGGTGCTCGGATATCACTGGAAATGCAGCAGAATGGAAAAAAAAATGTATTTTCCTGATCTACTCTTAGGAAGACCATTGCATTCTGTTTGAAAAGATTTTTCATATGTCCTTGATGTAGGCAGTGAGACCTCAATGAGTATGTTCAAGTGATAAAAGGTGACTAACTGCCTTCTCAGGAACATACTTTTTTTATTATTTATGTAATTTACTTTTATTTTTTACTTGTAGGGCTTTAGTGTTCTTCAGCGAAAGGCACAAGTTTGCCAAAGAGCAGAGTAACAAAAGAGCAAAGAGCAAGCTAGAAGTGGGGTTTAAATTCTATCACCAGTAGCTCTCATTTTCTTCCTCACATAAGACTTAGTTTTCTCTCTAAATAAATATTTAAAACTATTCACACAACATTTGTTAAAAGAGGCAGCAAAGTGTTAGCCTCCTTGGGGCAGGCACCCACATGATTCAGCCTGGATCTGTTTATAAATCACCATCACAGGTGCTACACAATGAATGCTACTTTTTTCCCATCTTGATACAGAATGTTCTTGCTAACAGGGAGAAAAGCCAGTACCTTTTCTCTATCCAAATATTTGAGAATTAGGTGCTAGATTTCGCAGATTCTATTGGAAATTATCAATTTCATCAAAATTTCCTGAAACATTCCTCTATACCTTCTGATATGGTTTGGCTGTGTCCTCACCCAAATCTCACCATGACTTGTAATAATCCCCATGTGTTATGGGAGGGACTCAGTGGGAGGTAACTGAATTATGGGGGTGGGTTTTTCCCATGTGTTCTTGTGATAGTGAATAAGACTCATGAAATTTGATGGTTTTATAAAAGTGCAGTTCCCCTGCACACACCCTCTTGCCTGCTGCCATGTAAGACATGTCTTGCTTCCCCTTTGCCTTCCATCATGATTGTGAGGCCTCCCCAGCTATGTGGAACTGTGAGTCAATTAAATCTCTTTCCTTTATAAATTACCCAGTCTCAGTTATGTCTTTATTAGCAGTGTGAGAACAGACTGGGACCGGGCACAGTGGCTCACGCCTGTAATTCCAGCACTTTGGGAGGCCAAGGCAGGTGGATCACCTGAGGTCAGGAGTTCGAGACCAGCCTGGCCAACATGGGGAAACCCTGTCTCTACTAAAGATACAAAAATTAGTCAGGTCTGGTGGTGGGTGCCTGTAATCCCAGCTACTCGGGAGGCCGAGGCAGGAGAATTGCTTGATCCCAGGAGGCAGAATTTCCAGTGAGCTGAGATTGCACCATTGTACACAGCCTGGGTGACAAGAATGAAACTCCATCTCAAAAAAAAAAAAAACAAAAAAAAAAAGAAAAAGAAAAAGGAAGAAAGAAAGAAGGAAGGAAGGAAAGAGAGAGAGAAAGAAAGAAAAAGAAAGAAAGAACAGACTAATAGAGCAAACTGGTACTGGGAAATGGGGCATTGCTGTAAAAATAACTGAAAATGTGGAAGCCACTGTGGAACTGGGTAATAGGCAGAAGCTGGAACAGTTTGGAGGGCTTGGAAGATGACAGGAAGGTGTGGGAAAGTTTGGAACTTCCTAGAGACTTGTTAAATGGCTTTGACCAAATGCTGCTCATCTCAGATTGAGATGAGGAACTTGTTGGGACTGGAATAAAGGTGACTCTTGCTATGTTTTAGCAAACAGGCTGGCAGCATTTTGCCCCTGCCCTAGAGATCTGTGGAACTTTGAACTTGAGAGAAATTATTTAGGGTATGTGGCAGAAGAAATTTCTAAGCAGCATAACATTCAAGAAGTGACTTGGGGGGTGTTAAAAGCATTCAGCTTTATGTATTCACAAAGATATGGTTTGAATATGTAAAAAAGGGAAGTAGAGCATAAAATTTCAGAAAATTTGCAGCCTGGTGATGCGGTAGAAAAGAAAAACCCATTTTTCTGAGGAGAAATACGAGCTGGCTGCATACATTTACATAAGTAACAAGGAGCTAAATGTTAATCACCAAGACAATGGGGAAAATGTCTCCAGGGCATGTCAGAGGTCTTCACAGAGGCCCCTCCCATCACAGTCCCGGAGGCCTAGCAGGAAAATGGCCTTGCTGCTTTGGGCAGTCTTGGGATTTGGTGCTCTGGCTTAAAGGCCCAAGGCACAGCTTGGGCCATGTCTTCAAAGGGTGAAAGCGCCAAGCTTTGGCAGCTTCCATGTGATGTTGAGCCTGCAGCTGCACAGAAGTCAAGAATTGCGGTTTGGGGCCGGGTGTGGTGGCTCATGCCTGTAATCCCAGCACTTTGGGAGGCCGAGGTGGGCAGATCATGAGGTCAGGAGAATGGCATGAACCCGGGAGGCGGAGCTTGCAGTGAGCCGAGATTGCACCACTGCACTCCAACTTGGTTGACAGAACAAGACTCTGTCTCAAAAAAAAAAAAAAAAAAAAAAAGAATTGGGGTTTGGGAACCTCCACCCAGATTTCAGAGGATGTATGGTAATGCATGGATGTCCAGGCAGAGATGTGCTTAAGGGGTGGCGCCCTCATGGAGAACCTCTGCTAGGGTAGTACAGAAGGAAAATGTGAGGTAGGAACCCCCACATAAAGTCCACTGGGGCACTGCCTGGTGGAGCTGTGAGAAGAGGGCCACTGTCCTCCAGACCTCAGAATGGTAGATCCACTGACAGCTTGCACCATGCACCTAGAAAAGCTGCAGACACTCAATGTCAGCCTGTGAAAGTAGCCACAGGGGCAGAGCTGCCCAAGACCACAAGACCATGGGAACCCACCTCATGTATCAGTGTGACCTGGATGTGAGACATGGAGTCAAAGTAGATTGTTTTGGAGCTTTCAGATTTGACTGCCCCACTGGATTTCAGACTTGCATCATGCCCATAGCCCCTTCATTTTGGCCAATTTCTGGAATGGGTGTATTTACCCAATCCTTGTACTCCCATTGTATCTAGGATGTAACTAATTTGCTTTTGATTTTACAGGCTCATAGGCAGAAGTGACTTGCCTTGTTTCAGATGAGACTTTGGACCATGGACTTTTGAGTTAATGCTGAAATGAGTTAAGACTTTAGGGGACTGCTGGGAAGGCAGGATTGTGTTTTGAAATGTGAAAGGGACATGAGATTTGGTAGGGTCCAGGAACAGAATAATATGGTTTGTCTCTGTGTCCCCTCCCAAATCTCACATTGAACTGTAATAATCCCCATGTATTGTGAGCAGAACCCAGTAGGACATAATTGAATCATAGAGGCAGGTTTTTTCCTGTGCTGTTCATGTGATAGTGAATGTCTCACAAGATCTGATGGTTTTATAAAAGGGCAGTTCCCCTGCCCACATCCTTTTGCCTGCTGCCGTGTAAGACATGTCTTGCTCCCCCTTCACCCTCTTGCCATGATTGTGAGGCCTCCCAGCCACGTGGAACTGTGAGTCAATTAAACCTCTTTCCTTGTAAATTTCCCAGACTCAAGTATGTCTTTATTAGCAGCATGAGAGCAGACTAATACACCTTCCTTTCATAACTGGGCTGTCTCTTCTGTCCCAGATTTCTCTATTCCTTCTCTTCCAGTAGCTCCACCTTGCAGAGATGCTATCAAATATGCACAAGCTCTTATATTATCAGTGTCTTCCCAAGATGAAGCCAAGTCCTGATAAGCTGAAGCTAAGAGTTCTTTTCATCTTGACATACTGGTAGCCAGCTAACCAAACCATGGCCCTATTTTCTCCAACCATTACTAAAAATGTAAGTCTCTTAGATCATCCATTTTCTCTTTGTCGGTCCACTTCTGTTTTTTCTGGCCTCTCAAAATTGCAAATATGCTCTTTGTAAAACTTCTGTTCTTTGTTAAAACTTCTGTTCTTTGTTAGATGCCTACTCATCCTCAATTACCTCACTGATCCTTCTTGACACTGACTCCTCCTTGAGGAAATCACCTTCATCACAGCTTCTACCAATGGACGGAAGGCTGTCATTCTCCCAAACCATATTTATATTCTGGTCTGTAGTTTTGGTCCATGTCTAAAGGTTACTGGTTGAACCTGGTCATTAATTCTCTTCTCTTTCTATGTTAATAGAATGCCCACTTTATAGCTGAGTCATAGTTGTCTTGAGTAAAGCTATTTCTCAGAATTCCTTACAACTGGGTGGCATGAGACTGAGTTAAGTACCTAATGAGGTGTCAGCAGAAATAGGGTATTTAACTTCCTGAAGTATCTTCAAAGGAAGAGAACTGACCCTTCTTCCCATCCCTCCTTTCTATTGGCTTGAAGGTGGATGTGATGGTGGAGCTGTAATAGCTATGACTTGGGGAATGGAGGCCACAAATGGCACAGCAACAGGAAGAAAGAAGCCTTGATCTTTGATAAGTTGAGTATTCTAACTCATTTGGAATGCTTATGTTTAGCCTCCTATTTAAGGGAAAAATAAATATCGATCTGTTATTGGAGTTTTTTGTCCCTGACCACCAAAACTAATCGTAACTGACACAGTCAGTGCTGCTTTTACTCTACTGGTAAAGCCAGTGATCCTTTGAGACTCATGTTATTTGCCTAAATCATCTTCAACCACTCCTCATTGCTGATCTTTGCTGACCTTTTTTTATGCCCTCTAATGCTTTGAAGACCTCAGTATCTTCAATATCCATATCCATATAGAAAATATATTGATTACATTGGCTTCTCAGTTTTTATTCTTCTTAATTCCTTCAAGTTTTCCATTTGTATCAATCAGGATACAATTAGCTATGTGACTAACAAACAACCCCCAAATTTCAGTTGCTTATAGTAACAAAAGTTTATTTTTTGTTCCTGTTGCAGGGCATTCATGTGTTTTCTTCACTCCAGTGCCCATGCTGACTTTGCCTCTAACTGGGATATTGCTACTCTTGTGGGAGAGGTAAAAAGAAAACAAAGCAAACTAAACCAAAACAAAACAAAGACACACACACACACACACACACACACACACACAGAGCGAACTATATACAGGCTGGCTCTTTCAAAACTTCTGCCTGCTCAAAAGTGGCACATATCCCTTCTACTCACATTTTATTGGCTAAAGTAATTATTTGGTTAAATGGAATATTAATAATATTAATAGGGTGAGAGATGGGCAACTTTAGTGGAGAATAATATATCACTCTAATACCTATTGCAATGCACATAGCATATATATTCAATACATATTTATAGGTGGATTGATTGGAATATAAAATCATTTTTAATTATACAAATTATTTAATTTTTATTTTGAAGAAATGTGGGTCATCCAATTTATTCTTTTATCTAATTCTGAAACAATTTCTATAGTATATGGACAATTTGCTAATGTTTCTTTTAAAAACTGCTTAGCAGGGACCCTACTATCTTACAACATAATCCATAAATATTTATTTTTACATAAAAATGGTTATTTCCATAGCTTTTTGGAAGAATGGAGGTAAACCTGGGCTCAAGCCCCATGTGTTGAACCAGGAAGTCCTTATAAATTTTGATTTTTTTTTTTTTTTTTGAGATGGAGGCTTGCTCTGTTGCCCAAGCTGGAGTGCAGTGGTGTGATCTGGGCTCACTGCAACCTCCACCTCCTGGGTTCAAGCAATTCTCCTGCCTCAGCCTCCCAAGTAGCTGGGACTACAGGCACGTGCCACCATGCCCAGCTAATTTTTGTAGTTTTAGTAGAGACGGGGTTTCACCATGTTGACCATGCTGGTCTTGAACTCCTGAGCTCATGATCTGCCCACCTCGACTTCCCAAAGTGCTGGGATTACAGGCATGAGCCACTGTGCCTAGCCAAATTTTGAACATCTTTTAATGTTAACTCTTCTTTGTAACAAATTGAAATTTGTCTCCTCATAACCTCTTTCTTCTGATTTTTAACTTAGTTTGGAGATTAATAAGACCAGGTTAGAAAAGAGAGCTTGCTTGACAAAATGAAGAGCACCTACACTCTCTGAAGAAGAGTTTTTACTCAGTTCCAGCCAACTGCATAATTCAGGAAATTGTTCTCATTCTGCCAAAGGTTCATGTACCCTTAGTACCAGAAATGGGTTTCAATTAAAAACAGAAGAAAATAACACTAATAGGTCAACCACAACACATGCTTGGGGCCTAAATGTTCCCAAAATGTGATGACTATTTTCTTTCTTTTTTTTTTTTTTTTTTTGAGACGGAGTCTCGCTCTATCCCCCAGGCTGGAGTGCAGTGGCGCGATCTCGGCTCACTGCAAGCTCTGCCTCCCAGGTTCACGCCATTCTCCTGCCTCAGCCTCCCAAGTAGCTGGGACTACAGGCGCCCGCCAACACTCCCGGCTAATTTTTTGTATTTTTAGTAGAGACGAGGTTTCACCGTGTTAGCCAGGATGGTCTCGATCTCCTGACCTCGTGATCCGCCCGCCTCGGTCTCCCAAAGTGCTGGGATTACAGGCTTGAGCCACGGCGCCCGGCCTGTGATGACTATTTTCGACTGACATAGTTTGAGAATAATTCCCCCACTCTGAACACTTTTTGTGGCAGCTTCTTAGTTACGTCTTGTAGTTGAAAATTGAGAGAAAAGAAACAAATTTTGAAAACAAGAGTACCCTCTATGTCTCTTAGGTGCTTCTTGATTTTTGAGTTTCATAAGAGCATGGCCAGGGAAAGTGAGATTTTATATATATGATGTGGAAAATTCCATCACAGTGGGACTGAATCTGATAGGAAAAGCAACTGACATCTCTCATGCACATGGTGTCTATCTTTGTATAGCTTTAATCATCGATAAAGCTTTTTTGAGCTGAGGCTGGGGAGAGGTAGAGAATCAGAAGTAGTATGGGAGCATTTGAGAACTCCCTTCTGATAAGACCAATAATGAACCATGTTTGTTTACTGTTTAAGCACCCATAGACTTTTTTTTTTTTTGGCTAAAATTCAATTGTACAGTGTTTCTTCTGCTTGCTCCAAGTGTTTGGTTTACTTTAGAAAACATGATTTCCTGTACTAGGTGTTCACAGGCCTTGTATTCAATGCTTCACTCTAGAGCTATGTTATGAATCAGTCTCTAAATTGCTAGTCAGTAGTTTCTGGATTTGATCTTCTCTTGTTAAAAATTGGAATATTTCCTTATTCTATATTTCTGGAATTTGTCATATTTGTCACAATTCTTCAGTAATTAGTAATAGTTGGTTCTATGATAATATCTTAAGGTTTTGACTCTTGAGGTGAAATTAATCAGAACCCAAGATCCTGAATTCATTTAAAACAGTCCAATGCTCTGGTATTATTTTGATTTTTGTTTGTTTATTTGTTTATCAAATATTTAAGCCCTAAGTGTTTGGATCTTAAGTTGGGAATGGAGATATAAAAATTAATTAGATACAATTTTGTTTTCTAGGACTCCAAGTTTCATAATAACAACAGTTAAAGTAATTGAGTGCTGTATGTGCACAAGGACTACATGTCCAGTGTTTGCCTACTGGAAGCTCATTGTTTTCCTCACAGCATCATGGGGGTGACACTTTATTTCGATGAAAAGGAAGCTGTTGCATAGAGAGATCCAATGAGTTCCTGAAGATCTCACAGCTCATAAGTAGAAGTATCACTATTCAAACCTAAAACTTGTGTTCATATCAGGTTACTTCCCTGATTCATTAGCCTTACTTGAAATTCTGTCATTAACCCATTTGACTACCAGTTTTGGTTTTAAGAACATTCTTCTTAATGAAGAAGCCAAGAGCAAAAGAGGATTTAAAAGTAATGCTTATTTTCTATCACTCACAGAAATAGCTGAATTCTGTCTGTGGATATACATTCCTGCACAATAGAAGTGTGATACTACTTTGCCTTCTCCTAACACTGGGGCTATTTACTTTTCTTCATTGTTCCAACTTTTAACGTATTTGCAAACACTCTTTATGTTGTTCTTTGTCCTAAGACTCATTCACACCTCTGCTTTCCCCACATTGCAACATTTCTATCAAAAACCTGTGAAGGTTTCCCATGATCCTTTTATGTGTTCCACTTACCCATACATCCTTGACTCAAGTCATCATCCCGGAGGAGCCGTACTTTAGATGTGGTTTATCCTTATTAGGCTGATACATAGCTATTACATTTTAAAGAAAACATCTTGCCTCTCAGTATATTTGATAATAGCAATAATTTTTCTTGTCCCCTAAACTTCTGGAAATCAGTTTCTCTTAAGTATAAAATGCATATGAGACCAGGTCTAGAACTGCCTCCCTGGATGAATGTGCCAAGATACTTTTCTCCTAAGCTTCCTACTGCTTTAGTTTCATCAATAAATTTTTGATATAATAATTATCTAAAGTCTAGAGCAGTAGTAACCTTTGTTAATTCTACTCTCTTGTCGGACATAAAAAGTTAGCAAGATAACTTCATAGCAATTGCTTCTCTTTCATCAGTATAAGATTTCCAGCCAAATCTAAGTAGGTAAAATTCCCCAGTTCTTAGTAAACTTCTTTGCTATTTTAAAACAATCCATTTTAGAAAACCTATTTCATTTGCTCAGTGTTCTCAATAGTCAGTAGCATCCAAAAATATTCCTGATGAAATAGTGTTCTTAATATAGAGTCAGATCAGCGTACAAGCCGTGGTATCAGTTTCCTCTTACCAGCACCATCACCTTTAGTGATAACTAGTCTTCTCAGAGTCTTTTTACCTGTTACAAGATGAAATCAAATGGCATAATGTGAAAGAGTATTTTTAAAATATAGAAACTATTTTAGTAAAAATAATTCCAGGATGCTTTATGTTTTTCTCCCCCTTTGATATCTTTACCTAAATGAATATCCACTAAGCTAAAATCAGATAGGCCTTAGGTGGTCATTCATTTTGTTTATTTTGCCTTCATGTTAAACACTAGCTTAAAGGAATGTTACAGAACTTTGTTATTTCACCAAAGTCAGAGTCAAAATATGTTGATATGTATTTTTATGTGTCACAATTTAAGATAACACAACATTTTACTAACCCAAAGATTATTTGTATGCCTTACTGGTCTCATAGAGTAATTGTTATGGCAAATATGTTTCCTTAGGACTCAATCATATATAGAAGTCTGCAGTTCTATAAAATCATGACATTCTTTCAATTATTTATATAAAAGAATATAATTTATAAGTTCATATGCCTTGGTATCAGACTAACTTGTGTTTGAATTTTGGCACAAAAAATACTGGTTGTGATGTTAAGCAAGAAGTAATTTTAACCCTCTGAGGTTCAGTGAATTCATCTAAAAATAGTGATAAAAATTTTTACTTGCTTACTGTGAAGAATAAGCAAGGTATTGTGATATATTGTGCATTTAAAGTTCCTTATTACTATTAATTGCTATAATCATTCTTAAAAATGCCATAGCATACCATTATCAAATTAGGAGTCCATGGAAAGCTGTACAACAGTGTTGCACAACTCCAGGTGGTGCAAATGGTATTTCCATAGCATTTCATGTACATGGCAGGCCCTACAGTTGCACGAAGTCTTGGATTTGAACTCAAGTACCTTATTCCGTTGTCTCAGATTTCACTAATTCAACAAATATATGTAGCTATTCAGATCTATTCAGAGACTGACACTGGGTTAGATGGTGGGAAAACAAAGACAAATGAGAACACTATCCCTTTTTAATACAGTGTATCATTTAACAAAAATAGTAGATAATTATGTTAGAGGAAAAAAAAAGAATCAAGATCCTTTGTTTTCACCTGGAACTCTTTAGAGCATGTTAGAGAAAGGCTTCTTCTCTGGGCAGAGAAGTTAGAAAAAGTTTTTTCTTGCAAAGTTGTATGGGACAGAATGCAAGTTTCATGCCACAGCTCCATAGATTGAAGAAGTAAACCCAGGCTCAGTTAAGATCCTAATCATGTTTCCTTAGCAAGGTAACTTTGTGCAGAGCACAACCTGCACAACTGTACTTGGAGATGCTAAGTTTACGGTAATAAAAAGAGGATGCACTTTACTTTGGATAGACCATCACGAAAAATTCACAATGACGCAAAATTAATGGAACTTCAAAATTTTGCATTATTTGCACAAAGTCAAATTAACATGTCTTGGCTCATTCTAGCATTTAATGAAATATGAGTCTTGTATTTACAATAATTAAACAACAATTTAAATATTTACTGTAGTCTTTGGAGAAAATGCCAAAAAGTGTTGAATTCACACAGCAGAACTTCTCATTTTTTATTCCTTTATGTCTTTCTCTTTCAATATCTTATATCCGTGGGCAAGTCAGAATGGAGGACATATTCTTCCTGTACCGCTTGCTTAAGGCCCCAGATTTTTATAGAAATTGGCTTTATTTACAGGTAGAGTGAATATAAGTGTTGTATTACAGTGTGATGTTATAAAAATTCTCGTTTGCAGACATTGTTGAAGTCCATATAGTTAGTGAGTTAAGTTGGCATATATATTTATTTTATCCAACACTAGGCAAGTTAGTAGTCCTGCATTACAAATTGCTTTTCTCTCAAAAGTCTTGTAAAATATACCACAAACTAAAGTTTAAATAAAACCAACTGCTGTATTTCCTTTTGACTCCTAACCCTAAAAGCTCAGGAAAAGTATATACACTTTGGGATAGGGAATAGATAATTAATGGTTGCCTATAATTCTGAAGCTGAGCATGTTCAATCTGGGTAATTATGCCAAATCAGGCAGAAACACTATTATCAGCTTTTAAATGCTATTATGCCACTAGGCTTTTTACCTTTGTTTTTCCACTTGAAATGAGACATGACACCATAATTGAATATATCCTGAAGTTGATGACAAACTTTAAAATATACAAAAGTACTTTCCCCCTACTGAGTACTCAAGAACAGTTCTAAAAGTAGCTTGGACCAATCTCACAAGTCTAAAGATAACAATGTGTTTTACGTGATCTTTCTAAATTCTCTTCTGGAGGGACACCAAATACCTTTATATTTATAATTCCAATTTGAAGCTTTAAAAAATGCTTTTCAAATCAACTTTTACCTATTTTATTGGTACTCTGTTCTGTTTGAGTGAGAGAACAGAGAACAAGGTCTGAGAACAAGCTGAAGAAGCAGAACATCCTAGAATTAGAATTAATAATTAGAATTAGTAAGTGTATGAGTCATTTGGCCCAATACCCCAATTTTCAGGTGAGAACACTGAAACTCATTGAATTTAGTATTTTTTTTAAGTCATCCAGATTGCTTGTGGCATATCAAGAACTAATATCTAATTCTCATCAAGGAGAGTGCTTCACTACTCCAGGAGTTTTGGGTTTCAGAGCTCAATCTGATGTCAGCTATTTAACAAGAATTGAGAAAATAAACACTATTCAAACTATTTTATTGATTGATTGAGATAGGGTCTCACTCTGTAACCCAGGCTGGAGTGGAGTGGCACTACCATGGCTCACTGCAGCCTGGTTCTCCTGGGCTCAAGTGAACCTCTCACCTCAGCCTCCTGAGTAGCTGGGACTATATTTTATAGTGTTGATTTTATGTCCATCATTTTAGCTGCAACATTGTGAAATAATCATAGTAACTTCGAAAACATGTGACACAACAGTTGGGATAAGCTAGCCAAAGAGAGAGAGAGACAGAGAGAGAGAGAGAGCAATAGATGTGTAATTTCAGTATCTTCCAAAAGTGGTTCTTGATCAATAGAACATGTATTCTTAATTATATTTTACTGTCAACATGGATATAGAGAAAATGGAGATTAAGTCAGGAGAGAAAGTACAAATTGTTTTTCCAATTACTCTTTTTCTTTTTTTTTTGAGACAGTCTTGCTCTGTCGCCCAGGCTGGAGTGCAGTGGCGCGATCTCGGCTCACTGCAAGCTCCGCCTCCCGGGTTCACGCCATTCTCCTGCCTCAGCCTCTCCGAGTAGCTGGGACTACAGGCACCCGCCACCACGCCCAGCTAATTTTTTTGTATTTTTAGTAGAGACGGGGTTTCACCATAGTCTCGATCTCCTGACCTTGTGATCCGCCCGCCTCGGCCTCCCAAAGTGCTGGGATTACAAGCGTGAGCCACCGCGCCCGGCCCCAATTACTCTTTTTCTTTAGTAATTTTTAAACCCTTATTTTTAAAAGAATTTTTGGATAAAGTAAGATCAGGTTTTTCTTCAAAGCTCTTCATTCAAAAGATTTGGAAATATTTAGATCGAGAGTATAACACAACATAAAAATTACGTCTTTATCATTTCATCTGTTAAGTTTATTCTTAAAAAATTAAAGCACTAGCTTGTGGAAAGAAGCTAAGGTAATTGAAGTTATTGAAAGTCATTAAAGTCATTGAAATAACCATTGCAGATATAACATTGGTTTGAGAAAAATTTATTGTTTTGGATTTTATGCATTTTAACTTACAGTGATGCTGAGACATCTAACTGAAATGGGCTCATAAGCAGGCAGAGATCTGGCTCATAATCTCATAAGTTCTAGTTAGTCATTTAGATTGTGCAAGTTTCCCAAAGGATAGTTAAAAAAAGGACAAAGGGTCAAGAAATAGACCTCAGAGAATTCTCATGTTTAAAAATGAGATTAAAAATCTGAGAAGTCAGAAAAGAGAAATCAACACAAGAAGCATAGGAATTGAAAGGGTAGATGAAAATCTAGATAATGTAGTATTCCAAAAGCAAAGCAGAAAAGCAGCTTTGGAAGAACTTACTGTTAAATGAGTCTGCATGGTGTGGGAATTCAATGAAGGCAATTCACCCATTGTATCTGAGAGTTGCGTAGGCCTCCATGATGTGTCTCTCACTCCTACTTCCCTGTGAAACTTGAGAATTGTAACTTACTGATTTGCTTTGAGCCCCATCTCCAAAATTCTGGCATCATTCTGGGTTGAAATAAAGGATCACAAGTATGTTCTCAACAGTTGTTTACCCTTGTTTACTCTTTGTTTAGATATGGTCTGTCCCCACCAAATCTCATGTTGAAATTTGTTTCCCACTGTGGCAATGTTAGGAGGTATAATCTGTAAACTGTAGAGCCTAATGGGAGGTGTTTGAGTCATGGGGCTCCACTCTCATGGATGTCTTGGTGCTATTCTCACAGTAGTCAGTGAGTGAATTTTTTCTCTGGCAAGACCAGATTAGTTCTCTCAAGAATGAATTAGTCCTCCAAGAGTGGGTTGTTATAAAGCCAAGATGCCCCTCAGGTTTTTCCTATTTGACCATATCTACTCCCCCTTTAATTTTCTGCCATGTTGTGATATAAGCATGAAAGTCCTCAACAGAAACCAAGCAGATTCTGGTGTCATGTTTCTTGAACTTCTCATCCTGCGGAATCCGTAAGTTAAATAATCTCTTTTCTTTACAAATTACCCAGTTTCACGTATTCTGCAATGGCAACACAAAATGGAAGAAGACAACCCTAAATGGCTGTAGACAGTTATATAAGGATGAATAATCAGCATTGAAACAATTGTATCTATAATTATATAGTTTTGCTGTTTATTCCTCTCCTTGAGTGATTATTTTCTTCATTGATATACTGACTTTTCCAATCTGATTTCTTCTTTCATAGTCTATTACCCCAGTGCTGCCAAGACTGTGTGCATGTTTTCATCTTAGATTTTTAGATTTCAGAGGTAGCATGGGCATCACTACATATATAGCCTTATTTCATGGGAAAGAAGCAGATAAAAGCAGGGTTAGTACTTTGCCAAAAAATACAACTAATTGGCTTCAGAGACTGGTATAAAGTTTCCAGAATGACATTATGAGTTAAGTACAATTTCTCATATTTTAAGTGCATATTTTATACTGTAATAAGGACAGAGATATTTTATTAGAAGATAATAATGGCTAGATCTTAGCTTTACCATTACTGTGTGAATTTGGATAAGTTACTTCAGTTTTCAGCGCCTCATTTTTCTCATATATAAAATAAGCATAATAATAGTACTTTTAAAAGTAGGGTTGTTACAAAGATTAAATAGATGAACACACATCAACTCTTAGAACAGTGTCTCCAAGTAGGAAGCAGTCAATATATGTTAGTTATATTATTGTTGTTATTGTTGTTGATGTTCCTTGGCATATACAAAACAAACTTTGAGCCTCTTCTTCAGGAATGCATACTACTGTGTGCAATTGATTTAATAAAATTTAACTTAAACTATGTTCCTAAGAAATTTATGGACTTGAAAATGTTTAGTTTGATTCAAACTCTGCTATATATTATCTAAGTACACTTGGGAAAGTCATTTAAATTCTCTGGGTCTCAGGTTCTTCTTTTGTTAAGATTTGTTTCTAGCTCTTCTCAGGTTAAATATCATATCATATATTAAATATCATATCATATCATACATTCACACAAAATAGCTGTCAGGTTTACTTAAAGCTTATTTGCATATATAATTCCATAATGAATTTCCAAAATAAATATTACCATAAATAGTAAAAAAATTTTGACAGAAAAAAAATCTGTCCATGAAGTTACTGTGAAGATCAAACAAATAATGAATATGAAAGAATAAATTATAAAGTGCTATATATATGCAAGACACTATTTTTCTTATTTGACCCCTCATGGAACACTAAATCCAATGGAACCCTATCCCACAAAATTATTGCTTAAGATAGAATGCAGAAGCAAGTTGTGATAGCACCATTTATTTTCTCTTGTTTATACGTACCTGATTTCCTTTATTTCCTTGCTTCCCTGTCCTTCCCTTCTTTCTTCCTTTTTCCTTCTACCCAATATTTTGAATGCTGCTCCATGCCAGGTCCCGTGCTACATATTCCAAATAATAAAATATATTTTCCCTCAAGAAATCTCATTGTCTAGTATGGGAAACACACTTACAAAAAAGTAATAAATTATAAGTGCAACAATAAATATATGAACTGGATAGGGAGGCTTAG
Source organism: Hylobates moloch (assembly GCF_009828535.3). NCBI lineage: Eukaryota > Metazoa > Chordata > Mammalia > Primates > Hylobatidae > Hylobates > Hylobates moloch. The sequence goes on along the minus strand of NW_026652288.1, from coordinate 63,587,443 downwards.
TTATGTAATTATTATTTTTTAAGACTATGTTTTCATCAATTGGCATTCTCTTTTTATTACAAAATCTTGAAACAAAACAGAAGTTAAGTCTTACACATGGAGTCATAAGTACCTTGGAATAACAATTATTATATATTTAGGGTACTGAATGTATAATAAAATAAGAAAATGTAATAGTTGTCAGATAAATTGGGTACATTATAGTTAGATAACTTAATCTGAGCAGAACTGCAAAAGGAATTCCAGAAAACATTTCAAATGAGGCTTCAATATTTTCTTTGCATCCTATCCTTATAGTTATTTTTTTTTGGTTATTTGTGGTAATTGGGTCATATCATAACCTTTTGCACCTTCTTAGCTGCGTCATCACTGAACACCTTCCTGTGTGCTCCAGTCTTTTCATCCACCCATCTGTCTGACTGGTCCATTCGTCTCCTGCTGTGTCTCATTCCAGTTGACTTCTAGCTCAACTTTGCTCCCACCCACCTCTTCCTTTTATGCTCCAATGCACAGTGAGCTCAAAATGGCATCAAACTGATCTCCCTTTACTTGAAGGATCACAACACCACTGTTGCAAAATATAGGAAGTTTCTAAGTTGATTCAGCTTTCTTGTCTTTCTGTCTGCTGGTTAAATGCCATTTTTAAAAGAATTCAAATTGCTTAATTCAGACTGTATCATTTTGAGTAACTCTTCTTTTGTGGAACTTGAAGATTTGTTTCTAGCTCTTCTCAGGTTGAATATCATATTATATCATATTACATTCACAAAAAATAACTGTCAGATTTACTTAAAGCTTATTTACATATATAATTCCATAATGAATTTCCAAAATAAATATTACCATAAATAGTAAAAAATATCTGTGGGAAATAAGTAGTCAGAACTATACTTGAAACGTTTAAAGCATATTTTTCTCTATAATGTCCTTGACCTAACAAGATAGTTACCAGCTTGTTAGTTATTATGTCTTACTGAATTGACTAAATTCTGGGGAGAGACAGGAAAAAATAACATAAATAGTTAGATAACAAAAGGCAGTTATGATAGTGATGGAGATATGCTTACTGTAATAATAGCCAACATAATTTAGCCCTAAGTGTCATGCACTGCTTTAAGTGCTTTATACATACCTATTCTCTTAGGTAGGTATTATTATTATACACATCTTACAAATGAGAAAACTGGGACCATAGATTATAAGTAACATGTCTGAAATGAGCTAACTAGTAAGAGGCCTTTCCAGGGTGTGAGCTCAGGCACTCATGTTTCCAGAGCCCACTCACTTAACCTACAATATTAAGCCCTCCATCCACCTTATATATATTTTGCATGGAATCTAATAAGTGAGCTTATCCAGAGGCAATCAATAGCCCATTTCTGAAATATGTATTTTCATAGTAACACTCAAAAAAGCAAACTAAAGTCCAATAGAGTTTGCTGATGAGCTTGTATAATCATAACTTGGTTTCCTCAAGAGGTTATATAACTTCTTTGAGCCTCAGTCTTCCTGGGTGTATAATGAGGAAAATTATAGGCTATCTTGTTGGGTTATTTAAGGGATTGCATGAAGTGCTAACACAGTGGGCACACAGTAAGCATCTAACAAATAGTAGCTTTTTTTTTAGTGTTATTATCTACTAGTAAGTGAAACAATTTTAAATGGCAGTCTTTTAAAAATTCATCTCTTCTGTTTTATAAGTCCAGCATCATTTGGTTATTTGCAGTGAAGATACTGAATTTAAGACCACAGGCTTTCAAGAGCAGCTCTTTCTAAGAACATCTGTTTCCAAATTTGCAAATGTGGAAGTTTTTGTAGAAGTTCCCAGCTTTTCCATCTCTTTTTGTTAAGTCATGTGTTTCTCATAAACAATTTAATTATTTCTTTTCTTTTTTTTTAACTGACACTTCTATCTTTTCTTGTGGACATTTTTGTCAAAAGACAAATGTTAAAGAATGTCAATAAATGAATGCTACTAACACAAGATGGGTAGAAAAACCACAAAGTTACATTGAAATGTAGATACAAGGAATTTGTTTCTTGATTACAGCATGTCATTGATCTTTCAGGTTAGTGAAAAAAAGTAGAAACTCAGAGTTAAATCCTCAAATGCCACAAGCCTAGAGAATTCACTATATATTTGGTACTATAAGAACACTGGGTAGTCCTAATATATGATTGAAGTTACAGCACACCCCAAGTATTCAGTACAAATTACGTTCTATTTTCAAGTAGAGAGAAGATACATACGTTCTGTTTCTACAACTTTAATTCAGATTGTTATATATAGCAAAATTTGAACTGTATTTTGCTAATATTTTCTATTAAAACAAAACAGAAAACAGTTTGTCCATTGGAGAAAATAAAATTCATGTGTTTATAATTAATTCATGGACAGCCTCTGAAAAATTGCTTATGAAACTAACTACCTGATATCCAAGAAGACTTTTGGCTGTTTAGAAGCTCTCTTCTTAACACAGGAAGTCATATTATTCTGAGGATAAACAAATGAAATTCCCCAAAGATTTAAAGCCAGTTCCAAAAGGTCAGATGGGTTCTAATATTGGCAAAATCATATTTTCCAGATGCAGTTTAACAAATGTAAGGGTTGCTTTTTTTTGTAAATAGAAATCCCTTAGCCCGTCAACATCCAAGTAAGTGAATATGAACATATAATTTAAATGTTTAGTTTTAATTGTATAACATTATCCTCAATGTAAAAATCTTAAACATGAAACCACCCCAGTGACATGTTTGGAAAACTTAAGTTAAAAACAGAGGAAAAATCCAGAGTTGTCTCAAATTCTCAAAATTGCTTATTTGAACTTTCCTAAATATCTAATATCTAATATACTAAAGGTAATATATTAGACCTTTATTTCTATTTTGCTTTAATAGTAATGGTGACTGTTTTTTTTACTCCTTTACTCTAAGGCATGAAATCAATTAGAAATAAATGTATTGTGTGAGAGCTTTAGACTAGGAGATGCAGTTGTATATTATTTATCTAACTTTGTATTGTATATTATGTATTATATAACTTTAAAATATAAACTTTCATTTGGTTGGTCTACATGTTTTATATAATTTTTATAAATATGCCACAAATAATGGTCTACAACACATTTATAGCCTGTGCATCCATGAAATTATGCGGTTTTTTTTTTTGGCAAGGAGGAATTTATCATCAGTGTTGTACCAAGTTTGTATTGAATAATTTGTCCAGGATTTAACTTTTCCTTTACTGTTAAGATTATAGAAAAAAAAAGATCACTGTGTATTGTCTGTTTACTTCCTCAGTTTCTGTTTAATCTTTAGTGCCCAAAAATGTAGCCGTTTCTCTTTTTTTCACAGAAGCTGAGATTATGGTTAACTATAATGTCTTACTTGCCACACAGCCCACCATCTTCTTTCCCTACTTCCCATGGTAATTGCCATTACTATCTTTCTTTTACAATATTACTGAGAATTCAGTTACACCACACCTCTAGTTTTTCTTTCTATTTTTCTGGCTGTTGCTTCTCAATTTGATTCATTAGTTCATCATCTTCTGTAGCCCATAAAAGGCTCATGTTATGCAGGATTTCTCTTCAGCCCTGTTTTTTTTTTTAGTCTGTTTTTCACTTTAATCAAGCTCAACTTTCTCTAGGGTGTCAATGACTACATAAATTCCCATGACACCCAATTTTTATCTCCATCTTAGATTTCTATCTTTAACTCTAAATCTATATATCCAACCAATAGTTGGAATTCTGTAACTGGAACTTGCTTCAAGTTTAACAAATTTAAAATAAATTTAGCACCATCCTTCTCAAACCTGACATTTCTCTCACACTCTCAATCTCAGTTAGTAACCACGCCTGGTTGCTTTAATGAGAAACCTGGGGATCATATGAGACTTATTCTCCCCTATTTATTACATCCAATCAATCACCAGGTCATGTTGATCCTCCTCATAAGAATTTATTGCTTCTCTTCTGACCCTTTGCCACCACCATCTTCACTTGGAAACACATCGTCAATTGTCTAGACCATTGTAGTACCTTGTTTCCAGTCTTCCTCATTCTAGTCTTTTCTCCTTTCCATTCACTTTCTTTAAAGAGCTTCATCTATCACTCACCTCTGTTTGGCATCAGCTCCTTCCTATATATACTTTGAACTGTCAAAAGATTGAATTTCATGTACCTTTCAAAGAAGCCATGCTCTGTCACCCACCTTTGTAATGGCATAAGCTCTTTTTTCTGTCTTCCTATTCTATGTCCAATGCCATATATATGGCTTCCAAAATGAAGCCATTTTTCATCTTTTCACTGAAGTTGCTCTTATTTTAGATCTCTCTGTTGTTCTAATATATCTGTCTATAGGCTTGTATCAGTATTTTCTTTCTAAACATGTTATAGATTCATTAGAATTTTATTTAATTAATATTTATTTGGTGCACACAATACAAAGTTGTGTGCTCAACATTGTATTAGATACAATTATCAGAAGTAAATAAAAGAAGGATTCCTGCTCCAAGAAGCTCAGTTTTGCTGGTAAATCTTAACTCATGTATTATTCATCTCTTCTCTGAAGGCTTTTCTGACTTCCACCTCCCCAACAAGTCAGACTCATAGGCAACTGTCACCAAGGTCTCAATGTATCATGAATTTAGCTTTTTTGTATAAATTATGTTTTACTAATTTACCTGCACTACATTGTAGGCCATTTAAATTCAGGGAATTTGTCCTTCATCTCTCAATTCTTAATTTATAAGAGCAACTCAATAAGTAATTTTCTTAATGAACAAATGAATGCAAAACTTTGGAAATGTCTACAGAACTCTCTGAGCTATTTAAATTGTATTATATCAGGATTTTAGTTTTTGATTATGTATACCTTTGATTTTTCTATTTGACTTTTGCTTTTAAAGATTTTAATTTAAAGTATACCTAAATATAATTAGAAAATCATTTCCTTTGAACTTTACCAGTTATTTATTGGAAATGAACACTTTAATATGTATAGACAAGACAAAATAGAAATCAAGGCCATTGTTCTTGAGAAGCCCATATTCTAACAAGCGAGACAACAGTTCTACATATTTCTATTCTAGATTTACCAAAATTTTATTTATTAAATTTTGAGGAGTGCCTACTATATGTCCGACACTATGCTGGATATTCTGGATTTTTAAAGGGTAAAATATGGTTCCCAGGTTAAGAATTTTGTTTTACAAATAAAGAACTAATGTTGCTTGCTCTTATCTACAGCAAGAAAAAAAATCAAATGATAGAATCATTAACTGTGTTTTGTGAACACTTTGTGAACACTTCTGTTTTATATATTTATTTTAATGAAGGCCTCTACCTAAGTCAAAAGTGTTAACATGGCTTCTAATATGGGTTGGCTGTGTCCCTGCCCAAAATCTCATCTTGAATTGTAATCCCCATTATCCCCATGTGACAAGGGTGGCACCAGGTGGAGGTAATTGGATCGGTGTTGGGGGTGGTTCTCCCATGCTGTTCTCATGATAGTGGGTGAGTCTCAGGAGATCTGATGCTTTTATAAGTGTCTGGCATTTCCCCTGCTTGCACTTGCTCCATCCAGCTGTCCTGTGAAGAAGGTACCTATTTTTCCTTTGCCTTCTGCCATGATTGTAAGTTTCCTGAGGCCTCCCCAGCCATGCTGAATTGTGAGTCAATTAAACCTCTTTCCTTTATAAATTACCCAATCTTGAGTATTTCTTCAAAGCGTGGTAATGGACTAATACAGCTTCCTTATGTGAAATGTAAGATTTGTGAAAAACTAATCACTTGCCTTTATCCAAGTCCTATATTTAAAAGAGGACTTCTTATTTAAAGAATTTACTTTGGGCCTGGTGTGGTGGCTCCCACCTGTAATCCCAGCACTTTGGGAGGCCAAGGTGGACGGATCACGAGGTCAGGAGTTCAAGACCAGCCTGGCCAACATGGTAAAACCCCGCCTCTACTAAAAATACAAAAATTAGCCAGGCATGGTGGCAGGTGCCTGTAGTCCCAGCTATCAGGAGGCTAAGGCAGGAGAATTGCTTGAACCCAGAAGCAGAGGTTGCAGTGAGCTGAGATCATGCCACTTCATTTCAGTATGGGCAACAGAGCAAGACTCCATCTCAAAAAAAAATAAATAAATAACTTCAATAATGGAAGTGTAAAAACAAATGCTGGAGACAGTAATGATAAAATCTTTTGTTATATGAGAATGGTGGCAGAATATGCCACCCCTAAATATGCCACTTTGCCGTAAGAATTATTTTGAGGTAAAGACATTTGAAAAATAGCCTATACTGACATTCTGCCCTTTATGTCCCAGGAGAAAAGAAACACTCTTATCACCAAAGAAAGGCGAAAGCTACCTAATGTGAAAGATGGTCTATTGTTCTAGGAGGTACCTCTCTGTACTGTCTTGTCACCAGAGATGGGAGACTGAGGCTGAGAAAAATTTATACAAACAAACCTTGTTAAAATAACTCTTACCTTTCTTCAGCTTCTTCATTTATTTCAGTTACTTTTTAACAATTGGTACTGTTTGTTCAACCTAGCATAGAAGCATTTAGTTTTTGTTGTTTCTTCCGGTCTTTACTTTTCTGTGGGGATTCCCACCTACAGGTAAAAATCTATATGCTTTTCTCCAGGTAATCTATTTTAGTTAGTTTAATTTTCAGGCCCAGACAGAGACCTTAAGAGGGTAGACGTAAAGTTTTGTCTCTTTGCCATATGCACAATGAAAACTGAAGTAAACGTGAAAACAACTCATTAGCTATATTATATATTAGCTATGTTACATAGCTAATAGATATATTTAGAGGTGTGAAAGTATAGCAAGTTTGGAGAAATAAATTGCATTGACATACAGTTTTGAGTCTTGCCATTGTATAAGATATTGTTTTTTCTTTTCTATTTTCTTTTTCTTTCTTTCTTTTTTTTTTCTTCTTTTTCCGGGTCTCATTCGGCTGCCCAGGCTGGAGTGCAGTGGCATAATCATGGCTCATTGTAGCCTTGAACCTCCTGGCTCAAGTGATCCTCCCACCTCAGCCTCCTGAGTAGCTGAGGCTATGGGCATGCACCACCACACCTGGCTAAATTTTTAGATTTTTTTTTTTTTTTGTAGAGATGGTGTCTCTCTGTTTTTCCCTGGCTGGTCTTGAACTCCTGGGCTCAAGTGATCCTCCTGCCTTGGCCTCCCAAAGTGCTGGATTACAGGCATGAGCCACTGTGCCTGACCAAGATATACTGTTATGTAGCATTTTTTATTAAATATGCTAGCACTCATTTGCTTTTAGGTTAGAAAACAACCAACCAAAAAGCCTTAGTTTAAAAGAAAATCTATGTTATGTTTAAAACAACCAAAAAAGCCTTAGTTTAAAAGAAAATCTATGTTATGTTATGGCATGTATGGCTACAAAACACATTGAAATTTTGTGCCAGAATATTTTTGTTCATAGTCGTAGATAGATTAAGAAAATGGGAGATGTGTCTTAGTAATTTTAATGTATATTATTGCAAAAATAAATGGCGATTTATATAGTGAAATAATAGCAGTGTTTGTGTGTGTGTTTGATAAATAGGATGTGGAAACTACACAAACGTAAAAGGTTAATATTTCAAACAACAGTGTATAAATTTGATATTCCACGAAGAATTGTTTCTTTAAAAGTGAAGTTGTATTTCAGTACATGAACATTTTTTTAAAATGAGTTTATGTAAAGACCCAAGTAGCTCATCTTCTGAGGAAATATTACTAAGGCAAATTTCTCAACTTTTAAGTTTCCAGTATTAAAAACATAGTAAGTATGGCGGTAGTTATAGTTCTGTTTTTACTGTTGTAAATGCAGTATAACTTGGAGTACCTCTGGTTAAATGACAAAGTTAAAATGATATTCAATATTTCCTGTGGATTCATGTTAATTTGTGGTTTTAATTTGTTGCCATTCACAGCAGAACAATTTCCTCACCAGGTTTCCTCATTGAAAATAATACTCAATTTTCCAGAGCTCCTACCACACAATCTTTAGAAGTAGAGAAGTAAAATTGATTTTCAATAAAAAGGCTGATTACATCCTTGTGCAATGTCCATTATCTCTAAAAAAACAAAAAAAAAAACAAACCTGTAGCTTATGATACTATGGATTCAAATGACCTCATCACTCTTAGTTGCAATTATCTACCATGAAATATCTAGATATTTTCCTCATTACCAAGAGAAGAGAGAGCTCATTTAATATTTGCTTTCTTGGCCACAGATTAGTTCCTAGAAACTAACTTTGTTAAATAAACAAAATGAAGAACAAAACAAGTATGTATAAAAGAAAAACTTTTCAAAACGATGGAGCCAAAGATGTTGCCTTTCCTCACTCCTAGGATCTGTCCAAAATGAGTAAGAAATAAGGAACTAGGGGAATAAAACAGCCATCAGCAATGAAATAGAGAATAGTAGCAACTATTTCCTGTTAAACTTCAAGACATTTTTTTCCAGATAGTCATACCAAGTTTAACATGACTCTTGGAACTGATACTCAACTTCTCTTCTTCAAGATATCACAGCACTGTTGTGAGAAATTAGCTGGGGAAATTCCCTCAAATCTCAATGAATTCCCTGATTAGGAGAACTCATAAAAAAGATGGAAGCTCCTTCTTCTACTCTAGATAAATAGCATCTCATGTCTGGTGCTAGAGTTGGAAGACAGAGGATCTGACCATGTCTCATTGTTTCCCTGAAGTTGTTAATTTTTTGATCTACTCCTCTTGTGGAAGGAAAACAAATATACAAACAAATAATACTTTTTGCCATACATTGCCTTCACACATTGCTATATATCAGTTTCCTTAGATTTATTGTCAATCTTAATGGTAAAGATGAAGAGAAAAGAGGCAAACTGGAGTAAAATCACATATGTGTATCTGTGCCAGCCACATTATCTCCAGAGCCCTCAAAGTTAACTACCTTTGTAGAAAATGATGCATAACAACAATGGGCCATTGACATCACTTCACAGCTGCTGTTAGAGTGGCTGAACTGCTTCAGGAGAGTAGACAGAGAGTGAACAGAGACCAGAAACTGGACTACCCCTTTTGCTTGTTTGTAATCTTCATGAATGGGATTAATGCCCTTATAAAAGAGGCCTGAGTGAGACCCCTTGCCTCTTCCAACTGTGAGAACACAGGAAGAAGGTGCCATTTATAAATCAGAAAGTGGGCACTCATCAGACACCAAATCTGCTGGTACCTTGGTCTTGAATTTCCCAGCCTCCAGAACTGTTAGAAATAATTTTTTGTTGTTTATAGGCCAAACAGTTTATGACATTTTGTTGTAGCAGCCTGAATGGACTAAGACAGAAAGTTGGTACTAAGAAGTGGGGGTGTTATTAAAATGCAGCTTAGGAACTTGGTAATTGGCAGAGGTTGGAATAGTTGAGGTGAATGCTAGAAAAAGCCTACATTGTTATGAATAAAACATAAGGAGTGATTGTGGTGAGGGCTCAGAAGGAGAGCAGTACAGTTATAGAGATAGCCTCAATCTTCTTAGAAAATACCTAAGTGGTTATGAATGGAAGAATGTTGGCAGAAGTATGATTTGTAAAGGCCATTCTGATGAGCTCTCAAATGGAAATGAGGAACATGTTATTGGACAGTGAAAGAGAGGACATCCTTGTTATAAAGTGACAAAGAACGTGGAAGAATCATGTTCATGTTCTAGTATTTTTTTTGGAAAGTAGAATCTGTGAGTGGTGCAAGTGGGTATTTGGCTGAGTAAATATCTAAGCAAAGTGTTGAAGGTGCAGCTTGTTCCCTCTTGACTGCCTATATAGTTAAAAGTGAGGTGAGAGAAGTTATTTTAAGATGGAATTGTTAATCAAAACAGAACCAAACCTTAAAATTTTAGAAAATTCTCAGCCTATCCATATTGGAAAAAAAAATGAGAAAGCATGTTTGGGAGAGAGCAAGGATTTGGACAAATGATAAGAGATTACTATGGATTGTATGGATGGACCATCTCAACTGGAGCCAGGCACTATTCACCAAGATGATAGGGAGTTTATTTAGCCATCTAAACAGCAGCCAGGACCCATTGTGAAAGAAAATGGAAGAATGACCCCCAAGACATTTCAGGGATCATCTAGGCTGCTCCCACAATCAGAGGCCTAGAATGCTAAGGCCTGGGGTGAGAAAAATTTCAAAGAAAGAGCTGCCATTGCCCAATGATAGCACACATCAAGGACTCTGCTGTTCTTACTCCATTGCTTTGTTTTTTGCTGTCCCAGGTGCAGCCCTGTAAAACCGTAGTAAAGTGAGCATTGTGCCCAGGAAAGCTATGGTGGCATAGTTACCGCCACCTAGATTTCAAAGGATGCTTTGGAGAGCCACAAGGTCCAGGCAGGAAACTGCAACAGAGATCCTCCATCAAGGCAATACCCAACAGAGCCTTAGGGACAGTGCCTCCTTTGTGACCCTTGACTGGTGGAGCCACCTGTGTGGCATGTGAATTCCACTGTGGAGAGCCACAAGCACTCCAACCCATGAGACTACAATATGGGCTGTGTCCAGCAAATTTATGAAAGCAGGACCACCTAGAGCCAACCTTTGCTAGGCAAAGATTCAGGAGCAGAATCTCAGTCCTAGTGTGTCCAGAAGGCAGGATCTCTGGCCCATTAGTTCTGGAGGGCAGAACACTGAGCCAAAGAAGATTATTCCAAAGCCTTAAGATTTAATGTTGTATGCCCTGTTAAATTTTGGACTTGACTGGGGACCTGTCCTTCCTTTTTTCTTTCCTATCTCCCTTTCGGAATGGGAATGTCCATCTTATGGCAGTTCCATCATTATATTTTGGAAGCACATAATATGTTTGATTTCACAGGTTCATGATTGGAAAGCAATTTGCCTCAGAATGAATGACAGATTGAGTCTTACTGAGACTCAATCTCTATATGTACTTTGTAAAATGCATGCTCTGCAAGATATGCCTTGGAAATTAGCAGTTATCAGTTTTGTTGTGTCACCTGTGGTAAAATAACATATACCCTGACTCAGTTTTCCAACATATGGTTTAGGTAAAAGTTCCGTATTTTTTTGTTAGCATTGTACAAACCTTGTAAAGAAAAATGGTCAATTGATATACAGTATTATGTACATGTTGGGTGTAGTTTTTCAGAAAGGAGACATTCCAAAATCTCACAGAATTTGGTGTGACTTTGGAGGAATGTAAAATAATCATTTGAAACTACCTTTTGCAACAGTGGACCAATAACAGAAAAGGGGAGAAACACCAGTTGAAAGCCTTGTATGGCAAACCTTTTGTTCTATCAAATGTGTTGCCAAAATGGCTGCCTTACTGAAATGCAGGAAAGTCATCTGAAATTGGAGTTGGACTTTCCGATGGTCATGAAGTCTTTTCTTCACCCTTTTTTAGGCTGGGTGGACCCCTGTTGCAAAAGTTTCAGCAAATGTAGGGAAAAGGCAAACAAACAAAATTACCCCATTCCCACAACTGTAAATGACTTCCCACCAATTTCTTAATTAATGTTATTAATAATATAAGTCTACAGTATGTTTAAAATTAGTAGTGACTTTCCTCTAAAAAAGCATCAAGTTTAATGTTAAATAAAACAAAAGAAAAATAACAAACAAAACCTTGGACATGACCTATCACACAAGAAAATAAGATAAAAGTTGAACAAATGATATTACATTATAATGATTTATGTATTACATGATTACATACTGAGAAAACCAAACTACTAGAATTAAAATTAGTAAATAAATTGCCAAGAATAAACAAAAACAACTGCCTTGAAAACGAATAATAATCACTTTTAAAATACAATTAAATAAAGATATAAAGCACATAAACTTACCAAGAACTATGCAAAGCATACATAAAAACAAAATACTGGTGATCATAAAAAATGGTAAGTAAGTAGAGAAATATCACATGGTCTTGGCTAGAAATATTTGTTGACAAATTTTTCCCAATTAGGTTGTGTATTTTGTATAACAGCAATCAAAATTACAAAGGGTTTTTAACTGAAAAATTTGTAAAATATATCCTGAAAAATAAGTGGACAAAAATATCCAGCCAAATTCTGAAAAAGTTGTGTAATGAAGGAGACTAACCTTATCAAATATGAAAGTGTCATTTAAACTAGATTGATTGAAACTATAGTGAGAATCCAAGAATGGACAGATCAGTTAAAAAGAACAAAGTCTCTACAAATTAGCAGAATAATTAAATATTTGACAAGAGTAGCTTTTTGAATCACTGAGCAAGGTTCTGGTTATACCAGAAAAAAAAAAAGTGAGAGGCAATTGGATACATATTTGAGAACCAAAATAAAGACAACAAATAAAGCTCTTATGCCTTATATAAGCATATATTCCAAATATATTAACGATGTAATATAAATACTAGAAAATATAATAGATCGATATTTTTATAATTTTGATATTCAAAAGCCCTCTAAGCACATGTCAATGGTAGAATACACAGAATAAAATATTGATGTACTTTATTAAGTACAAATTAACACATTGTGTTTGGCAAATACACTATAAAATATTAGAAAAATTATGCTGGAAATATATATTTATGAAACACCTATTCTAATAATGTTGCTAGTTACAAAACAACAGAAAATTACTGGTTAACATTAGCCTGAAGGTTGTTTTGGGAGTTGCTCACAGAACCAACAGGAAGGCTTGAGAAGCGAGTTTAATCAGAAGCAAGATGGAACAAGTACAGCAAAGGCACTGTACCAAAATGGCATATTTTCACTAAGAGGTCATGGGGAAGCTTTGGGCCTTTTTACTTTACCACGGCTATCTCAAATTATCTCTAAAAGACTCTCCGTATTGAATTACCTCCTCTAGATTCAATATCCCCTGCAGAAACATCTGATTGGCCATCCTTAGGGCATTTGACTCCAATATACTTGCTATACTAGGTTGGAGAGAGAAAATGGCATGTCTTATTTGGCTTCCTGAGTGGGAGGCAGTGTGGAATTCTCTCATATTCGAAAGGGTACTTATTTGTTGGACAGCCTGAACAATTATTTTCTACTAAGAAGTTTATATTTCTTTTCATTTGAAAACCTTTTGTAAATCAAATAAGGAAAAAAATAACCAAATAGGAAAAAAAAGAGCAAACAGCACAAAAATGCAATGTGGAAGTAGAAATACAATGACTAATAAGCCTATCACATGTCTAACTTTTCTAGTAATCAAATAGTGCAAATTATTGAAACAATTAAAATGAGAAAAAAAATTGATAGCCAAAAGTATAAAAGTTTTGAAATATCCAGTGAAGTTAGTGAAGATAAGAGGAAATGGATACTTTGATACAGTGTTGGTGGAAATATAAGTTGATTGAATCATCTCAACTATATTTGTACCAGTACATTAGCTTCATAAAAGCTGCCATTCTTTTCTGTTTTGATTATTGCCATATTTGAAAAGACTACAATAGTGCCTGAGAAACATTGCAAATTCTTAATAAATCCTTGTTCAATAAATTAATATCAACATTTAAAATCTAATAGTCTTTTACCATATAATTCTACTCCTAAAAGTTTACCCAAAGGATGTAAACATGTGTCTTAGTCTGTTTTGTGCTGTCACAAACTGGGTAGTTTATAAAAAACAAAAATTCATTTCTCACAGTTCCGGATGCTGGGAAGTGTAAGATCAAGACGCTGGCAGGTTCGACTGGTGAGAGTTGCGTTCTCCAGATGGAAGAAACATTTGTGTCCTCACCTGGTAGAAGGTGGAAGGGTAAGCTACCAAACACTGCAAAGATCCTTTAAAAGCATCTTAATCCTGTTCATGAGGGACGAACTCTCATGACCTAATCACCTCTTACAGACTCTACCTCTTAATACTTTCACATTGGCAACACCTGATTTTGGAGGTAATATATTCAAACCCATAGCAACAAGTATGCAAAATAGAAATCAAGTATATACAGATCTTACTTTGTCTATTAAAGTGTGAGAAAAACAATTTGAATGTTCAACAATCAGTTATTGGTTAACTATATTATGGTCTCTACAAGTAGTGAAATGTTATATAGTTTTAAAAATATATATCTATATTTGTTAACATGAAATAATGTCCATGACACATTACTGAGTGCAAGAAAAGCAGTTTGCAAATGTTATCCCATTAGATCTGATTTTTATTTTTTCAAAAGGAAGTTACTATAGGTGCATACTTATCTAGACAGAGCCTGCTAATTACATACATCAAAATAGTAACAGTGGAATATCCTCTACCCCTTTTTTTCTTTTCCCCTCCTGAATAGTTCAGTCCAAAACCCATTAGGCAGGGTGTCTATAAAGGTAAGGAAATGACACCAGACAGTAGTTGCAATCCCTCCACAATCCTCACTTCCAAAGCAAACAAAACAAAACAAAACAGCAACATTCTTGACTACTGCTTCTTATTTTTCCAAGCTTACTTATCCGGGTTCCCTGATCCTCAAAATTTTTGTGATGTATAATCCAATGATTGTTCTGCCTGACATCTCTGCCTCTCCCAAATATTCTTTTCTTATTAGCCTAAATTCCATCACTTTCTAGCATACACCCTCAGCTTCCTCTTCTCTCCCTTTCTTAGCAATCATTCTGTTTTCTTGGAAAATACTAGCAAAAAGCGATCCTTACGTTAGGTAAGTTATGTCAGGTAATGTTAACAGCTATGGAGAAAAATAAAGTGTGGATGTAATTTTATATAGCATTTCTTGTGGCACTATTCATAATAGCAAAGACTTGGAACCAACCCAAATGTTCATTAATAATAGATTGGATAAAGAAAGTGTGGCACATATACACCATGGAATACTATGCAGCCATAAGAAAGAATGAGTTCATGTCTTTTGCAGGGACATGGATGAAGCTGGAAACCATCATTCTCAGCAAACTATCACGAGAACAGAAAACCAAGCACCACATCTTCTCACTTATAAGTGGGAGCTGAACAATGAGAACATGTGGACTTAGGGAGGGGAACATCACACACTCGGGCCTGTCAGAGGGTGGGGAGCTGGGGGAGGGGTAACATTAGGAGAAATACCTAATGTAGATGACAGGTTGGTGGGTGCAGCAAACCACCATGGCACGTGTATACCTATGTAACAAAACACGTTTTGCATATGTACCCCAGAACTTAAAGAATAATAGTAATAATAATAATAATACTAATAATAAAAGAAGAACAGTACTGTGGCTGGAGCAGGATACTGTTGTGGGGGGTGGGGAGTGAAGCAATAGTAAAAGATGATCTCAGAGAATTACAGGTGGCCAGACATGTAGGGCCTTAAGTTACTACCTAAAATCCTAACCTCTCTTAACATTTTGAAGTATTTTCTTCTAGTTTTGTTTCTTATCTAAACGTTTCGTATAGTTGAGATTATATCACCTATCTTATTTTCTTGCACTGAGCCTTTTATAACACTACCCCTTCAGCATTTTTTCCAATGGCACAACACTTCCAACATATTTTAAATTATTGCATAATATATTATCATATATACATATGCAATGTCATTACTACGTACTGGTCATTGAAATTATTAACAGGCAGAAAGAAGATAAGGAGTACCAGTCTAATGATTCTGCAACTCAGCATCAGGCCTCTTTATTTTGACTCTCTCCTGACTGTAGAACAGTTCTTGCCTCATTTGCAAGACTGTGTACACCTTCCCTATTCCTTTTTTCTTTCTTTTTTAAGAAAAATCTAGCCCATTACAGTGCCCATATCTTGATAAGGTTCTCATTTTCTTGTTTCTGGGGCTGAAACCTCTGCAGTTCTCGGATGCAGTTTCTATAAAAATAAATCACTCATTGCTCTAGACTTATTTCTTAGACAAAATAAAGATGTTATATTTTGGACTTGTTATATATTAATACAGTATTACACAAGTCTATGATAAAAAGTATATTACCACATAGCCAACTTTCAATTTTTCTATTATGAAATGCCAATATGATGTTTGGAGTAAAACAAGAAAGATGCTTGGTTTTCATAACTTACAAATAATTTAACTCACCTAAACAATGGGAGAAATATGCTATATTGAGGACCTTATTAGTTCATTATGATTCAAGAATTTTTAAAACAATGCCTGGGTCCTTTGCACCACACAGCTGGAATATGGCTGGAGGTGCTCTGAATCATGGGGAATCCAGAAAGAGAAGTATAGAATAAAGATTGATAAGGAATACACTAAGCAGATGTTTTATTTCTTCCTTTTGGGGATAATTCTAGAGATTATCACAATATGGTCTGTGGGAGGTGGAGAGAGAACAGGTAACTGGGATGACCCTGAGGTAGCTGGGAAACTCCATGTCTTTAGCACAAAGTTCTGTCAATAACACCAAACACTGGCTTTCAGTTATAAAGACGCTGCTAAGTCAGCATCTTCCACACTGCCTTATTGAATTGGGATTTAGTAACATAACTTGGATCTTCATCCCAAAAGTGATCAAAAGATCTGCATCATCATATCAGCCTTTACTAAGTATTAGGGGCATATTGGATGTGATGCTGAAAAGCTTCTTTCTGGTTCCTAAGAATCTGGGTGCTTCAGTGAGATAAACTAGTTACTGCTACTTGGTTTTAAAAAATGGCCATGGATATTAGTAATGTACTTACCATTACTTAAATAGCATAACAAAGGGAGCTGAATTTTCTCTGACCATAACCTGCCTCCTGCTATCTTTGTTGTGTTTATATGTATAGGGGACACTTGAAAAGCACAATACTGTGAATATATAGTATGTTCCCTTCAAACTTTAATTCAGAAAACGAAACCTCAAGGAGAAGAAACATTTGAAACTCAGATAAATGCCATTTTGTCTTTCAAGCTTATGGAAAACTTTCCTCCCTAAATCTTCCCCAGTGCATCCAGATTATGGCTTCCAGTGGAGCTTCCTAATCACACAGTAGGGAAGATACATTAGTGGAAGTCAGAGTAGGGTATTGAATGGACTAATGGAAGCTTTTTAAGAATTCCAAGTACTCTTCATATTAGAACCTTTGTCATAAAGGTGACAATATTAACAATAATAATCCTCTCTAACAAAAGACTAATATCAGGTCTGGCTCCATAAGAGCCACTGGTTCCCCTGTGCTCTGTCCGAGGATGCCCTGATTTCCATTTCTAGTCCTGAGTACATGTTGTTCAATTTAATAACCTAAATTTTCACGAGTAAAGCAGATCTTCAGAATGAATTCAGTAATTAGCTTCCCCGTTAGAGGGCTCATTTAATTTCAAAGCTAATGCTATCCACGTTTCCGTTTCTAATTAATCCAAATATAGCAATGCTATAGTCACCAGACAACATGTTCTTTGAAGAGCTGAAGCTATGACATTGTCATGACATCAGCAGACTTTCATTAGTGATATGATTTTAGAACACACTTTAAAACAAATGGAATCTTTTCTTGTCTATTTTCTTGACTTATTGCTTTTGTTTTGTGATTTTAAAATGTTTGAAATATATGCAACCTCTTCCAGTCTGATTTCTTAAGAAGTTTTTAGCTATTTATAAACAAGATAAATGCTTTCATAAGATTCAGAATAGAAGAATAGAGGTTGAGATTATTTTGAGATCAATGTCCTCGAGAAATTTAAGACAGCTATGGAAAGTTTCCTTGAGAAGTATTAGAAATATATAACTACCTGACAGCATAAAGAATCAGATTCCATTTGATTAGAGGATTTGGCATATGTGAAATTATGTAATGCTAGAATCCTACCTTCAGTTCTTTCTAGGAATATTTATAGATATTTATAATTTGTATATTTTTGTGTAATATGTAGATGCATATATATGTGTACATATATATCCATATTTGAAGCTATATTTAGTTATTCTTCCCTTAAAAATATCATTAAATGGAATATGGCATTGGCCTGTTTCCTGTTCAGTCATAAGGAGGATTATTTAAATGTGGTTAACTGCATGTCACATTTTCAAATTACATTGTCAAGGTTTTTCTACAGGAAGGATGAAATTAGAGATTTACCAATAGGTAAATATATTAATATAAATATACAATGATATGTTATATATGTTCATACTTACATAGGAAGCAAAATGAAATAAATACATAATAATAGACTGGTTAGCTGAAGGAGAGTCAAAGTTGTTCTAATCATTTATTTGGAGGTCAATCTGGCAGTTTTGTCTGGAAAAAGTCTGATCAGTTCACAGAAACAATAGGCTTGAGACAACCCCAAGAAAAGTGTAAGAACTATCTGATCAAAAGGATCACAAACAGAGAAAAATGAAAAGAAGCAATCAGTGAGAGATCCAAGGCCTACTGCCATCAAAATTACTGTTGAGAACAATGAGATAAATTGGATCCTCCCTGAGTGGTTGGAATTATGATTAGGACAGCTTTCTAAGAATGATTTTTAAATGGTTTGGATGAGGTTTTCAAGTGAGAATGAGACATTAACAGTTTTTAAAACCTTCAAGAAAAATGGTCAAGCTGTAAGAATGTTTGACCTCTGCTTCCTAGAACCAAAGCAAAGACAGGCTGTTTCATAATAACAGAGCACCACCTTGTGTTAGTAAGTTATTACACCTCCTTGGGACACCTAAGGGAGGCTCTTTCCATCGTATTGAGAGCCTGTCAGTAACGCTCTTGAGTACAACAGCAAGTGTCATAGCTTCCTACCATTTTAAGCTCTAAGCCTTACGTAGTGTCTGTGTTTGTGTTCCTAGGAAGATAGAGAAAATGATGTAGAGAGGTGATGAATCGGACAAAACAAAAAATACTTTTTTTGTATTTTTAATATGAATGCTTTTATCTCAGGAAGGAATTTATCAACTAAATTCACAGTATTGATACCACATTGTTTTTGCATTTAACACATCATATTCATTGTTTCTTAACATGAACTAGGTTAAGTATCAAATCTCAATGAAGCAATTTTGAATTTAAAATAATTTAGAAGTGCATTATTTCTGGAGTCTTCAACAAATAATTGTTAAGGAACAATGAACGATGTAAAAATCTTAAGACGAAAGTAAAATCACCTTAAATTTTTCTAGTAAAGACACAACATTTATAAAGTAAGAAGAAACGTTAGTCGAATAGCATTAAAAGCCTTCACTTTCCTGTAATTGCTGCCCTAAAAATTTTATCTTTTACATAAAGAGAAACTTAAAGCCATGCAACAAATATAAATATCTTGCTCATTCTTCAAAATTAAACTCAAATCTTAATGAACAGTCTTCTGTGGTCACTAGTGTCCTTGTGGCACTTGATTCGTAAAATTAAAACTGTCTTGTATTAAAATGATTTTTGCTCATGTTTCATCTCTTCTAGCATATCTTCAGCTCTTTGGCTGTAATGTACTGCCCTCAACCTTTTTTGTGGCCCCAAACTATCTAGGAGAGTTATTGTCCTATAAAACTTTCTGTGATGATAGAAATGTTTTCTGGACTATCCAATATGGTAATCATTGGTCACATGTGGCTATAGAGCAATTGAAATGTGGCTAGTGTGACTGAGGGACAAATTTTAATTTTAATTTCATTTTTTTTTTGAGACAGAGTCTTGCTCTGTCACCCAGGCGGGAGTGCGGTGGTGTGATCTCGACTCCCAGGCTGCAGATCCATGGCAACCTCTGCCTCCCACGCTCAAGTTCAAGCGATTCTCATCTCTCAGCTTCCTGGGTATCTGGAACTGCAGGCTTGCGCCACCACGTCTGGCTAATTTTTGTATTTTTAATAGAGACAGGATTTCCCCATGCTGGCCAGACTGGTCTTGAACTCCTAGCCTCAAGTGATCTGACCACCTTGGCCTCACAAAGTGGTGGGATTACAGGTGTGAGCCACCGTGCACAGCATGATTTTTAAATAATAATTAATATAAATTTAAATGTAAATAGTCTCATGTGTCTAGTGGCTACTGTATGGACAAGATGGACCTAAAAAATACCTTAGAAAAATATATATTGAATGAATAAGTGTCAAATTATTAGAACATTATGTGTTAAATTATTTCTACTTTTTGTTGTAGGAAATAATTACAATTCTCAGCTTCATGTTTTGTGTCTTATCTCAAATAAAGCTTGAGAACTCTGTAACTCATTCACATAAGAATTTTTTATAACCTAAATTATTGAGATAGTTTTGCTTCCTTCCTATACTCACTTTCTGTCCTTTATTCTCATATAATTATTTTAAGTTTTGCCTCACAATTCTGCATAAATTCTGAAAAGCAATAAATTTAATTATTTGAACAACATAGGAGAGTTTTTAAGTATATATGTAAGTGAACTTGAAATCTATATGAGTAGATTTAAATTTCAGCACTATCTTGTTCAAATGTCAAAAGTAAAGTCACAGAGGAACCCCTTATCTCATTAAGTCCTCCTCTCCCTCCATCCTGGCCAATGGCTTAGAATAATATGACATCCTGAAAAACTTTTCTGGATGGTACCCTGCAAGTGTATAGGCATATAGAAATATTTTGCATTCAACTCCCAAATTATTTTCATTTAATTTACTCATAAAATATTATATCTATATTATATGCCAGTCACTTAGCCAAGTACTGAGGCAGATACATAGGCAAACTCTCTATATAATACATCCTTAAGGTTTTCAGTTTTGGGGCCAGGAAGCAGTTAGTTTTGACAGTTATTAATATATATTGAACACTTAATTCTTTCAAGATCTCTGTGGTGGTATCATTAACCTCATTTTATAAATGATAAAAGTAAGCCTTGGAGAGGTTAAGTAGCTTCTTTAAAGTAATACTGTAAAGCTGACAAATGAAAAAGCCAGAATTCAAATTTAGGTCCTGTTACTTGCAAGTCAGACAATGATAACCGTCATGTTTTATTAAATTTTTAATAAATACTTATTTTAAATAAACCTTTATGAAGGCGTTAAGAGTTTGCTGGAAAATGTTACTAGAACTCAGTGAGTATGTTTCTCATGAATTCAAGTATATCAAGTATATACTTTTTTGATTATCAGAGATGTGGATTCAAACATAAAGGAGGGAGAATTTTGTCTCATAACCAAATAAACACATATTTATCAAATAATATGTAATTTGAACTAGACACAAAACAGATCCCCTAATTATGTAGTTGAGTTTTTGTTGCTGTGCAGGCATTTCTGATCATGTATTTTTATTCATCTACAGGATTCTCTGAATCACTATTTAAATAAGATATCCTAAAAAGTTCATTAGATGGTGTTTTGTGTTTAATTATGAAATATGAAATGGGAAACACATTTGTATTATCCCAGCAGAATGGGGACAGGAGGGCATATCATGCTAACTTTTACTTGAAATATGGATGTTTAATATTTTATTTAATATGAAACACATATTACCTTTTAAAAGTTAGAAAATTCTGCATTTTTAACAATGTACTTTTTCCCTTTAGTTTTTTTCTAAATGTGTAAACACAAAGTTTTGTTACCTTTTTTTTGAGTTGTAGAGATGGTGACCTTGCTTTGTAGAAAAAAACATTATTTTCAAGCATATGCAATCTACATTTCTGAGGTTAAATGTGAGAATTTGATAATAGATTCAGTATAGCTTCATGTCAAAATAGCTAATCTTTATTGTTTTGAACCTATTTCTTCTTTCTTTCTTTCTTTGTGTTTTTTTTTTTTGACAGAGTCTCGCTCTGTTGCTCAGGCTGGAGTGCAGTGGTGTGATCTCAGCTCACTGCAATCTCCACCTCCCAGGTTCAAGTGTTTCTCCTGCCTCAGCCTCCCGAGTAGCTGGGATTACAGGCATATGCCACCATGCCTGGCTTGCTTGCTTGCTTGCTTATTATTTATTTATTTATTTATTTATTTATTTATTTGTATTTTTAGTAGAGATGGGGTTTCACCATATTGGTCAGGCTGGTCTTGAACTCTTGACCTTGTGATCCACCTGCCTGGGCCTCCCAAAATGCTGGGATTGCAGGCGTGAGACACTGTGCCCGGCCTTCTATCTTTCTTATGTAAACACTTTTCTTCTTTCTGAATGTCTCAAAATTAAATTTTAGGAAATATTAAAATTTTTGGTAAAATATTTCTACCTTATTCACATTATTTTATTTCTCTTTTTAAATTATTTGACAAAGCTGGATTTCATTGCTGACCAGTTATGCTTATGACGAAGCACCTTTGTACTACATCAAAAACATTAATTATTCAATTATTTCTTTTAACTTATTGGCAATCATGTATCTCATTCATCAGTTGGTAAGTACATATTTTTGAGCATTTTCAGTATGTCCAGCACTGTAGCAAGGAACACAGAAGAGAGATATACGGTGTATATCCTCATAGGACTGCAATTTTGCTTGAGTGACAGAATTAACAAATGTCATCAATATTATTAGATAAAACAAAGATAAAAATAGCATTATGTCAATAAATGAAACAGAAATTAAAATAAAGCAAGGTTAGTATGGGTTCAGTATTCTCTTTACCATATTCTTGAGACAGTATTGATTGTTTCATTTCATTCTGCAGACGAGGAAACTAGATTTTAGGGAGGCCCAGGGGCTTTTCACCTGGGAATTTAACTCCAAAGCCTATCTTTTTTCTGTTGTGTCACCATTTTAGAGAAAGCTGGAGGTAGTACTCATGCTGGATTTCCTAAACCGTGTGGGGTTAAGGGCAGGGTTAAGCGATAGAAGCCTAGTGTGTGAATGAACATGGCAGATGAGAATGCTTGTCTGATGAGCCAGGTGTATGTTTTATAGATTAAGATGAGTAGAGTTGTGGGCTGGAAACAGATCTTGGAAGTCATGCACATTAAATAGCTGATTCTTTTTGTAATAGATTTTGGAGCAGGGCAGTTGCATATTTAAATGGCATTTTAGAAAAGCAAAGATGGATGAGTGGGAATAGTTGCAATCAGGAAAGCAACTTATCTGAAAGAAATTGTAGAGAAAATATTGCCTGGACACAGGCTTAGAACAAGAAGCCTCTTCCTATTCTTCTAAACTTTGAGCTTCTAGAATGAGTAGTGTATTGACTCTTTTTAGACATTGCCCACTTTCTCCTCAGCCGACTCAATATGCCTTCCATAACTCCTATTTCCAATAATATTGCTCAGCGATAGAATAATTTGCAAGGCCCCATTTACTTATTTATTTTAGGTCTTCTCCACTAGAATTTAAGTGCCATGAAGAAAGAAAATGTATCTTGTTCATCCCAGTATTCCTTGAGCCTTGAATATATCTGAGCACACAGAAGGTGCTCTAGGAGTGTGCTTTTGAATTTTTATAGGCTTTTCTTTAAATCATTATAAAATCATTCAAGTTTAGTTTGTGGTCATGGCAGAAATGGAAATAGATATTATGCAATGTGCAACAAAGGTGCTCACGGGAAAAATGCATACTGGACTGTAACTAAGTTTAAAATGATGGTGGCCTATTTCCAACTACTCAGAAGGTGATTAGTTTGCGAATTGTCCACAGACCTCCTGCTTCTCTTTCATCTAACTGCTGCCAACTTTTGGCTAATTTTATGCTCATTAACACTTCCTCTAGAGCATGGACAAGGCAAGGGTGTGACCTTTGAGTCTGTCCATTTTGCTGCTGATTAACAAATTTGGAGGTGATTTGGTGGAACAGAGATTGAAACTATTTGCAAAGATGAATATTTTTTATTATTATGTATAGGTTTTGTTTATTGATGTTATTATTCCTCATTTATGCAGAACCTATTGGAAAGATATATGTGTAATGTGAATATAGTATACACAATATTCTCTTTGATCATGAACATTTGCTGACACATCCATACATATGGATTATCATGAAAATAGAGCTTTAAATCCAAAGTTTAATTGAAACAGTTGTCATGCCAGAGTTATTCTACATAATGGTGTGTATCTTTTATATCTCCTAATGTTCAAGGAGTTAGACAACCTATGTAATTTCATAAATAAATATTTGTTTTAATTAGAAGAGCCATGCATATTTTAGGGAAAGTCACACAGCATATTTAACGACTTAATTTGGCCACAACCCATTTATAGTTAATAAATATGTCAAGTTCTGTGATGAATTACAATGAATTGCAAAATAATATAGAAATAAAAATATCAATAGGTTGATTAGAAGTCATAGTTTCAGACGTGAAGAAACAACATTAAAACAAAAATGAATTACAAATATAAAAATGTGTTAGATAAAGTTGAGAATCAGTCAACGACAAAATACTTAACAATGTAGAAAATCTACTACAGGACTCATGGGATTTAAAATATGTCTAATATGCATACTATAAAGAAATGCAGTAAAAATGCCTAACTATATAGACATACTCATTGTTTGATGAAATCTCTCCCCTATATGGTAAAAATTATTATTCTGTGATTCTGGGTTTAGTTGGAATTTGTTACTAAAAGAATCCATTATTTTAATTAGCACCAGTGTTTATATGATAAATAGAGGCTGAGGATTGTATAAGTACAGAGGTCAAACTGGATCTTTTACCTTTACCTTTGGGGAAAGCACAGATGTAAATTAAAACATAATAAATCGTATTATTTACTACTTTTGAAAAATTAAATGAATTTAGGCTCAAAATTTTGTATAGATGTACAGCAAAATAATATAGACAAAAATAAAGGGTATGGCTTAGCTGAATGGAGAAAGTTATAGAATATTTGTTTATATGTTGATTGCCTTTGCTGAGCATCATTTGAATTAACTTTACATGCGCACTAATAAGTACAATTAAATCGTTTATCCATGTTGTACTTATAGCGTATATTTCTGAGTATAACTCAAATATACTTGTCCCAAGCTATGCCATCTTTTACTCAACATGTTTTCTAGAATTGTTAACTGCAGTCGGTGAACTTCTTATTCATTATATCATATGGCCTTTTCTTTACATAAAACAAAGTGAGGCATAAATAAATGTACATACAAACAAATAAATAGGCTTGCTAATGTTGGAATTCTTAATTTTAAGTGCATCAATGCTACTATATTTCTACCAGCTGCTTGCCAGTGTATTATCGCTATAAATTCTATTTGTACGAAAAACTCTCAGGGAGGAGACAAGTTCCTTCGCACAATGTTATTTATTTTAAGAATGCCTTTTGGCCATTTAAAAATCTGTCAGAGAAGTATAGACATGCCAGTGACTTATTGATCCCTTTTCTATTTTTTATTTTGTACTAATTACTCCCAGAGAGTTGTAAACAGGACTGGTGTTTTACTGCTATCTACCAGTGCTAGTTGTTTATGGATGGCATCTGTTCTGATGAGTCCATGCCAAACACACACTAGCTGTTAAATATTTTGAATATTATCCTAATTGTAAATATAATTTTACCGGATTACACATGTGAAAAGAATTTTGTCAGTTAGAAAGCAAACAATTTTTAAAAAATTAGGTCAGCTTTAGAAAATAAGCCATGTTACATGTTTAACTATGTAACAAACCTGCACATCCTGCACATGTACCCCTGAACTTAAAAGTTGGAAAGTTTTAAAAGCCATGTTGTTTCTATTTTCTTAGAAGCTCACTTTATAAATGCATGATAGTCACAATAAGGCAGTATTGTGATTGACAGAAAGGCACCAACAGATGTTTTTGAAAGACATACAATTTTTTAAATAATATAAGACGCAGATATCTTTGCAGAGATAAGTAGAGCAGCTGGTAGCTCAGCATGCTCCCAGAGGGAGGAGCTGCCTTATAGGCCTCAAAGTTTCCCACAAGCACAGTCAGCTGTTCATGAAGCCACCTGTGTGGAATGAGGAAGCTGTCATGAGCTAGGAGTGCTCCCTGTTCCACTTTCACAGGATGTTACGTCCTCCTGAGAAATCCTCCCAGTGCAGAGGGACGCTGGCAACATGCATGCCTGCCACCAGGTACAGGAGCCAAGCAACCTTAGCACGTTTCTCAGTCATTTATTTATCACTGTGTGAAACTGAGATCAATTCTTCAGGAGCTGCCCTCAACTTGCTCAGGCCTCAGGTCTCTGAAATTTTCCTGGATTTAGATAAAATTTTTTATCACTTAGCTTGGAATATCTATTTTGATAATGTAAATTGCTTTCGGTAGTGTTATCATTTTAACAATATTAATCTCTCCAATCTATGAACATGGAATATCTTTTTTTTTTTGTATTTCCTCTTCAACTTCTTTCGTCAGTGTTTTATAGTTTTCCTTTGATAGATCTTTCACTTCTTTGGTTAAATGAATTCCGCTTTCTTGATTTTTCAGTTTGTTCTCTTTTTATATATAAATACTACTGATTTTCATATATTAATTTTGTATACTGCAACTTTACTGAATGTATTTATCATAATAGTATGTTGAACAAAAGCAATGAAGTTTGGCATCCTTGTCGTGCTCCAGATCTTACAGGAAAGGTCTTCAATTTTTCCCTCTTCACTACAATGTTAGCCATGGGTTTGTCATATATGGACTTTATTATTTTGAGTTATGTTCCTTTTATACCCAAGTCTTTTGAGAGTTTTTATCATGAAGGGAAGTTAAATGTTACCAAATATTTTTTTGGCATCTATTTAAATAGTCATAATTTTTGTTCTGAGATTTGTTAATGTGCTATACTAATTTGTGTGTATGTTGAACATCCTTGCCTCCCTGGGATGAATCCCACTTGATCATGATGAATAGTCTTTTTAATGTGTTGTTGAATTTGATTTGCTAGTATTTTGTTGAGGATATTTTTTGCATCTATGTTCATTTATGATATTGGCCTATAGTTTCCTGTTTTTGTTTTGTCTTTGTCTGACTTTGGTATCAGGGTAATGCTGGCCTTATAGAATGAGTTTGAAAGTATTCCCATTTCTTCTTCTTTTTCTTTTTTTTTTTTTTTTTAAGACAGGGTCTCACTCTGTCACCCAGGCTGGAGTGCAGTGGCACGATTTCGGCTCACGACACCTCTGCCTCCGGGGTTCAAGGAATTCTCCTGCCTAAGCCTCCTGAGTAGCTGGGATTACTGGCACCCACCACCACGCCTGGCTAATTTTTGTATTTTTAGTAGAAACAGGGTTTCGCCATGTTGGCCAGGCTGGTCTCGAACTCCTGACCTCAGGTGATCTGCCTGCCTCAGCCTCCGAAAGTGCTGAGATTACAGGCATGAGCCACCACACCTGGCCCATTTCTTCAGTTTTTAAAAAGAGTTTGAGTACAATTGGTATCAATTCTTTAAATGTTCAGTAGAATTTATCAGTGAAACCATTAGGTGCTGGGTTTTTCTTTGATAGAAGGTGTTTTATTATAGCTTCAATCTTGTTACTTATTAGTTTGTTGAGGTTTTCTCTTTTTTATGGTTCAGTCTTAGTTGGTTGTATGTGTCCACGAATTTATCCATTTCAACTAGGTTTTTCAATTTGTTGTATATAGTTGTTCATCAGTCTCCAATGATTATTTGTATTTTTGTGGTCTCAGTTGTTATATCGCCTTTTTCATTTCTGATTTTATTTACTTGAATTGTCTCTTCTTTTTCCTTGGTTAGTTTATCTAATGCTTTGTGGATTTTGTTTAACTCTTCAATAAAACAACTTTTTATTTAGTTGACCTTCGGTCTGTAGTGTTGTGTTTTTTTTGTCTTGATTTCATTTATTTCTGCTCTGATCTTTATTTCTTCTTTTTCCCTACTAATTTGTGGTTTGGTTTGTTCTTGCTTTTCTAGTTTCTTGAGATATGTTGTTAGGTTTATTTGAAGTTTTTCTACTTTTTTGATGTAGGCATTTATTGCTATAAACTTCCCTCTTTGTACTGTTTTTGCTGTATTCCATAGATTTTGTTAAGTTTTTTCTCCATTTTCATTTGTTTCAAGAAATTTTTAAATTCCTTTCTTAAATTTCTTTTTATTATTATTATTATACTTTAAGTTTTAGGGTACATGTGCACAATGTGCAGGTTTGTTACATATGTATCCATGCGCCATGTTGGTGTGCTGCACCCATTAACTCATCATTTAGCATTAGGTATATCTCCTAATGCTGTCCCTCCCGCCTCCACCCACCCCACAACAGTCCCCAGAGTGTGATGTTCCCCTTCCTGTGTCCATGTGTTCTCATTGTTCAATTCCCACCTATGAGTGAGAACATGCGGTGTTTGGTTTTTTGTCCTTGCGATACTTTACTGAGAATGATGGTTTCCAGTTTCATCCATGTCCCTACAAAGGACATGAACTCATCATTTTTTATGGCTGCATAGTATTCCATGGTGTATATGTGCCACATTTTCTTAATCCAGTCTATCGTTGTTGGACATTTGGCTTGGTTCCAAGTCTTTGCTATTGTGAGTAGTGCCGCAATAAACATATGTGTGCATGTGTCTTTATAGCAGCATGATTGATAGTCCTTTGGGTATATACCCAATAATGGGATGGCTGGGTCAAATGGTATTTCTAGTTCTAGATCCCTGAGGAATCGCCACACTGACTTCCACAATGGTTGAACTAGTTTACAGTTCCACCAACAGTGTAAAACTGTTCCTATTTCTCCACATCCTCTCCAGCACCTGTTGTTTCCTGACTTTTTAATGATGGCCATTCTAACTGGTGTGAGATGGTATCTCATTGTGGTTTTGATTTGCATTTCTCTGATGGCCAGTAATGATGAGCATTTTTTCATGTGTTTTTTGGCTGCATAAATGTCTTCTTTTGAGAAGTGTCTGTTCATGTCCTTCGTCCACTTTTTGATGGGGTTGTTTGTTTTTTTCTTGTAAATTTGTTTGAGTTCATTGTAGATTCTGGATATTAGCCCTTTGTCAGATGAGTAGGTTGTGAAAATTTTCTCCCATTTTGTAGGTTGCCTGTTCATTCTGATAGTAGTTTCTTTTGCTGTGCAGAAGCTCTTTAGTTTAATGAGATCCCATTTGTCAATTTTGGCTTTTGTTGCCATTGCTTTGGTGTTTTAGATATGAAGTCCTTGCCCATGCCTATGTCCTCAATGGTACTGCCTAGGTTTTCTTCTAGGGTTTTTATGGTTTTAGGTCTAACATGTAAGTCTTTAATCCATCTTGAATTAATTTTTGTATAAGGTGGAAGGAAGGGATCCAGTTTCAGCTTTCTACATATGGCTAGCCAGTTTTCCCAGCACCATTTATTAAATAGGGAATCCTTTTCCCATTGCTTGTTTTTGTCAGGTTTGTCAAAGATCAGATAGTTGTAGATATGTGGCATTATTTCTGAGGGCTCTGTTCTGATCCATTGATCTATGTCTCTGTTGTGGTACCAGTACCATGCTGTTTTGGTTACTGTAGCCTTGTGGTATAGTTTGAAGTCAGGTAGCGTGATGCCTCCAGCTTTGTTCTTTTGGCTTAGGATTGACTTGGTGACGCGGGCTCTTTTTTGGTTCCGTATGAACTTTAGAGTAGTTTTTTCCAATACTGTGAAGAAAGTCATTGGTAGCTTGATGCGGATGGCACTGAATCTATAAATTACCTTGGGTAGTATGGCCATTTTCACAATATTGATTCTTCCAACCCATGAGCATGGAATGTGCTTCCATTTGTTTGTATCCTCTTTTATTTCATTGAGCAGTGGTTTGTAGTTCTCCTTGAAGAGGTCCTTCACATCCCTTGTAAGTTGGATTCCTAGGTATTTTATTTTCTTTGAAGCAATTGTGAATGGAAGTTCACTCATGATTTGGCTCTCTGTTTGTCTGTGATTGGTGTGCAAGAATGCTTGTGATTTTTGTACATTGAGTTTCTATCCTGAGACTTTGCTGAAGTTGCTTATCAGCTTAAGGAGATTTTGGGCTGAGACAATGGGGTTTCCTAGATATACAATCATATCATCTGCAAACAGGGACAATTTGACTTCCTCTTTTCCTAATTGAATACCCTTTATTTCCTTCTCCTGCCTGATTGCCCTGGCCAGAACTTCCAGCACTATGTTGAATAGGAGTGGTGAGAGAGG
>NW_026652288.1:62975859-63557518 GCF_009828535.3 Hylobates moloch | reverse complement strand
TTGAATTAATTTTTGTATAAGGTGTAAGGAAGGGATCCAGTTTCAGCCTTCTACATATGGCTAGCCAGTTTTCCCAGCACCATTTATTAAATAGGGAATCCTTTTCCCATTGCTTGTTTTTGTCAGGTTTGTCAAAGATCAGATAGTTGTAGATATGCGGCATTATTTCTGAGGGCTCTGTTCTGTTCCATTGATCTATGCCTCTGTTTTGGCACCAGTACCATGCTGTTTTGGTTACTGTAGCCTTATGGTATAGTTTGAAGTCAGGTAACGTGATGCCTCCAGCTTTGTTCTTTTGGCTTAGGATTGACTTGGCGACGCGGGCTCTTTTTTGGTTCCATATGAACTTTAAAGTAGTTTTTTCCAATTCTGTGAAGAAAGTCATTGGTAGCTTGATGGGGATGGCATTGAATCTGTAAATTACCTTGGGCAGTATGGCCATTTTCATGATATTGATTCTTCCAACCCATGAGCATGGAATGTTCTTCCATTTGTTTGTATCCTCTTTTATTTCATTGAGCAGTGGTTTGTAGTTCTCCTTGAAGAGGTCCTTCACATCCCTTGTAAGTTGGATTCCTAGGTATTTTATTCTCTTTGAAGCAATTGTGAATGGGAGTTCACTCATGATTTGGCTCTCTGTTTGTCTGTGATTGGTGTACAAGAAGGCTTGTGATTTTTGTACATTGAGTTTGTATCCTAAGACTTTGCTGAAGTTGCTTATCAGCTTAAGGAGATTTTGGGCTGAGACAATGGGGTTTTCTAGATATACAATCATGTCATCTGCAAACAGGGACAATTTGACTTCTTCTTTTCCTAATTGAATACCCTTTATTTCCTTCTCCTGCCTGATTGCGCTGGCCAGAACTTCCAGCACTATGTTGAATAGGAGTGGTGAGAGAGGACATCCCTGTCTTGTGCCAGTTTTCAAAGGGAATGCTTCCAGTTTTTGCCCATTCAGTATGATATTGGCTGTGGGTTTGTCATAGATAGCTCTTATGATTTTGAGATACGTCCCATCAACACCTAATTTATTGAGAGTTTTTAGCATGAAGGGTTGTTGAATTTTGTCAAAGGCCTTTTCTGCATCTATTGAGATAATCATGTGGTTTTTGTCTTTGGTTCTGTTTATATGCTGGATTACATTTATTGATTTGCATATGTTGAACCAGCCTTGCATCCCAGGGATGAAGCCCACTAGATCATGGTGGATAAGCTTTTTGATGTGCTGCTGGATTCGGTTTGCCAGTATTTTATTGAGGATTTTTCCATCAATGTTCATCAAGGATATTGGTCTGAAATTCTCTTTTTTGGTTGTGTCTCTGCTAGGCTTTGGTATCAGGATGATGCTGGCCTCATAACATGTGTTAGGGAGGATTCCCTCTTTTTCTATCGATTGGTATAGTTTCAGAAGGTATGGTACCAGTTCCTCCTTGTACCTCTGGTAGAATTCGGCTGTGAATCCCTCTGGTCCTGGACTCTTTTTGGTTGGTAAGCTATTGATTATTGCCACAATTTCAGAGCCTGTTATTGGTCTATTCAGAGATTCAACTTCTTCCTGGTTTAGTCTTGGGAGGGTGTATTTGTCAAGGAATTTATCCATTTCTTCTAGATTTTCTAGTTTATTTGCGTAGAGGTGTTTGTAGTATTCTCTGATGGTAGATTGTATTTCTGTGGGATCGGTGGTGATATCCCCTTTATCATTTTTTATTGCATCTATTTGATTCTTCTCTCTTTTCTTCTTTATTAGTTTTGCTAGCAGTCTATCAATTTTGTTGATGTTTTCAAAAAACCAGCTCCTGGATTCATTAATTTTTTGAAGGGTTTTTTGTGTCTCTATTTCCTTCAGTTCTGCTCTGATTATAGTTATTTCTTGCCTTCTGCTAGCTTTTGAATGTGTTTGCTCTTGCTTTTCTAGTTCTCTTAATCATGATGTTAGGGTGTCAATTTTGGATCTTTCCTGCTTTCTCTTGTGGGCATTTATTGCTATAAATTTCCCTCTACACACTGCTTTGAATGTGTCCCAGAGATTCTGGTATGTTATGTCTTTGTTCTCATTGGTTTCAAAGAACATCTTTATTTCTGCCTTCATTTCATTATGTACCCAGTAGTCATTCAGGAGCAGGTTGTTCAGTTTCCATGTAGTTGGGTGGTTTTGAGTGAGTTTCTTAATCCTGAGTTCTAGTTGGATGGCACTGTGGTCTGAGAGACAGTTTGTTATAATTTCTGTTCTTTTACATTTGCTGAGGAGAGCTTTACTTCCAACTATGTGGCCAATTTTGGAATAGGTGTGGTGTGGTGCTGAAAAAAATGTATATTCTGTTGATTTGGGGTGGAGAGTTCTGTAGATGTCTATTAGGTCCGCTTGGTGCAGAGCTGAGTTCAATTCCTGGGTATCCTTGTTAACTTTCTCTCTCATTGATCTAATGTTGACAGTGGGGTGTTAAAATCTCCCATTATTATTGTGTGGGGGTTTAAGTCTCTTTGTAGGTCACTCAGGACTTGCTTTATGAATCTGGGTGCTCCTGTGTTGGGTGCATATATTTTTAGGATAGTTAGCTCTTCTTGTTGAATTTATCCCTTTACTATTATGTAATGGCCTTCTTTGTCTCTTTTGATCTTTGTTGGTTTAAAGTCCATTTTATCAGAGACTAGGATTGCAACCCCTGCCTTTTTCTGTTTTCCATTTGCTTGGTAGATCTTCCTCCATCCCTTTATTTTGAGTCTGTATGTGTCTCTGCACGTGACATGGGTTTCCTGAATACAGCACACTGATGGTTCTTGACTCCTTATCCAATTTGCCAGTCTGTGTCTTCTAACTGGAGCATTTAGCCCATCTACATTTAAAGTTAATATTGTTATGTGTGAATTTGATACTGTCATTATGATGTTAGCTGGTTATTTTGCTCGTTAGTTGATGCAGTTTCTTCCTAGCCTCGATGGTCTTTACAATTTGGCATGTTTTTGCAGTGGCTGGAACAAAGTCTTCTTGCTTTGGTCATTAAAACAGTGCCAAAGTACTAAAACATATATAGCTGTTTCTTGGTATTCTAGTTATTCTCTTTCTTGCTGTCATTCTCCATCAGTTTGAACTTAGACACAAGCATATGACTTTGTTTTTTTCCCAATGACATGTCATCTAAAGTAATATAAGTCACTTTTGGATAGAAATAATAGACAAAAGACAATTTTCCCAGTTCCTTCTGCAGGTAATGAAAACACATGACAAGATGGAATCTCTTTCAGCCTGGGTTCCTGAGTAACTAGTGAGCATTAGTTCCTAAGTGACAATGCTGGACATACAGCATAAGCAAGAAATAAATTTTTGAATGTTAAGCCATTGGTGGGTATTTGTTACTGTAGCATAACCCAGCTTAACCTAGTTAATATCTCTATCTTATGTCTGAACTTCTGAGATATTATACCCTATGTAAATTCTAGGATAAATGATTTGTTGACTGGTTCTTTTATAGAAATTAATCTTCCAAAGTTTTAAAAAAAGTCCTATTTTATTCACAGGTTTGAAACAACATCTTTACAAATCATGCTTCTCTTGTGTTTTTATATGCGTAACTAGAAAAGAATCTTTCCAAAAATCTGTGTGTTGAATTGTAAGATTAAAAGGACACATATATATTCCGTGAAGGAGCCATTTATTTCTTCTCTTGATTTTCCTGCAATGATGTGGTAACTATGCTTTCGATCAATGCCCTACTTCAGTGGTTACTGGTTACACCCATTTTTGCACAATTGCAAAAGGAATACAAGCAACAATAATTCTGAAATTCATTACAATGCCAGGGTTTATATGCTCTCATTAAGCATTAATTGGTAGTTGATGGCTATCGCTATTTTTAACACCATTAGTTCATAGCAATATAATTAGTAACGCTAAGTACAGGAACCACATTAATAGCATTACTAATTGTTAATCTGGAGATAGATAGAAATACAACATGACTGGTTAATTTCCAGGCAATATCTCATGATAATTAGCTGTAGGAGATTTGTACTGAACTAGAAAGGTAAGTAATTTAATTTTTTCTACAATTTTGGGGGGTTTGCAAAACTAATATCACCCTTTAATATATGGATCTCATTTCATCTTCTTATGTTAACATTCCTTCCTTTTAGATTCTCTTTTGTTGTATGCTAAGTAATGATTCAGTTTTCTCCTACAAGGAAAATATATAGTCATTTAAAATTTTTATCATTCCATATCAAGTCTTAAGGACAAAATAAATGACTTACTTCTTATATTGTAATTGATTTTCAATGTTTTTTTGTGTGCCCAGTGTTTAGTTTGATATGCCAACTCTCTTTACTCATTACCCTAGCAGTAGCAAACTGGCCAACTTTATGTCTTTGCTAGTGAAATTTTATAATAGTAGAATTAAGGGAAATTTTTTTTTACAAGCTATAATAAGTAAACTAAAAGAAAAAACCCAACAACTAGATATTCTATACTTATATGCATACCGCTTGACATGTAGTGATTCTTTCTCCGGTCACATTGTACGGGGTTTAACAGTCTGTAGTACTTACTTATATATACTTCAGTACCTACAAGGGTGGAGAACAATTCTTTAATTGTCATCTTATTTACTTTCTAAAGGACAGGGCTTAGAAAGCACTCTCTATTTTTTTTTCTTTTCTTTTCTGAAGAATTTTGGTGTAATATGTATGGGGTGATTGAGAACAATGAGACACTCTACTTATAGTATTGGAGTCATTTTGTAAGAAAGAAATTATAAAATAGATGATTTAATTTTTTATTAATCCTTCTAAAATTATTTTTTTTCAGTTAAACTGAGAAGCTCTTCAGAGACAATTTTGGTAATATGCCATTTCAGGCACGTCTTTGTGTTTTGCTTTTGGATTTTTAATGAACTAGATTTCATTTGAAAATACCAATTTTCCTCTCCTGGTTTTCCTTGTTCTTTTTATATCTGAGCCCATGTGTATCTTGCTGCTTCATTGATAAAGGGGAAAAGGGCCCAAAATGATGATTTCAGCATGTTTAAACTGTGAATGTGGGTGGACTCTGATTTATAATTGGATAAAATTGGTAAAAATAAGTTATTGATTACTCAATTAGTTTAGAATGTTAACTTCACATTGTTTGTTTTTGTACAATGAGGGCAAGAAGAAAAAGAAAAACACATGGTTGGTGAAAATCCGTGAAGAGTTTATTTTCCCTATTGGCATTTGAGGATTTTGCAAGAGTAGTAGCTTTATTATTCTCTTTCTCAAGTTTCCAACTTGTAATAGAATGTGTGTTAACCTGTCAAAATGTGTGATGCTATTATTTAGTTGTAATTAGTTAATGATTATGTTGTTTCTTTTGGCAAGGCATCCCTTAGCTGATGAAACAGTCTTCTAGTCACTTACAAAATACATATATAAACAATAGGGAAAGCAGCATTTGGAAGGCACATGATGATTCTTTATTTTCCATCACATTAGCACATTAATGTGTGGTAAGTTTAAAGAAGTGGCATGAATAAGTTACTACTCTGTACTGTTGGCAATATTGACGTTTATGGACAATTTAACTTTAAGTCTACAATATGTGATTTAATACAGTGCTGCTTTTCCAAAGACAGAGTATGAAGGTGATCTTTCTTCAATAAAACACCAAAAGAAAATCAATTATTTCATCCTTCTGGTGATGGTTAAGGTTAGTAGAAATAGTACTACCGGTTGCTTTACTTTCACCAAGTAATTATTTTTGAAGTAATTGGTAGTAATTAATTAGTGCAGCTAATTCTTACTGAAAAATCTTGTGTAGCTGAGTGAAAGAGGAGCATTTCAACTTAATGATAACGTTATTAAGATACTTTTCCTTGTGAAAAAATTAAAGGCCTTAAGGTTAAGAAGTTGGTAACATGATTAAATTTATTTTACTTTTGTTTTTGCAATTTGGGAACAGAAAGAGTGGCTTTTTTTTTTTTTTTTTTGCATGTATCAGATGATAATGTGTATCTGAAAAAGCCAAGGCAGGTAACAGAGCATGTGACGACTTATTGTGGGGAGTCTGTGTACTCCAAGTGCGGCAATTCTCATGCCATCTGCCCCAGACTACATAAGCTTCCAGAAAGCCTGAGGTTTCCAGGATAATATGTGGTCAGTTTTTGTTTTTTTTTAAAGTTAATACATGTGTGAATCTGTTGTGGTAACAAAGCATATATGTAATGAAGGCAAGTTTTATGTGACCTCAGAAGGATTGGACTGTGAAATGATATAATATTCAGAACTTTAACAGCCATGCACTATCTGAAGCAGATGCACACAAGCCTGCAGTCTCAGAGGGATGCCCTGGGAAATACTGAGAAGACAGTATTTTATTGTTCCAGATCTTTATTTATCTACCAGCAGATGTCCCTATAAGGCAATAATATCTTATAGCCAGGCCAGCTGATTATGAAAAATCAGAAACGGAACCACTCATCATATTTCCAAAGATTAATGGGATTAAATCCACCATGTACTTCAAAATGTTTCCAGAGAGACATAAAATGCAGTGCAGTGCAAAAGTAAATTTAGTTTACTTCTGAAAACCACATGGAGCAATTTAAAAAAAAAAAAATTCTAGGAGTTCTCAATCTTTATCAGCACTAAAACCACCTTCCGAAATAAAATAAAATCATTGATTATCTCTGCGCTTTCAGATATATAAGTATTCATTTAGTTAAAAAATACTCAAAGTGTAAAAAATGACTCTGAATTCAGTAAAATATTTATTAACTGGGAATATTCTCTTAATATATTCTAAAGACTAGATGCAAATTAATGTTTCCAGGAGACACATTATTCAACTTGCAAACAATTCAAAATGCACATACAGATTTAGGTACTCTGGCAATACCTCTGTAACTTCCCAGGGGTCTGTATATAAAAGTTGTAAACCAAAAGTGTCCTCTATTTTACCGTTTTATTCAGTGATATGCTGCTTCTTGATGGATGAAAAACAGTGTCAAGAAAACCTGTTGTAAATAATAAATACTGTCTTACGAAGTAATTTCTTCATTGAAAAAACATACTAAAATACAAAGTCATTATCAGTACTCATTAGCATTTCTATTTTGAGAGTTAAGTAGGTTCATTTGTTTGTCTCCATTTTTGAGAGGCAATTGCTATAGAGGACAAAAAACTAAACTAGATGCAATAAAAATTACGGATTTTAAAACTAAACAAACCAAAATTTCTAACTATCTTTGCCACTTTCTAGCAGTGTGTTAGGGCAGGTTATTCAACATGCGGCTTATGTGTCTTCATTTGAGAATAACAGTAGAAATCTCATGGAATTAATGCAACATTAAATAAAATGATTTATGAACATACTGGCAGGTTATAGGGATTCTAAAAATATCTGTCCCTTTACTTCGCATTTCTCAGTCAGTTCTTTTACATTTTATGATCTCAGTGAATATAACTGACTTCTTTTTCGGGAGAAGTTGCAATTAATTCCTGTTATGGGAATTAGAGAATAGGTCGTGATCATGGAAGAGGAAAAACTGGTGCTGGACCTAGAAGCATTTTTTCAGATAAAAAAACTGTTTCAAAAAAATGTTCAAATAGTAGACATACTTTACAAAACAAGAGTTAGACTAAGCAATGAAAGTTCTATTGCTGAGCTTCTCAATCTCCACGGAATTCATACACCCTAGGCTTCTTCTCTAGTGCTCAGCCACTACTGTAAGTCCTAGATCTATGTAGTGTATGTTCATGGACAATCTATTTCCCTCAATGGCAAGTAATTTTAAAATAAATAATATCTTTATATCAAATGGAATAGAAAACCAACTTCATGTGTATCTTTACACGAAAACAGAAGTTTTAAAAGCCCTGTTGACATTGAAAGAACTCAGAACATGCCACTCCAAAACGTGCTACTCTGGCATATTGATTATTTTGAATTAAAAGAATTTGAAAAACAGTAGATGCAAAAGGGCACTCTGATCTTCCTTCTTTTCTTCCCAAAAGCGGGAAATAAAACTTCCATGTGAAAGATGTCTTCCCTGCACTTGGAGAAACTAAGACATGTTCATCTCCAGAGATGGGGAGTGGAGACCAAGAAAAATGTATACAAACAAACCTTGTTAAATTAACCTTTATCTATCTTTCTAGTTACTACTTTTTCACTATTAACTGTCTTAGCCCAAACTCCTTTGTCTTGTTACATTTTCATAATTTACTACTCTTTGTTCAACCCTGTATGTAAGTGTTCGGCTCTGTTTCTTTCAGTCTTTAATATATCCTTAGAACGCACATGTACATGTAAAATTTTACTGAATAAAATGTGTATGCTTTCTCCTCTTCATTTGTTGATATCAGTTTAATTTTTAGGCCCAGCCAGAAACCCTAACAAGGTGGAGGAGAAATTTTTCCTCCCCTGCACCATACACTCACTGTCTCTACAAGTATGGGCACTTTGGTAGAGATGTTTTAGAAACACACATCACAGAGTCACATGAGAAAGGGGAGCCTTTGGATGAGCACCTTTACTGGAATATTAGAAACTATGGGGTTGTAGTTGAGGAAACACCTCGAGGAGGTGAGTGTCAACCCTAAACATCTCTAAAGAAGACAAGGTCAGTCAGGTAGGAGAATCTGGAAGTGGGAGTGTGCCTGGCACAGGCTTCCTGGCAGTAAAACAGAGGGATTTCTGAAGCTGAGTGAGATGTGAATCAGTCAACAAACTGCTGAATAATATATCTTCCTTTAATAAAATAATGAATTTCTTGGATGTGCTTCTTGAAGTGTATCCCATTATGCTTTGTGGGCTTAACATTAGGGAACAGTTCCTTAGAAACAGTTCTAGAATCACCCAAATAATGCTGTTCAGGGACAATGATTTTTAATTAACCATTTTCATATAAGATATAATTTAGCTTACTTGGAAAAGCAGTGACTCACCTTGTTTCAGGGAATCCATGTACCTAGACTGATATGTGCTATGACTTTAAAGTCCCCTCCAAAACTAATGTTGAAATGTAATTGCCATTGTGATGATATTGAGAGATGGGACTGTTAAGAGGTGATTAGGCCAGGAGGGCTCTGCCCTTATGAATGGATTATTGTCATTATCACAGGAGTAGGTTTGTTATTGTGAGAATGGGTTGTTATAAAAGTGAATTTGGCCTTCTCTATCTCTTGCTCTTGCCTCTCTTGCCCTTCTGACTTAAGTTATGGGATGACACAGCATGAAGGCTCTCAACAGATGCTAGCACCCTGCTCTTGGACTTTCCAGCCTCTAGAGCTGTGAACAAAATAAACTCTATTGTTTATAAATTATGCAGTCTGTGGTATTCTTTTACAGCAACACAAAACAAATTACAGCAGTATGTGTTATGCGATTGTGTGAATCTTTCTGGAGAAATGTTCCTAGTTTTAAGCAGATTCTCAAAGCAGCCCATGACTGCAAAATGGTTGATAATCACAGGTCTAGACTGAAAGAACTATGTATCCTCAGACAATCTCTTTTCCTATTGTTTTATTCTTTTTAAATCACTACTAAATGTTTTAGGAAAAGTGGGTGGTAGTTTATGCTCAACAGCTGAGTAAGGGCAGAGTCATGCTTTAATAATCATCCCAGAAAGGGGGAGGGAAAAGGCAAAATGTAAGTGAAAATAAAAATGAGAGGTAGGAGAAAAACATAAAATGTGAAGTTCTAAGTGTTGAAAACCAAATGTGGAAGAGGTTTCTAGGCAAAGATAAGTGTTTGTTGGTGATTGGACAAGAAAGCAATATCGAGCAGAGTGAAAGTGAGAGCATAATTATGAATGGGAAACAGTGATAGGTTGGTAAGAGTAAGAGAATGTGAGTGTTCAGTGGCCACAGGATGCTCATAGGATATAGCATGATAAAGACCATTTTCTCAGGAAGTCTGTCTCATTTCTTTTTTTTTTTTTTTTTTTTTTTTTTTGAGACAGAGTCTCGCTCTGTCGCCCAGGCTGGAGTGCAGTGGCGCAATCTCGGCTCACTGCAAGCTCCGCCTCCTGGGTTCACGCCATTCTCCTGCCTCAGCCTCTCCGAGTAGCTGGGACTACAGGCGCCCGCCACCATGCCCGGCTAATTTTTTGTATTTTTAGTAGTGATCCGCCCGCCTCGGCCTCCCAAAGTGCTGGGATTACAAGCGTGAGCCACCGTGCCCAGCCTCTCATTTCTTTTTAAAGCACATAATTTACACGAAAAGTTTTGTAATAGCAAGTCACATTTTAATATTAGATCTTTCTAGGAAAAGGCTAAGCACAAAGCCACCTTTAACTTTCAGATTCAACAAAGTATGTCTCCAAGGGTTTTGAAATTAATATCATCCTGCCACTATCACAAACAAGTAAAACTGTAAATAAGAAATAAGATGATAAATGAGAAAAAGAGAGGAAGAAGTGAAAAAGGTTTGTTTTAAACAACAAAAAGAGAGGGAAAAAATTAAAAAAAATTTTCTTAAAGTCTGTGTACTTAATATTTTTGTCTCTTTAGAAATTAAACTGGTCTTTACAAGTGGTTTATCATTAATAGCACAAAAGGAATGGATTACAAACTCTGAGGTATGAAGGTGAAATGAGAGAAACGAATTTCAGAGATCAGTCAGTAGATGCTGAAGTAGCCTGTGAGAAAGGCTGTCCTGGAAGGATGGCCATTTACAAGAGAACAGAGCCCCATCACCTTGGGTCCATTTTCATGGCCCTGTGCCTCCTACTTCTCCTCATCTGCCTTATCACCTTGCCAAGGTGAAAGAACAGAAAAAAAGAAATCACCTTTGCAGGTTCCTAACAACCTGAGACTTTGAAATTCCTTTTATTCTTTCTATCTACCCTCAAAAGGGGAAAATATTTAATCAACATACTTTTTTCTTTTTTGTCTGGGAGTCCTCTGGCTTTCAGGCATTACCAACCATATAATTAAGAAATGCTTTACAGCTTGAACCAGCTCAGTTTTTTTTTTTAACGCATACCCTTTTTATTTGAGATGGAAAATAAAAATACTAATAAGGGTTTCCTTGTCTAGTCTTGGGACTAGACACCAGTTCCCAAGCTGACAGATACTAGATCTCAAATAAT
Organism: Hylobates moloch; assembly: GCF_009828535.3. NCBI lineage: Eukaryota > Metazoa > Chordata > Mammalia > Primates > Hylobatidae > Hylobates > Hylobates moloch. The sequence continues at coordinate 63,546,455 of NW_026652288.1, read as the reverse complement.
TTAGAATTATCTCTTCACATAGATAATGAAAACTCTGAAGGTTCTATCCATAAGGTTACTGTACTCATTAATTCTAGTCCCCAAATCTTCACAATGAAGGTAGATTCATTGCTTTTACAGTGAGGTGGTGATACTTGAGCAAATGTCAAACTTCATTTATAGGACATCTGGAATGATCCAAATCTATTTGAGGGTGTTTCCTCTTACCTGTACCCAAATCACAACGTACAACTTGAACCTTGGTTCTGAGAGTGAGCAGTTTTCTTGGAAGCATGATTGGAGAGCTGGAAAGGCAGCCTGTATAATGGGCCCTGGAAGATAGCATAATTCACAAGGAGGTAAATTGTTTTGCCATTCAATTTCTAACTGCTTGTTCAACATGTCTACCTTGATGCCCACAAGCCTTTGAATTCTGTATGTCCCAACCAAAGGTATCCTCTTTCTCTGTTCTTTATTGCATTACCCTCTTCTAAGTTACTCAAGATCAAAACCTCAATATATCTGGCAAATATATATTTTTCTCTCTCTCCCACATGTCTAATCAGTAACCATGGTTTCTTTCACTTCCACAATATGTTTTAGATATATCTTCCTTCTCATCAATGACTTTGCTTTTGTTCAGGTCCTCATTTCCTCTGGTTTGAATTTTGCCACTGATTTCCCAGCCAATAATCTCCTTTCACCAATGTACCTAGTTAACCCAGTTTTTTGGCAGTACTACTTTGATCACAAACCTTCACTTATACTCCTTCCTCCAGGAAGTGGAGCTTGATTCATCTCTCCATACCACCCCTTCGACATGCATACAGCCAACCCTTGACTAGACTTAAAGACTTATTTCTAATGAACAGAGTATGAGAATGGAAAAATAGTAACTTAACAGTGGAGTGATCTGGTAGACACTGCCTTAATCAAATGATGGAGGATAATACCACCAGTGATGTTATGTTGGTATCATGTACTCTCTAATAGGATGCAAGAGAAGGGCACTTTGCCTCTATGGTACTCATTTCCAAAACCCACAACCTCAGTCTGAAAAAGAGGAAATTCTACATTGAAGACATGCTTCAAAGTTCTCAAAGTTTTGAAAAACTGAGAAACCGCCACAGGCCAGAGGAGACTAAGGAGGCAGGATGATTAAAAGTGTTATAGCATCCTGTATTGAATTCAGGAATATGAAAAAGACATTAGTAATTTGCCAGTGTTAATTTTCTGGTTTTGACATATGTGCCATTATTATTATATGAAATGTTAACATTAGGGGCAAATGAGTCAAGGTATACGAGAACTCGGTAGTGTCATCCAAACTTATTCCAACGTAAAAACAAAAGTTTATTTAAAAAAAATCTCTGGTTCTTACTTTTACACTGTTGGTGGGACTGTAAACTAGTTCAACCATTGTGGAAGACAGTGTGGCAATTCCTCAAGGATCTAGAAATACCATTTGGCCCAGCCATCCCATTACTGGGTATATACCCAAAGGATTATAAATCATGCTGCTATAAAGACACATGCACACGTATGTCTATTGCAGCACTATTCACAATAGCAAAGGCTTGAAACCAACCCAAATGTCCATCAATGATAGACTGGATTAAGAAAATGTGGCACATATACACCATGGAATACTATGCAGCCATAAAAAAGGATGAGTTCATGTCCGTTGTAGGGACATGGATGAAGCTGGAAACATCACTCTGAGCAAACTAACACAAGGACAGAAAACCAAACACCGCATGTTCTCACTTATAGGTGGGAATTGAACAATGAGAACACTTGGACATAGGATGGGGAACATCACACACTGAGGCGTGTCGTGGGGTGTGAGGAGGGGGGAGGGATAGCATTAGGAGATATACCTAATGCAAATGACGAGTTAATGGGTGCAGCACACCAACATGGCACATGTATACATAATGTAACAAACCTGCACGTTATGCATATGTACCCTAGAACTTAAAGTATAATAAAAAAAACTCTGGTTTTTGATTATCAAATATAGTTGTGTATAAGAACTACTATAAAAACTTTTTAAAAACATGTATTTCAGGGCTATCTCCTTGGAGATACTGATTCTGTTGGCCTGGACAGAGTTCAAGAAACTGTACTTTTTAAAGACACTCTTCAAAAAGATTCTGACATGCTGCTAGGTTTGGGAATAACAGTTCTACAGAATTAAGCAAAGTAGATTACACACTATCCCAGGAATCTGTGGGCAACTTGAGCCTTTAAGCACTCACATTCTTTCCTCACAGCCAGAAAATAATTTCATCTTTGCTTAGCTCACAAGGCTTTCTGAAAGGCTTAGATTTTGCTTCATGTGTTACTCACCCATTATCTTTACTATCTCTCTTTTTTTTTCTGTTTCCTGGAAGGAAATACAAGTTGAGGTATATAGATTTTCAAATAGCGAATTTTCAGCCCATTCTAAACTTACTCTGATAGTGAGAAACCAGTATATCTAATGAGACAGTAGCCTGGGTTACACAGACCAGATGTTTGAAAATAAATATTTTATTTACTCCCAGTCTGTGGGTTCATCAAAGTACTAGTAAGTATTGTCCATCTCATGTGTTTATTGGTAAATAGATAAGAACCAAAGTAAGCTGATCTTTAATTGATTTTAGGAAAATAGAAGGTGCTCTTGACTTAAGATAATCTGTAGTCCATTGATAGGTTAAATAGTGTTTTTTTAAAAATTAAAATAGCAAAGCTTTCCATATATTTTATTTGATTTAATCCTCAGAATAGTCCTGTGAAGTAGGTAATTATCAACTCCAGTTCACAAATGAGACGATTTGGGCACAGAGAGGTTAATTAATTTTTCCAAGGTCATACAGCTAATAAATGGTGAGGCCAGGTTTACATTCCAGGATGTTGACACTCAGAGACTACTTTCTGATCCACTGTGATGTACTGCTGCCCTATAGAAATATGTTTGGCACAACTATAAAGTAGTGAAAAGAATTTGTTACTCCTGCTGGGTCCAGACTACTCTAAACACTAAAATGGTAAAATTGGTGTGCATGGCTGTATACCACTTGCATAACAGTTAACTTTAGATTTCTAACATATTTTTCCATAGTTTAAAAGTTCTCATCAAGTATGGCCAATGCTGCGTGTGTGTGTGTGTGTGTGTGTGTGTGTGTGTGATTTTTCTGTCAATGCTCTTTGGTATGCTATATTTGATTCTTATATACTAGGCAGTTAGTTTCGAGATTCTCCAAGGATAGGAAGATTTGGGATCCAAGACAGTATACTGTGAGTGTTAGGTGTCTGGAGGTAGGGAGTAACATTTAAAAAAGCAGCAACTTCTTTTTAAAGGGTCAAGAAAGTCAGGTAGAAATCATCACAGGCTGACAGCAACTAACCCTCTAACCCCAGGCCTCTACAAAACTAACTACACTAACCTCAGGTCTCTACAAAATGACTGGGTATTTTTGCTTGTAATGCATTCTCATTGAATTTCACAAAACAAATAAATAAAACAAGCCTGTGTTGTCACTTCTGAAAAACTCCAGTCTATTACAATGAAGAGAGAGCACCTGTTTAAAAATATTCTAGGTAATAAATCACAGAAGGTTGCATTAATCAAGGCAGCCTAAAGTTGATAAGTGCAATTATGGATTTGTCACCCTAGGGAAATATCTTGATCAAGGCTCCTCAAACCCAGCATAAACATCCCTGCAAACCTCAAATTCTTGCCCAAAGACGGCTGCACCTAATTTGGGGACTTAGCACATCTTATCCTTAGGGTATTGAAAGCCTTCTGGCAGAGCCTTATCCAATATCCACAGTAATGAAACCTTGTTCTGGAGAGATCTATTAATGGTGTAATGATGGAGTACCCCTACTACCAATTGGCAGCAGTCTTCACACATCACAAGCAAAGAGAAACAAACACAAATACAAAACTTGGGTCCTGTCTCCTCCTATTTTCATACATTACAGGAATTTTACATGAATTAATGGATAGAAACTAGCTGGATCTCACTATTCAAAGAGATGCCTACACTTATCTTAGTTGATTCTTTTTAAATGTTGTAAAATAGAATTTTAAGGCAATATCATAATTCAAAAAAAGTATGAAAAATATATTTAAGATCAAAATGAAAAATTAAGCAATCATTGTGGCATATTATTTTTAAATTGTGCATTTTTCATTGGTAGTTGGTATCAGTTCTTGTGTGTGGTGTCATCAACAAAATATTTTCTTTTTTTCTATATAAACAAAATTTGGAAATTCTGGATGCTGAAACATTCAGAGCTTCTAAATTCTGGTGTTAATGATCTAATTTCATTTTAAGGGCTATGTCTGCCCCCTTCCACCAAAGTTTATTCTGCACATTGCAGGCTACACTGCTTTTATTCCTTCTGATGTGAAACCACATATCATCAACTGCTTCTCCCATAGTTTTGTCTTGTCATAATAGACCTCATAGATCTCACATGGTATTGTTGCATAGCATTGTTAATTAACACTTTTTGTGTACATCCCATATCGTCCTATTACCTTCTAATAACTGGTAAGTCCCTTTGGGATAGGAATTACCACACTCTTGTATTTTCAAAGTTCTTATTCCATCTTATACTCAATTTACATTTGATAAGCAATAAAGTTTTTTTTTTAAATTGGTGCCACTTGTGCTTCTTGGATAATATGGAACTCTAAATTATAAGATGTAAAGTTTCCAGGAAGGAATGCCAGTGTAGGAGAGAAAAGATTTCTTTCCTCACCCATCGCTAGGTTCATGGCTGAGACCCCTATTATAAAGGACAGATATAAAAAGTATACAAATTTAATGTAAGTTTTATGTGACATAGGAGACATCAGAAATGAAGACCCAAAGAAACAGAGAAAAGGTATATTTTTATGCTAAGTTTGATGAAGAGCGGGCAGTTGTGTAGAAGTGTGAACAAAAGGGAGTGTGATCTAATCGTAATACACTGGGAGTAACAAAAGTTTGTCCAGATTCTTGGCATCTCTGTATGAGATTTCCCTTCTCCAGGTATCAGAAAGGACACTTGTCATAAGAGAGTCTTTGGAGAGAAGGGAGGGAAAAGATCAGAAAGTGACCTTCCTAGGTTTTCTGGCTTGCTTCAGGTGTGAAAGGTGAGGGGAAGATGAGAGCAGCCTTCCTACTTCTGCTGTTTTCTCAGTTTCCGAGGTATCATATTTTGGGGTAGTGTTTTCCTGCATCCTCATCACCAGAATGTTTATGAATTTAATGTACAACGAAGGTGAACATTTCAATTAATCAGGAAAGAGGAAAGAATGATGAATTTAATAAACGATAGCAGCAAATTGTTATCTAGAAAAAATTCTATATAATTCTTAAATGCTAGATTAAATTAAGTATCTAAGTAGAAAAAAATAAGGCAACAATAATCTTAGAGGACATGTTAGTGATAATATTGACAATATAGGATCAGGAGAAACTTTTAACCAAGGCAGAAGATACAAATATTTTTAAAAGGAAAGATAGACTTATTTGACTAAATTGAATTTAAAACTTTAGCCAGACACCCCAAATAGTAAATAAATGATAGGCTTTTGTAATGAAACAAAAACAAAACAGCTCCACACATCTTTTTGGAACAAAGGGTTATGAACCATATTTAAAAACTTATAAGAAAATAAACAATTTCATAGAAACTAAAAACCAAATCTGTGTGAATAAACCTTGTCAAAAATGTCCAAATATTATAGTAGCAAGGGATATTTAAATTAAAGTAACAGTGTTATATCATTTTATTCCCATCAAAACTTAACTAGTGCTGCCAAGAATATTTAGAGAAAAGGATATTCTTCATAAATGTTATCTGGTAATGTGAATAATTACAGCCTTCTTGTAAAATATTTGATAACACTGGTTAAAATCAAGACTACATATACTATATTCCAGGTTAGAACTCCTGGGAATCTCTTTCATAGAAATAAAAACATCAGCAAATAAAAATATACATACATGAATATTTATTGCTGCATTGGTAAGTATAATAAAAACACTAAAAATAATGACTCAGAGAGTATACTAGTTGACTTAGAGGGGTTTGCCGTAAATATTATTATTAATTTTTTATTATTATTTTGTTTTGTTTGGAGACAGGATCTCTCTCTGTCACCCAGGTTGGAGTGCAGTGGTGTGATCATGGCTCACTGCAGCCTCGGTCTTCTAGACTTAAGTGATACCCCCACTTCAGCCTCCTTAATAGCTAGGACTACATGCACGTGCCACCATGCCTAATTTTTATTTTTCACAGAAACAGTCGTGCTATGTTGCTCAGGCTGGTCTCAAACTTCTGGCCTCAAGCCATCCTCCCACCTCATCTTCCCAAAGTGCTGAGATTACAGGCATCAACCACCATGCCCAGTCATGTCCTAGGTATTATTGATTAAAAAATGTAGAATGAAGAAAAATAGGCATGATATGATCCAATATTTATAAAAGAAGAACATAACTTCTTATATTTATAGATATTATAAGTAACGTTGGATATGAATATTCATAGATGTATGTTTCATATAATGATGTGAATATGAAAAACTATAAATGGATATGTAGTAGATTATTTACATAGACATTGTTCCCTTAGGGGAAGATGAGAAGGAAAATAGAGAGGAATATAAAAAAAAAAGTTGTACCTCAAAAACCAACAACAAATGTCCAAGTGTTGTAGAGTGAACGTGGAAGAGGTTTCTAGGTGAAGATGAGTGTCTGGTAGTGGCTGATGAGAAGGGGGATTCCATTTATATAATTATGTAAAATTATGTATACATGCATATTTATAGAGTTTTTTAAATGTAATGAAATATAGTGAATTTGGTCATTCTGTAAAATGTCTCAGCGGTGTCTTCATTAAATCACCAGTGGTTTCATTAACTGGTCACTCTAGCTCATTAGTCCATCCTTCTCCTGAGTAGGAATAAAAGAAAGCTAAGAGTTCAGCCTAATCATTTTGATCTTTTTAATGCAAAAAAGAAGAGACACCTTGAATTATAACCTCCTAGAGACAGCATAATACAGTAGAAATAATCTGGGCATTGGAAGCACACTTACTAAGGCTCAAAACCTAATCTAGTCACTAAATAGTTGTATGACCTTGGACAAGTTGCTTAATATTTGTTGCCTTCAGCTTATTCATCTATAAAATCGGGAGAAGGAAGCCTATGGGGGAGGACTGTGCTATCTACTGAATTATATGATGTGTGTGACGGTGCCTAGCATAGTGTTTGGCCCAGTGCAGGAGTCAGAAGGTTACACCCACAATCAATCCACATAATCTAGACACTTGGGTAGGTTGGTAGCGAGAAAAAATCATGTAGTGCTGAATTTAGTGGATATATTTGATGTGGAAGACATTTGAAAATGATTATGCACAATTAGTCGCTTTCATTCCCTGTAACACCAAGGTGCAATAAATAATCTCGGAATTGTCGGCACAGGACTTAAGTTTGCACAGTGGGATCTCTTCTTGCCTTGGCTGAGTTGCCCAGGCTGTTCTGAGTTGTTTTTATATATTGTACAGACAGAACATGCTTTCAGATATACCAAGTTGTCCTCTACAAAGAAAGAATTTATTAAGTCCTGTGGTTTTCATTTCATGAAAAGTGGATGTAATTTTTTTAGATCACTCAGCTAAGATTATAGGTGCTTTTCCCTAATAGAATTTTCTTCTTATGTATTGGCCTCATTTTTAAGAAAATAGGTTTACTTGTACACTAAATCCATCCAGAAAAACTGGAGGCCTGGCTATGTAGGAGCTAGATAAATAAGACAGCACTGAATTTAGTAGGTATTTTTGCTGCAGAAAGCTCTAAGGGACATGATTAAGCACAATTCATTTTTGAAAGAAAACTTTCAATTAATCTGTAAGCTATAAAAGCTAACATTTGGGGACACTTTAAAATATTATTACAAAGTTTAAATTTTCTGAACACTGAGAGAAATTTAGTGGCATCTTTATGTATGTGTCCTATTTGATTTTAATTTTTTCTATTTTACAATTTTGCTATAATTCATTATTCAGACACCTTTATAATGCTCAGTTTTCCCACTTTCAGAATGGGATCCACTTGTGGAATTTTAATAGTGACTTCTAGGCTCTTTTAGTCTACTGTAAATCATCAGTTAATCCAGTATCTTTCCTTTCTCTGCTTCCAATTATGATTTTCCTCTGCTGTCATAGCTCCCAATCTGAAAAAGCTTCTGCTTTATATTTTTGTAATAACCTTACACTGTTTCAAAAATTTTGAAGCAACTCTTATGGAGCAACACCTATTGAACCAAATAACTTGATAAGGCAACATCTAAAACAAATTCTTTCTAACAAAACTAACCCTGGCAATTCATAAAATCAATCTTTATTTCCTCTTTTCATTTCACCAGTTTTGGTAAGACAAATCTGTCTATTCTGAATGGCTCTATATGGATTAGTTCAGATTGCTACCTTAGACCAAGACTGACCTGCTTGCTGTAGACAAAAGAACCCTTATTTATTCCTGTACCATATATGCTTGTTTCTTTCTGGATGTCAAACTCCTGCAAGGTGTTTGGTTCTTCTAAATGGCTGTCCGGTTTGCTTTTAGAAAGTTGTTCTAAAATTCAGCTTTCAGGATAGGCTTCATGCATCATTCTATCATCTTTTTAAAATCTGCATGAATTTCTTTATATGATTTTTTCAAATTAGAAAATGTATACTTCTGTGTTGTAACTGGTGAAATAATACATAACAACGTGATTAAAATTCCAATTATCACATCCTTTTCACCCCCATTTTCATAAGATTACCAAGTTTACTCTTCTACAAATGAATACAAGGCATATAAGTAAAAAATAAAAAAAATGGAGTTTTGGGTTGGTTGATTGGTTATTTTATTTTCAAATAGTAGAATAATATACACATTTCCTTTCAGCTTGCTTTTGCGTTTCTTCACTTCATACATCATGGATAACCCTATATACCAGGAGATATTAATATATGTTTTTCCTACTTTGATACATACATATAAACAAAATTTTATAGAAATAGAAACAAATAACACAAGCTGGTCTGGTATTTTTTGAATAACATTTTTCTTCTTTTTTGTTTAGATTTATGTGTCTTAATATGGCAATTATCTAACACATCCTTCTCTATTGTATTGTCCAGCTTTATTGAGGTATAATTGAAAAATAAAAAATATATTTAAGGTGTATAATGTGGTGTTTTGATACACATATGTGTTGAGAAATTGTTAGTGCAATCAAGATAATTAATAAATCTATCATTTCACAGTTATCTTTTTTTGTGTGTGGTGAAAATACTTAAGATCTACTCTCTTAGCAATCTTTAAATATACAATACATTATGATGAAATATAGCCACCAGGCTGTACTTCTTCTCCCTTAATCTTTAAACAAATCTTGCCTCTGTGTTTTTGATCTCCACTTTTGTGCAATGATAAGCACACCTAGTATTTGAATAATCATGCCAAAGATTTCTCACTGCTTTAAACAATGCCTCATTGTCTGAACTTCCAATTAATGTGAAATGCCAGATACTAATTAAATCACTCAAGAAATGAAACTGTCTACTCCAGATTTTGCTATGACCAGCTTCCTATTCTCCACATAGCACAGGTGCTTGATTAAAATCTCAGAGGTGAAACCTGAATAAACTATTAAGATAACAAGAGGTCTGATAGCTTGAATCCCCATGTACTTTTCAAGCTGCTTGACATGGAGGCCATGGTCTATGATTTTTCCCCAAGGAATATCATGCTTGTGAATTATACATAGGGTCAGCTCAGATCAGTGAAAGGTTAACCTATGGGAATACCAATCCTAAGAAAATAGTTTACCTCACAAAATATTTATATTTCCTTTAGGTATTCTGAACATCTTTCTGAAGTTTTCTCTCGTCTTCACACATGTTAAATGCAGGCACCTGTAATTGCAGCAGATGCTGTGATGTGCACCAACAGTTAGCCCTCTTCAGGAATTGTCTCAGCCAGGAGAGCCACTTTGACCATGGGCATCCCCCTCACAGGTTTAAAGGGCCAGCCTTCTCACCCTAAAGCAGGACCACTCTGAAAAGTCATCTGGTATTCAGAACTTCACACAGATCAGCTGACACTTCCAATGAGACCATATTACACCTCAAATTCTCCAGCAGCCCAATCTTCCTTCATTCTTATTCTTCTATCTGACAGTACTTATGTATGAAATTAAACTCATCTTTTCCCCAAAGCGGCTTCCTTGAACTTTATTTTAAAAAGAAACATCTTTTATCTAGGTTTGAAATCTCTTAATCATCTTCAAAATTTTATTTTCCCTTATGCCTGTCAATTGACAGATTTTTCACATTTATTCCTCCATAATATCTCTCACTGTGGTGCTTCCTTTCTTTTCCCCAGTTTGGATTTTTATTGTTACACTTAGATAGTTGTAATAATAGGCTTCCCTATCTCCAGATGTGTCCCTTTCTTTTATTTTGCATTCTAAAACCAAGTGCTTTTCCAGAACAAATTTTTAATTACATAATATAGTACCTGACCAAAAGCATCAGACATTCTAAGTGATCATTAGTGCTCTCCATCAGTATTTCCAATTCTCCTTTCTCTGGGCACATGGTATGGTTGCTTTTCCCTACTTCTGTGAAATTAGATATAATAATGTAATTTGCTTTGGTCAATGAAATGTGAGTAGAATAGATATCACTTCTAGAGAGTTGCCTTGAAAAGCCTTAGACCTTTGGTGTAACTATAACAATATACCATAGACTGGTTAATTTATAAAGAACAGAAATTATTCTCAAATAGTTCTGGAGGCTGGAAAGTCCAAGATCAAGGCACCAGCAAGTATGATATCTGAGGAGGAACTTCTTGCTATATCTTTATGTGGTAGAAGGGTGAACCTTGTGTCCTCCCATGGGGCAAGGCAGAATGGCAAAACAGGGGAATGGACTAGCTCCTCCAAGCCCTGATCCCTTCATGAAGATGGAGCTGCCATGGCCTAATCACCTCCCAAAAGGCCTCACCTCTTAATGCTGTCATATTGAGGATTACGTTTCAACATAAATTTACGGAGAAACAAAAACATTCAAATCATAGCAGAGCCTGTGTATGCATATCTCTTCCCTGCCCCCCTTCCATGGTGACATTTTAGATGGTGGAAACGTTTTTGATGGTTCAGGCTGCATCCCTGATTGAGGACAACACGAAGCAGACCCCTCACCAACCTGAGATGAACATGTAACAAGAACCTGCAAAAATAATTTTATTTTAAGGAACTAACATTTTTGTTTTAAACCTCTTCATAACTTCGTCTATCCCCTGCGATACAGGTTGTTAACTAGCAATTGGGATAAAATTGAATCTTTTGAAGTTTCTGTTCAAAATCCTCTTTCTGGTTCTAATACTTCCAAGCCTATCTTCCACTCTTTACTTAAATAGACCTCTTTGTTGTTTCTCTCTATAACTTATAACAGAGTTACTTTTGAGCATGTTTTTCTACTGCTTGGAATTTCCAACCCATTTTCGTTTCCCAATTAAATTATTTACTGCCTTTAAGTCAAGCTTAATCCTGCTTTTACATGAAGCCTTACCTGAGTACCCTAAGGGCCAGGGATTTTGAAATCATGTGACCTTTTAAATTGTGGGATATCATGTGAACTTTCCATGTTACTACTAAATGCCTGTCTCTAAGTGGAGGATAGAACATGATACTCCCTGCCCCGCCCGTGCCCCTCAGAAAACAGTACTACTATATTCTGAAATATGATTTCAAAACTATCTGAATTCTTATTTTACTATTCACCAGGAAATGATGTGCACACACTTCTATCTTAAAGTAACATACATGGCCATCACCTAAATTCTTTGTATCAGTAACACTAGCTAAAAAATAAATAAAAGAGTGACACTAGCTCAATGATGTATAATTATTGTGATATATGTTATATATTTTAATACTTAAACAGTAAGCTCTTGTACTATATATTTAATATTATGGTGACTCAATAATATGCCAAAGAACCATTATTAATAATTCATATTAGATAGAAAATTATTTTCTGAATAATAATGTTTCTTACTTACATTTTCATTAAAAGTTTTTTTCTAATCTTATCCACCTCACATTTTTATACTTCATCTTTGTTAGCAGTAATAATGATTTTTACTTTCTATTTGTAGGCAAAATCTTAGGTAATCTTATGGTATTCAAAGTTAAAAAAATACGTATCCAATTTCAGTCAACCTTAGTTGAAACTGAAGGAAAGCATCATAGACTTATTCTGCTGATAAAATACAAAATTTGTAAAGCAATTTAAAAATCAGTATATAGGTAACGTCTGTATATATTAAATAATATTCTTTGAATTAGTTTATATATATATGCATATATATGTGTATATATGTACAGACAGAGGGTGCACGGTAACTTCTGTTTTCTGCTTCAAGTACTTTCTTGGATTGATATACTTGGAATCCTTATGGTCATTAATTTTCACTGAAAGTAAGAATTTAGAGTTTTTATTTTCAGATACTAACACCTTTTTTTAAACTTTCATTAAATTGCTAAAAATGGTTTATTTTAGAGCCTTGGAGTATCCACTCAACAAATATTTATTGAGCTCCTATTAAGTGCCAAGTCACTAGGGATATAATGCAAGTCACTAGGGATATAATGACAAATAAAAAATAGTCTTTAGCTTCAAACTACTCATATGCTACTGAGATCTTTAGTGGCTGAAGCAATTTTACCATTTGCTCTAGTCATCACGTGATTTCTGGAGTATTTTTCAGACTTAGAAAATTTTTTCTAAATTCTGTTTATGAAGAAGCTGAACTGTTTACTTTTGTCCACTGTGGACAATTGTGACATAATAGAAATAGTACTGAATTTTGGATAGACTAAAATTTGCATTCTGGTTTAACTCCCTAAGCTATCATCTTTTGTAAAATAATTAAACTCTATGAGTGTTTTTCACTCTGAAAAACATTGTAATATTTATTTCATAGGTTGTAGAGGATTGGAAATTAAAAGCTATTAAAATAGTATACATGTATTACTATGAAGTTTCTGGCAATCTCCATACTAAGTGACTTCTTATATTAGTCCATTCTCACATTGTTATGTAAAAATACATGAGACTGGGTAGTCTATAAGTAAAGAGGTTTAATTGATTCACGATTCCACAGGCTGTATGGGAAGCATAGCAGCATCTGCTTTTGGGGAGGCCTCAGGGATTTTTCAATCATGGCAAAAGGCAAAGCCAGAGCAGGCTTCTTCACATGGCTGGAACAGTAAGAAGAAAGAGAAGGGGAAGGTGCTACACATTTAAACAACCAGATCTCATGAGAACTCTATCAGGAGAACAGCACCAAAAGGATGGTGCTCAACCATTCATGAAGGATCCACCCCCATGATCTAATCGCCTCTCACCAGGCCTAAATTCCAATACAGGGGATTACAATTGAACTTGACATTTGGGTGGGGACACAGATTCAAACCAGATCACTTCTTTTTCTCTTGAGTTCTGTGGAAGAATAATCACACTAGGCCAACTTCAATGCCAGAAATTTATAGCTGAAATTTATCACCTTCATCATCATCATCATCATCATCCTCATCATCTTTCTAGTAACAATTTTGTCATGCTTTCTATATACTATGCAATAAACTAGACTATATGTTTAGATCAGTGTTTCTCAACTTTAGCTGTACATTACAATAATAAGGGTAGCTTTTGAAAAGTTGAAAGCCCAGGTTATATTCCAGATCAATTACATCCAGAATCTCTAGGGAAGGGACCCAGCCAACATTACTTGCTAAAGTTCCCAAGGTGATTCCAATTAGGTTGAGAACAACTGTTTTGATTAATTATCTAATTAAATCTTTATACAATCCCTACAAATAGAGCTGTTCATATCCACTTTGTGCATAGGAAACTTAGGCTCAGCAAAATCAAAAGCTTTATTCAATGTCACATACCTAGTCAGTGGCAAAGATTGGATTTAAACCCAGGTCTCTCTGGTTTTAGGGTCCATAGTCTACTTCCTATGCTCTGTTAATACAATGTCAACTCTCTTTTGCCTGAACTCCACAATGGAAGCTCTAAGATGAGAGGATTCTGAGTTCAACTAAGTCTCACATTTTTAGGATTTTCTTTGCTTAATATATGTTTTATTGTACATGGGGATTAACATTTTAACTTAATTGAGGTGTCAGGAAAGTTTATGAATAAAAATGTTCCCATCCCAGATAAGAAAGCAAGGAGCTTCATTATCAGATATAAATAATGGGAATAATGATTCAATGTTGTATGAAAAATGTAGGCAGAGGTGAAAAGGAATGAAAAATAAGTTTATTGCTTTTAGAAAGCAACTAAGAATGTGAACTTTAAATTATATTTTTTCTGGAATATATGTTTTCATTTCTTTACATTCAAATTGTATATGTTTTTCTTTTTTTTGGTCAGACTCTTGTAAATAAAAATAGCATAAAGTTAACTTTTGAAAAATTCTATGAGTCTTGGCCTTTTTAAAAAAAAGTCTTAGACTTTTAAGGAAAGGCTAGGTTTAATCCAGTCACATTTATTGTTACTGATGTACTTGGACATATTTCTGCTATATTATCTTGTGTTTTTTGATTATTGTTCCCCATCTTTGTTTCTTTTTATCACCTTCTTTTATATCTTTTTTAAAATTTTTTTTTTCATTTTTTTCTCTACAGTTTTAGAAATTGCACTAATTAGGGTCCTTATTTGCACACAGCAGAAACAAACTCTAATAATCTGAGCAGAAAAGGCATTATGAAAAAAACATTGATAAGCTCCCAAAATTGTTGAGAAGGACAGAGTGCTAAGATAGAAAAAGAGGCAGGACAAAATCTAAACCATGTCTCAGATGCATTCCCTTTAGCACACCATCACCACCATTTAGTTGAGCATTGATGCTACAGTTTATATCTTTACAGTCAACAGGTTTCAATTCTGATTGTTGCTACTTATATCACTGTCATTGCTGTCCTGGGAATTGGATCTTGTTCTTGCCATTTCTGCTTCTTTGTGGAGACTGTTATAGATTCAAAGACCTAAATGGGATCATGTGTTTGGCACGCCTAAGCCCACTTCCTTTGCACCAGCTGCTGAGGGGCATAAAGCAGCAATCAGATCATTTTAGCTCCTATGGTAGAAGGAGAGCTCCACTTCTACAAAACAAATATAGCTAAGAATCCCTCAGACATAGAAAAAGAGTTAAGTTACTGGACAGCCAACAGCAATAATAAAGAAGGTAAAGAAAAAAGAAACAAAAAGGGAAAAAAGAAAAGAAGAAAGAAAAATGAACAAAAGAAAGAAACATAAAAAAGAAACACAATAATCAGGTGTTTTATTAATATTTTCATTGGTTTTCCACAAAACATACAACTATAACCAACTTTATTATTAAATATTAAAATATAAGCAACATTATACTTTAAAAAATATAGTCAAAGCTAATCCATATCTGTATGTTACTACTCAAGATAAAAATCTTTTTTTATTTCCCTTCCCTCTTTTCCCCATCTTTTCTCTTGCCCACTGGGTTACTGTGTTTTTATTTTCTGAAGCTGTACTTGAAATTGCTGTAAGAAATCTTATCATAATTATTTGTTATTCTCCTGTGGTTTATACTTACTGAGATGTAATAGAGTAGGTTGGTTAAGGGCAAAGGCTATAGAGCTAAACTGCCTTAGTTCATGTCTATTCTTCACCATCTACTAGCTGTGTGACTTTGAATAAGTTGCTTGACCTCTGCCCTTCAGTTTTCACATTTGATAAATGAGAATAATAATACCTGCCTCTTAGGGTGGTAGAAAGATTAAATGAATCAAATCATTTAAAGTGATTACACAATTGGATATGGTGAATTCTAAATGAATATTTACTGTTATTTGTTTTATTTTATGTAATGATTTCCTTGACTAGCCTTCTTTTCTCACAGCCTACTTCTTGGGTTCATCTACTTGCTATCTTGGTTGATTATTTTCTTTTCAGTCTAGCTTAGGTTCCATCCCCATCCCCATCCCCATCCCTTCCAGTAATACCCAGTCTTGTGAAATATCTGAGTCTGTATGGCTGAAAAGTCTTTATTTCGTACTTTCTTTTTTCTTTCTTTTTTTGACAGAGTCTTTGTCACCAAGGCTGGATGCAGTGGTAGGATCTCGGCTGCAACCTCCACCTCCCAGACTCAAGGGAGCTTCCCAGCCTCCCAGATAGCTGGGACTACAGGTGTGCACCACCACACCTGGCTAATTTTTTGTATTTTTTTGGTAGAGACTGGGTTTCGCTATGTTGCCGAGGCTGGTCTTGAACTAATAGGCTCAAGCAGCCCGACTGCCTCAGCATCCCAAAGTTTTGGGATTACAGGTGTGAGCCATCAGGCCGAGCATTTATACTTACTTTTGAATAATGAGTTTTGGAAACTATAGAGATTTAGCTACAAAGTTAATTCTCCCTCAACACTTTACAAAATATTGCACCAATACCTTCAATTGTTCATTGTTGATTATAAGGAATCTGGTAAGTTGTTTCTCCTTTCTATGTAATGTTTTTCTTCTTTTCCCTTGATTTTCTGAGATTTCACTTTAATGTGTGGATATTTTTAACTTGCTTAGTACTGAGTGTTAAGCTCAGGAGCTCCCATCATTTTGAATGGGTAACCATTCAAAACTGTAGTGTGAGATTTGGCTTCCAATGGTCTCAGGTGTCCCAAATGGTGAAAGTGGTCAAAAGTGCTCAGTGGTCAAAGATGTGATTATATTCATAAATGCTTAATTTTCACCACCCCTAATTTTTTAAAATGACACTCTTGAGAACAAGTTGAGGCAACATTATTAATTAATCTGAGATGGCATTTATAAATGAAAACACATAACTTTTTATAGATAATTCATTATAATGGGTTTCATTAAAATGTGTGTTCTGACTCCATCAAAAACCTGTTAAATCTAATAAGTAAATTCAGCAAAATTGCAGGATACAAAATCAACATACAAAAAATCAGTAATGTCTGTATACAATAATGGCAAACTATCTGAAAAAGAAATGAAGAAAACAATCTCATTTATAATAGCTACAAAAAATAAAATATTTAGGAATAAATTTAATGAAGGAGGTGAAAAATCTCCACTGAAGACTATGAAACATTGATGAAAGAAACTGAAGAAACAAATATATGGAAAGACATCTTGTGTTCATGGATCAGAAAAATAAATATTGTAAAATGTTCATACTACACAAAGTTATCTACAGATTCAATGCAGTCCCTATCAAAATACCAATGACATTTTTCACAAAAATAGAAAAAAAATCCTGAACTTCTTATGGAACCACAAAAGATCCTAAATAGCAAAAGCAATCTTTAGCAAAAATAACAAAGCTGGAGGTATCACACTACCATAGCACTACCTGATATCAAAATGTATTACAAAACTGAAATAACCAAAACAGCATGACATTGGCATAAAAATAGACACAGACCAATGGAAGAGAATAAAGAGCCCAAAAATTTTATTGCCAACTGATTTTTATCAAAGGTGCCAAGAACAGATAATGGAGAAATGACAGTTTTTTCAATAAATTACTGGGAAAACTGAATATCCACATGCATAAGAATGAAATCAGACACTTATCTCTCATCATATACAACAAATAACTCAATTGGATTAAAGACTTAAATGTAATACCTCAAACTATGAAACCTACTAGAAGAAAATCTAAGGGAAAAGCTCCATGGCATTGGTTTGGGCAATGATTTTCTGGATGCGACCACAAAAGAACAGGCAACAAAAGCAAAAATAGAAAAATGGAACAATTAAACTGTAAAACTTTCACACAGCAAAGGAAACAACCAGCAGAGTGAAGAGACAATCCACAGAACAGGATTTGCACACCATACATACAATAAGAGGTTAATATCCAAAATACGTAAGAAACTTAACAGTTCAACAGCAAGAAAATTAATGACCTGACTAAAAAATGGGCAAAATATCTGAATAGACACTTCTCAAAAGAAGGCACGTGAATCGCCAACAAGTATGCGAAAAAATGCCCAACATCACTAATCATCAGAGAAATGCAAGTCAAAACCACAGTGAGATACTACCTCACTTCTGTTAGAATGGCTATTGTCAAATGTCAAGAGACAACAAATGTTGGAACAGATGTGGGGAAAAGGGAACCCTACACACTGTTTTTGACAATGTAAATTAGTACAGCCATTATGAAAAATAGTCTGGAGTTTCCTCAAAAAATTAAAAATAAAACTTCCATATGATTCAGCAATTTTAGAACTGGGTATATATCCAAAGGAAAGGAAATCAGTACATCAAAGAGATATGTGCACTCCCATGTTTACTGCAGCACTATTTCCAATAATCAAAATATGGAATCAACCTAAGTATTCATCAACAGATGAATGGATCAAGAAAATTTCACCTATATACACAGTGAAATACTATTCAGCCATAAAAAATAAAATCAGCATGGACGAACCTAGAGAGCATTATGTTAAGTGAACTAAGACTGGCACAGAAAGACAAATACTACATGATCTTACTCATATGTGGAGCTGAACAAGGCTAATCTCATAGAAGCAGGGAGTAGAATGGTCGTTTCCAGAGGCTGGGGTAGTCAGGGGAAAAGGAGGATGGGGAGATATTGGTTATAGTTAGATAGGAATAAGCTCACTAGATCTATTGCATAGCATGGTGACTACAGTTAATTACAATACATTGAATTCTTGAAAAATGCAAAAATTGGAGGTTAAGTGTTCTCACCACGAAAACGACAACTGTGAGACAATATATTTGTTAATTAGCTAGATTTAACTATTTCACAATGTGTATGTACTTCAAAACATCGTGTTGTAAACAATATATATGTACAATTCTATGTCACTTGAACAATTTTTAAATGTATATTTTGATTCTTGTCAATCACATCTTGCAGTCAATAAGTAGATATAAAAACTTAAGAAAGAAAAATTAAATATCAATGTCACTATTTTGTTCTATAAACAGAAATTTAATATATGATTAAAGTGTCATCACAAATCCATGCAGGAAATATGAACTATTTTTACTAGATCATTATGTGGAGAAAAAACAAAACTGAATTTCTAGTTAACAATAGAGAAAAAGTGTACTACAACTAGATTAAAGACTGCTAAGAAACATAAAACTACAAGGAGAATGGAATATAATGTAGGAAAGTATCTGTGCAATCTAGAGTCGTGAAACACTTTAACAAAAACCCAAAAGGATAAAGGTGAAAAATTAATTACCTTGATTATGTCAAATTAAGGCTTTTTGGTTCACCAAAGAACATCAAGGGCAAAGATAAAGATAAAACCAAGGAACAATAATAAGTATATAGAAATAAATTTAACAAATGATGTTAAGACCTCATAGTAAAATTATAAAACTGTATTAAAAAATATGAAATACTTAAATAAATGGGGAGATATACCATGACTATATCTTTATATCTTAAAAATGTTAGTTTTTCTCAAACTGATGCATAGATTTAAGGCAAATCATGTTAAAGTCTAAAAAAAAAGAAACTTGATAACCCATTTATAATATTTATATAGAAGATTAAAGGGAAAAATTGCCAGAAGAATTCTGAGAGCATATGCATGAAGGGGGGACTTATTATTTAGATAACAGGACTTTTTATAAAGCTATGGTGATTAAGATAGTGTGATACTATTGCAGAGATAGACAATTAGACTAACAGAATAACAGAGCTCAGAGGTTGACCCACACATGTATGGAACTCATACACAAGAGGTGTATTGTGTCTGAAAAGTGGGTAAGGAAGAACTTCAATAAATAAAGCTGGGAAAATAGTATACACATGAAAAAATTGAATTCCTACCTCTCATGATATACAAAAATCAATTTCATACTTTAAATCCTTGATAGAAAAATATAGATGATTTCTCCTAAACTTTAAGGTAGGGAAATATTTATAAAATAAAACAGAGAAAAATTAACCATAAAAGGAAGAATTAATAACTGCAACTTTTCCAAGTAAAAACTTTTGGTTATAAAAGCAAAGCTTGAAGAAAATGAAAAGTATTTCAAGCTAGGAAAATGTATTTACAATATTCACTATTGTCAAAGAATTGGTATCAAAAAGGCATGAAGTATTCTTATGCCAATAAGAACTCAAAAAAATCCAAGAAAATGTGGGCAAGATATTTCACCAAACATATGTGTGAGAAAACCTATGTGTTCAATAAAACACAAAGTAACAATCCCTGATGATCAGGGAAATATATAGGAAGAATGCAATAGGATACATTTTTATACCCATTTAATTGGCAAAAATTATAAACTCTGACAATATCTAGTGTTAGAACGGTTATAGATTCACAGTACCTATTATACACTACTTTTTGGAGTATAATTGATGCAGTGATTTAGAAAACAATCTGGTATTACCACAGCACAACATTTACCTACCCCATGACTCAGTAATTCTATGCCTTAGGTAAATAAACAAAATAAATCTAGTACTTGTGCACATGTTTAACCAAAGACATGTAAAATATTCACAGTGGCACTGTTCACAATAGCAAAAACTGGAAAAACAGAAAAGCACATAAACAGGGTAAATGTGGTATATTCATATGTTCACACCCAGTGGAATAACATAGTGGTCAAAATGAATGAAATACAGTGACAAAAAATCATGAATTAATCTTAGCAGTATGGTAATACAATAATTAAATGAAAAGTTAATTCTCAAAGAATTACATGTTTATTAGCCTTTTATCAAGATAAAAATAATTTAAAATTACTCTATATATTTACAATAAATATATAAACAGTAAAAATATATAAAATAGTAAATATATATATGAGTAAATACATACAAACATAAAGTTTATGTATATAAACTTTAGAAGCAACAGTACTATCTAAACAGGAAAGTTGAAGAATGATTAAAAGAGTCAGGATAATTGTTGCCTGATTTAGGATAGTAGGTTGGTGAAGAGTACTGTAAAATTAGATGTAGATTATCTAGGTCACTGATTCTGTTTGGGGGGTTGAGGTTTTCCAGGTGGTTATTATGTAACCAAAATTAATACACAAGTGGAAGAAAGCAAGCAGGACATGCATAAACTGGACCCCTTCCTTACACCTTGTACAAAAATTAACTCAAGATGGATTACAGACTTAAATGTAAAACCCAAACCATACAAACCCTAGAAGAAAACCTAGGCAATACCATCCAGGACATAGGCATGGGCAAAGACTTCATGATGAAAATGCCAAAAGCAATTGCAACAAAAGCCAAAATTGACAAATGGGATCTAATTAAACTAAAGAGCTTCTGCACAGCAAAAGAAACTATCATCAGAGTGAATAGGCAACCTACAGAATGGAAGAAAATTTTTACAATCTACCCCCATCTGACAAAGGTCTAATATCCAGAATTTACAAGGAACTTAAACAAATTTACAAGAAAAAAAACCCCTGTCAAAAAGTGGGCAAAGGATATGAACAGACACTTTTCAAAAGAAGACATTTATGTGGCCAACAAACACATTGAAAAAAAAGCCGAACATCACTGATCATTACAGAAATGCAAATCAAAACCACAATGAGATACCATCTCATGCCAGTCAGAATGGCGATTAGGAAAAAGTTAAGAAACAATAGATGCTGGTGAGGCTGTGGAGAAATATGAACATTTTTACACTGTTGGTGGGAATGTAAATTAGTTCAACCATCGTGGAAGACAGTATGGTGATTCCTCAAGGATCTAGAACCAGAAATACCATTTGACCCAGCAATTCCATTACTGACTATATACCCAAAGGATTATAAATCATTCTACTATAAAGACACTTGCACACATGTTTATTGCAGCACTATTTACAATAGCAATGTCATTGAACCAACCAAAATGCCCATCAGTGATAGACTGGATAAAGAAAATGTGGTACATATACACCATGGAATACTATGCAGCCATAAAAAATGAGATCACGTACTTTGCAGGGACAAGGATGAAGCTGGAAGCCATCATCCCCAGCAAACTAACACAGGAACAGAAAACTAAACACCACATGTTCTCACTCATAAGCAGGAAATGAGTGATGAGAACACATGGACACAGGAAGAGGAACAACATATACCAGGGCCTGTTGGTGTTGGGGGGCGAGGGGAGGGTACTCAGAGGACGGGTCAATAGGTGCAGCAAACCACCATGGCATACATATTCCTAGGTAACAAACCTGCACATTCTGCACATGTATCCTGGAACTTAAAGTAAAAAAAAAAAAAAAAAAATCTCATGAACACAAAGGAAACAACAGACACTGGGATCTACTTGAGAGGGGAGGGTGGGAGCAGCAAGAGAAGGAGAAGAGATAACTATTGGGTACTGGGATTAATACCTGGGTGATGAAATAATCTGTACAACAAACCCCCATGAAACGTGTTTACCTATGTAACAAACCTTCACACGTACCCCTGAACCTAAAATGAAAGTAATAAATAAATAAATAAATAAATAAATAAATAATCATAAGTAACCCAATGTCATTTATTTGCAGTCTAAGGAAAAACATTAAAGTTAAACCAACAAGAAACAAGTATCTCTAGATTTTACAAAAACAGAGATTATACGTAATTTGTTACCTAACTCAGCCTAAATTTACTTTCTTTTTACAACAATTAGGCAATGCAAATTTTTTGAAAACATCAGATCTCAGTGGTTTATCCTGCTCTACACAACATCTCCTCCTAATTTATCTTAATTTTTTGGATCAGAAAATCATGCCCATTGTAACTACATTTAACAAAACTAAGCACTGAGTTTCAACATTTATGCCACTACAGAGTTTTCTAGAGGTGAACACTGTCCTGGTCGTGACACAACCATTGCCCTACCAGGCATACCTGAGCTACATGTAATTCCCCTGATTTGCTGGCTGGATTGTATTCTAAACTCTTTTATTGACACACTATGCTCCCTTCCCCCACACTTGCCTAAGTTCTTTGTATCCTGTCATTTTCAACTTGGGTGTCACCTGGGAAACCTTCGTTGTTCTCCCTACCACCTACTACTGCTTGGGCTAAATTTATCTCTGTGTGCTCCAATGTCTCTATTTATTGAAGAATCTAGAAGATTAAATGTTTGCCAGTGTTTGTTTTTTTTTTTCCATTCGACGTGAGCTCCTGGAGGGCAAAAATCTATGCTTCATTTATTTTTGTATCTCCCTAATCTGACTCATATCAGATACCTATGTTTTCTTCACTTATAAGTGCATTTCTTTCTATGCAACTTTAAGTAAAACACCCTATTTCTTATAATTTTGTGTTACTACATTTTACAACTTAAAAAATATTTACAGTTGTGTTTATTGGGTGAATATTAAGTTCTGCAAATCATTTGTTTCAACAGCTGACTGTCAACCCCACCTTAATCAGAGACACATGTGTCATAACTATGGCTACTATTTTATCTGACAGCAAGGCTACCCATTTCACTAGAAAGGAGCTCATTTTCCAACCAGACATAATGAACACTTAAGGAAAGGCTATACTTGAAAGAAAACATTGCTTCATAGACATGTCAACCCATTGACCATATGTAAATATTTACATAGACACTTTCTGCCTCTCTTGTCAATGAGTAGGTTTTTGCTTTATATTTCTGGAACCATGCTTTAGAATTGCTTTAAGATACTAATTAACATAAAATGCACCCCACTGTCAATTTATCTTATAATCCTAATCAGCTAAAAACAACTAAAATTCCCAGAGAGGGTAACCATGCCATAAGAAGTGACTGGTGTTGGGATTCATCTCTTCTGTATTAGCACATGATGGCAATATAAGAATCCTAGAAAATCTAGACCACTCTTTTTAAAGAAATCCTTGAGCTTATTTTTCTTTATTCACTGAAGAAATAGTTTATTCGCTGCTAATTATTTCTGCCTTGAAGAAAAAAAATGTAGCTAGTGGAAAGGAAATGGGATTGAAATTGCAAAAGAGTTCAAATCCTGGCTTCAGACTGTCACTTGAGTTAGTTATTTAATCTTTATGAACCTCACTTTCCCTGTCTGTAAAATGAAGATAATAACTACACTGAAGATCAATGTCAGGGCTACAGAAAATGCACTTGGCACACTGAGGTAGAGAACGTGCTCAATGATAAGTTGCCATTATTACTAGATGTGAGAGGAAGAGAAGACCAGTTACCTAAATCTGCATTTTTTATCTTTCCCTTTGTTCTTCGGACATGCTTTGCTTCTAGAGGTGTACATACATCCTATTTTGCAATGAGTATTTATGAGATTAATGAAGCTATTTGTAAACCATCACCTTCAGATAGAGAAAATAGCCTTTGTGTGACATGGGTACTTTCTCATTTCCTCTGAGTAACAGTGGGGTTTATAACTGTACTGATTGTATGCAGTCTGCTTAGTTTGTATAAACAGTTACACATTTCCTTAATACCCTGAATGTATAGATTGCCAAGTGAAAGAAAACCTGTTCATTTTATTCACAATTGGGTGCATCAAAACACTGGAAATAAGAAACAATTCTAGATGTAATCTATATTTTTTGCACTGCTTTAGAGATACATCTTTTTTTTCCTGAGGCTAAAAGTGAAACTTCTGGTCTACACTCACTGTGCATATGGTAAAGACAGTGCTGGGAAACTGGCTTGCTGCTGGCCCTCGCCTCTACTCTGGCCCTGGAGATGTGTTTATTTCTTTATGCAGATCTGTAAACCTTTCCCAAGGCTAGAATTTCCAACGAAAGATAATCCTTTATGTTTTGTTTAGCTCCCATCTAATCACTTCAAATATGTAGGTGTTTTGTTCTTTCTTTAAAAAAAAAAAACAACAAAAAACTTCCTGATTCTGAATGAGGATTTAGTTAAATGCCTGTTTAAGAATTGATGAGTAATTTAAAGGATTTAGGAGAACATTCTGTGCTATTATATGCAAATACATGCCATGCATGGCTCCCTATGTCATTAACCTGGCAGTCATTTCATGCATGACTCCCCATCTTATTAAGCTAGCAGTATGGAATATTTGATTTACTAAACTGGCATGAACTACTTAGTGTGCTAATATAGGAATATAACTTTTAAATTTCTTTGGAATAACTATCTTTGAAACAGATTCTTGAAGACGATAACATTATTTTGACAGCTGTGCTCAGTTTCTAAGAGTCTGTTTTAGGAAGCGTCTTATAACTGGTAGAAATGTACCTGTGTGATTTGAATGAACCATACAATAATTGAAAATGAAAACCATCATAGAAATAAGAGTCCTTAGAATTCAGTAGCAAGTGATTCGACAACACAGGTAAATAAATTTTGTAGAAGTGTTTGCTTCTAGACAAGATGTGTGACAGTATGTTGTTGCCTGAGAGTCTGCCACTGGGCTTCCAGTTATCATGATGTTCTGAAAACTCTTTTTATAGCCAAGGCCCCCCTGGCCTTCCCCAGCTTTCGTTGCCATAGCAGCATTCATTGGCCATGGGATTTACAGAAAAAAAAGAGAGAGAGAGAGAGGGAGGAAAAGAGGGCTGCGTGTTTGTAAAGTTGGTGCAGTGCCAAATGTAGCAGGAATTATAAATTCAGGATGCTGGATTCTTCCTTTAGTGTCCATTTCAGCTAGTGCCTAATGTCACCCACATAATCACAAACCACTCTGTCATCATTCAGACCAGCTGCGTGAAATGAGACAAAGGGAAACTTAGCAGCAAGAGAGGAAATGGTAATTTAAAAGGCTTTTAAATGATGTTTTCTATGTTCCTCAATCAACAATATTTTAAAGCC
Source organism: Hylobates moloch (assembly GCF_009828535.3). NCBI lineage: Eukaryota > Metazoa > Chordata > Mammalia > Primates > Hylobatidae > Hylobates > Hylobates moloch. Next base: position 63,520,607 of record NW_026652288.1, on the reverse strand, counting down.
TTTAATTTTTTTTTCAACAATAGGATTTCCTTGTTGTGCTGGCTTGACTGATGACATACTAGCACAAAGTTGGCCAAAAAAATGTCAAGAGACTAGAAAGGAGGTCCAACAGATAAATCTAAAAGCAGTTAAAAAGGAAATATTTATAGTAATTTTCATTTCTGCTAAGCTTTTTGCATTTAAATTACACGGATAAATTTGCCTTCATCTTTTTGACTATTGCATAATTTTGACTCAGAAGAATCAATGTTGATCAGATATGCCCTTTAATAAGTACTTCCAGATTTGTGATATTATGTTCATTGTTTCTTCAGTCGTGACACGTATTTCAGAATTCACAAGGCAACAGGAAAAAAAAATGTTCATGCGGGAAGAAAACCAAGTGAATAACCCAGGAAACTTGGTGAACTGTGACATGTGTTGGACTCATGTGAACCATGAATATGTAAGTGGGGCCCAGCTAGGCCAGGAGGAGAGGGAGGGAAGAGGATGTCAGGTGGGGAATTTGTCTAAGAGAAAGGGAATATAAAATGTGTTTGCTTGCAGCAATTCCAGGATGTTGGCTAGGATTTACACTAGGATACAAAAATGGATGAAGTAATCTGTTAAAACTGGAATAGTTTATTGGTATATGGTTGGAAATAGAGAAAATCGACTGTAAGAGAACCATTAATGTTTAGCAGAGCCTTTTGTTAGATTAAAAAAATTATGATCTCTTTATCTGAAATTATAAATAGCACCTGTATATATGAACAGAAAATTAGATGAATGCAATAGAGTAGAGATCCCAGACATGATTCAACATTATCTGGGAAATTGGTAAACCACAGAAGTGGCTTTACACATCAATGGGGAAAGAAAAAAAATTTAATGTTTGGTTTGAGGACATTTTGGTTATTTATATGGAAAAAAATTAAAAGAAGATTTATATGCCACATCATAGAAAAAAACAATTAAAATTTGAATAAAAAACTTAAAGTGTTTACGAAAAATATAGATGACTTTTTATGAATTTAAGGAAGGTAAGCATTTTTTAAACTAGCTACGAAAATACAAATTTTGAGGGATAAATAATATGTTGTTTTGACAATGGACAATATAAACACAGTGAAAGAACAAGAAAAAGTTTAGGAAAAGATATTTCAATGCAATAGCTGAGAGGATTGTTTTTCAGAATGAATGAAGCATTGCTATAAATTAATTTAAAAAAAATTAACTCAGATAAAAATAGTATGAACAGATCACTTACAGAAAAAGAACCCTGAACCCGACAAACATATCAAGATGCTCCAACTCATTAGTAGGGAAATGCAAAGGAAAACAAAAATGGTAAGGATTTGACAATATCAGATTGGCAAAAATTTAAAATCTAACAATGCCAAGTGTTGCTGTACATTTGGGAAAACAATGCTGATGGGTGTTTGAAATGTTATCAGGGAACTGGGAAACAATTTGGCAGGATATAGTAAAGTTTAAAATATGTCTCCTATAGGACTGAGTAATTCTATATCTATACACACGTACCTGCAAAAATATTGTAGCATTAATTAAATGGGAAACAAATATATCATAACATATTCATATTATGGAATACTGAATGCCTATTAAAATAGATAAAATAGAAACATGTTTTAACTTGAATAATTGAGAGAAAAACTTTTAGTGGGAAAAGTAAGTTTTAGTATCCAATATAAAATATGATACCATTTACAGTGACATAAATGTTATTGTGTTAATATAAAATAGGTTATTTATGTATGCATAACTATATTATTAAAGCATGAAAACCTGGATGGGAAGAATATATTCCCAACAAAGGAGACATAGCCAAAGAATAAAGGAGGGAAAAAAAGAACACATGAACTGAATCTGTAATGATTTACAAAAATACCTATTTTGGAAAGTGAGACAACCAAATATTGAGTGCTGGCTGATAGAACACTTAACCACCACTGAAGTGGTATTGCCAAAAATAACAATAATAATAATTAGACTCTGAGTCTAAACCTTGAGTCTCAACTCAAGAACACATTTAAACACATTTATTTATTTATTTGTTTGTTTGTTTGCTTTTTGAGAGGGAGTTTTTCTCCTATCGCCCAGGCTGGAGTGCAGTGGCACGATTTTGGCTCACTGCAACTTCCACCTCCTGGGTTCAAGCAATTCTCTTGCCTCAGCCTCCCAAGTAGCTGAGATTACAGGCACCCCCCACCACACCCAGCTCATTTTTTGTATTTTTAGTAGAGACAGGGTTTCACCATGTTGGCCAGGCTAGTCTCAAACTCCTGACCTCAGGTGATGCACCCACTTTGGCCTCCCAAATGCCGGGATTACTGGTGTGAGCCACCATTCCTGGCCTTTCAAACAGATTTATAGGAAGTACAGGGGACATAGGAACATTTGAAACATCATGATGAGGGTGAAATCAGTGAAATTCAAACTGGAAAACTCAATAAGCAAATGATCTAGTTTCTTCAACAACAACAACAACAAAATTGTAAGCCCCCTGACCACCCCCACACACACAAAAAAAGAAAAAAAAAATCCAGGGGAATGTTTAAAACTCCTATTAAGCAATGTCAATGTGAGGGCCTTGTTTAGATCCTGATTCAAACAAAACTGTAAAAAGTTACATTTATGGGACAATTGAAAATGTAAATACCTACTGCTTGTTTCATATCTTAGGTGTAAAATCAGTAATACAGTATATTTAGGACTATATAGTAAATAAAGAAAACCGTAGAGAGGCAAGCAGTCCCAGTTCTTTACTACAAATTAAGAGCAGTACACAATCAGTTCTGAAAACATCTCTAGAGTGGTCAGAAAAAGCCCATTCATTTACTTATTTAACAAATGTATAAAGAAGCTATCAGATGTCACATATGATACTCTTTTATGCATTGGAGATAAGTGAGTGAACTAAATAGAAGATCTCTTCCTTTATAGAGCTTAAACTCTATGAGGGAAAAGAAGTAAACAAACATGTAAATAAATGATACGCCATCTGGTAATAAGTAGTAGATCAAAAAATAAAGCAGGCCCGGGCACAAGGAAGGGAAGGCTTTTCATTGTATATTCTGTCAGGTGAGACCTCACTAATAAGACTGCTAAATAGAAAGATCTGAAGGATGTATAGACAAGCCAATAGCTGCAGGGGGATTGGGGGGCAGGGGGAACATTCCAGGCAGAGGAGACAGCCAGTATAAGAGTCCTCAGGTGAAAACCATATGTGGGGTAATCAAGAAAAACTAGAGGAGGTCAGGTGTGACTGGAGAGCAGTAAGTGATGTGAAGAGTTAGAGGGCACACGGAGACAGGTCATGCAGAGCCTTGCAGACCTGCTTTAAAGCTTTGCATTTTACTGTGGATGAGGTGGGGGGTCTAGTGGAGATTTTCAGTATTGATGTAAACACTCTGACTTAAATTTATAAGGTTTGCTCTTTTGCTGTTTTGAGATTAGACCTCAAGGCCAGAGCAGAGGCCAGAAAAGCAGTTAGCAATCAATTACAACAATCCAGTTGTTCATTTCACTTCAATCTCAACAAAATCTCACAACACAACATCTGATTTTCACCTCAAATCTCCAATTCTTGCTGACTTCTCTATTAATTTTATTTGCCCTAACCCCAAACCTCTTTTTCATATTCCCATAAAATCCTTCAGATTGGGACTCTACTTTCCAAATATATTCATAATGAAACACATTTTTTATTGTGATAAAATACACATAATACAAAAGTTAACATTTCAAACAATTTAAGTATATGTTTCTGCGACATTAAATATATTCATAATGTTGAAACTATCACCACCATCTATCCAGAACTTTTTCATCTTCCCCAATTGAAAATCTGTACCAATCAAATGCTTAACTCTCCAGTATCTCTCCCTCACTAGTCCCTGGTAACTACCATTCTACTTACTGTCTTTACGCATTTGACAACTCTAGAAACCTCATGTTAGTAAAATCATACAATATTTTCCTTTTTGTGACTGGCTTACTTTAGTAAGCATAATGTCTTCGAGGTTAATCCATATTCTAGCATGTGTCAGAATTTCCTTCTATTTCAAGTCTAAATAATATTTAATTGTATGCATATACCACATTTTGTTTTCCAATTCATTCTTCAATGGATGGTTAAGTTGTTCTCACATTACTTTTTTTCTATTTTATTTTTATTTTAAATTTTTTCTTCCAACTTTTATTTTACGTGCAGGGGATACATGTGCAGGTTTGTCACATGGGTAAATTGCGTGTCACTGGGGTTTCGTGTACAATTTTTTCATCACCTGGGTAGTGAGCATAGTACTTGATAGGTAGTTTTTTGATCCCTACCCCTCTGCTACCCTACAACCTCAAGTAAATTCTTGTGTCTATTGTTCTCCTCTTTGTTTCCATGTGTTTTCAAAGTTTAGTTCTCAGCTGTAAGTGAGAACATGCTGTATTTGGCTTTCTCCTCCTATGTTAATTGTCTTAGGATAATGGCCTCCAGATGCATCCATATTGGAACAAAGGGCATGATTTCATTCTTTTTTATGGTTTTGTGGCATTCCATGGTGTATATGTATCACACTTTTTTAAACTTTCATTTCAGGTTCAGGAGTACATGTGCGGGTTCGTTATAGAGGTAAACTTGTGACATGGGGATTTATTGTACAGATTATTTCATCACTCGTGTACTAAGCCTACTACCCAATAGCTAGTTTTTTCTGATACTTTCCCTCCTTTCACCCTCCACCTCAAGTAGCACCCAGTGTCTACTGTTCCTCTCTTTGTGTCCATGTGTCCTTATCATTTAGCTCCCACTTGTAAGAACATGCAATATTTGGTTTTCTGTTACTGTATAAGTTTCCTAAAAATAATGGCCTGCACCTCCATCCATGTTCCTGCAAAGGACATGATCTTATTCTTTTTTATGGCTGTATAGTATTCATGGTGTATATATATTAACATTTATTTTTTATCCAATCTGCCATTGATGGGCATTTAGACTGATTCCATGTTTTGCTATTGTTAATAGTGCTGGTAGAACAATTTCTATTCCTTTGAGTATATACACCCAGTAATGAGACTGCTAGGTTGAATGGTAGTTCTGTTTTTAGCTCTTTGAGGAATCCCCACACTGCTTTCTACAATGGCTGAACTAATTGCCACTTCCACCAACAGTGTACAAGTGTGCCCTTTTCTCGACAACCTCTGCATCTGTTATTTTTTGACTTCTTAGTAATAGCCTTTCTGACTGTTGTGAGATGGTATTTCATTGTGTTTTTGATTTGCACTTCTCTGATGATCAGTGATATTGAGCTTTCTTTCATATTGTTGGCTGCATGTATTTCTTCTTTTGAAAAGTGTCTGTTCATGTCTTTTGTCCACTTTTTAATGGGGTTGTATTTTTTTTCTTGTAATTTGTGGATATTAGACCTTTGTCAGATACACAGTTTGCAAATATTTTCTCCCATTCTGTACTGTTTACTCTGTTGATAGTTTATTTTGCTGTGCAGAAGCTCTTAAGTTTAATTAGATGCCCTCTGTCAATTTTTGCTTTTATTGCTATTGCTTGTGGCATCTTTGTCCTATGGTCTTTACCAGTTCCTGCGTCCAGAATGGTATTGCTTATGTTGTCTTCAAGGGTTTTTATAGTTTTGGGTTTTACATTTAAGTCTTTAATCCAACTTGAGTGGATTTTTGTATATGATGTGAAGAATTGGTCCAGTTTTAGTCTTCTGCGTATGGCTGGCCAGTTATTCCAGCACAATTTATTGAATAGGGAGTCCTTTCCCCATTGCTTATTCGTGTTGACTTTGTCAGAGATCAGATGATCGTAGGTGTATAGCTTTTATTCTGGGTTCTTTAAACTGTCCCATTTGTCTGTATGTCTGCTTTTGTACCCTGATATTTTGTTTACTGCAGCCCTGTGGGACAGTTTGAAGTTGGGTAATGTAGTGCCTTCAGCTTTGTTCTTTTTGCTTAGGACTGCTTTGCCTATTTGTGCCCTTTTTTGGTTCCATATAAATTTCAGGATAGTTGTCTTTTTTTCAAGTTTTGTGAAGAATGTCATTGGTAGTTTGATAGGAATAGCATTGAATCTGTAAATTGCTTTGGGTAGTATGGCCATTTTTAATAATATTGATTCTTTTAACCATAAGCATGGAATGTTTTTCCATTTCTTTGTGTCATCTTTGATTTCTTTCAGCAGTGTTTTGTAATTCCCATTAAAGAGATCTCTCACCTTCCTGGTTGGCTATATTCCTAGGCAGAAATCAAGGAGTTCTTTGACACCAAAGAAAAAAAAAAAATCTAGAACATACTAGAATCTCTAGGACACAGCTAAGGCCTTGTTAAGAGGGAAATCTATAGCACTAAACACCCACATCAAAAAGTTAGAAAGATTTCAAATTAACAACTTAACATTACAACTAAAAGAACTAGAGAAGCAATAGCAAATCAGCTCCAAATCTAGCAGAATAAAAGAAATAACAAAAATCAGAGCTGAACTGAAGGAGATCAAGACACAAAAAGCAATTCCAAAGATTAACGAATCCAGGAGTTTGCTTAAAAAAACAATTAATGATAGATAGGCTGCTGGCTAGACTAATAAAGAAAAGAAAGAATACTTCACTGAACACAATTAGAAATTATGAAGGGGATGTTATCACTGACCCCACAGAAATACAAAGAACGATCGGAGACTACTCTGATGCACATAAACTAGAAACCCTAGAAGAGATGGATGAATTCCTGGACACATACACCCTCCCAAGACTGAGACAGGAAGAAATTGATTCAATAAACAGACCAATAATTAGCTCCAAAATTGGATCAGTAATAAGTAGCCTACCAATCATAAAAAGCCCAACCAGATGGATTCACAGCCAAATTCTACTAAAGTTACAAAGAAGAGCTAGCATCATTCCCACTAAAACTATTCCAAAAACTTGAGAAGGACAGACTCTTCCCCAGCTCATTCTATGAGGCTAGCATTGTACCGATACCAAAACCTGCCAGAGACACAATAAAAAAAGAAAACCTCATACCCATTTCCTTGACAAACATTTATGCAAAAATTCTCAACAAAATACTTACAAACCAAATCAAGCAGCCCATCAAAAAGCTAATCCATCACCATCAAGTAGGGTTTATGCCTGGGATAGAAGGTTGGTTCATACACAAATCAATAAATAATTTCAGTTTTCTAAAAATTTTTTTGAGAATTGCTTTAGGGTCGAGTGTGTGGGCAATCTTAGCGTATATGCCATGTGCAGATGAGAATGTATATTCTGTTGTTGTCGAGTGGAGTGTTCTGCAGATGTCTGTCACATCCATTTGGTCAAGTGTCAAGCTTAGATTCTGAATATTTTTGTTAGTTTTCTGCCTCAATGATCTTTCTAACACTGTAAGTGGGATGTTGAAGTCTCCCACTCTTATTGTATGGTTATCTAAATCTCTTCATAGGTCTCTAAGAACTTGTTTTAACTCTGGGTGCTCCAGTGTTGGGTGCTTATATAGTTAAGTCTTCTTGTTGAATTGAATCCTTTATCATTATGTAATGCCCTTCTTTCTCCTTCTTCATCATTGTTGATTTAAAGTCTGTTTTTTCCAAAAGAATAGCAACCTCTTCTCTTTTTTGTTTTCCATTTTCTTGACAGATCTTTCTCCATTACTTTACTTTTAGCCTATGGGTGTCATTGCATGTGAGAATAGTGTCTTGAAGACAGCACATGGCTGAGTCTTGGTTTTTTGTTTGTTTGTTTTGTTTTTGTTTTTGTTTTTGTTTTAGACGGAGTCTCGCTCTGTCACCCAGGCTGGAGTGCAGTGGCGTGATCTCTGCTCCCTGCAAGCTCTGCCTCCCGGGTTCACACTAATCTCCTGCCTCAGCTTCCCGAGTAGTTGGGACTACAGGTGCCTGCCACCACGCCCGGCTAACTTTTTGTATTTTTAGTAGAGATGGGGTTTCACTGTGTTAGCCAGGATGGTCTCGATCTCCCAACCTCGTGATCTGCCCACCTCAGCCTCCCAAAGTGCTGGGATTACAGGCGTGAGCCACTGCGCCCAACAGAGTCTTGCTTTTTTATGCAACCTGCCATTCTGTGTCTTTTACGTGGGCCTTTTAACTCATTTACATTCAAGATAGTGAGATTTAAGACGCAGGACACGAAAGCAAGATCAAGCAGGGCTAATGACTTATTACATATTCTCCCAATGTGCATTATTAAGTATGTTACAACGTACAATATTTCACTATAAATTATCACAATGGCAATGAGCCTAAGAAAAACATATTCTGGGAGCTATGTGCAGTTTGAATTTAAGCAGAAATATTTTGGAGGAGGTGGGTACAGCACTTAAGGGAAAGGTAACCTGCATCTCACCAGGATAGTGATTGAAAATGGAAAAAGGAACTAAACTCTGTTCCTTTTCCCCACCTCCTCCTTTTATTCCCCTCTTCCATATTTCTGCATCCCAGTCACTATCTTTCAAGTTCCTGAAAGGTCATGATGCTTCCCACCTGAGACATTCCCCCTCTCCATGACATCCCCTTTTCCTTTATTTTTTCTGCTCATTTACTCTGAGCTTCCTCCTGGGGTTCCCCAGGTTAAGCTGGGCATCGTCAATTATAGTTTTATATAGAATGGAGCAACTTTATTCTTTCTCAGTTGCACTAATCACAATTATAAGTGATTGCCTGATGATGTGTCTTTTTTTTCTTCCTAATATACTGTGATCTTTAAGTGAAGGGATCAGGTAAGTCTTATTCACCCCTCAAGTCCCAAGCTTATTATATATAAAAGAATAAGATGTCTTTTTCATGTTCCCCAATACATACATGATATGGAGATAATTCCATTAAGATTTTAAGTAGTTATCAAATGTTTAAAACATTTTGAAAGTCAAATGCTTTGCAATGTACTCATTTAGAAAGTTGATCATAGTTCTACATGAAACCTGAACAATCGTTAGGTTGATTAATACAAGAGTTTGGAGTATGTAATATTTTACAAAAAAAGGTAAAAAGTCTCTACATAATGCACCCCATGTTTTTTTTTTATTTTTATTTATTTTTATTTATTTATTTTTTTATTATACTTTAGGTTTTAGGGTACTTGTGCACAATGTGCAGGTTTGTTACATATGTATCCATGTGCCATGTTGATTTCCTGCACCCATTAGCTCGTCATTTAGCATTAGGTATATCTCCTAATGCTGTCCCCGCCCCCCCCACCCCCCACCCCACAACAGTACCCGGAATGTGATGTTCCCCTTCCTGTGTCCATGAGTTCTCATTGTTCAATTCCCACCTATGAGTGAGAACATGCGGTGTTTGGTTTTTTGTCCTTGCGATAGTTTACTGAGAATGATGTTTTCCAGTTTCATCCATGTCCCTACAAAGGACACGAACTCATCATTTTTTATGGCTGCATAGTATTCCATGGTGTATATGTGCCACATTTTCTTAATCCAGTCTATTGTTGTTGGACATTTGGGTTGGTTCCAAGTCTTTGCTATTGTGAATAGTGCCGCAATAAACATACGTGTGCATGTGTCTTTATAGCAGCATGATTTATACTCCTTTGGGTATATACCCAGTAATGGGATGGCTGGGTCAAATGGTATTTCTAGTTCTAGATCCCTGAGGAATCGCCACACTGACTTCCACAATGGTTGAACTAGTTTACAGTCCCACCAACAGTGTAAAAGTGTTCCTATTTCTCCACATCCTCTCCAGCACCTGTTGTTTCCTGATTTTTTAATGATGGCAGTTCTAACTGGTGTGAGATGGTATCTCACTGTGGTTTTGATTTGCATTTCTCTGATGGCCAGTGATGATGAGCATTTCTTCATGTGTTTTCTGGCTGCATAAATGTCTTCTTTTGAGAAGTGTCTGTTCATGTCCTTTGCCCACTTTTTGATGGGGTTGTTTGTTTTTTTCTTGTAAATTTGTTTGAGTTCATTGTAGATTCTGGATATTAGCCCTAGGAATCCAACTTACAAGGGATGTGAAGGACCTCTTCAAGGAGAACTACAAACCACTGCTCAATGAAATCAAAGAGGATACAAACAAATGGAAGAACATTCCATGCTCATGGGTTGGAAGAATCAATATCGTGAAAATGGCCATACTGCCCAAAGTAATTTATAGATTCAATGCCATCCCCATCAAGCTACCAATGACTTTCTTCACAGACTTGGAAAAAACTACTTTAAAGTTCATATGGAACCAAAAAAGAGCCCGCATTGCCAAGTCAATCCTAAGCCAAAAGAACAAAGCTGGAGGCATCACGCTACCTGACTTCAAACTATACTACAAGGCTACAGTAACCAAAACAGCATGGTACTGGTACCACAACAGAGATATAGATCAATGGAACAGAACAGAGCCCTCAGAAATGATGCCGCATATCTACAACTATTTGATCTTTGACAAACCTGACAAAAACAAGAAATGGGGAAAGGATTCCCTATTTAATAAATGGTGCTGGGAAAACTGGCTAGCCATATGTAGAAAGCTGAAACTGGATCCCTTCCTTACACCTTATACAAAAATTAATTCAAGATGGATTAAAGACTTAAATGTTAGACCTAAAACCATTAAAATCCTACAAGAAAACCTAGGCAATACCATTCAGGCCATAGGCGTGGGCAAGGACTTCATGTCTAAAACACCAAAAGCAATGGCAACAAAAGCCAAAATTGACAAATGGGATCTCATTAAACTAAAGAGCTTCTGCACAGCAAAAGAAACTACCATCAGAGTGAACAGGCAACCTACAGAATGGGAGAAAATTTTTGCAACCAACTCATCTGACAAAGGGCACCCCATGTTTTACTGCTTATCAATCTTAAGCAGTAGGAAAGCTATAAATTTAGAAATGTGTTTTTAAAGGAAAACAATTTCAATGTATTGGTGTTGTTTCATTTTTAAGTTTACAAACTTGTGAAAAAAATTAAATTCCTACTTTTAGTAACATCATTTAATTAATTTAGCTTCATTCTGTTTTATAATGAAGATTGATGTATTTCTAAATTATATTGCATCATGTTTGATTTATCCAACCTCAGTATTGAAAATGTTTTAAAAAAATTCTGATAATTTTCATCAAAACAAATTCCTGTCTTTACTATTCTGCATGTTAGAGTTCATTGAAAACACTCATTAATCTAGCAGTTTAAGATTTTAATTTCCAGATGTAATGATTAGCATTTCTAAGTTTCTTAAATTCAAACCACAAATATAAACCCTTTTCAGGGGTCACTGGAGGCAAATAATTTAGACCTAATATTTTGCTAAGTTAAACATGGTGCTGGTTTATGTAATTAATTTAATAATATTTGCTCTGACACCGTATTATTATTTTCAAGATTTTACTTTTAACACAAACTAATTTATTTGAATAAATAGTATGTGTATAACACATCTTGAAGAATTCCCTTGTTTCATTTAAGTTTTTGCATATTTGAATCCTGTCATTCATTTTTTGTTTCTTGTAAACTGATTATTTAAAAACACTAGATACTATTGAGAGAACTGAAGTGGTGTTCATTGGTGTGATATTAAATTCAGATAATCATATTACTTTAATTACGTATTTCCTTCTTTAGAGACAGTAGTTTAGGAAATATAAAATCAGTATACTCTCCTTAACAAAAGAAATATTTAACATATTAAAAACAGTTGAAGAAGAGCAATAAGGGTAACTATAATACAGGAATATTCCCACTATATTCAGGGAGTGCATTCATGAAAATATGAACAGTTATTGAATCAATCTTTGATGGGTCCTTATAACAAAGTCCTTATAGAGATGCTTTTCCATTAGTATAATGCAGTCATGACTTGCTTTGGTTAATCCTTACTGGATGCTGTGACATATACAGTACTCTTCATGTCAAAGAAATTCATTAATTTTAGTTAAAAATGCAAAGCATGTCATTGAAAATGTATACGATGTAAGTGTGTGGTTTAGAAGTAATAACCAAAAAATAAATGAATACTCATGTATGTATCACTCAGCTGAAGAAAACGTTAAAGCCTCTTATGAGCCTATTTCCATAACATCTCCCTCCCTCCCACACACATAGAACCAGCAGTTTGAACTTTGTATAATCACATCATTTGCTTTTCTTTATAGTGTAGCCATATATACTGTAAATGCATTCCTAAAGTAGATATTACTTAGCTTTTCCTTTTTTGAACATTTATATTGGATCATACTATATTTTTCTGTGACTTTATTTCCTCACAAATATTTATTGATAAATGCAGCTGTCGAGTACTGTACTCTGTTGTATTAATCTGCCATCACTCATTTATTTATTTAAGCTTCTGATTGTTTTTTGCTATTATGAACAATGTGTTTAAGAACATTTTGAACATCTGATGTTCACGTGCAATTTCTCTAGACTATATATGTGGGAGAAGAATTACTGAGTCAGATTATGAGTCAGTGGAAATTTACTAAGTGATGAGAAATTACTTTCTAAAATAGTATCAGTTTACATTCTCATCACTTCCTCATTTCTGCAAACTCTTGCTAACATATAGTATTGTCAGACTTTTACTTTTAAAAATGAATCTAGTGATTGTGAAATTGTGGTCTTAGTTTGCATTTTCTTTATTATTAAGAAGGTTAAACATTCTTTAATAGGTTTCTTGTTCTATAAATTTCTATTCTTGACTGGGATAGGCAGCCTCTAACATGAACCCTAGTGATCTTTGCCTCCTTCTATAATCTCTTCCCTTTGAGTGAGGAGTTAGACCTAGTGATTTGCATGTAAGAAATAGAACATTGCAGAAAATGATTAGATATCATTTCTGAGATTAGGTTACCAGGAGACTGTGGCTTCAGTTTCCTCTCTCTCACCCTTTCATGGACTCACATTGTGAGAATCCAGGACCCAGGTTGTGAGCTGCCATATGGAGAGGCCCACAAGATAAGAAACTGAGGGAGGGCTCTGGCCAGTAGCTGCAAGGAATTGAGGCTCTCAGTTCAATGGGGTGGCAAGAACTAAATTCTGTCAACCACCGTATGAGATAGCATAACAGTGGATTCTCCCCTAGCAGAGCCTGTAAAGGAGACTACAGCATCTCCTGACACCTTGATGGCAGCTTTGTGAGAGACCCTGGGTCAGAGGTACCCACCTGAATTTCTGATCCATGGAATCTGTGAGATAATGAATATTTACTGTTTTATAGTTGCTGAGTTTGGGAGTAATATTGTTATACATCAAATACCTAATAAATAAAATGACTTTTGAGGCTGTTGTTTTCTTAGGGCTTCATAGTGGTTCTTTATATATTATATTCTAGATGCAAAATCATCAGTCATATGTGTTGCACTAATAGGTTCCAAAATTATAATTGTAACACTTTTTCTGCTGTGTCTTTTGAAGGAAAACTTCTGATAAAAGATAAAAGATTATCTATTAAATATTTATTTATATATTATATAAAATATACAATAGATGTATATTAAGATATGTTAATCTATATTGATTATTAGATATTAAGATATGTATATTAATATGTAGGATATCTATAATATATGTTATAGGTATCTTAATATATGTTATATATCTAATATAGTAAATTTAACATACATATGTTAAATTTGTATATGTTAAATTTATTACATATGTTAAATATATCTATATATAGATATCTTTACCTGTCAAAATTCGTTTGCTTTTCCATGAAAATGAACCATTTGCATTACTATGAGCAGGAAACAAGTGACACCCATCTAAAGATAACCAAACATGCACAAATCACGGAATTACACCATTCCCAGAGGACTGGTTATGCAATGCCCAGCATCCTAATGAAAGGACATTTAGTAGTTTCTTTTGTGACATTTAGAAACTTATCCACAATTCTTCCTGGCAGTCACTCTACTCCCCTTATGATCATAAATAATCTCTCTCTTTCTCGAGGTTATGCTTATTCACAAAAAGGCTTGTTTCATTCAGGTTTGTGATTATGGTTCACATAAGTGAAGCAAGAATAATAACTAAACATATAAGGCCTTCTTGAGTTGCTTTGCAAAAATACAGGCATAAGGTATCAAGCAACCAATAAAGCTATAGAATTAACATTTGTTTGAAAGTTTCCATAAGAAATTTCAGATAGGACTTTTAAAAGCCTCTATTTTTGGTATTGCAGGTATTACAGGGCTAGTAAATCAAACCCCCAAAAACTTTCTCCACCGAACTTCACCTGTAACCTCTACCATTTAGAGGAATTTCCATTTCTGTGAGGTTCCCAAGATTTGCTAAATCTACCAGCCTGGTAAGAGCTGACCTTCCTTACTATGTGTAAGACTGGGAATGCATACGTCAGGCATCATGTCAGTTTTCATAGGAGGTCTTTTTAAGCCATACATCTATGTATTAAGTCAACTTTGTTCTTTAATAGTGGTTCATCATAACTGATTGAATGAGAATTTGTCTCAAATATTCCACGAAAAGTAAGGTCTTGGTTACATAAGAAATTTGTGCAATTATATTCTGGATTAAAAGGAGGAAAGATTCTACTTCAATCTGTGAACAAAAGTGAGCTTGAAAGAGCAAATCCCTCAAGATGGATTCCAACTAGCTAACTAGGCCTAAATTTAAAATAGAGCCAAGCAGCCACTTGCTGACTACAGGACACACACACACTCTGACTTCCCGCTCAACCTGCACCTCTTTAAATCTGGGAGTTTTCAGAGCTCTGCTGTATCAACCAGTTACAGCTGAGATGAATTGCCCAATCAGAACTCAGCTATATTGACCAATCACAACTAAGTCAACTTGAATCCTTTATTTGCATAAATGAACCTGATTGGGAACCTGAATGAGAGCTTTTGCTATAAAATCCAAACCCTGGCCAGGAACAGTGACTTCTGCCTGTAATCCCACCACTTTGGGATGTTGAGGCAGGAAGATGGGTTGAGGCCAGCCCGAGCAACATAGTGAGACCCCCCCCAAACAATTTTTTGTAAATTGCTCTACAATAAGCAATTTAAAAAACAACCCAAACCCTCTGTTTGTTCTCTGGAAGACACTTTCATTTTATACTGAAGGCTGTATTTTCCCACTTTGCAAACTGTTCACTGTCACAAAGTCTCTTTCCCTCAAATTCTGATGTAGAGGAGAACTGTTCACAAAATCTATACAAATGACTCTGTTGCCATGAAGAACAAAGGGTATCTAGTAAAAGTTTCTGAATTCTGGGTTTTGCTGAGAAGCAGACGTAAGTTTAAAATGTTTCATTTCTATTTACAAAGCAATCTATTAATTTAAGCATTAGAGGTCATTCAAGAAAAGACAGGATTTCCTTATATAGCCATAAGAAAATAGAGCATTAAAATGGCACCAACAATATCTCAAACAAATAACTAGAAAAAAAATGGCACCAACAATATTTTAAACAGATACCTAGAAAAAAATTTTTCTAGTCAGTTCAATGAGTGCTATTTCAGGGGTCCCTAGCCCCAGGCCACCCTGTGACTAGCTGTGAACCAGGCCACACAGCAGAAAGATGAGCAGCAGGCAAGCAAGCATTACCACCTGAGCTCTGCCTCCTGTTAGATCAGTGGCAACATTAGATTCTCATAGGAGCACAAACACTATTGTGAACTGCACATGCGAGGAATCTAGGTTGTGCTGCTTGCTTATGAGAATCTAACTAATGCCTGATGATCTGAAGTGAAACAGTTTCATCCCGAAACCATCCCTCCACCTTTCCTCTAGCCCATCGAAAAATTGTCTTCCACAAAACTGGTCCCTGGTGCCAAAAAGTTTGGAGACTGCTGTGCTATTTAATTAATTCTTGTTTGCTAAATTTGGTTCAGTGGTCTGATTTCATGAAGTCTTTTACCTGTATACTAAAAAGAGTTCTGGAAATCTTGACTCAGTCAATGGTATGGTCTGAAAAGTTATCTAAGCAATGCCAGCTCAAGAGTTTGCGCCCAAGAGTCTATCCTTTGAAGTATCACTTGGAGTACAATAGTCCTCCCTTATCCTCAAGGGCCATTCCAAGACACCTAGTTGATGCCTAGAACCATGAAAAATATCAAAACTTATATACACTATGTTTTTTTCCTAATTTAGTGGAGAACTGTCACTTTTTCACTGAAAGGAAGCAATTTACTACTTTCCTTTTGCCTATCCAAATTGCCAGCATCACTACTGTTCCACTTTGGATTCATTACTAAGTAAAACTGGGGTTATTTGAACAGAAGGGCTGCTATACCACAACAGTTAATCTGGTAAACAAAGATTGCTACTGACTAACTGGTTGGTAGTATCTACAGCATAGATACATTGAGCATGAGCAAACGGGTGATTCATGTCCAGGCCTGGATAGAGCTGGATGGGTATAAAATTTCATCACATTACTCAGAATGGTGCACAATTTAAACCTTATGAATTGTTTATTTCTGGGATTTTCCATTATTTTTGGATTGTGATGGACCATAGGTAACCAAAACCATGGAAAGTAAAACTGCAGATGGGGGGCTTACTGTATCTTGTACAGTCCATTCTATGAGGCTTTCAGGCTGCCCTTTGTGAAGACAAAAACTTGGGTCTGTAATTTATAGGAGAGCCTTCAGGCACACATTAGAATATATAAAAAATCATCTACAGCATGTTATCTGTTATCTGTAGATAATAAACATTTAATGATTGTGGTTCACTCAAGGCCCAAGGGCTTTTCAGTCAGCTTGTGATAAATGCTGCTCGGCCTGGCTCTCTCCCTTCAGGGCAGTGAGCTCCCCTCTAGCTTCTACCTCTAGGTAGGTCCAGAAAGTGACCACCTAGGAGCCAAGGCATGGAATTGGGAACCCCAGGAGTCTTCTTGGTTCTCTAGCTTACTGTGGCCAAGCTCTTACCCAAGCTGCAAGACAAAGTCTCCTTTACCTTTCCCTCTCCTATTCACAAGCAGAAGGACTCTTTTTCTTTGGCCACCACAGCTGGGAATGTGCTGGCTCACACCTGAAGCCAGCACAGCACTGGGTCTCACCCAAGGCCTATGGTAGTACTGCCTGGCTATTGCTAATTTTTATTCAAGGCTCAAGGTCTCTTAAGTCAACAGGTAATGAATCTTGCCAAAACCGGGTCCTTCCCTTCAAGTCAGTGGGTTGTCTTCTGGCCCATTGTGTTTCTAGAAATGTTGTCTGGGAGGCTAGAGTCCGGAATGGGGGCATCAGGCTTGGTGCCTTATACCACTGTGGGTAGGCTGGTATCCAGAATGCAAGACAAAGTCCTCTTTACTTTTCCCTCTCCTTTCCTCAAGCTAAGCGAGGGAGTCTCTCCCAGATCTGCGAGCTGTATTGCCTGGGGTTAGTGAAAGGGAGATGCAAACACTCATTCGGCCACCACATCTGGGGTTTCATTAGTTTACATGTACCCCAAGTCCACTGGCTCCGAGCCCAGCATAGCACCAGGACTTGCCCAGGATTACAGTTCTTGTGGCTTAGACTGCCTTTCTAGTTGATTTGGAACCCCAGAGCACTTTAGCCCATGGTGGAAAGGCTTCCTGGAATTCAGGTTCTGACCACTGGGATGGATGATTTCCATCTCGTTAGGGCTGTCTAAATACTCCCTCTATGGGTACCAGCTGAATTCTACCTTGTGTTGCTTTCCACTGTGACAGACAGCACTGAGTTTCAATTCAAGGTCCACCATCATTGCACTCTCTCTTACCCAAATACAGATTCTCTCTCTGCACCATGTGGCTGCTGCAGGAAACTGGTGAGGGATGTGTCGACAATTCAAGACTGTTTTTTCCTATCCTCTTCAGTGCCTCTTTCCCTGATGTGATGTTAAAACCAGGTATTAATGATCATCGTTCACCTGATTTTTGGTTCTTATGAAAGTGCTTTCTTGTGTGGATAGTTCAATTTGGTGTTCTTCCAGGGGGGGATAATCACTGAAGCGTTCTTGCTCTGCCTCCTTCTAGCTGTTTGTTTTTAAATTTAAAAATTTAAACTAGTCTCACTTTCCAAAATGTTTCTGTGCTAGAAATTTCTGTAAGAGAGATGATTTTAAAAGCCTAATTCATTTAAAATAGTAGAATTTTCTTATTTTCTGGGAATTTAAAAAATATTTATTTATTTAAGTGCTTATTTTTCTCCATAAAGCAATCCCATCAGTGTTCTTTTAATGTAAAATATAAAACAATATAGTTTATTAAAAGCTTTCAGAGGTAGGAAAACCATGAGAGGTAAAGCATTGCTAGAGGATAGACAATGATATAAAGAGACACAAACAGATGCAGAGAGAACATATAGCTTCAGTTCTACAATTTCAGTCACAGGCAGGTCAAAGAGAATACAAACATTAAAACAGATTTTATATGCATCAAAAAGTTGTTCTTCCCAATGGCTACAGAATTTGTAAATTAATTTGAGTTCAAAATAAACTATGAAAAAGACTAAACACTAGATTCTCTTGTCTTTCATCTAACAGGAAATAGATGTCTACCACCCAGCAATAATAATCACCGAGTGGTTAAGCCAGAGGTTGGCAAATATAGCTCACTGTCTATTTTTGGATAACACAAGAAGAGATTTTTCCATTTTTAAATGGTTGGAAAAAATCAAAATAATAATATTTTGGGACATATAAAAAGCTTTATTAAGAAATTAAATTTCTAGTGCCTATACTTAGTTTTATTGGATTGAGCCATGTTTATCATTTGCATATTTTCAATGACTGCTTTTGAACGTGCCATGGTCTGAATGTTTGTGCCACACTCCAATTCACATGTTAAAATGCCAAACCCCAAGATGATGGTATTAGGAAGTAGGGCCTTTAGGAAGTGATTAGGACATGAAGGTGGAGGCCTTATAGATAAAATTAGTGGCCTTATAAAACAGATCCAAGAGAGACCCCTTGTTATTTCCACATAGAATACAAGGAGAAGGTGTCATCTAGGAACCAGAAAGCAAGCCATTCCCGGACACCAAACCTACCTTGACCTTGGACTTTCCAGTCTCCAGAATCTAGTTTTTACTCTTTTTAATAGTTTATCTTGAGCTCAAATTAGTTTACAAATTCGGTAGCCATTGGGAAATTTATTTCTCCAGTGAGAAATAAATTTGTTTATAATGTACCCAGTTTATGGTATTTTGTTATGATAGCCCAAATGGACTAACACAGCACTACTATAGCAAAGTTGAGTACAGTCATGCATCACTTAACAAGTTTCAGTCAACAATGAATTGCCTATGACTTGAGTATCCCTTACTTAAAATGCGTGAGACTAGAAGTGTTTCAGATTTTGAATTTTAAAAATACTCATACTTACTTACAATACATGTGTATTAGTGCTGATGAATGTGTTTCAATGATTATTTCCCACTCATTACCTCTTATTTTGTATATTTGTGCTTGCTATTTTTATGAACTATCACTATTTTTACTGTTTTACTAATTGCTACCTGATTAATTTCTGCTTTTATCTGTATAATTTTGCTCTTTTGTTCTTTCTTTTGCTTAATTTAAAGTTCCTTTTCAAACTTTTGTGTTAGAAAATATTATCATTTTTATTAAAATAATTATGTAAGGCTATGTATTGTCTTTAAATAATTGCTTTAATTATATATTTTGATATACAGTATTTCCATTAAAAGTATGTTCTAAAAATTCTGTAACTTCAGGGCTCTTTTCTCTTTTTGTCTAGGTGTTTCACAGAGAGTTTTTTAAATTGCAGACATTTTGGATGGGGATTTGATTATTTATTTTGATTTAGTTTCTATTTCCTTGCATTGCGATCACAGAATATTTTTAATCTTTTTTTTATTTTATCGAGACAGCTGAAATTGTGGAGCAGAAATTGTGGAGAAGATAAAAGCCATGTCCCCTATGCCATGTTTAAATTACCTCGTCCACAGAATTCACAAGTATAATAAAATTATTGTTTTACATCAATAAGTTTTGGTGTCATTTGTTACTCTTTATTGATAACTGGAACATGGTAAGACATAAGGAAAATTTACTTTATGATTTTAAAGAATAAAAGAAACTCAGCATTGGATATCACACTACAGATCATAAAACCCAATCAGCCTCCTGATGTTTGAATCCCCTCTAAACAAAGTTGCTAGTCATCATCCTCCATACCCTATTCATACACTTCCAGTTACTGAGAGTTTATTAATTATACAAGCTTTCATAATCAGGCTAAAATTATTTTTTCTTTCTGGCATTAGGTCGTAGGAGACGATAAAAAAGAAAAAAAGAAAAAAGGTGGGAAGACTGAGAACTCATCTATTGATACAGACCAAAACCCAATCCAGCTTTTCCAGAAGAGATAGTGTATGTAATTGTTTCTCTGGTTCAGTTTTTCCAACGTGTAATAGAGCTGAGTAGGTGTAACAGCTTTTATAATTTCTGCTTTTAGCTTCTGTTCTGTATAAAATAAATTTTAAAATGGTACTTTGTTTAGTATTCAATTTATCAGATATCTGGCAGTCAAAAATGGCTGATCAGAGCTATTTATTGTTTTTTACTCATACGAAAGCATTTCTTTGACTAATGAAAAAATATGTGACGACTGTTCTTTTTCCTTTAATGATGTGCAAAAGTGTCATCTGTCTCTATAATATATGCCCATTGCTGGCTACTTACCTCAATGTTCAGAATCACTAATTTGTGAGCCATAGTTGTGCTTCTTCAGAGTTTATCATTTTTTTACAGTCATTTTTTTTTTTTTTTTTTTTTTTTTTGAGATGGAGTCTTGCTCTGTCACCCAGGCTGGAGCACAGTGGCACGATCTTGGCTCACTGCAACCTCTGCCTCCTAGGTTAAAGTGATCCTTCTGTCTCAGCCTCCCAAGTAGCTGGGACTACAGGCATGTGCCACCACACCCAGCTAATTTTTTTATTTTTAGTAGTGACAGGGTTTCACCATGTTGGCCAGGCTGGTCTTGAACTCCTGACCTCGAGTGAGGCCTCCCAAAGTGCTGGGATTACAGGAGTGAGCCACCGCGCCCAGCCAGTAATTGTGTTTCTCTTTGCCATCTGACCTCAGGATAAGAAACTGTTTTCAAATGTCCATCATTTACAAATCTTGGATTTGTGTTGTGGGCTCTTATAGCTTTCAATATCCTGAAAGGTTTTGAGCTCAGTCTCTGAATTCATCTCAGCTCTCCATCTTTATATCAGAGATAGCAATCATTAGATTAAGCCCCCAAAGGCTTTCTAAACCTAAAGCCTTTGGGATCAATCTCCAGTTCTCCTAGAATTGACCCAAATATTATGACTGAATGAAATCTGATCCTATGAACAGAGATAGCCCATTGTTATGGCAGAATTCTTGGTGCTATTCTGCACCAGAGACTTCTGTGACTCTGTATCTTCTGAGGACTGAACAAAACTGAAATGACATCCTGGATTTGGAAGCACTCATATTATCTGATATTGATTTTTTAAATTTTGGAGAACATATTTTTTAAAAATACCATCATCAGGACCATTATTATTTAATGATGTGTTGAAAATGTTGCCAGCATAAAAAGAAAAGAAGTAAGAGATATCATTGGAAAAATGGAAAAAAAATACAAATTATACATAGAAAATCCAAGAGAAACAATTAAAAACTTCTAAAAGAAATGATTTGAGATTTAAAAAATATTTTTAAATCTATGCTATTCATAACCCATGAGTAGACGCAGTGGGAAAATAAAAGTTTTCATTTAAAATATATTTTTTAAATATTCAGAAAAAGACTTTGGATTTAACTTGTTTGTGCAGGACTTAATGTGTCCACAATTAAAATTTTATTGTCAGAGAAATATTGAAGAAATTTAAATAATATAGGAAAATGTACACTATATAATTTTGACTGAGAAATTGGCAAATACAATGTGATCTGAATTATGCTTCCATTATGTCTATGAATAGAAACATGACCAAAAGGAAGCACAGAAAAACTTAATGTTGGTTTTCTCTATGTTTTAAGTTATTGCTATTTTTCCCTAAAAGAGTACTTTATTGTCAAAAATTTTTATCATGGTCATATATTTTATAATTTGAATAAAATTATATATATATGCATATATACATTATATAATACATTTATATTATTATATTATATTACATATATTATATATCTATATTATATTTTATATAATATACATATATCTATATTATATTATATTATATTTATATAATATACATATATTTATATGTATATGTATATATTTATATGTATATTATATTATATTATATTTATATATTATATTATATATATATTATATATATTATATTTTATATAATATACATATATAACAATTTGGTAAAAGTGATTAAAAGTGAACAAAGTTGTGACAATCTTCCAAATACGAATTTTAAAAATTAGAAATGCCTGATCCCCTTACTCAAGCCCTGTATTATTTTGAAACAAATTCCAGACATCATATTATTTCAGCCTCAATTATTTCAGAATAGGTTTCCCAAGTAAAATAAATCTTTTTTAAAAAAAACTCAATAACATTATCATAGGAAAAAATGTAACAATATTTCTTAATATTATCAAATATTCACTCAGTATTCAAATTCTCTGGTTGTCTCATAATTTTTCCTTACAATGTTTAAATCATAATTCGGATAAAATATATGCATTGTAATGGTTGACATGTCTCTTCAGTCTGTTTTAATCTCTAGGCTTTTCCTCAATCTTTTTTGACTTGAATTTTATTTGTTGGATAAACTTGGTCTTTGAACTTTTAGATTTTCCCATCACCTGGATCAACTGGATTTTGCTCATTAATCCCTGTGTATTATTTAGTATATTCCCTGTATTCTCTATAAATTTCTGGTTAGAACTAGAGGTTTTATCAGATTCACATGTATTTTCTTCATTTTTTGATGTCAATCACCATTTGTAGGTATTTTAAAAGATGTTCAAAATTTTTTGACACTCCGCCATTAAGAGATTCTCCTCAAATCTCAATTTACTGTAGTGATTTTCTTGTAACCAGTAGAATACAGTGGAAATAATGCTGTGAGACTTTTGAAACTAGATCAGAGAAAAATTATGCAGCTCTCCTGGCTCTTTTTGGATGCTCACTAGGGCAATCATTTCCCTTCTGGGGCGATTTAATCCTCTCTCTCATTTTGGGGACATTTAGTAATGTCTGGAGACAATAGGGAGGGTGGTGCTACTGCCATCTAGTGGGTAGAGGCAAGGATACTGCTAAAAATCCTGCAATGCACAGGACAGACCCCCTACAACAAGATGTCAATAGTTCCAAGGTTGAGAACAATCGCGATATGACAAGTCTAATTACTCTGAGATTGCTATGCTGTATAATCCACTTGTAGATATTCCAGTCAATCCCATTAGAGCTCTCAGTTGAGAGCCAGTATCAACTTTTAGCCTTGAGAACCAAACATCCTGGATATTCAGTCCAGTTGAGTCTTCAGATCACTGTAGCCTTGGCTGACCTTTACTTACAATTGCCTGAGAGACCCCAAGAGAGAAATGCCCAGCCAAGTTCGTCCTGAATTTCCAACACAAAATTGTGAGCAAAATAAAAGATTGTTTAAATCTACTATTGTTAAATAACAATTGTAACAAGAACTAGTCAATGTTTAAATCTATTCATAGATTAAGTTACAAAATGGATATACTATAATTCTATTATTATTTTCTTATGTATTAATTGGAATCTTTTTATAAGGAGACACTTTTCCCATTGACTATTTGATGACTGTAAAGTACAGTTTACATAAGAAAATCAGTATGAATGCTTGACTTTACAATTTAGTAAAACTGCAAAATCTTTTAAAAAAATAGAATAAAAGAGGGGAGGAAAATCTTAAGAAAATATCGTGAAAGCAAGAACTGTGGGTTTATAGATGACTTTGAATTGTTACATTGACAGCTGACTGCTCAATGTTCACAATGGAAGGCAGGTATCAGTAGATGATGGTTTTAATTTGCTGAAAGGAAAGAACTGCCATACTAGAATTCTATACACAGTGAAAATATTCATCAAGATTGTGAAATAATAATCACATTCAAAGACATGATTACAATAAAAATGAGTGTTTGTATCAGCTACAAGTCTGACTGAAAGCAAATAGAACTAAGTTTTTGAAATAATTGTATTCCTGAATAAATCATAAGCCTCTACTCAAATTCTTTTAACTTTTTGGGACTTACAACTATATTTGCCACTCTTGCGTTATCATAAAATGGACTATAAATAAGGTATATTTTCCAACATCCATTACGAATACATCCAACCAAGATAACAGAAAATGAAGACTACTGCAGGAGGCAAGACAAGGACCATAATGGATAGTGGTCAGGGACTCAGAGAGCAGACTCAGGTCTAATCTTGTAAATTCTCATCCCTAAGATAGTGAATCTTCACAATGTCTGGTCCTAGAGAGTTTCTGCATTGCCATGTACCACTTACTGATCTGTTTCTTCCATTGTTTCTTTTTCTAAATGATAATCCTCATTGAAATTATCTTATCCCCGTTATAGCATAGTATATTCAATATATGAAAAGAGCAGAAGATAACTATTCTTTCAGACCATAGGTTTAAGAAACAAGAAAATCTACATCAGAGCCTTATAGAAAAAGCTGTGAATAATCCATACCAGAAAAACTTTCATAATCAATGTCCACCTTGGGTGTGGGATTAAAGAGTGGCACTCTCTGTGCAGTCCTCAGCTAGACATATTTCCTCATTTTACAGATGAAGATATTGATTTAATAAGTAACTTAATGATTTTTTAAAATATCTCTTTTTATCACACACAGAGTATTTTAATTGAATAATGGAAAAATTTGAGGATAGACATGTTGATGCTGTTTGATATAAATATAAATTAAACAAGTTAGTATAAAAAGAAATTATAAGAAATTGAGTCTAATTATCACTAAGAAAGTTGAAGTTTTTCTGTTTCCACTTTTCAGCCTTTTGTGCTATAACTAGACTATTGTCAATGAGTCATTATAAGCAAAGTGAAGTAGGCTGCAGGTGTTGCTAATGATCACTTATATATTTTCACAGTGTTCCAAAGCTGTACTTTATTACTTATTCCAGATTTAGCTATTTTTATTTTAATTGGTACTTTTAGAGATTTGGTTCCCAACCAGCTGGCATGGTCCAGCAGGTGAAGCAGAGAAATAGCACTTTTGTTATGGTAAAAGTGAAAGCAAATTGACTAATATCTATCAATCACAATTTGAAATAGGGCACTGCTCCTATGTTGACTCATATTTTCATAAGATAATGACTGAGGGTATTGTCCTCTGAGAGGACTTTTACCTTTACCACA
The DNA here is from genome assembly GCF_009828535.3 of Hylobates moloch. Classification (NCBI taxonomy): domain Eukaryota; kingdom Metazoa; phylum Chordata; class Mammalia; order Primates; family Hylobatidae; genus Hylobates; species Hylobates moloch. The sequence continues at coordinate 63,495,323 of NW_026652288.1, read as the reverse complement.
CAAAGATATATTGAACACCCACAAAATAGCATTAGAAGCAAATAAGAAACCCTAGTATAGTTTGATATTTCTTGATTTTGATGTTTTATACTCACTAGTGAAACTAAGTTATTGGTCACATCAATAAAGCAATAGTTGAGACACATATGAAAACACAGAAACAATGTACAAATTTTCTGATCACTGAAGTAATGTGCACATATTACTTTGTATCTCCCCCTTTCTATATATACAAGTTCTTAACGCAGGTTACATACTTTAAAAAATAGTATAATGTCTTACATAGGAACTTAACACGTGGACCTCGCAAATGACCTGTGCTCCATAAATGTTTATGGATGATGCAGAATCTTTAATTTATAAATAGCTAATTTTTTATCTTATACTATACACACATATGCTCTACTCCAAAATGCATTTCAGGTCATTTAGCCATGCTTTGCAGTAGTCCTGCTTCCCAGTTGTTTCACATTTCTGTTGGGTGTACTGGAGTGGCTGTATTCTCTGAATTGTTAGTTTACTGCAAAATTTTGACATGTTAGTGCAGGTGAGATTTTATGCTTTGTTCTCTCTTTAGTCAATACCATACACCTGATTTTTTTAAACTAAAAATTGCCACAAATTAAAAGGAGGTAGATTTTACTAATCTAAAAGAGCTCCATACTATTTTTGTTTATTATAATTTAGAAATTGTATTGACAGATTGTTCTTGTTAAGGCACTTTTTTGTTGCTATTAGAATAAGAAGATTGGGCCCTTTCTCCCGACTGCCTTTCACTAGGTTAATCAGTCAGAATTACAGTAGCTTCAATTCAAACAAGGGGAGCAATGTTATGTATAATAGAATTAAGGGAAGCAAGTCAGAGTTCAACAAATGGATGTCAAAGTTTGATATGGTGGGAAGAGAAAATTACAAATACACATATAACCACATATCTGTGTGTGTGTTTGTGGGTATGTTTTGATATACAAAGACACACATAAGTTGAAAAAAATACGATTATATATAACATTCAATATTGAATTCAATATATAATTGATGGCAGCATATGCCTAAAGTTGTGGGTTGAATTACTGTATGTCTCCCAAAAAGATATGTTAAAGTCCTAACCTTTAGTATCTGTGAATATGAACTTATTTGGAAATAATGTCTTTGCAGGGTGGGAGTGTAAATTAGTTCAACCATTATGGAAGACACTGTGGTGATTCCTCAATGATCTAGAACTAGAAATACAATTTGACCCAGAAATCCCATTACTGGGTATATACCCAAAGGATTATAAATCATTCTACTATAAAGACACATGCACATGTATGTTTATTGTGGCACTATTCACAATAGCAAAGACTTGGAACCAACCCAAATGCCCATCAATGATAGACTGGATAAAGAAAATGTGGCACATATACACCATGGAATACTATGCAGCCATAAAAATGAATGAGTTCATGTCCTTGCAGGGACATGGATGAAGCTGGAAACTACCATTCTCAACAAACTAATGTAAGAACAGAAAATCAAACACTGCATGTTCTCACTCATAAGTGGGACTTGAACAATGAGATCACATGGACACAGGGAGGAGAACATCACACATCAGGGCCTGTCAGAGGATCAGGGGAGGGATAGCATTAGGAGAAATACCCAATGTAGGTGATGGGCTGATGGGTGCAGCAAACCATCAGGGCACATGTATACCTATGTAACAAAACTTAACGTTCTGCACATATACCCCAGAACTTAAATAATAATAATAATAATAACAAATTTTTTAATGAAGTCAGTAGGTGGACCCACAATCCAGTATGATTGACATCCTTATAAAAAGAGAAGAGAGACACAGAGAGAACATCATGTGACAACAGGCAGAGATTGAAGTGCTGCAGATGCAAGCCAAGGAATGCCAAGGAACACTAAAGATAACCTGCAAACTTTTTTCTACCAAAAAGTAGAAAAGGGCAAAGAAGCATTCCTTTCTGAAAGCTTCAGAGGGAGCATGATCTTTCAGACAATCTGATTTTGGACTTTGAGACTTCATAATTGTGAGATAATATGTTTTTGTTGTTTTAAGCTGTCCAGTTTGTATTTTATTGTAGCAGTTCTGGGAAATGAACACGTCTAGCTATCAAATATTTGAAAAAGAAAACTAAGTTTTACAGATGCTTAATTATGCATAAAACTATGACAAAATTTCATACTTTGATAACACCCTTTGTTCCAAATACTTACCAAAGATGGGTAAAATATAAAATAAGAAAGTCAGAAGAACATGGCCTTTCTCAAATGCAAAGGCAAAACCTTTTTTTGGCCAGTAACAGAAAAGAAATGAAAAGTTGTGAGCAGATGATGATATGGCCTTCCTAACATCCTAACTTCAGGTTCTCAGTAGGCAGAAGTTTCCAGGATCTAAAATATACCCTCAAGAAAGGGAACCAAAATGAGGTTTGCTACTTGAAGTCCTAGAGTTGCTTATAGCTCCTGCTGAGATACAGAATAGGCATAGTCACAACCTCATGACCAGAAGGTGAACAAAACCACCCCAAAAGAAACTAAACTTTTGGGAGAAGATAAGTTTTACCAAGCTTTTGAGGGAGCCAGACATGTTTATTTTATACCTACCATTTTGGAGAACAGCAAAAGCACAGACACTACTAGACTAATGTTTAGATATACTATAGTAATTAGGAGAATATTTTAAAAATAGACATATTGATACAAATGCATGCAAAAAATCTGAAGATACTATCTTACTAAACTACTATCAAACCAAATTTATCTATCAGTCAATCAATACACCATAACTAATTATAATATTGGAACACAAAATAGTTTAACTTCAGAAAATCTATTACTCCAAAATATCATATTAACAAGTCAAAGAAAATATACCATATGAAGATAAATGCTGAAAACTCCTTTAGCAAATTCTAAAATTCATTCATAGTATTTTTAAAAAAAATTTTGCAAGAAAATTATCAATAAAAAAGAATTTTCCTAGTTTTATTGAAGTTACCTATCAAAAACCTAAAAGAAAATGATGAGCATTTCCATTAAGTCAGTGATATGGTTAGACTTTGTGTCCCCACCCAAATCTCATCTTGAATTGTAATCCCCATATTCTCCATATGTCAAGGGAGAGACCAGGTAGAGGTAATTGAATCATGGGGGGCAGTTTCCCACATGCTGTTCTTATGATAGTGAGTGAGTTCTCACAAGATCTGATGGTTTTTATAAGGGGCTCTTCCCTTTTCACTTGGCACTTCTTCTTCCTGCCGCCTTGTGACGAAGGTGCCTTAACTCTCCTTCGTCTTCTGTCACAATTCTAAGTTTCCTGAGGCCTCCCCAGCCATGCAGAACTGTGAGTCAGTTAAACCTCTTTCTTTTATAAATTACTCAGTCTTGGACAGTTTTTTTATAGCAGTATGAGAGCGGACTAACATAGTCTGGAATAAGAAAAAGATGCCTAATCTCATGGTTTCTAATAGGTAATGGTCAACACAATGTTCGAAAATGATTACAGTAAGAAAGAAAAGGAAATAAATCTGGGAAATAATAATAATCACAAAGGAAGAGATAAAACTCTCCTTATTTGTTAATTATATGATTACCTACATTGGAAATTTAAGGGATTCTGTGGACAGATTATTAAAACTCACCAGCATACAAAAATCAGTATCATTCCTGATAATGAATACACCAATAATTAACAAAAATCAATCAATAAAAATATGTTCTATAAAGTAGAAAAAGTTATACAGAATGTTAGACTGTAGGTGAAAAATTATTGGAGATGATTTTTAAAAATGTGAATAAATGGAAAGTTATGCTCATATGATTGTTTGTTGGGAAAACTTTGATGATGCACCACAGATTAATCTCAAAATCTAATACAATTTACATAAAGAAATCTTTGGGGGGGTTTCGTGGAACTCGAAAACTACCAATGCAAAATCACATGGCTAAAAACCACTATGACGATTTGAACAACTGGGATAATAAACTTGACCTAACATATAACAAAAATTTTAATAAATGAATAATAAAGATATCAGTACAGGATTAATAAATAGAGCAACAGAATATAACAAGCCTAGAAACTGATTCATTCATATATGACAATAATGTATGACAGACATAGCATTACAAATAAATGAGGAAAAAAGATGAACTGTTAGGTAAATGGTGTTGGGATAATTGTTTATCCATATGGAAAAAGTTAAATTAGGTCCTTTAAAACTTTTTGAGTAAAATAAAGAGTAACATCTTTATGTCCTTCAGATAAGAAAGGATTTATTTACTCCAGACACACAAAAAACAAAAATTATGAAAGAAAACACAGCACTTTGGCAGGCCGAGGCAGGTGGACCATGAGGTCAGGAGATCGAGACCATTCTGGCTAACACGGTGAAACCCCGTCTCTACTGAAAAAATACAAAAAAATTAGCCAGGCATGGTGGCGGGCGCCTGTAGTCCCAGCTACTGGGGAGGCTGAGGCAGGAGAATGGCGTGAATCCGTGAGGTGGAGCTTGCAGTGAGCCCAGATCGCGCCACTGCACTCCAGCCTGGGCGATAGAGTGAGACTCTGCCAAAAAAAATAAAAAGAAAGAGAGAGAGAGAAAGAAAGAAAGGAAGATTGTGATGTATTTGCAACACAATAAGTTAAACTTTTTGCACAAAAGAAACTATAGACAAAGTGAAAAACTAGTCACATACTGAGAGAAGACATTTGCAGTCCCTGTGAGTAACAAACAGAAGTATCAACTGCCAATGAAAATGTCCAAAGGATATGAATACGCAATTTACAGGAGAAAAAAATAAAAATGGCCAATAAATGAGCAAAAACATGCTCAACTATATTAGTAATCAAGAGAAGCAAATTAAAACCATAGAAGAACTTTTACACCTGTCACTGGCAAAACTGAAAAACGATCTGACTATAACAAGTGTTAGAGAAACAAAAACTCAGATACTCCTATCAGGAGTGTTAAATAGTTCAGATTCTCTGAAGATTAGTTTGGTATATAGTAAAGCTGATGTATCTCAGGACACAGAAATTTTACCCCTGGATGTTCCCCATGAAAAAATGCTCATATAAATTAGTAAGGAGAGTTGCAGAATAATTTAAAATCATAGAAAATGGAGCAGGTAAAATGTACATCAATTAGAAAACAGATAAATATTGTACATTCATCTAACAGAATAATACTTGGATTTCAAAATAAAGTGTGTGTGTGTTAACATGGATAAATCTTTTTAAAAATCAAGTAAAAGAGTGAATTATAGAATGTGAAGAATTATACACCACTTATATACATTTTAAATCCTTCAATGTGGTCTATAATTTAAAAATGTATTGTTATTACAAAATAAAAAATACCACGCAAAATAAGATGTTTTAAAGTATCATTAATTTGCTTTTAGATAAATGTCTTCATGGAATTTGAAATATACTTGAGTTGGCCCTTTAGAGTTACCATTTGTCAGTAAGGGAAATAAAATGTTATTAATTAAATGAGATAAATTAAGGAAGAACACGAATATAATTAAATATAGAAATCTACAAATAACCCATGCTGAATTCTTCCAAATTATCTCTCATGAGCCTTTGTCAGGATTGCTAACCCACGATATAGCAAATTTTGTGTATCTTTTTTACTTTCTCTACCCACCATTCAGCAGGGAGGCTAACTGACAGTGAAACGACCAAAACTTAGGAGACGGAGGCAGTAAGAGACACCCTTAAAAATCCCTAGATAATTTACAAACTAGATAATCAATTCTTGACTACTCAGGATTTGACTCTAATAAATATCAATCACAGAATGAAATTAAGTTAAACATGCAAAACTCCCATAGGGTTGCTCTTTTGAATTGATTTGACCTTTTTGATTAGCCAGTATCACTACTACTGTCATTATCAGGACATAGGACAGGAACATAGCTATTATTTTCCTACCTTTCAGCTTTTCAATACAACAAATATATATTGGCATCCATTTCTATGATTTTAATTTGGGTACTCATTGTCCCCTTACTGGGGACTCGGGGCAATATAACTGTGGTTTTCCACACAAAACAAGGGTTAAGTAAGTGTTTGGCCTCTTTTCTTTAGGATCCTAGAAGACTACCCTTTTATTTTTAAAGTTACCTTTTTCTGTCTTGAACTAAAAAACACAGTAAAGTAAGTCACATCAACTATTTTTCATTATCTTTACCAATTATTTCATTAAGGAACTTTGGAATGAGTCATTTCAATCATTAAACATTATAAACAAGGTTTTCTATAGAAAGTAATAATGAATTCCAAGAAAAACAATTACCTGTTATTTACTGCCAAAGTTAAAGCTATCTTCCGGCATAAAAGTGTGCATTTCTCAGGAGAGAATGAGTTTGTATTGAGGTTGTTGTGGGACATTTAGAAGGAAGCAGCTGACATATTATTGCAGATTTATGCCTGATAATTATAGGGCACTGCACAGTTTTTAAAATGCTTTCATATTTATTATGTCATTGGGTTCTTAAAATAATTCTGTAAGGTCACAAATTCAGTGTTTCTCATTTTACAGATGAGGAGATTGAGGTCTCAAATGGCTATGGGACTTGACAAGATCATCTAGCTACTAGGTAAAAGGGCCCATTCAAATGTAGGTCTTCTGATTCTAATTTCAGGGCTCCTTTTATATACTCGAATGCCCTATTTTATTACAGAAAGCCTAACATTCTATACTCATTTTAAAAATATATATCTTTAGTAGACTTCGCCATTACATTAAGAAAAGAAGAACTGAAGTGTTAAGGTACTCCTGATTTTCAGAGGATGTTAGTAAAATAATGCATGTGGGAAAATCTAGTAGAAACTATATGTAGTAGAAAAATATAATGTTTGTGAAAATGTCTAGTAGAAATCTAATACAAATTCAATAAATATTTGGCAATAAATATGTTCCTTTAGAATTATCCTGGTGCAGGGCAAGGCTTTCCCTGTGTGGCACTACCTTGTCACTCCAAGTTTTCATCATTCTCTCAGGAGGATTATACAAAAGTCCTAGTTTGCTGGGTGCATTTGTCAATATTGGGGTTGGGGTGTAGACCAGGGACCTAGACGGAATCTCAAAGAACAGGTAAGCATTTGGCCAAATTGGGTGATTGCCAGAAATAAGCTGACTTTGGATTTCAGTCTGCCCTGGCTTCTACCTTTCTCTCAGGAGCTCGCATTGGGAGGTGTTTGCTCTGGCACTTTCATATTCCCATGCTCCTTGTATGATTATCAACTCTACACTTGTTCTTCTGTGCCTGGCATCTTTTGATCTAGTCTTTTGGAATGGTTAAAACTATAAGTAGCTTGATCTGTTTAGATACTTGCATCAATGAATTCTGAGCATAGTAACACCTAATAACAATGAACATTTAATGCTTACTGTGTAGCAGGCACTATTCTAAGCAATTTATGCATATAAACTCACATAAGCCATACAACAATCCTATTTTGTGTTTGAGGAGACTGAGGCATGGAAAAAATAAATAACTTGCTCAAAATTATCTGATTATCAACTTACAAAGCTGGCATTTGAACTCAAAGCGTCTCGCTCAAGAGTCTGCATTTTTAACCATTTGTCCACACTTATTTCAATAATACAGCTTAACCATGCTGTATCCTTCAAGTCTAACTGCTATGGATGATGGTGGAGGGTGGTGAAAGGAGGTTAAAAGATTCTTTTAGAGTAAAAACAAGAGAGTCTGTGAGTATAGAATGGGGAAAGCACACCAGTTAATATCTCAACATAGTGTCTCCCTGTATTAGTCCATTCTCAGGCTAATAAAGATATACCTGAGAGTGGGTAATTTAAAAAAGAAAGAGATTTAATTGGATCACAGTTCAGCATGGGTGGGGAGGCCCCAGAAGGCTTACAATCATAGTAGAAAGGAAAGCAAACATGTCCTTCTTCACATGGCGGCAGGAAAGAGAAGAATCAGTGCCCAGAGAAGGAGGAAGCCCCTTATAAAAGTATCAGATCTTGTGAGAACTAACTCACTATCACCAGAAAGGGATGGGAGAAACCACCCCATTATTCAATTATCTCCACCTGGTCCCTTCCTCGACATGTGGAGATTAAGGAAACTACAATTCAAGATGAGATTTGGGTGAGGACACAGCCAAACCATATCACTCCCCACAAACGTATATTAACATTAAATATAATAGACCATACAGAGAGTAATAGCTCATATTATATATGATATCCTTATTAGTTTATCAAACAGATAAATATTATTTTTTCATATCATTTTTAAGAGCCTTGTATTCAAACTACATCTGTGAATTTTCCATCTTGGAGTATGTGAAGAACGAAGCCTGTAATTTAATAATGGCAAAACCAACTAACAGATTTTAGAAAAATAGTCCCATTTTAGTTTATTTAATTTGAATAGTATATTAGCTCATGTGAGTGCCCAAATTCAGAGCACAGCTTATTTATTTATTTATTTCTTTTATTGGGATATCTCTTGCAGGCATTTAGTAACATTATATTTGGGGTAGGGTAAATATTCAATTAACTGTGGTTCTCTCTGTTAAATATTTTCCTATTTTTCAAATGTTAACTGGCAATGATGTTTGTAATTGAGATGTCCTTTCTCAGCTAAATTTTGAGTTCTCAGTTGAATTTTTTATGGTACTCATGTGATAGGCGATGAATTTAAAAGTATTCTAGAGATGGCACATAAATCAATTTGGTAATAGTCTATTGCTTTGGGGACATTTACATTACTGTTTTAGTGTCAAGAGTTGCCCTGATGAACAAGAACTATCTCAGGCATCTATATATTTCGAGCATTAGTGAATGAATGACACAGTGCAGAGTGTAAATTAAAAATGGATGAATTGGTTGCACCAAATTAGTATTCTACTTTTACTACCCTGTCATATGAAATATTATTTCATAATTCAGAGTTACTCTTCAGAATACTTTTCCTTGTCACTCTTGCTTGTCACTTTTGTTCCTTTAAATGAGTACTAAATATTGATTTTTTTTATAAAAAGAAAACTATAGCATACCCTCTGAGGTCATTTTTATGTGTTTGCCTTTTCAAGACTTCCACCTTTTGATATTTTAAAATTATTTCTTCTTTTTTTCCCACTTTACATTTACTCAGTATTGTTGGACAAAGGATTCTAGTAATTGTATTCTAGACAGTGAGGATAAACAAATTTTCCAGTGCACTCCTGAGTAAATGCAATTTGAAATTTAATATAGTTTTTTAAATCATGTGTCTATCCCTAATTATATCATTAATTTTGAATTATTTCTTAAGTATTTTCTATGGCTTTTACTGATTTACCATGCCATTCTATAGCTTATTAAATTAGATCATAACTTAGGTTTCAAAAACTTTCAGAAAATTTTATTTACTTACTGAATATTACTTCATTTTTCTTCCAATCTTATAATCATAGAGCACTAAAAAATGTCCCGACCTTGATGGTCTTATGAACATAATGAGAACCTTGTACATCAGTTAGACCTCTTAGTTGCAAGCACCAGAATCTACACTTTCAGATTTAAACAAAAACAATAGTTTATTAAAAAAAGATTAGGTTGCTTAGAGCATCTTCAGAATGACTAGAAAGATGAAGATTTAAAACTAATTGCCAGGAGCAATGCTTTTTAACCAGGCTGTCATGGCCTGAGGGAACCTCCCTGGTGTCACAGCCACCACAGAGAAGCAAAGATCAGCTATGAGATTTTTCTGAAACTATGACTACCACGGCATGGATGTCACTTCTTTTCTAGGAGTGCTACTTTGCTCCAACTACACCAATAAAATAGAAAGTCTGTGTAGTGTCTGGCATCATGTTGATAATGTCCAAAACAATCTTCTCTAGGTTATTCTGATTGATGTAGCTGAGGTTATATTTCTGGGCAATAATTGCTAGAGAATTAGAGAATTTTGGCTCTGCCTTCTATACTGGGGAGAAGACACCCAATGTGAGAATTTTCCCATATACAGAAAGACTATTCAAAATATGAGTGGCAGGTATGAATATGATCAATTTACATCAAGATATACTGTAGAATAAAATGTGTAATTATAATTATTATTTTTCCTCCCACTTAAATTAAATATGTGATAATCATAAGTTATCCAAAATATAAATTTGAAAGCAAGTTGTAACTTAAATAACATGCTATTGTTGACCTGTAAAGTATGGCTTAGTTAATAAAAAAAATTCCTATAATTTTAAGTTAGCCTCTATAGTAAAAGAAATATGCTTATGTTTAAAATAAAAAGATGTATCAGAGACTAACACTTTCTGATAACTTGGATTTACTAGAAAAACCATGTAGTCTGGCCGGGCGCGGTGGCTCACGCTTGTAATCCCAGCAATTTGGGAGGCCGAGGCGGGCGGAACACGAGGTCAGGAGATAGAGACCACGGTGAAACCCTGTCTCTACCAAAAATACAAAAAATTAGCCGGGCGTGGTGGCGGGGGCCTGTAGTCCCAGCTACTCGGAGAGGCTGAGGCAGGAGAATGGCGTGAACCCAGGAGGCAGAGCTTGCAGTGAGCCGAGATCGCGCCACTGCACTCCAGCCTGGGTGACAGAGCGAGACTCCGTCCCAAGAGAAAAAAAAAAAAAGAAAAGAAAAACCATGTAGTCTGTTGTTGGGATGGAAAAATCATGGTAATATGGTGAATGGCTACCAATTATGTTGATTTAAAAAATAGTGATATAGTTTTATTACATATCTGAACTTTAGGCCATTTATTTCAACATAAACTCAATTCTTACAGGCTTATTCATATTTAAAGCATTTTAAACTTTATTCAGTATTCACCCTGGGCTCACATTTTATGAACAGGTACATAGTAGAAAAGTAATGAGATAAACTTTGATGGCTACATTATTATTTTAAAAATTGTAACACGAATGAGAAACACTTCTGGGGGTTTCTGAATATTGAATGAAATAAAATCTCCTCTATCTTAAGAGAATTATGTCATATTGGGACATTCAATACAGTGCATTTGAGGCAGGACTGGATGCACTTCCATGAAAGAAACAATTATAGCTAAAACCCCAAAGGATGGGCTGATGCCCTAATGGATCCTTTTTATATCACTAATTGTGGCAATTTTGTGGGTGAAAGGAACAAAACACAAAGCAGCAAGAAGGAAAACTTGAAGTACTTATGTTTTAAAAAACATCATTTAATAAATTATAAGAAGACTAAAAGGAAGTCAAGCAACTGAGTGGGGAAATGTGGGTTTATTCCCCAGATAGTCCTTAAAAGATGGGAAGGAGAAGAAGCTGAGTATAGACTGTGGATAAAATATTTACAAAATAAACCCCACAGGAAATAATAATTGAATATTTTATATTTTGACTTATTCAACTTTTATGATTTATTTTTTTTTCTTCATTGAGTTTAATAAAGCTTTGCCCAGGGTCACAGCCTTGAAAAACTTTAAAAAAATAAGACTTTTGTTTACCAGGCAGATTTTTATAGCTCTCTTTAAACTGAAGTATCTATTTTGTTAAAATTGTTTTACAAGGGCTGCTGTTCAGCATTTTTAAGGTGTCAGCCACTCCACTAGAAAAAAAAATCCTTATAGTTTGGCAAAGGCAATGCCTTTTGCACTGAATTTTTAAAAGTTTTCTGTGCTACGCTATTTTTTCTTATCAAATATGAATAACACCTTCAATACCTGTATATGGAAATATATATAATAATAGACTTATAAATATTTTCCATTGCAAGGTAATTAAGTTTACGTGCTTAACATAGGAAATGTATTATGGGACAGTAATTCAAACTATTTATTCGCTCATTTGTTTACTCCATTACTGTTTAATTTATTCATCTGTATATTCATTCATTTATTAATTCATTCAAATACAACCTACCACATACCACTTATAATACTAGGAGATACTAGTGAAAGAAAGAAAGCAAAGAAAAAGAAGACAAAGAAAGAAAGGAGAAAAAGGAAAGAAAGAAAAAGAAAGAGAAAGAAGAAGAAAGAAAGAAAAAGAAAGAAAGAAAAAGAAAGAACAAAAAAAGCAAAAAAGAAAAAGTTAAATGGTGCTAGAGCTTTCACGGTAGAGTGGAGTTAACTCCTTTCTGCTTCCACATGGCATAGTGGAATGGGCTTTACAGTGTGTACAGGTTTTAGAATTTTTACAGGCTGATTTGTGATTGGATCTGGGTTCAATCTGGGTACAAAGGGAGAAGTAGACCCAAAGGATACTGTGCGTCAGCTCTTCCAGTCTCTTCCCCCTTCCTTCCAACACATCGAAATCTCTAGGTATAGAAAGTCAGTGACTGTATCAGGCCATTTTGGCTTCCATTGGGAAGAAATGTAGCTATGATGGGATACAGCAGAGTAGGTAAAGAAAGAAACTTGTTAATTTTAAATAAAGTAGGTTAATTATACCATCTGTATAAGATACTATAATAATTTATTTGAAACAAAGTGCATGAATGAAAAGGAGATTATTGAAAGATCAGCAGTTAAGGGTTTACTTCATTTCCTTGTTAGGAAAAATCAACTCTATCTAGAACAATATCTTCCTTGTCACCTTGGTGCTGTCCAAAATTGTGTAAAAAAAAAAAAAAAGGTGATATCTACATTTATTTTAATGATACTGATGAATTTTATTATCAGTAACTAGAGAGATAAAAACTGGCTTTTGTAAAATGAATCATAGAGACCTTGATAGAAATAAGACCTAGCTATGCTGAGCTATTTAATTAAACATCATGATTCTACAAGTTATATATAATTTGGATGTTTCTTTTTTTAAACTTTTTATGTTAGGTTCAGGGATACACGTGCAGGTTTGTTATACAAGTAAACTCCTGTCATGGGGGGTTGTTGCACAGATTATTTCATCACACAGGTACTAAGTCTGGTACCCCATAATTATTTTTTCTGCTCCTTTCTCTCCTCCCACCCTCCACCCTCAGAGAGGCCCCAGTGTCTGTTGTTCCCTTGTGTTCACGAGTTTTCATCATTTAGCTCCTACTTTGGATTTTTCTATATGCACCACCAAATAATAAAAAATTTGCTTAATTCAACTGGGTTGATTTTTTTTAACTGAATTGACTGCATAGCTTTTATTTTTCCTTTACAACTTCTGTGAGAAACTCAGGGCCTCTCTATATGGAGTCAAAAATCTTGAATATACAGAAATAGAATTCGGTTTTCTGGGTAATTTAAAATATCTATTAAACACTATTATTTATTACATCCCCAGCATCTTTTTTCTGAATATTCATCCAGCTAATAGTTACTGATTAGGAGCTCCATTTAAGATTGTATGCCATTTACTGAAGGGACCACAGCAGTGATGAGAAAGGTAGCTTAGTTTTGCCTTCACGATTATTCATATATATTCATGTATCTGACTAAATAATTCCAATTTGGTTATATGTTTGTTGTTTTAGACACAGTCCAAAGTATATTTGCTTTTGGTGAATGCTGGTATTTTTTCTTGATGAAATGAGGTATGAAGAAGTAGCATAAGAAAGTAGCATTGGCAGGAGCAAGTGGCAAGCTTTGTTGGTTTAGCAATCAAAAAGTTATCTACTGTGCAGATATTTTATACGTATATATAATATGTACACAAATACATACACACAAACATGTGTGTATATATATTTTGGGTATATATATTTGCAAAACATTTATAAAGCTGTTATCATGACTTTTTTTTTTTAACCACCAATACATGGTAGGAAATGTTAAATGTTTACAGCAAGCTGCTTATTTTATTTTCCTTTATTTGGATGAAGTGACTTCAGACTAATCCATATTCTCACCCCTGCCCCATCCATGAATGTCTTCTCATTAAAAAAAAGAAACAACAACAAGAAATTAACTGTTAAAAGTGTACACAATAATTTCTGAACAAAGCCAATTCCCTGGGAAAAGGTGAGTTTTAACACACTCAAGTTGTTGTAAGATTTATCACAAGAGATTAATCTTTTATACACACACACACTAAACATGCACATATACAGAAAATACTTGTATGTGAAATATACATATATTTCACATAAGCATTTGCTATGTTTCTCCTGACATATCTTGTAACTTTTTCAATGGACTCTGAAAATAAACAACTATAAATAAAACAACATAGAAGACTTGAGACTTGATTTCTTTTTTTTTCTTGTGAGACAGCCAGCCTCTCTCTATGGAAGCTGTTCTAAGGTCTTATACTATAGTTCTGTTGAAAAATTGCACTGGCCTGCCAAATATCTTAATGACTTTTCTCTCAGCAGTTGGTAATGGTGAAATGTTATTCTAGTAACCATAATGTCTCTCATAAAACAATTGCATACAATATGTACCGTACTTCTATTTTAGTGAGCTCTTCTGTCAGAATAGCAGTGCCAGTAACCATTTAGCATTTCATAGCAAACTGCTTACCAGTCCTTCAAGTGTAATATTGCAGAAAGAGTGAAGAAATGCGTGATTAAAAACATTTACTGAGAGTGGACCATTTAATGCAACCCGACACTGCAAAATAAACCAGCCTTCACGTATGTAGGCGCTCATCATATAAATGACAGTTCTATGTGGTCATTTAATTTTACGATCTCAATTCTCGCATATATTGCTCACATAAATATAGTGTTCTCCTGCAGGGAGGTCTGCTGGGTGTTATAAAATCAGTGAGACCTCAATGGGTTCAAATGGACATCTTTTATAATTATTGCTATAAAATTTCTTGACAATGCATTTTGTTGTCCAATCGCTAAAGAAAATGATTTTCCAAAAGAATGGGTTTCAACAAAGAGAGTAACACAGATTGGGAACTGTTTCTGTATTCACCCATATTCAAATTACCTTAGTTACACTCACCTATTGGAGGCTTTCCAGTTCTTCACAATAAGTTCTTAAAATGTGGCTTCCAGTTAGAAGCAGGCCAGGTTTTAATTGTTTTCTGGTTTGATGAGGCACTGTGGATTATCTAGAGGGAAGGATTAATTTGCTGTTAATTGCAGTTAAAATATATTTACAGAGAATTCTTTCATGCACTTGGACAGATAAAGAAAGATAAAGAGTTCCATAAACTCAGGATTAAATATGGTTTGAACAGAAAACATAGCAACTTTGAAAAATTGTACCAAAAGCACCACGTATTATTTGAAGAATTGTATTACTTTCTCTGACTTTTTCAGGGTCATATATTTGGCATTACAGAAAATTTAATGTGGTAGATTTTCCCTACTATGTACTGGGACATTTTAATTACCTCTTAGTTTTTATATTTTCTCTAGGATAATAAGTTTGATTAGTATTGTTGCCATGTGTGACAAGTGTTTAATGGCACACTAATTGGATATGGGCATTTGTGTCCTATGGTTATCCTGTAACTACTATAGCAACAGATTTTTTACACTGTCCATTTAGAAATGCAATAAAGTATTTGCTATTTATTGTCAAAAAGAAAATGAATGTTTAATATATTTTCAAGTGTTAAAATATTAATGTGTGGTCACATTTGTTGAAGTAGAAAGAAGGAAAGTGAACTATGAGCCATAGCTTAGCTCTGTGGTGAAAGTTAACAGTGCAGAGTGTGGCAGATGGGGAGGGCAAGGCCTGAGGGCATTAGGGCTCCTGGCTTATTTGTCCCTAGTTCATCTCTATCATCTCCTGTAGGGATCATTTGTCCTTTGCCTCTGCTGCTTTTGGTGCTAATCTAGCAGCAGCATCAATGTTAGGATGGAGATTTAAATTTCTCTCACTCTCAATTTTGAGGTTTGATCATGGCTTCACCTCCATATGCAGGGATGAGTATGTAACATAAGTTTAGGCCAAAAAGGGAATTACATTCTGCGCATGACAGTGATTGGTTCGGAGAGCACACTTGACTTAGTTCAGTTACCTCATAATGGGTTTCAGAACTTTTATATAAACCACTAGAAAACAACAACAAAGGCTGCTCTGGAAGTTGATCTTGGAGAAGTTGGGAGGAGGGGAAGCTCCATTCCCCTCATCTTATCACCCAATGGAGCTGGAGATGGAGACTTTCACACAGAAGAGAACAGTGAAAAACTGGAGATAATGAGAGACCACATTATGAATCAGCACTTGGACTCTTCATTTAAGTTTCACCTTAAAGCTAAATCCAGCCCAGAAAGTTTTAGCTAAAGTTGAGTTTCCTGAAATTGAGAGAGCCTTAACTAATTCACATGTCCCTTACCTTAATTTTCTTATGACATCAGTAGCATCACCTTTTTCTGCCTAAAGTAGTTCAGTTCAGTTTTTGATACTTGTAACCAAACTAATACTAATAAACTGTTCTTTGCTGATGAAAGATTCAATATTTTGATCTCCGCTTCTCCTGTGTCTAAGCAATCGACTCATTCTTTCATTCCATTAATACAATTGTACAGATACAATTGATATTGAGTGTCTTCTATGTGATAGATACTATTGATGCAACAATAAAAAGCACATAGTCTCTTTCTTCTTAAAGTAGAGAGTCTCATAATAGAGAAGATTATTAAAGAAGAAGTTACAATGAGAGGAAGAATACAAAAAGTTTTTAAAAGAATTTAAAAGAACATCAAGCCCTTAAATGTTGGGTCACAGAAGGTCTCCTGGATGAGGGAGCACCAAACCTGAGGCCTGAGAGATAAGTAAAACCAGAAAGGCTAAGGCAAGGCAAGGAGACAGAGAGTTGAAAAGTCTACCTTCCAAAGAAAACATAAATTAAGTAACTGAAAAGACATACAGAAGGGCTTGATAAAGGGAAATAGCTAGGGAGGTGGTTCAGGAGTGGAAAGAGACAGGATTAAAGGTAAACAGCCATGGGATAAACTTGCCCATGAAGGGCCTGGGAAACAAAGGAATTTGAACTTTATCTTAAAAACAGTAAAAAGACAATCAGGTTTCAAATAGGGAGATGGTATGATTAGGTTTTGATGTGTCTAATACAGATTTAGGTAACCTTATTCAAAAAGAGTATTATAATAAGAGAAGGTAGATAGACTATTTCAATAAGAGCAGAGAGATTATTGAAATAAGAAGAATGCTGCAACCATGACATCTGCAGATGTTTCAAAGTTCAGGCAGAAAAAAACACTTTCCTTTTTTTTCTTTTTCTTGAGACAGAGTCTTGCTCTGTCTCCTAGGCTGGAGCACAGTGGCACGATCTCGGCTCACTGCAAGCTCTGCCTCCCAGGTTCACGCCATTCTCCTGCCTCAGCCTCCCAAGTAGCTGGGACTACAGGTGCCTGCCACCACGTCTGGCTAATTTTTTTTTTTTTTTTTTTTTGTGTATTTTTAGTAGAAATGGGGTTTCACCGTGTTAGCCAGGATGGTCTCAATCTCCTGACCTCGTGATCCACCTGCCTCGGCCTCCCGAAGTGCTGGGATTATAGGCGTGAGCCACCGTGCCCAGCCAAAAACACTTTTCTTTTATGGGGGTAGTGAACAAGGATAGAAAAAAAAAAACAGGTGTGGGAAAATGAGATGAATGGATGGAAAGGTCATGATTGGATAGCAGATGAGAGAATGTTTTACCCTGAGGTCAGTCTACTACTGGGAGGGACTATTACGGACAGTTTCTGTGCTGGCTTATGCTAATGACGGGTCAAAACTTACGGACCTGGGGGAAGGAGAGAAGCTTAACTAGAGATGTTAGGAGGCATTTTGTTCAGATTAGTCAGTAAGTACAAAAAGTTCAGCTAATCACGTATGAGGAAAAGAATGAGAATTTGGAGACTCTAAATATCTGTGTGTCCTGTTGTCAGAGATAAACAAAAGGAGTAGCTGTGAGTTGTATCTAAGTTACAAGGGGAAGGGTGATTCTTTGCAGTAAGCCATATTCTGGAATACAAAAGTGTGGGAGGGCTCCTTAATTGTATCTATTTTCTAGGAGCACAGGGCTCAGGTAAACTTTAACATGGTCAGGTTTCAGAAACATTTTGATTTACCATGGAAAAGATTTTGAAAGGGCATGAGGCCAAAGTAAAAAGTGTGCAGCAATTCAAGTGCAATTGCCCTGGACCAAGGTAAAGACACTATGGTCATAAAGAAGCAGCAGATTACAAAGATTTTTAAAATGTAGAAAAAAAACAGATTTTAGTGTTTGATTGGACCTGGGATGTGAACAAAACATTTAAGTCACAAATGTGTCAAGAAGTTAATTCCTTTAGCTGAAATTTTCCCTCTCAAATTCCCCCAATGGCCTCTTTGATTATCAATCTGCAAGAGGTCCTCCGAATCACTGCTTTCCAAGGATGTTTTAATCTTTCAAGGACTCAGGTTTCCTGTGGTATGGCTCCTTTCCCCCATATCCTCTGTCCTCAATAGTTTTAGCCTTCTGTCTTGTCTTTACTTATTAACAAAAAATAGACTGTAATATCTCTTGTTTTAATCAATGTCTGGTCTCCAAAAGCAACTGTTATGGAGTATATCCCTTAACCTAATATCTCCTTCAGACTTAAAAATGGGGTTTAAAATGATTGCTACCATTCTTATGTAACTAAGTTTTACCGACCTTTGCCTGGTTTGTTACTGTTAAAAATTTTATTTGACATGTACTGAACAGGTGTTTTAAGGCTGCCTTTAGTAATATAATTTCTTTGAACTTTTCTGAAGTGTAGCATAGATGTATAAAAGTACACAGATCCTTTGCAGAAAGACTGCACACGTGTAACCAGCATCCAGATTAAAAAAAAAGAACCAGTACCCCACAAACCCCACACTGCGTCCACTTTTTAAAACACTACATCCTATATTGATCTCTAACACATGCATTAATTTTGCCTATTTTTAAGTTTTATATAAATCAAATAAGATACAAAGCGACCTTTTGTGTCTGGCTTTTCTCTTATTATTTGTGAGATTTACCTATATTGTTACTTATAATAATCTATTCTCATTGCTGTATTGTATTCCATTATTTGAATACATTATAACTTACATAGTTATTGCCATTGCGAGGCATTTGGATATTTTTAGTTACAGGTTCATGATTAGTGTTATAATAAGAATTATTGTACATGGGTAAATTTTGGGGTACTAATTTAATTTGAAGGAGAATTTGTCACTGAATTCCTTTCTAAGCCTTAGATATATGGTAAACAATTTTTCAACCACTTTGGAGCTTCCTATACATTCTAGTTTGTAGTTATAATCCTAATAGTTATTTAAATGCAGTTCTTTTACCTATGTGACTACGGATGTCTCTACATGTTTATGGATTTTAACTATGATTTTCCATTGGTTTCTCAGGTGGAATTCATTCTTCAATTTTGTTTTTAAGAGGGCTCAGGAAGAATATTTACCTCAGTTTACACAAGTTAAAAAGGTCTTAAGAATGCTTTGAAAACAACTTGCCTATTTATAAAATTGATAACATCCTTTTTTTCTTTTTTTTTTTTACTCAGCTGAGTCATAGCATTGAGTGTTGCTGCAGCAATGTGAAGCAAGCCTACTGTCACCTTCTCATAGAAAATTGGATATCTTTCCTGACTGCCTGTTGTGGACTGAATTGTGTCCACTTCAAAATTCATATGTTAAAGCTCTAACCCCCAATGTCATTGTTAAGGAGGAAATTAAGGTTAAATGAGGTCATATGGGTGGGACCCTTAATTCAATAAGACTGGTGTCCTTATAAGAAGAAAGACACCAGGGATGCATACTCACAGAAAAAAGCCCTCATGAGGACATAGAGAGAAGATGGCCATCAGCAAGGCAAGGAGAGAGGCATCAAGAGAAACCAAACCTGCAGACAGTTTGATCTTAGACTTCCAGCCTCCATACTGTGAGATACATTTCTGTTATTTAAGTCACATAGTCTGTGGTATTTTGTTATGGCAACCCTAGCAAACTAATACACAGCCCTTTTCATGAGTTTTTTTTTTTTTTTTTTTTTTTTGGCATAAAATCCAGATCCTGCACAACCATTTCATGAATTTTGATTTCAGGGTATGTCTTGGTGTTAATATTTATGTATCAAATTTTTCTGGGACCTTTTTCTTTCAATTGACAAATGCAATTATTTTGATTTTCAGAAAAGTTGCCTTCTATGTTATCTTGAAATATTTTTGTCCTTTTTCTCAATGTAAAAATAATATGCAGCCCTAAAAAAGAATGAAATTATGTCCTATGCAGCAACATGGATGCAGCTGGAGGCCATTATCTTAAGTGATGCAACAACAGAAAAGCAAATACCAGATGTTCTCACTTATAAATGGATGCTAAACCTCGGATACTCATAGACATAAAGATGGCAACAATAGACACTGGGGACTACTAGAACAGGGAGGGAGGGAGGTGGGCAAAGGTTGAAAAACTATCAAGTA
This sequence comes from Hylobates moloch, assembly GCF_009828535.3. Lineage (NCBI taxonomy): Eukaryota > Metazoa > Chordata > Mammalia > Primates > Hylobatidae > Hylobates > Hylobates moloch. Next base: position 63,474,992 of record NW_026652288.1, on the reverse strand, counting down.
TTATGCTTATCACCTGAAAGATGGGATCATTTGTACCCTAAACCTCAGCATCACACATCATATCCACATAACAAACCTGCACATGTACCCCTTGAATCTAAAATAAAAGGTGAAAGTATTTTAAAAAATTACATCTACAAGGGTTCACCTTTGTCTGCTTTCAGTGATGCTATCTCAAATACTTCCTAATGCCACCCTTTTTTATTCTTACAGATCTTTTTTTGTTTGTTTGTTTCATCTTACAGGTGTGCTTCAACAGGTGCATCCTTTCTGACTTAGCATCAGGATGATGGTAAGATCTGTATTTAAGGTTAGGGTATGAGGACTCTTTTTTAGACCCTGAGCCTAGAGCAGATGCTACAAATGCTACAAACCAGCTTTATAGCCTAGAAGAACATAAGCCTCCAAAAAGAAACACTTTGCATGTATAGGTCCCACAAAAAAATCATGAATGAGGGATGATTAACGGTGAGTTTCCTATCCAGACACTATCTCATAGGGTCTAATTCACAGTATTGTTTTATGTCCAACATATTGGTTGCTAGTAACAGAAAAATGCTTTATAAGAGATTTTTAGAAACACATTATGTCAATGACTAATGCCAATAATTTCTACTTTGTCAACAATTATCCAAATCATTAATTTTCCTGATTTGACAAAAGAATAAGATGCAAAGCAGATATTTAAGTAAAACATGCATTTTTTTCCATAAAAGAACTTTCCTATTATGAACACATTTAATATTTCTCTTTGTTTAGATCCTTTCAATAAAGATTATATTAACCTCTTCTCTTAATATCTTTTAACTTCTTTAAATATTGAAAATTAACTCATATAATTAATATAACATTTTGTATTCGTTTTTCTATACCTAATAGCCCAATGAATAGAAATATATTTTTTTAATTCCTCTAAGAAAAAAATAACACCTTTGCTGATACATATTCTTCAATTGCCTTTTACGTGGTTTGATAGTCCTCCTAATGCTTCCCCAAGAGTTTCTCCAGTTGGCTTCCCCAGAAACAGATCCCGAGACAAGGATTTGAGTAAAAGTCTTCTGTTTGACATATCATTCAAGAAAACATTGGTAGGAGAGTAGGAAAGTGAGTCAGCAAGGTGAAGGAAAAAAATGAATGTGCTTAGTGAGCAGATTACTGCTTTTGTCTACTAAAGTTCAATCCTAATGGGGGCCTCTGAAAGATTGTAATTCATCTCTGAGAGTTGCCCCAGCAGAGGGACTAGAAAGCTGAGGCATTTATCCTTCAACTCTCATCCATCATTGGTTGAGGAATGTTCTTGAGGGGATTAATTCCCCAGCACCTCAGCCTTTCCCATGTTGTGGCTGAGTATGTTCCTCAACACTGTTAATGGCTTCGGAGTGTTGCCTTAAGAAGCTGAACGAGAGCACTAAATGCTAAGGGGAAACTGGCAGTACCATGACAGGGTCTACTGTGGTCCATTCCTTGTATCCTTCTGATTCACTTTTGCTCCACTTTAATTTCAGTATGTTTGGTCACTGACTCTTCAAGATGATATCTAGTTATTTCTTTTTCTTCCTCTCACTCTCTCTCTTTTTTTTTTTTTAATTCTCTCACAGGTCTGGACAGTTGTTGTTTCAAAAATTAAAAATTCTTAAAAATAATAGGAAACAAACATAAAAGTGAAGTTGTGGTTTTGCCTACAGCTGCAGTTAGCCCCTAGGCCAGAATTTGTAAATTCTATTAATTATCTCACTCCTTTACAACCCAATCTTTATTTCTCTCACTCTCATATGGCACTTCTGCTAGTCTAGGTTGATTGCCCAATGGGTAAACCAGGCCTTCATCCCTTAGGAGTCTAAGCCTCTAAACATATAGCTTTAACTTTTTTTTTTTTTTTTGAGTTGGCAGAGTCTTGCCTTGTTGCCTGATGGAATGCAATGGCATGATCTTGGCTCCCTGCAACCTCCGCCTCCTGGATTCAAACGATTCTCCTGCCTCAGCCTCCCATGTAGCTGGGATTACAGGCTCCTGCTACCATGCCTAGCTAAGCTAATTTTTGCATTTTTAGTAGAGACGGGGTTTCACCATGTTAGCCAGGCTGGTCTCAAACTCCTGACCTCGTGATCTGCCTGCCTCGGCCTCCCACCGGCCATGAGCCACCACACCCAGCCCAAACATATACCTTCTTGACTCCTTTATGAGGTATCAATGTAGTTTTTTTCATGATAATCAGGTTCAATTACACTCCCTGTATAGTACAATGTTTGTTTGCTGGCTTCCAGCATTGGAGACTAAAATGGCCAGGCGACATCCTGAGCTTTATATTTACTAATATCCATACTTCACCTCCTGGAAGAAACATTCCTATTCTGGGAACTAGATCTTCTAATGTAGTAGTATCTAAAATTTTAGGAACAGAGAGCTCGCCTTACCCAAAATGGTCACTAGGAGTGATGGTAATGAGAGGTGACAGCTGCTGGCGGCAGCTCTCGCAGTCGCAGCCGTTGCTCGCTCTCGGCGCTCTCAGCGCCTCCTCTGTCTGGGCTCCCACTTTGGCGGCACTTGAGGAGCCCTTCAGCCCGCCGCTGCACTGTGGGAGCCCCTTTCCAGGCTGGCTAAGGTCGGAGCCAGCTCGCTCGGCTTGCAGGTTGCTGCGGAGGGAGAGGCGCCCGCGAGAACCGGGGCTGCGCGCGGCGCTTGTGGGCCAGCGCGAGTTCCGGGTGGGCGTGGGCTCGGCGGGCCAGCGCGACTTCCGGGTGGGCGTGGGCTCGGCAGGCTCCGCACTCTGAGCGGCCAGCCGGCGGGCCGCCCCAGGCGGTGAGGGGCGTAGCACCTGGGTCAGCAGCTGCTGTGCGCGACTTCTCGCCAGGCCTTAGCTGCCTCCCCGCCGGGCAGAGCTCGGGACCTGCAGCCCGCCATGCCTGAGCCTCCCCCTTCCGTGGGCTCCTGCGCGGCCCTAGCCTCCCCGACCAGCACCACCCCCTGCTCCACGGCGCCCAGTCCCATCGACCACCCAAGGGCTGAGGAGTGCGGGCGCACTGCGTGGGACTGGCAGGCAGCTCCACCTGCCGCCCGGTGCGGGATCCACTGGGTGAAGCCAGCTGGGCTCCTGAGTCTGGTGGGGACTTGAAGAACCTTTATGTCTAGCTAAGGGATTGTAAATACACCAACCGGCACTCTATCTAGCTCAAGGTTTGTAAACACACCAATCAGCACCCTGTGTCTAGCACGGGGTTTGTGAATGCACCAATCGACCCTCTGCATCTAGCTAATCTAGTGGGGAGGTGGAGAACTTTTGTGTGGACACTGTATCTAGCTAATTTAGTGTAGAGGTGGAGAACTTTTGTGTCTAGCTCAGGGATTGTAAACGCACCAATCAGCACCCTGTCAAAATGGACCAATCAGCTCTCTGTAAAACAGACCAAAGGGCTCTCTGTAAAATGGACCAATAAGCAGGATGTGGGTGGAGCTAGATAAGAGAATAAAAGCAGGCTGTGGGAGCCAGCCCTGACAACCCGATAGGGTCCCCTTCCACACCGTGGAAGATTTGTTCTTTTGCTCTTTGCAATAAATCTTGCTGCTGCTCACTCTTTGGGTCCACACTGCCTTTGTGAGCTGTAACACTACCGTGAAGGTCTGCAGCTTCTCTCCTGAAGCCAGCGAGACCAGGAACCCACCGGGAGGAACGAACAACTCCAGACGTGCTGCCTTAAGAGCTGTAACACTCACTGCGAAGGTCTGCAGCTTCACTCCTGAGCCAGCGTGACCACGAACCCACCAGAAGGAAGAAACTCCGAATATCAGAAGGAACAAACTCTGGACACGCCACCTTTAAGAACTGTAACACTCACAGCGAGGGTCTGCGGTTTCATTCTTGAAGTTAGTGAGACCAAGAACCCACCAATTCCGGACACAGTAAGAGAGACCACTACTATGTTAACTCTGGTTTTCTTTATTTCTTTTTTTTTCTGCCCTATATGATCTGCAGAATTCGACACCCTTTGGTTTTCAGATCATTGCATTCTAATTACCTGGGATACGACCTTATATAATGGCCAGTAGTTGGAATTTTACCTCACATTTTGAAAGATGGTGCCCCAACCTTGCAGATGCCACAAGCTGAGACTTTAAGAGGCTATCATGATGTGGTATTTGGTTGAATTAGTAGGTCCTGTGGTTACTTGCTCATTTCTCCACTCTTAATCAAAGGTTATCTCATTGGGAATCTAATGCCTTTTATGCCTTTTACTCAGATATGGTGTTAAAAAGACAGAGAAGGCAAACCCATAGCCAAACACACATCTGTCCTAGTGAGGATGAAACACTAATTGGACTAATAAGGCCCACATTGTACTGTTGGTTGGTCTCTTCATGAGACATCCCTATATTGGGTGTGGTGGTTGGGAGGTGGGCTCCATGCTTAGTGTTGGTAACTGTTGTTTGAAGATCAGATATTCAGCAATAGCAGCAGCTACATTAGCCAGAGTGAAGGAAGAGAAGAATATGGAGCTGGTGCATAGCTTCCTTTCCTGTCATTATTGCTACTCTATTCCTGAGTGTATTGAATGAGCATTCGAGTAACCAAGTGCCAAATCTGGCTGGTATCTAATATAAGTCATTTGTTCTCCTGGTTTTTGCCAGGAGATTAAATCCCAAGGCACAGTAGAGTGTCTTCATATCAGTAAACTCAATCAATATCTATAAGTTTAATAATCTTCCCTCCCTGCTTCTGCATCCTCAATATCTACTCCTAAGACTTTTTTCTCCTGGTTGCTTTTATAACAAATTAGCCAATTCTTACAGATCTTTTGGTGAATAATTCATTTCTTCTCATAGCAATGTAGTACTTTTTCACTTAGGCCATGCTGTGACTTAACCCAGGTAACTCTGCCACTGTTATTCTGAAAATATACCCCTTCCACAGACCCCCATACCCTCTAGCTGAGCCTGAGAAATTCAGTTACTGCAGTGTATGGGGCCAAAAACCATGAGCTCTCCTGTTGTCACACAGAAACTATTCATGCCATCTCTCTCGCTCTGCTACCTGAGTACTGCCTAGCTGCCTACAGCAGAAGAGATGGCTTCCTGGGTTGCATCAAGGCAAATTTCCTTCTTCCCACCCTCCTGGCATTTACCTTACCCTCTTCTGTCCCCTCTTGCAGAGAATATAGACCTGAGGTCCAAGTTTGCAAGCAGAATGCTATAGGCTCAGGAAGGGAGAGAGTAGCTGAAATTGGGCAGTCTGGTAGTCATCCCCAAGAGAGTTACAGGGACTGAGCCCTCTCTTCTCCCATTAAGAGAGCCAGTCCTCCCAGATGGCATTGCAGTGAGCCCTTAGCCCTGGTTCTCTAGACTAGGGGAAAGGGATGGAAGGAAGGATGCATGGGCAGAGTCCCTGCTGCACTCTTCTTTGTGTGCCAGAGCAGTCTATGTCTGTCTTCTCTGTGTTGGGGTGTCATTTTCCCATGATCTCTTCTATTTAAGGTCATTTTATTTGGTAAGCATTTATAGTTATACTAATAGAAACAATGCTCTATTATGAAATAAAGTGTGAGGTTTTTTGCAATTTTTAGTTTATGATGGTATTCATATATCATCATTATCCTTTTACATTAGTATAGATATTTTAAAGGGAAAAATCTTTATATTTAAACATATGCAATGGCGTATTTTTCTTGCTTTTTGAACAAGGGGCCCCTCATTTTCATTTTGTGTTGGGCCCTGCAGATTAGAAGTAAGAACTTTTTGATGGAATTCACAGAGCAAGAGAGAGAGGGAGGAGAGGAGGAAGAAAAATAGGAGGAGGAGGAAGAGAAAGAGAGAGATAAAATCTACGACATTAATACCTAACACAACTGTAAAAATACTCATATATAAAGATGTTTCCGTGACATACATGTGAAACAAAAGTTAATTGCAATGTCAGAGTTAATCATTGCTAATAACGGAACTCATCATTTCGTGATCTTTGAGATTCATTCTATTAAATATCAAATGTACTCTGTGTATTTGTCCATTTGTATTCAACTGAGGCTTGATTTTGATGTCATTTATCTGACACTTGTATTAATTGCTTAACTTTGCAGATGTTGAAGCCAAATGTATTTGCCTTGGAAGCAATTGAAACAGAGTTGACTAACCATAGAAAATATGCACCATGCTCCACTTCATACTGAGGGCTACCAAGAAAAGCTTTATTTATGCAAGAATGTAGTTGGAAGAAAAGTGGAAGTCAATTGCCTTGTCTTTTTTTTAATGGAAACAAGCCAAGTGTAATCAATTATACTTGGGCATTTTGTAAAAGTAATGCTTTCTGTTGGTATTAATAATATGTGTACCATAGAAGGACTGCCAGTCAGGGAGGCATAGAATGTGAGTTGGACAACCTAAAGAACTGTGAGTTGCAGTGTGGATAAATGGGCAGGTGGGTGTTCACTCTAGGAACAACAGCTGAAGAGGGGTAGGAAAGGCGGTGAAGAATAAAGTTAATCTGTGGCCTTTAAAATGCCAGTAAGTTAGAATATCTTAGTTTTAACTCTTTGGGGAACAGGATAGAGTTCATTCTCTATCCATCTACTACAAGATATATAAGCCAGAGTTTATAAAGCAAAGCTCTTTTTTTCTTTTCCAGTGATATTCTCTCTCTCTCTCCCTCTCTCTTCTAATTTCCTTCATATTTTCTATTAAGTAGGACTCTCCTGCCAGCATATCTCTTGGCCTTCACATATTTTATAGTCTTGTTTCTTATGCCCAACTAGCTTCTGTATTTCATTTTGAAACTGCTTTCTTTATAGTGGCATTTGATCTGTTTTCACTGCTGTTGAGAGAAAAGCTTTCCCTTTACTATCTAAGGCTGGAGTGGTTGGGGACCTGTGAATGAACTAACAGTGGACAGATTAATAGGAGAAAAGACAAAGTTTACTCATATGCCTGTGGTAGTGTACAAAAGAAGTGACTCCTTGAATAGCTAGAAATAGGGGTTTCTATCCCAACTTAATTAAAAAAAGGGAGAAAAGTAGAAAAGACTTCTATGGGAAGAACAAATAAGCTTAATAAGGGAAAAATAAAAGGGCTTTTAGGGAAAAAAATGGGAGGTATGACAGTTTTTGATCATCTTTGTTTATGCAATTTTTCATCCTACTATTAGTGATTCCTCTCTCTCCTGGCTGTGAAACATGTAATGTCTGCTTTTTCATCTCTGATTTTTATTTATTTTGGTCTTCTCTTTTTTTTTTCTTCATTAGTGTGGCTAAAGGTTTGTCAGTTTTGCTCATCTTTTCAAAAGACCAACTTATTGTTTCATTGATCTTTTATATTTTCTTCATTTCAATTTCACTTATTTCTGCTCTGTTCTTTATTATTTCTTTCCTTCTACTAACTGGAGAGTTGGTTTGTATCTTACTATTGCTTTTCTTATTTTTTTAAGATGCATCTTTAGGTTGTTCATTTGTAGATTTTCTACTTTTTGGTAGAGGCACTTACAGCTATAAGTATTGCTTTCCTCTTAGTAGTGCTTTTGCTGTATCCTATAGATTTCAGTATGTTGTGTTTTCATTTTCATTTGTTTCAAGAAATCTTTCAATTTTCTTCTTAATTTCTTTATTTACTTACTGTTCATTCAGGAGCGCATTGTTTATTTTCCATATGTTTTTATAGTTTCTTCAATTCCTTTTATTATTTATTTCTAGTTTTATTCCACTGTAGTAAAAGAATATACTTGATACGATATCAGTGTTTTTGAATATTTCAAGACTTGTTTTGTGGCCTAACATATGGTCTATCCTTGAGAATAATCCAAGTTTTGAGGAGAATGTGTGTTCTGTAGCTATTGGATGAAATGTTCTGTAACTATGTATTAGGTTCATTTGGTCTATAGTGCAGATTAAGTCTGACATTTCTGTGTTGATTTTCTGTCTGGATGATATGCCCAATGCTGAAAGTAGGTTGTTGAAGTCTTCAGCTATTATTGTATTGAGATCTATCTTTCCTTTTAGCTCAAATAATATTTGCTTGATATATCTGGGTGTTCCAGTGTTGAGTGCATATATAACTATTATATCCTCTAGCTAAGTTGACCTCTTTATCATTATATAATGACCTTCTTTACCTCATTTTATATTTTTGTCTTGAAATGTATTTTCTCTATCATTAGTATAGCTACTCCTGCTCTTTTTTGTTTGCTTGCTTGTTTGTTTTATCAGTTCTACTATTCTAGAGTAAAAGGTTTTTCTTTCAGCACTTTAACTATGTTATGCCATGCTTTCCCGGTCTGTAAAGTTTCCACTGAAAAGTCTACTGCTAGACATATTGAAGATCCATTGCATGTTATTTGTTTCTTTTCTCTTGCTGCTTTTAGGATTCTTTCTTTGTCTTTGGCCTTGGGGAATTTGATTATTACATGCTTTGATGTAGTCTTCTTTGGGTTAAATCTGCTTAGTGTTCTATATCCTTCTTGTACTTGAATATTGATAACTTTCTCAAAGTTTGGGAAGTTCTCTTTATCCCTTTGATTAAACACTTTACCCCAATCTCTCTTTATCTCCTCTTTAAGGCCAATAACTTTGATTTGCCCTTTTGAGGCTGTTTTCTAGGTCTTGTAGGTGTGCAGCATTCTTTTTTATTCTTTTTGTGTGTGTGCTTCCTCTGACTGTGTTTTCAAATAGCCTGTCTTCAAGTTCACTAGTTCTTTCTGATTTTTAATCTTGACCCATTGGAGGGCTGCTAAAATAAGAGACAAATTCATTTCAATGATTTTCCACTATTTACTACAAAAGATTGTTTAAAAACTAACAGTGAGTAGCAATAACAGCTATCACTTACTGACTACTAGAGGCTGAATACTTTACTAGAAGAAACTTTGTGACATTTGATTGATTTAAACATCAAAGCCACCCAGTGAGGTATATATTATTCTCTTCATTTAATCTGTAAAGAAACTGAGGTTCAGAGAACTTAAGTAACCAGCCTGAATGTCCTAACATTGTAAATGACACAGCTAGCATTCAAGCTATATTTTTAAGTAAGCTTATTGATTGAAGCTTAACATACATAAAGAAAAGTGCACAAATGTAAATGTATGGCTCAATAAAGTCTCACAAAGTTGACATACCTGTTTATATGTAACATTACTTGTGTTGAAATAGCCTCTTTTGTCTAAACCAATGACTTAGTGTTTTATAGAGGCTAAGGCTATCTATTTTTTGTATGTGAAACAAAACTTGCACCAGACCAGTTAAACTGGCAAGGAAGACTTTATTCAAGACTATTGAAATAGGGGACAGAGATTGAACTTAATCTCAGTAAAACAAAAGGCAGGAGATTTTTTAAGCATTGGAGTCTACCAGTGAAAAAATACAGGAGAATGTTGAGGGGAGACTAGTCAATGTAATTAGGCCATCTATGTTTTCTAATTGGCACTTATTGAAGTTAGACTCCTGACCCCCAATAAACTCTGAAAAATGGGGGCACTCTCTCTCCTGATTACACTTTCAAAGGGATGCCTCCCAGGTCCTTGTGAAAGGTACTCCTAGGTTGAAGATTTACAACTCAAAGGGGCCAAGAAATAAATTATAATTGCAAGTTTTTCTAAAGTTGGTGCTCTAAGAAAAGGGAGATCAGGGGTCTACAGTCATGAAGAAATCTGTTAATTAGTCAAACTAAGGGAAATGTTAAGGTCATTTTGGTCACCTACCATTAATAATATCACATTAGTAGATTCATTTTCATTTTGAGATGACTAAACTTAGGGTGTAGCTTTGCATAATGCTAGAAAGGAAACACTATATCACTACTTGGGCATTTTAAGATGCAAAGTCATTCTAGTTCTTTAGAAGGCTAGAATCTAGATTGTAGTAATAAAGATAATAGGGGATTTGCAGAGCATGGTCTTTTCAGTGAGGTTAAGGGAACATTATTTATTTACCCAATTCTGTTTAGAGAATAGGCTGTACAAGTGGCCATGATAGAGCATAGATACTAGGGAGGTGATAACACCCAACAGCAAGAAGAATTTGCTAAAGTTGTTAAAGGTAGTATAACGAGGTATAACAGCCTGAAACTAGACCATTAGGTTAGACATTAGAAAAGTATTTCCAAATGTAGGGTTGATTAGGTTTTGGAATAATTTGCTGAGAAAAGGTCACTAAGGTGCTATCACTAGGAATACTCAAGAGTAGATTAGATGAAATACATATTACTATTTATGGCTGCAAGGACAAGGTCAAACCCACAGTAATGCAAAGGAGCAAACTGTGTGACCCTGGATGTGTTTTCTCCCTCTATGATAAGATCCACTTGATTTTACAAAATAACAAAAGCAAAAGCATCATTATTTGTAATAGTAAGTCTCAACCAAGGATTCACACAACAAAAATGCATTTCTCTTTACCCTATTTTCTTTCACACTAGCATTTAGAGGGTGGATGTTTGTATCAGTGAAAAAAATGAAACCAGTGCCCATTTTACATTATAAGGAATTAATTTGCAGCCGATCTGCTTATATTAACAAATTGTTATTTGGTTAGAAAATAGCCTAAGTGGTACTTTGTCTTCTTAATGATCCTATTTAACAATTCAGTTTAGCTGTTTTTGCTTAATTTTCATGCTAATTTTAAACGATTTTCATCCTTTTAAGTTTTAACAGTATTTTAAATTTAACAATATATTGATATTTGCATTTAATTTTTATTTGATTTAGTTTATTTTATTCAAAGTGGTCTATTTGGCACTTGATTGTTTTGTGAATGATGCAAATAAAACAATGAAATTCCTGTATAGAAGATAGAGCTTCTACTTTAAATTCCGGATAACCAGAGCATCATTTTTGTTCAAACAGAAGAGATTCTGTAGATAAAAATTAATTGCAGGTTTTTGTCAGAAAAGTTGATTTGCCTTGCTGCCCAACCCCTTTCCAGCTACTTCCTCATGTAATGCATTTTGTCTTTTAACAATGGTAAAGAGCACTCCTTTGTGCTACAAACTGTTCTACATGCTGAGCCATATAGCAGTCAGTAAGAGAAATAGCAATAATGTCTATGTCTTTATAAGATTTGATTCCAGTAGGGGAGACAGACAATAAATAGACAAACGAATAAGTGTGTCAAATTGTCAGAGGTGTTTGAACCAGAGCAACTCCATCTTGGATAGGGGCTGGGTAAAATGAGGCTGAGACCTACTGGGCTAGATTCTGAGATGGCTAAGGCATTCTAAGTCACAAGATGCGATAGGAGGTCAGCACAAGATACAGGTTATAAATACCTTACTGATAAAACAGCGTGCAATAAAGAAGCCAGCTAAAACCCACCAAAACCAAGATGGCAACAAGAGTGACCTCTGGTCATCTTCACAGGTACACTCCCGCAAGCACCGTGACAGTTTACAATTGCCATGGCAACATCAGGAAGTTACCCTATATGGTCTAAAAAGGGTAAGCATAAATAATCCACCCCTTCTTTAGGATATCATCAAGAAATAACCATAAAAATGGGTAACCAGCAGCCCTGAGGGCTACTCTGTCTGTGAAGTAGACATTATTTATTCCTTTACTTTCCTAATAAACTTGTTTTCACTTTACTCTACAGACTCTCCCTGAATTCTTTCTTGCATGAGGTCAAAGAACACTCTCTTGGGGTCTAGAATGGAACCCCTTTTTGGTAAAAAAAATAATGTCAAAAATTGTCAAGCGTTGTTGAGAAACATTAAGCAAAGAAAGGGACTGGATTATTGCATCTTAGGTAGGTGTAGGGGCCTCTCTGGAAGGGAGATAATTGAGCAGAAAACTGCATCCCTGAGGAAGCAACCCATGCAGACATCTGAAGGAATAGATTCTAGGTGGAGGAAATCATAAGCGTAGGGCAGGAAACTGGCCTGTTTTAGGGTCCACAAGTTAACACAGGTTTGTTGATGTGAAGAGACCAGAAGAGCCCATCAGAGGAGATTATGGTTCTTAGTGTCCCTCTTGCAAGGGTACTCTTTAAGTTGATTAACCAAACATCCACATAGGCCACACTGATCCTGTTCAATATACATAAATGAACAGTTTTCTTTACTTGAAAATCTTATTTTTTACTTAATTTTCACCAGGGAACAATTCAAACTGTTCCAATCTCTACTGGGTGGAGAGCAGGAGGAGGGAGAGGATCAGGAAAAATAATAGGTACTAGGCTTAATAGCTGAGTGATGAAATAATCTGTATAACAAGCCCCCATGACAAAAGTTTACCTATGTAACAAACCTGCACTTATACCCCTGAACTTAAAAGCAAAGTAAAAAAAAGAAGAAAGTCTACTGACATTATTCATTCTATAAATATTTCACAAATAGCTACTAACTGCCCACTACATGAGAAGCACTACTTGAGGTCTTTAAATAAAAGTTTCAAAACCAGAGAATTTATTCTTTCTATGTAAATTTAATTCCATGTAATATAAATAGGTTTTAAATTAAACATAGTAAACACATATAAGTCATGCTAAAACATCATTTATTATCACAATTTGCCAGTGACTTGGACTTGGGAAACTCTCTCTAGATCTCAGACTTCTCGTATAGGAGGCAATCTACAATGGTGACTGTTTCTTTTGGTTCTAAGATGTGGAAATAATCACAATGTGCATGGAGCAAAATTTTAAAATGAAAATTATGTATTGATTAATTTAAATAAAGTAAAAAATAATTGTGTTTCCTTTTCCCACAAATAAGGATATTGCCATCTTACAAGTAGCACATTCTTTAAAAACACTTTTTATACAGTAATATAGCCACCATTTTAGTTCATTTTCTGCTGCTACAAACAGAATACCACAAGCTGGGAAACTTTTAAAGAAAAATGATCTGGCTCACAGTTCTGGAAGTTGGGAAGTCTGAAATTGAGGGACTGCATCTGACAGTGGCCCTTTTGTGTGTTTTCTCACGGTGAAAGGCAAGGGAGCATGAAAGACAATGTGAAAATTAGGGTAAGACAAGAATGCTTGTGATTTTTGTACATTGATTTTGTATCCTGAGACTTTGCTGAAGTTGCTAATCAGCTTAAGGAGATTTTGGGCTGAGACAATGGGGTTTTCTAGACATACAATCATGTCATCTGCAAACAGGGACAATTTGACTTCCTCTTTTCCTAATTGAATACCCTTTATTTCCTTCTCCTGCCTGATTGCTCTGGCCAGAACTTCCAGCACTATATTGAATAGGAGTGGTGAGAGAGGGCATCCCTGTCTTGTGCCAGTTTTCAGAGGGAATGCTTGCAGTTTTTGCCCATTCAGTATGATGCTGGCTGTGGGTTTGTCATAGATAGCTCTTATTATTTTGAGATACGTCCCATCAATACCTAATTTACTGAGAGTTTTTAGCATGAAGGGTTGTTGAATTTTGTCAAAGGCCTTTTCTGCATCTATTGAGATAATCATGTGGTTTTTGTCTTTGGTTCTGTTTATATGCTGGATTACATTTATTGATTTGCATATGTTGAACCAGCCTTGCATCCCAAGGATGAAGCCCACTTGATTATGGCGGATAAGCTTTTTGATGTGCTGCTGGATTTGGTTTGCCAGTATTTTATTGAGGATTTTTGCATGAATGTTCATCAAGGATATTGGTCTGAAATTCTCTTTTTTGGTTATGTCTCTGCCAGGCTTTGGTATCAGGACAATGCTGGCTTCATAAAATGTGTTAGGGAGGATTCCCTCTTTTTCTATTGATTGGAATAGTTTCAGAAGGAATGGTACCAGTTCCTCCTTGTACCTCTGGTAGAATTCGGCTGTGAATCCATTAGGTCCTGGACTCTTTTTGGCTGGTAAGCTATTGATTATTACCACAATTTCAGAACCTGTTATTGGTCTATTCAGAGATTCAACTTCTTCCTGATTTAGTCTTGGGAGGGTGTATTAAGAAAATGTGGCACATATACACCATGGAATACTATGCAGCCATAAAAAATGATGAGTTCATGTCCTTTGTAGGGACATGGATGAAACTGGAAAACATCATTCTCAGTAAACTATCGCAAGGACAAAAACCCAAACACCGCATGTTCTCACTCATAGGTGGGAATTGAACAATGAGAACTCATGGACACAGGAAGGGGAACATCACACTCCGGGGACTGTTGTGGGGTTGGGGGAGGGGGGAGGGACAGCATTAGGAGATATACCTAATGCTAAATGACGAGTTAATGGGTGCAGGAAATCAACATGGCACATGGATACATATGTAACAAACCTGCACATTGTGCACATGTACCCTAAAACCTAAAGTATAATAAAAAAAAAAAGAAAAAAAAGAAAATTAGGGTAGGACTTATTCTTTCTATAACTAACCCACTTCCATAATAACTAGCTCACTCTCATGATAGTGACTTTAATCCATTCATGAGGGTGGTGATGCCATGACCTAATCACTTCTTAAAGCTTGCACCTTTTAATATCATCACAATGACAATTAAATTTCGACATGAGTTTTGGAGGGGAAGGGGTATTCAAACAATAGTATTCACCCATTTACTGAGTGAAGTACTCATTATATAAACCTACCTTTTCAATACTCAAAATAACTTTATGAAGAATGTAGGAACTTATTTCATAGATGGCCACCACCAAATTTTTCTCTTCATGTATGTTCATGGCATTCCTTCTTTAGAAGAAGAGTCTATTTTTCCCCTCACCTTGAATCTGGACCTGTCTGGATGAATTGATTGAACAACAGAATGTGGTGGAAGAGACATTCTGAAACTTCCCAGACCAAGTCATAGGAAGCCTTGCAACTTTCACCAGCAGCTCATGGAAGGCTTCCCCTGGAGTGAGTCAGTCACCATTGAATAAATGTGACTACCTCCCTGAGACTGCCATACTGTGAGGAATCCAAGAAAACCATGTCGAAAGGAAATGATGGCCCAGCCATAACTATTCTAGCTATCCTAGCACCAGACATAAGCCATCTTGGATCCATTCCCAGCAGACGTAACATGAAGAAGTACAAAGGACCCCAGTGAACAGCAAGAACAAAAGTCCTTTGTCATGGTCCCTGCCATATGATCCCAGCTGTTCAAGCTTCTATGGCTATGGGCCTAGTCATTGTGGACTAAAGAAGAGCCAACCCCACTGTACTCTGCCTAAATTTCTAAACCACAAAATAGAACAATAAAATGGTTGTTTTATACCACTAAGCTTTAGGTTGGTTTTTTACATAGAAATACGTAACCAGTATAGGTTGACATGCAAGTTGTGCTTATACCTTTATTAATAAAGAACCCTCATAAATGGAATTGGTGCCATCATAAAAGACTTGAAAAAAACTCTCTTGCCTCATCTACCATGTGAGAACATAGCAAAAAGGCACTGTCTATGAGCCAGAAAATGGACCTTTACCACACACAGAATATGCTTTTATCTTGGAATTCCTAGCCTCCAGAACTATGAGAAATAAATTTATGTTTTCTATGAGTTACCTAGCTTATGGTATTATATTCTAGCAATGTGAATGAACTCAGACTGAAAATGGGTACTGAGAAGTGTGGGTGCTGCTGTAACAAATACCTAAAAATGCAGAAACAGATTTGGAACTGGGTAATGGCCTGAAGCCAGAGATTTTTGAGGTGCATGTTATAAAAATTCTATATTGCCATGAACAGATTATAAAGGGCAATTCTGGTGAGGACCCAGAAGGAGAGGAGGATGGCTGTAGAGAGAGCCTCCCTCTTCTTAAGAGAATACATAAGTGATTGTGTACAGAATGGTGGTAGAAATATGGAGGGTAATGGTTCTACTGATGAAGTCTCAGAAGGAAATGAAGAACATGTTACGGGACAATGTAGGAAAGGTGATCCTCATCATAAACTGGAAAGAACTTAGCTGAATTGTGTTCATGTCATTGTTGTTTTGTGGAAGGTAGAACTTGTGAGGAGTGAAATTGACTATTTGGCTGGGTAAATTTCTAAGCAAAATATTGAAAGTGCTTCTTCTCACCCGCTCTAGTAAAATGTGGGACAAGAGAAACAATTTTAAAGTGGAACTTCTAATTTGAAAAGAGTGGAACATAAATATTTGGAAAATTTTCAACCTATCTGTTTTACAAAGAATGAGAAAGGGTATTCAGAAGAGAACATCAAGAGTGTGGCCAAATGACTATCTGATACTAGTCAGCCATCTAAACAGAAGCCAGGACCTATTGTCCAAAACCATAGAAGAGTAATTCTGAAGGCAATTCAGAAATACTTAGAGGTACCACCTCCATTACAAGCTCAGAGTGCAAAAGCCTCAGTGAGCACGCCGCCATGGTGGTGAGCCTTCATCAGGGCAATGTCCAGAGAAGCCGTGGGAGTGGGCTGCGACCCCAGACTGATAGAGCCACCAACATGCAATTCCTGCCAGGGTAAACATAGCAGGAAGCCTCCGTCTATGAGCCAGAAAGTAAAGCCCTCACCAGACATTGGATTTGCCTTATCTTGAACTTCCCTGTCTCTCGAATTGTGAGAAATAACTATCCATTGTTTGTAAGACATGACATTTTGCTATAGCAGCCTGAATGGACTAAGACAATGAGACTTCAATGATGAATAAGTCTGTAATGGTGGATGAAATTTTGAATAACTAGAGTGTAAAGAGTAAAGAGAACAGTGAATAGATATGTAAGAGAGACAGAAACTTAAAACACCACAGGCAAAATTGCAAAGCAGGTATTTTGCAAAATATAGCTAATTTCTTACCACATTGATATAAAGTTACTTTCAAACTTGTACTATTCTGGATAGTGAAAGTTGATGCCGAGGTAGAGGCATGAAAAAGACAAACATGTTAAATATTTTCAATAGCTATTAACATTTTATGGGCAAAAATATGGGAAAATAAAAAACAAATGAATAAATTTTGACTATAATGGAAGAAGTATATGAGAAGTTGACAGCAAATGAATTTCAATAGATGCTTTCTAATCACAGAAGGCTCTGAAAACCAGTCAAGAGCTTAGCTTAATAAAATAGAAAATAGGGAATTAATAGAGAAACAGAACCAACAGGATGTATACACACACACACACACACAGAGAGACAGAGGGAGAGAGAGAGAAACAGACAGACAGAGGGAGAGAAAGAATCTGATGGGGTATGCCGGCAGACTGGAGACTCAGGGAAGAGCTGCAGTTGCAGTTCAAGGAAGTTTGCTGGTGAGATTCCTTCTTGCTGGGGAGGAAATCAGTCTCTATTCTATTAATGCTTTCAACTGATTGGAGGCCAACCCACATTATGGAGGGCAATATGCTCTACTCAAAGTCTACTAATTTAAATGCTAATATCATTGAAAAGGCATCTTCATTGAGATGTCCAAAATAATGTTTGACGAAATATCTGGATACCATGGCCCAGCCAAGTGGACATAAAAAATTAACTATCACTGGGAGCAATTGAAAATTTTTAAGGAGGGTGATAATGTGATGAAAAAGTGTTTGAGGAAGACTTTTATAAAATATTTTGCATGTTGGTTTAAAAGAGGGAGGCATTAAAATAAAATAAAATAAAATAAACAATCAGTAAGGCTACGGAGTTTTTAGAACCTGGCTGAGAAGAGTGATGGAGAGGGTTAGATAACATGGCCTACATAACTGCTTTTTATTTAATGGAGATATTTAAAGTAGCATGCTAAAAATTATCAAATAATCTGGTCAGATTCCACTATATTATTTATTTTATGATTGTAGCAATACTTTAAATACGTCCCAACATTTCTAGGCGTTGAGGGCAGTATAATATAGAGGCCACAGGCTTTGGAATAGAGTTGGTTTGAATTCAAGCTTTGTCACTTATCTGCAAGTTTCATAAGTCCTGTTAGCCTCTTTCCTCCTCTAAAAATGAAAGTATTAATGCCTATCACAAAGATTAAAGAAAAATAATGTAGTTAAATATTCAGAATAGCATAGTCAGTTTCAGGATACTGCAATAGCATTAAACTCATTTAAATTCTATAAATTCAATTTTGCAGGCTTTGCAAAAACAGAAAAGCAAAGAGAGAGAGAAGGGGAGAGAGAGAGAGAGAGAGAGAAGGGGGAGGGAGAGAGAGAGAAAGAGACTCATTGATTCAGGGATAGTCCCTGGTTCAAATTAGATCCTGACCTCCACTATCCCAGAGGAGGTCACGACTAAAATGCAAAGAAAAAAAGGAGATAACTCCTGGATTTTGACTACACAAGGACCTAAATCCTGGAGGTTTAAGGATAGCACAACAGCTTTTCAATGGTGATTTTGAGTCTACTAGATTTTTTTGTTTGACTTGCTGATTTTAGAACCCAATTCCTGTTTAAATTGAACTCCACCGTAAATGTGTTGTAGAGATTTAATTTCAAATCTTTCATAGAGCAGCCACTCAAGAAAAGAAGTTAAATCCTATTACAGCCAATATCAATATAGTCTCTGGATATGCCTAAATCTGACAATCAGCATACTGTATTCTGACATGTCTCAATGTTGGTGATGGCGATGTGACCTCAGCTGAGATCCTTGCAGCCATCTAATTAGACAGAAGCCATCTTGCAGATGAGCGTGGTAATGTTTCCCCTGATCTGCACTAACATTTGCAACATCCTGGTAGTTCTTTTGTTACAAAGGCTATGATCATTAGGTGACTTATTATATTGAATTGAACTAGGAAATTTTTTCCAAAAATGAATAAATACGTAACATTTGCTAGTCAATTCTTCAGGAGTAAAATAAGCCCTGTCTGGGCAGACACACTGCTATATCATCTGATGCAGTCATTTTATTTCTCTTCAGACTTTTATTGTTTTCTATACACAGATAATATATATATCTCTTGATTTGCTTTGTTAGAGACTGTAAATGAAACTTCACAAAACCATCTTCAAAATCATGTAGTGAAACAAGAGTTGGAAACATTTTTTTTCTCCTTACCATCATTGTTGCTTTCAGTTGAATAAATGTACATTTCTTGCTGACTGCAAGAAAAGCCATTAAAAAGCTGTTCCCAGCTAAAAGGTTTCAACACACAGGGAATTATATCACCAGCTTTATTTTCCCCCCTTAGCAGAGACAGACGTGGTTATAATAGCCAAATCAAAGAACATTTGTTTGAATGATCTGTAATCAGCACCGCTGTTGTCCATTGAAGTTGTGAGCAGTTCTACATCCATAAAAGTCTTCTACCTGGAAAACTGCATGTGTTACTTTCAATTTAAGCACAATTACTATAATGTTAAAATTTTCTTAAAATAAAATAATGGAAAACTATCATATTAACAAGTCTGTCAACTGAATGCAGTATGATGGTCAAAAATGCAGTCTGAATAACAAATATCAAACACATATAGTAGAAGAGAAACAAACAAAAGAAACCCAGTAAGTTCAGTGGTGGACTGGAACAACCAGGCAGAGTATGATCGAAGAATACTAGAAATTTGTCACATTACTACATGATTTTTCCCTCTAAGCTACACAATTTCATTATAGAAAATTCAGGTAATGCCTCTTTATCATCTTATTTGTAACACATTGCTTGAGTTCTCATTTTAAAATAATAAGAAAAATATACAAATCAATGTATTTCTAATTGTGACCAATCTAATCAGCTAACGTAAACATTTAACTTGGGTTGTCAGGAAACTTGCCTAATTTTATGCTGTGCCAGAAACTGTACCAACGTAAATTATTTGGGAAGAATAATATTTGCATAGCACTTTAAAATTTACAAAATGCTTTTACCTAAATTCTCATTTTATCTTCACAATAATCCTGTGAAGTAGTGAGTGAGGTGGTCAGAGTCACTATTTTCCAGGGGATAATATATAATTGATTTATAATCATATACTCTCTTTCTCTGTCAACTTGACTCCTTTGAACCATTATTTTTCCTAAAAGATGCAGACTTTCCTGAAGATGAACATTCATCCTATTGGGACAGTTTCCCCCTTAGGTTACTTCTCAGTGGGCAGTAACATTGATATATACATTGCTCTTGAAGTATAATATATATTAAAAAAAGAAACTTCTGTAAGATAGTTCTCTAGGAAGAGTTGAATAGCACAAGAACAGGAAATATCCCAATTGTGTAGATTTGCAAGAAGTGGGATATGTTTCCATGTAGGGAGTTTTCTAAATTAACACCTTCTAATTAGCTACGAGGTATTACAGTTCCATTGAATTTAGAAATTGAAGGGGGAGAAGGACTCAATATCTTTTATCCTTTACCAAATGTGTTTGTTACATTATTTTTTGAACATGTTTTAAAAATTAAAGTGAATTTTTGCAGTAAGAAAATCATCAGTGATTTAAATGAGAATAAGAGCGATATTGCTCTGGCTGAATGTCATTTTTTTTTCATAAAGTCAGAATGCTGACCACAATATTTTCCACTCTAGAAAAATAAAATCAAATAAGATTAACTGGTTGTGTTGCATTGAGATTAATGTGGGTGGAAACGAATGGTTTGGAATTCAATTTGGTTTTGGTAAGCGACATTGCTTATCTTAAATCTCAGGAGTTGACTAAATTTGGTTTTCTTCACCTCCAATTCCATTAAGAATCAGAATATGTAGAAATACATGTTTGTATAATCACACATATACCTGAATTTAAATAAATTATAAAAGAAAGGCAATGTTTTATAAACCTGAAACATGGGAATTACAAGTTTCAAATGATTCTGGCTTTATCCAAAAGTGCTTTCATAGAACTATGAAAAAAATGATTCAAATGTAAATGGTTTACAATCAATTTTTTTTCAAATGCAAATAGTATTATCTTATTATAAAATAATATATTATTTTGTGAATATTTCAGGGAATATTAAATAAGCATGGGGAAGATGAGTATATAGAAGTATTAAAAAAGTCACCAATAATCTCATTACATAGTAACAATTTCTTGTAACATTTTGTTATAATCCTTGCAAAATTTCTATAACTTCTACATTTTGCAATTGTGTCATTAAAGCTTTAATATTCACAATGCAGTGCAGGGCAGTAAGAAATACAAACTAAAGAAGCAGAAGGATGGGCAGAAGAAGTAGAAGCATTTAATGCCAAGACAAGTTTCATGCTATAAATCAAGCAAGAGTTTTAAAGCAGTTGAAGGTATGACACCATCTGCTCCTATTCCAGATGTGTCCAGGTAAGAAACAAGAAGCTTTATCTTGTGACTGTGAAATGTCTGAGTTCATATA
This sequence comes from Hylobates moloch, assembly GCF_009828535.3. Lineage (NCBI taxonomy): Eukaryota > Metazoa > Chordata > Mammalia > Primates > Hylobatidae > Hylobates > Hylobates moloch. The sequence goes on along the minus strand of NW_026652288.1, from coordinate 63,453,855 downwards.
AAGCTTATATTAAAAAAAGAGCACACAATCTCCTAACATTTTAAAGAGATAAGGAATGGAAGTATATTATTTTATTACTGACTACTTTTAAATTTACAAACCACAGGTCTAGTAAATTGTTACTTTCTTAGTCAATTATTTTCTATCAAATACCTAAGCTTAGAGTTTATCAGCTTATGCAGTGAAAGCACATCTTTTATGAAAACTGACAATAGTCTGCAACTATTATGATAGACCTTATGATTAACTCCTGAGCAAGTATTTAAATAGATGGTTTTTTTTAAATCAGAAGTTTATTTTCTCTGTTATAGTCCTCTAACTCTTTCTTTATATTTATTAGGTTCTATCACGTTCTGTGTGTTATGCAGGGTATCATCTTGTTTGCCAATTCCAAATCCCTAGAATGCCCCAGAGAGGAATCTGCCTTCCTTGTTAGCGTTGCACTTGTCTTCATTCAATCCTTTAGTCACATCGGCAAGTGAACTAACTCTTCCCACTGAATGGGGGTGCAATACTTATTTGAGTTGAAATAGTTACCTAGCATTTCCCTTCACTTCCACAAAGTGTAGTATTTTGTGTATACTAGAGGAGAGCAATAGCAAAGTGTGGTCATGTGGCTATTCCCATCTTTGGTTTCATAACAAGGTAGATTATTAACTGATACAGAGTAAGAGGTCAAATATTGATCCTTTAGGATTACAGGTTTACAGCAAAGGATGGATGGACTACCACAAAAGAAAGAGCCTCAGGGAGCAGCAGGATATGGTGGCTTGTTTTGTAATCAGAGGCAATTTACAATGTAGGAAGCCATAGGACTCTATTAGCCACTGGTGAAAGTTTTTTTTCAGAGCCTGCCATAAAGCCACTTGGACTTGGTTTATACCCTAGAATTGTAGAAGGAGATAACCTGAGTTATTCACTAGACCTTGACTCAAATATGTAGCAAAATTAATATTATTACAAATGCAAATAGTACCAAGAGAAAGGAAAAATCACCATTCTGTTATCAGGAAGGCACCTTTTGCTACTAAGACTTTTCAAAACAACTGTTTACTTACTGATATATCTGAGATGATGATTGACCAATTAGAGGATAGTCTCAGTCTTAAATTCTACAGGTTATAGTTCAATTGATCTTTTTCACACATTAAAAATAATGTTAGCTCTATTTGTGAAAGGTTACTTTTTCAAAAAGAAAGTTCTCTGTTCCCTGAATAAAATGCACCCTTCCTAGTTTTAAGATTATTTCTTCATCTGTGCGTTTTCTCCAATACCTTCTACATTCTTAAAGGCTTGTTTTATTAATTAGAGTTTTTCTTTGTATCTTTAACTTTTATCTCTTCATGGGCCCCATTTACTCTTCCTGTAAGTATGTCAGGTTTCCTTTTCTCTAAAGAAGCTTCTTCCCAACTCTCTTGAGGTACTGTCTTAACATCTTCTGGTGTTTTCATGACCATCTCTACAGTTAAAATGCTTGGCTGTCATTGCCTGCTCTTTTTTGTGGCTGATGAATACTTTCTGGCTTCAGGACCTGTAACTACGCTAGATTTTGTCTCAGGGTCACTGATGCCCCTTATGTACTGGATTCAGTTCTGTTCTTTGTCTTCACCCTTGTAAATTGGTCATGCACTTGATCCTTTTGACCAAATTGTGCTTCTCATCTCCGTCTCGCATGGGTTTCATGTTCCCGCACCTTTGAGTTCTCCTGTCACTCTTACTGGTTGCCTTCCTTTTCACTGTCTTTTTCTCTGCTGTTTCTTTACTTGTAAACATGTAAGATGTTGCTATCTTAACTCTTTTTCATTTACTTGCTTTATCTTCTCTTTCTGAGTGGTTGTGGCCGTAGGAGCTTTACCTTTGGCTCTATGCAAATGACTCCCAAATTCATGTACTTACTTATTTATTTTTGAGAAAGAGTCTGGCTGTGTCACCCAGGCTGGAGTGCAGTGGCACCATCTCAGCTCACTGAAACCTCTGCCTACTGGGTTCAAGTGATTCTCTTGCCTCAGCCACCCGAGTAGCTGGGACTACAGGCACACGTCAATGTGTCCAGCTAATTTTGTATTTTTAGTAGAGACAGGATTTTGCCATGTTGGCCAGGCTGGTCTCAAACTCCTGGCCTCAAGTAATCTGCCTGCCTCGGCCTCCCAAAGTGCTGGGATTACAGGCATGAGCCACTGCACCCAGCCCAAATTCATGTCTTTACTTCTACTGTGAGCTAGAAAGACAGACAGACAGACACACACACACACACAAAACACACACTTCCAGCTTCTAACTACATGTCAAACATTTTATTTTTCAACTCTTCAGGTTGGACTACTCTTGCCCTGGATTTCTAACCCATTTGTGTTAATGACTCCACTCTCTTGCCAATAGCTCAAGCTAAAAATGTAGGAGCCATTCCCTGTTCTTTAGGCTACTAAATCTGACCAATGCTAAATCCTGACAAGTTTACCTGCATACTGTCTCCCACCTTTTAATCTCTGTTGTTAATTCACTGATTCAACCCATCACTGCTTCTTTACCTGGCCTAAATATTCCATTAACCACTTGATCTGTCTTGAGGCTACTTTCTTGACCTTTCTCAATCCATTGTAAATACACTGACAGATCAAGGTCTTTTAAATGTGACTGGAATCATTTTGTTTCCCTGCTCAGAATTTTTCAGCTGTCCTCCACTTCTTATTGCATTCTTTAAAACTCTTTCACTTTATGTTACAGTCTTGTGTGCTTGGTGACATGAAATACGTTCTGAAAAACGCATTGCTTGGCGATTTTGACATTTTGCAAACATCATAGCGTGTACTTAAACAAACCTAGATGGTGCAGCCTACAGAACACCCAGGATATATGGTATAGCCTATTGCTCCTAGGCAACATATTTCTATAGCATGCTCCTGTAGTGAATGCTATAGGTAATTGTAACACAGTGGTATTTGTGTATCTAAACATAGAAAAGGTGCAGTAAAAATATGGTATTATAGTCTTATGGTATCACCATCATACATGCATCCAAAGCTGACAGAAGTATTCTTATATGACTGTATTTACCTCTTTTAACATTCTATAGAATTTACTTATGAGACTTCCATGGCAAATATCAGTTTCCACCATCTGTTATAACTACTTACGTCTATCTCTAATTTTTCCTGTTAGAAGTTTCTTAAGACCAAGGATCATGATTATAAGAGTTTTGATCCCTGACTGTACCTAGTATCATGACTTACACAAAGCAGAAATTTAATACATTGAAAATATAAATTAAGAATCCTTTGTGCATTTAGAGAATGGGAAATTGGGTGTAAGCAATAGAGCATTTAAATATGTTAACTGCCTTATTTAATATCATAATAAAATTCTGACAAAAAGCTAATATATTTTCTGATTTACTTTATACGTTACACTTACTTTGTAACTGATATCTAAAAATAAATTCAATTTTTTAATAATAAAGCAGCTTAAAAGGAGATAACTTTAATATTATCAAATTATAAAAATTAAAAATAGATAAGCTGAGATATTGGTAGAAATCCCAGATAATCACATTTTGATACACTATTGTTGGGAAAACATTTTGGTATACATTTTAACAATATATTTGAAAAGTCTTAAAAATAGAATACTCTCTGACCCAAAACCCCCCTTCTGTGAGTGTGTTCTATAAAAATAACATGGATTATGCTCAAAGATTTAGCTTTCAGGGTGTTTATTACAGCAATGTCAGTAATGTAACATTGGAAAAGATAAATGACAGACGTAAGAATTGAAAGGGAAGAGATAAGACTGTCATTACTTACTGGTGATTTGATCAACTATGTAGATAACCCAAGAGGTCAACAGATAAGCTATTAGTGCTAATGAGAAAATTGACCAAGTTTGCTGAATAGAAGCTCAACTAACAAAAATTAATAGCTTTCTTCTATGGCAATAACAATAAACAATACATCATTTGCAATAGCAATCTAACGTACCACAAAATAATAAATAAATCTTTATGGGAGAATGATTTGAAGAAATATAAATATATCATGACTGACTTTCAGATAATAAAACATACTAAAATTATAGTATGGGCACAATACTGACCAGAATAGACCAAAAAATGAAATCATATTAGTCTGTTCTCATGCTGCTATAAAGAACTGCCCAAGACTGGGTAATTTACAAAGAAAAGAGGTTTGATTTAAGAGGTTTAACTCACAGTTCTACAGGGCTGGGGATGTCTCAGGAAAGTTACAATCATGGTGGAAGGGGAAGCAAACACATTCTTCCATGGTGACAGGAGAGAGAAGTGAAGAGTGAAATCGGGAAAAGCCCCTTATAAAACCATCAGACCTCATGAGAACTCAATCACTATCATGAGAACAGCATGGGGGAACCAACCCCATGATCTAATCACCTCCCACAAGGTCCTGCCCCCAACATGTGGAGATTATAATAGGGATTACAATTCAAGTTGAGATTTTGGGTGGAAACACTACCAAACTATATCATTCTGCCTCCGCCTCCTCCCAAATCTCATGTCCTCACATTTCAAAATACAATCATGTCTTTCTAACAGTCCCCCAAATTCTTAACTCATTCCAACATTATCTCAAAAATCCAAGTCTAAAGTCTCGTCTGAGACAAGGCACGACCCTTCTGCCTATGAGCCTGTAAAATTAAACGCATGTTATTTACTTTCTGGGTACAATGGGGGTACAGGCATTGGGTAACACCTGTTCCAAATGGGAGAAATTGGCCAAAATGAAGGTGCTACAGGCAGGCACCATACAAGACCAAAATCCAGCAGAGCAGTCGTTAAGGCTTAAAGTTCCAAAATGATCTCCTCTGGCTCTATGTCTCATGTCCAGCTCATGCTGATGCAAGAGGTGGGCTCCCACAGCCTTGGGCAGCTCTGCCCTTGTGGCTTTCCAGGCCACAGCCCCACTCCAAGCTGCTTTCATGGGCTGGCATTGAGTGTCTGTGGCTTTTCCAGGTGCGTGGTGCAAGCTGTTGCTGAATCTACTGTTCTGGGGTCTGGAGGATGGTGGCCCTCTTCTCACAGCTCTACTAGGCAGTGTCACAGTGAGGACTCTGTTTGGGGGCTCTGACCCCAGATTTCCCTTCCACATTACCCTAGCAGATGTTCTCCATGAGGGTTTTACCCCTGCCCTAAACTTTTGCCTGGACATCCAGGCATTTCCATACATCTCCTGAAATCTAGGCGGAGGTTCCCAAACCTCAATTCTTGACTTCTGTACACTCACAGGCTTGACACCATGTGAAAGACACCAAGGCTTGGGGCTTTTACCCTTTGAAGCAATAGCCTGAGCTTTCCTTTGTCCCTTTTACCCACAGCTGGAGCTGAAGCAGCTTGGATTCAGAGCACCATGTCCCAAGGCTTCACAAACCAGGGGGGCCCTGGGCCCAGCCCAGGAAACCATTTTTCCCTCCTAGACCTCCAGGCGTATGATGGGAGGGGCTGCTGTGAAGGTCTCTGACATGCCCTGGAGACATTTTCCCCGTTGTCTTGGTGATTAACATTTGGCTGCTTGTTAGTTATGCAAATTTCTGCCGAGGGTTTGAATTTCTCCCCAGAAAATGGAATTTTCTTTTCTGTCACATCATCAGGCTGCAAATTTTCCAAGCTTTTATGCTCTGCTTCCTCTTGAAAGCTTTGCCACTTAGAAATATCTTCCACCAGATAGCCTAAATAATCTCTGTCAAGTTTAACGTTCCACAGATCTCTAGAGCAGGGGCAAAATGCCACTAGTCTCTTTGTTAAAGCATAGCAAGAGTGACCTTTACTCCAGTTCCCAACAAGGTCTTCATCTCCATCTGAGACCACTTCAGCCTGGACTTCATTGCCCATATCACTATCAGCATTTTGGTCTAAGCCATTCGACAAGTCTCTAGGAAGTTCCAAACTTTCCCACATTTTCCTGTCTTCTTCTGAGCCCTACAAATTGTTCCAACTTCTGCCTGTTAACCAGTTCCAAAGCCACTTCCACATTTTCAGGTATCCTTATAGCAGCATCCCACTACCTCAGTACAAATTTACTGTATTAGTTCATTCTTACACTGCTGTAAAGAACTGCCCAAGACTGGGTGATTTATCAAGAGAAGAGGTTGTAATTGACTCACAGTTCTACAGGGCTGGGGAGGGCTCAGGAAACTTACAATCACGGCACAAAGGGAAGCAAACATGACCTTCTTCATATGGTGATAGGACAGGAAAGTGCAGAGTGAAGAGGGGAAAAGCCCCCTATAAAATCATCAGGTGTCATGAGAACTCACTCACTATCATGAAAACAGCATAGGGAAACTGCCCCCACGATCTAATCACCTCCCACAAGGTCCTGCCTCCGACATGTTAGGATTACAATTTGGATTACAATTCAAGATGAAATTTCGGGTGGAGACACGGCCAAACCATATCAGAAATAGAAGACTCAAAACCAGATTAATATGTATGAGAATTTACATGTAAGGGTAGTAACACAAACGGATGGAGAAAGAATAAATCATTTAGATGTTAGTATTGGGAGGCTGAAGCAGAACCCGGGAGGCGGAGGTTGCAGTGAGCCAAGATCATGCCACTGCAGTCCAGCCGAGGTGTCAGAGCAAGACTTTGTCAAATAAATAAATAAATAAATAAATAAATAACCAAACTCTCCATTCTCATCCTCTACCCCATCCTGCTCCACAAGCATCCTTTCCCAACGACATTCTTTTGAATGCTCAGACAATAACCATGGTGTCATCCTTGCTTTTCTTCTTTCTCTCATTCATGTTAAAGTATAATTTTCCAAAGAAGAAAGCATAGTTGTCATGCAAGTATAAAATAAAATAAACATATGTCAAAGACACATTAAAGAGGGAACCAGTAAGGTGTATTTATAAGCTTGCTAACTAAGAAATAAATATTAGAAAAAGATTGATATGTTAGATGTGCAACTGGTTAGTATCCCATAGAGCAATAAAGTATAATTTGGGGGTTATCTTTTTCACTAGACAATGGTTATTTGAATATCTATTGGACAGACATCTCCAAATTGCCCTTTAATTTTACTAAACCTGGCACCTTTAATCCAAACAAAGTTCTTACACTGAGATAACATTTAAATGGGCCTTTGTTCCCATAAGACATTGAAAGGATATGCCATCCTTTCAATAAGGCCATCCACCTCTTGCCTTATTTCCCAAGTTTCACATAATTTTAATTAACACCCAACTTGCAAACCATCAATAAATTCTGTTGGTTCTAACGTAAAAACATTTTCGGGATTCAAATATTTCTCTCCGTTTTTGGTACCATCCTGATTCAGGTCCTCTCTTGCCTGGATATTTGCAAGTTTTCCCTATCTAGTCTCTCTGCTTTTTCCCTTGCTTTTCTAATTTATTCTCCATAGCAAGGGCAGAGTGATCCTGATCCATTAAAAACATTTGAATGGTTTATTGTTTCACTCAGAATAAAATACAAAGTCCTTACTTTTGTCTAAAAGATATGATCCTCTTATTCTGGCTAATTTCCCGATTTTATCTCCTCCATTCTACCTTAGTCTTCTTTCTTATTCTCTAAGAGGCAATTATCCTGCCTTAGGGATGTTCTTGCCTAGAAAGCTCTTATTCCTAGCAACTTACAAAGCTTCTATTACTAGCTTTCTGTATGGCTCACTTCCTCACTTCATTTGGGTCTCTCTCAAATGTTACTTTACAAGAGAAGCATTCTCTGATTTCCTGTTTAATAGACTCTCACTCCTTGCCCTGATTTATTTTTCTTTATAGCACTTATTACCACCAACATACTATAAATTTATGTTCATGTATTACCAGTTTCTCCCTCCTAGAATGTACATTGCATGGGAGTAAGAACTATATTTTGTTAATATAAGCTCAGTACATAATAGGTGTCAATAAATATATGTTGAATGAAGAAATAAATATAGAGTTCTTTCTTGGAAATAATCTCGTAGAGAGGCTTTCACATTTTCAGTAACCTAACCTACTAATTACCTGTTTCCTCCTTTCTATAAACACACAAACCCATTCTTGTATGAGTGTGCTCCTTTATCATAATTATAAAAGCTACCCCTTTTCAAATAAGTCATCTCATAAAAGCCACGATTTTTGTTTTGCTGTAACTCTTAGAATAGGCATTAAAGTCTGAGAAGAAGTCAAAACAATAGTGTCTAGGAAGCAGGGGAGATTGACTTTTCCATTTTGAAGACTCCCCAGTACCAATGAAGGTCTCATTAGTCCAGGTATCAACAGATTAAACGTACTTAAGGAAGTTCAAAACCCCATGATGATGAACTTCTGTTTCCTCTTCTCCTGCTACATTACCATAGGCCAGTGGCTCTCAGAGCCTTGTTTCAGGACCAGCAGCATCTACATCACCTGAGACACTGTTAGAAAATACAGATTTTCAGCCTCAACTCAGACCTGCTGATCAGAAACTCTGGGATGTTCAGCTCTTCCATCTGTGTTTTAGCAAGCCTTCCAGGTGATTCTGATGCTCATGTAAAGTTTAGAACCACTACCTTAGGCGGTTGGCCTCCATACCTGAAGAGGCAGTGGTGAAGTTAACTGTGCTTGAGTCAAGTGCCTCAAATCAAATCTTAGCTTTGTTGCTTTCTAGCTGTGTGACTTTAACTAAGTTACTTAACTTCTCTGTGTCTCATTTTCTTTGTATATGAACTGGAGATATTAATAGCACCAATCTTGTAGCTGTAGTATGAAGATTAAATTAATTAATACACCCAAGTGAAACACTTAGGACAATGCCTGGCATATGATAAGAAACAACTGCAAAGTAAATAAGCGTTGGTGTTACATACAAAAATTACATTATTGAATGCTTTTTGGTATGCTTTCTATACTAGCTTATACATTCTTTGAGGGAAAAATATATTTTATATTTCTCTATCCCCATAGAACTGAGCATATTATTGTTAATATTACAATCATTAACTGAGTGCTTATTATGTGCCAGGGAATGTGTTAAGAGCTGTAATATTTTGCTGTTGCCTCAAACTAAAAGAGAAGTCTACATTAATCTGCCCATTGCAATTATTTTTGCATTATTTTAGAAACTTCTTAAATGTCATAACCGATGAGTCTCAATCATTACTTATATAAAAATAAGCAAGTCACACAAATTGTAGCTCTTTTGTAGCCTATTTGAATTGTATGGAATTTGTGTGCAACTATACATTTATATATCTCATTAATTTGTTATAAAGAGCAAAAAAATGTTAATGTCAAGTCAAATTGCCTGTAAATGACTTAAGGAATATGTTAATGATCTTGCTCCAAATGAATAATTATAAAGCAGGTGCACTGGAGATATGATCATTTAACTGAAAGAAAACAGCTTCTAATGGCTTCAATAACCAAGATAATGGTGATATCAGATAAGCCTGTTAAACTCATCGTTCATGCCATTCATTTAATACACAAGAGAACTTCAGATGGAATCTCTCTGTGGACCCATTGTCCTGCTTATTTAAATAGCAGTTAATTTAAATACACACCCAAGTCAAAACTGCATTATTTCTAACACACCTCTTTCTAATAAACTATATTCTCCAATAGCAGAACCCCTGTCTGGAGAAACATGTCTGTATATTTATATAGGCCCCATTCTTTTGCTGTTGAGATTTATCCCCCATTAGTGTTAAAGGCACAGGAAATGCAGAAGACTGGCAGTACAACTTTTTGACCAAGGCCCTAAAAGTTAGCTGCCACCATGTTCCCCAGAGTCTAAAAGGAATAGAAACTAGTGGATTTAAGCAAAGTTGACAAAATTTTGATTTGCTGTGTTGAGGACCCTTAGTTGAAATGAACATAACTCACACTTCTGAAAACAAACTACATTTAATACCAATGGTTACAAACATACATAGAGAGGAAAAATGGATGTAGGTGTCTAGGTCATTTCATTTGAATTTTGAACTTTTTCTTCTCATCAGGACTCTGGTTATAAGTGAGAGGAATCAAACCCCAACTGGCTTAAGCAGAAAAAGGAATTTATTGACTCAAATATCTGAAAAGTCCAGGGTTAAACTGATTTCAGCCATGGCTAGACCCAGGTGCTCAAGACTTTCCTCTGCCAACTGCTTGTCTTCCAGAAAAGCTTTTTGTAATGGAATAAGAGAGCCATAGCATATACCGCCTGTCACCCTAAAGATCCACATGAAGCCAGCTTAATTTCAGCTGAAAAATGATGTCTTCCCCACTTGATTGATTGGGCAGAGAATTTCTGATGAAGAATCTGACTTGTCTAAATTAGGTTGTATGCCTGCCTCCAGGCAGGGGTGCAAGGAAACAGGGCTATCTTTTTTTGCACTGAAACATGGAATCAGTACCCCACATAAAAGTGGCATTTCGTTTACTAAAAGAAGTGGAAAGAGATGCGGGGATCCTCAACATATTCCTTTGCATTTCACGGTGGATTTTCTCATATATATGTACCCCCTTCTTTTTTCTTACGTACGTACTTTATTTTATTTTAGTTTAGTTTTGAAACAGGGTCTAACTTAGTGTCGCCCAGGCTGGAGTGCAGCAGTGCAATCTCCGCTCATTGCAGCTGTCACCTCCTGGGCTCAAGTAATCCTCCCTCTTAAACCTCTCAAGTAGCTGGGACTACAGGTGCACACCACCACACCAGGCTAGTTTTTGTAATTTTAGCAGAGATGGGGTTTCACCATCTGTGGTCTCGAGGCGAGTCTGGTCTCAAGTGAACCTGCCTCGGCCTCCCAAAGTGCTGGCATTACACTCATGTGCCACCATGCCCGGCCACATATATACTTTTAGATACATAATACACAGCAACTTCATCATATAGACTCTGAAATATGCGCTCCCCCTTCGCTGGTGTGCTGTTTGAATTCTGCATTTATTTCTAAGTTTAGGAGTTCTCTAGTTTATGTGCATCATGTCTTCTGGTCAAGACATGGCTCCTCATAGCATGGTGAACCATGGCTAACAGCTCTATTTTAGGGTTTGTTACTTGCACACAATGTTCATGACATTATGATTCCTAATTGCAAATGACAAGTCTAGTTCAGAAGTAGGCTGTCTTTGTCCTTAAGTAACGTCCTCAGAGCTCCATCTTTTCGACAGGTTCTCCCTATATGGTCAGTATCCAGCTATTGATAGCTCAGGTCCCACCTCCTAATAGCTTTTCAGTCTCAGTGTAAATGGAGTTGAGGATTAAATGAGATTAATGCACACAAGAGCTGATCACAGTGTCCAACATATAGAAAGTTCCCAATAAATGATGGCTTTTTATATTGCAACTCTTGTTATTCTATTGTCATCATCATCATCGTCATCATCAACATCATCATTATTATCATCATTTCTTGATAGCTTGTGGCAGGCAAGTCCGAGAATTGGCTTGACCTAGGTCATGTGATCATCTTGTGGTAGGAGGGAAGGGAATTAAAGTCTATTCGTACTCAATCAAACCTAGAGAATGGATTACCCCAGGCTAAATGGGGGTAATCTATTTCTAAAAGCAGAAATAACAAATGTCAGGCAAGCAAGAACAACATACATCCACTACGTTTCCCTAATCAACTACCTGGCCCATTGAATATTTGTTTTTGCTAAAGATTTTTTTTTTTTTTTTGAGACAAGAGTCTTGCTCTGTTGCTAGACTGGAGTGCAGTGGTGGAATCTTGGCTCACTGCAGCCTCCGCCTCTCGGGTTCAAGCGATTCTCCTGTTTCAGCCTCCCGAGTAGCTGGGACTACAGGCGTGCGCCACCATGCCCTGCTAATTTTTTGTATTTTAGTAGAGATGGGGTTTCACCAAGTTGGCCAGGATGGTCTCGATCTCCTGACCTCGTGATCTGCCCACCTCAGCCTCCCAAAGTGCTGGGATTACAAGCGTGAGCCACTGCACCTGGCCTGCTATAGATTCTTAAAATTTGCAAATTTGCAAAAGTTTTCTAATATCAAAGTTTGAAGCTCTGGAAAACTAACCTCAGTTGGATTAATTAGACATGACCGTTTAAAGATGTTATTGATATTGGTAACAAAAAGACTTGGTAGGATTAAAGTGTGTGTTTCCTAGTTTGCAAGCTTCAGCTAAATTTTATATCAATGTATTTTTCTTTAGAAGTCATTTTCAGACAGAGGTATTGGTTTAACTTATTCCAATGTAATACGATTTTTTACAGGTAAAATTAATATAGATAATATGATCTATACGTATATTCTTCTGTTTCCAGCATTTTCTTTTATGAGTTACTTAAACTATGATACTACAAGGAAGAGGGGAACAAACAACAGTATTGTGAATATATCTGCTCTGAAGCATAATAAAACAGGTGTACCTTAATAGGTCTACCAGGAATGTTTTAGCTGTTAGCATCTTTTAAATGCTTCTGCTGAGAAACCATGTTTTCATAACAAGGTTGGTGAGTATTAAACCTGTGATAGTTCTTTCTGGGATTACTATAATTTACAAAAACAATAAAAACCTGCTAAAAACATTTATATATTTTTAAATGTTGTAATCTAGGGATCCCACTGATATTTGTGGTGAAAGATTTGCCCAAGGCTACATAACCCTGCTTGTACATTGCCAGGACTGCAATCTGTTTTATGACAAAACAGATTCATTTATCTCCAAATAAATAAATTACTTTTGTGAACATTCAGAAACATTTGCATAATTAGGCTGTAAGATCTTAGCAGTCTTTTTCATAATAATTAAACTAATCTAATCTTGGACAGGGTAAACAGACTTACTAGGATGAGAGCAGCAGCCTTCAGGCAAGGAACTTACCGCATTCTACAGGAACTGTAAGGCTGATGATGTTTGTTAATTATGCAGAGCTTTTACTCCCCAGTAATAGCAGCGTTTGTATTGCCTGAAGCTTAGCTAGCTACTCCCAGGCACATAAAATTACACTCTGCTTTTTTGACATTCTTCTAAAAAAAAAAAAGAAGATACTTCAAAATGAGTACATGCTTTCAACAAGGAGGGCATTAGCTTTCCACTGATGGAATCTTTATTTGCCTACAGTTGGCCCATTCTTCAGTCAGGTGATCTTGACTATCTTTAGAGCTGGAGCTTTTCTGACTGTATACAGATACACAGAGCTGAGGTTTAATAAAAAAGCAACAAAATGAATGACTACATTTCAATCCTTGGAACTTCCTGGAATCCCAAGTTCGAAAAATAGGCATTCTAGTCAATGTCATTTTGAAGACGCTCATTTTATTTACAATTATTAAGTGGGAACTTTGTAATAATTAAATTAATGCAAATTAATGTTTTGCAAAATTTCAGTGATTTATAAAAATATCTCTTCATCAGACAGATCGGCTCATGTATTGGTTTTAATGATGACTTAGCTGGAGGGAACCACTGTCTATCTTTCTGCCTATAGCTAGTGTATTTACCTTAAAGATGTAAAACTGAAAAATGAGTTGTCAAACAGATAAGATGAATTTCACCAAATTAATTGACAAAAATTTTACGTAATACTTATTATATATCCCACTGCTATAGAAATGTACTCCACCATATTTTTTTTCAAAGGGAATCTAAATAACTGATGACTCAGAAAACAAGTCCTGGGAACATCAGTAATTAGGAATTTATAAGTGGAGTAAATGTTCACTGGGGATACATATGACACAGCAATATTTAATGTATTTATTCTTGTTCATATGAAATGTTGAATAAATGTTGTTGCACTAATTGTCAGAAAAGTGATGGTATTATCTGTCCTTTACGTGTTATCTCTTAGTTTTGCCTATAATTTATTAACTTATGCATAATGTATTTTATTTTCACTTGGATTTACATGGGCTCCCAGTATGATTATTTATTCTAGAAATGTTCAAACCTCACAGCGCATTTAATTAAGACATCACAAGCCACTCTCTCCATGGGAAGAGATTTGTGATGTCACAAGCACAGGCCATATGAAATTGACAATCAGAAACTACAAATTAAGGATGAAAGAAAAAGTGCCTTGTAAATTCAAATGTGGGGGGAAGAGAGTGGGAAGTATAAGGCAAAAGGAAGCAATTCATCATTTTTTCTCAAAGAAGCTATCCTACAGTAAAAATGGAAGCAATGTTCTCTACTCGGTCTTTTACAAATTACATTTTTGATAACTTAGCAGTTCATTAAAATACTTATTAAACATTTTGCATTAAACTCACCCATTTAGCCATGAACTGTTTTTTGAGTTTTTTGTTTGTTTGTTTGTTTTTGAGATGGAGTCTCGCTGTGCTGCCCAGGCTGGAGTCAGTGGCGCGATCTTAGCTCACTGCAACCTCTGCCTCCCAGGTTCAAGCGATTCTCCTGCCTCAGCCTCCCAACTAGCTGGGACTACAGGCATGCACCACTACGCCCAGCTAATTTTTGTGTATTTTTAGTAGAGATGGGGTTTCACCATATTGGCTAGGGTGATCTTGAACTCCTGATCTCGTGATCCGCCCGCCTTGGCCTCCCAAAGTGCTGGGATTACAGACGTGAGCCACCGCACCTGGCCAGCCATAACTATTTTAACTAAAATTACTTTCTTCTTTTATGTTTAAATATCTTTAATCTCTCATATTTTATTAAGATTATATTTTTCTTTTGCTACTTTTAGAATTTCCCTTTCACGACTTTTAGAAATCACAAACATAACCATATATGATCTCTATTCTTTCTTTCCTTTAATTAAATGAGTATTTACTTAATATCAAGATTAAAATTACTATTAATTTTTTTCTAATACCTTTACTCTTTGCTTAGAATCACAATTTTTATGTTATTCAAAATACTACATTTTTTCCATGTTTTAAGAGCAATTGTAGATAACTTTTGCAAAAAAGAATTTATGTTTTTGTTTTTAAGAAATTATTCATTTTTCTTTTTAAGTTAAGGTAGCTGGGCCATAGAGAAATTCATTTACCTGTCTTATTACACAGGAAAACTGGAAGTGAGATCTAGACCTACTTAATTCCAAAGCCTAGGTTTCTTGTCTTACTGCCCTTCTCATTGATAAGTACCTTAGCCATCTTCGTCTGAATCATTTTTCAGCCTCCTACTTGGTTATAATAACAGCTGTCTCCAAATTTTGTTGATCTTATACTTCTATTAACACATTTTCTGTGGGGTAACACATCCTGAATATATATCTCTTATTTATTTTAAAATTAGGTATATGCTCTACTATCATTAGTATATGATGAATATTAAATACTGAATTTTAAGAGTGTGACTTGTAAGAATTATTTGAACAAAAGGAGAAACACGGACTTAATCTCATAACCCTTTGCCCTCACACCCAATTAGGACAAACTTTTGTGCTCTTTTCAAGAATGTTTGCAGAGTGCATTATCTTGGAAGATAGAAATGAATTTCTTTCTGGAGCACAGGGAAGGTTTGTTTGCTGTCCAGTAAAATAATGTCTATCTCCAGAGCAAAGGTCAGGCAGTTTTTGCTTATAGCTCATTATAAAAGATGGATGTTTCCCAACTTGGGCTGTTCGTCTGTGATACAAATGCACTGATGATGCAACGACTGTCTGGACTGCTCTGGATAGCCCCAGTGGAACTTGGGGAGTGAGTGGGAACTAACATGAACATGAACTTCATGCTGTCTCCTGTGCCATAATTACTAAAGACTTTTTCTGTGAACCAAAAGTCTCTTTGTCTTCTGCCAGTCTCTATAAAACCTTGGCAAGCTACTTTTTTAGTTTGAAAGCAGGGTAAAACCTTAGATTCTGAGATTTTTCACATTGACAAAAAAGGAAAATTTGATTAGTTATTTTAAAACTCAATTATATTGTACTTTCAAAGCACAATGTGGATAATTTCACAGTGTCTTGAATTATGAAATAATTTGAAAGGCCCATTCATTATTTTGGGACAAAACACAGCTCAAGAGAAGTATATATTTTACATTATTGAAGTTGAATTAAACACAAATTCTTAGTCTGGGAGAGGAAAATATAGATCATAAAGTTAGACCCGTGTTTTTCATCTGGAGGCAATTTTGTCTGCACCCTTCTACCCCAGGATACTTGGCAATGCCTGGAGACATTTTTGATGGGTACAACTGTGATGGGGGAGGAGGGGGTTGCTGCTAGAATCTGTTGGGTAAAGGTTAGCAATACTGACAAACATCCCTCAATGCACAGGACAGCCCTTACAACTTAGAATTATCTAGTCCAAAACGTCAATAGTTCCAAGGTTGAGAAACCCCAAGTTAAACAAATCAGGAGAATTGAACTAAAATGGGGGGGGATGAGAAGTCTATCTCATAAGTAGGCAGCTCTTGGAGGAGTACCATATAGGCCTTAAGTATGAAATCAAGCCAGAACTTGATTTCAAATTCATGGAGTTAACAATAAGATGCCAAGGATGAAATAATGCAGTGGAAATTGTGAAGAAAAATGAAAATTATTTGGCAACCACATTCACAAACCTTTACCTTCACAACAAAGCTGCAGTGTAAAAAAGCATCCTTCTCTTTATCAGTATTATCTCCATCATCATCAACATCATCATCAACTCCACATAAAGATTGAGGAAATTAAACCTGAGGGAAGCCAAAAGTTCTGCTGTGGGTAAAATGGTATCAAACAGCATCATGCTACAGAGAAATCTTTTGTGAAGAGTCAATTGCTGGGGCAAAGTTCATTGCCATAAGAAATTGCCACAGCCACCCCAACCTTCAGCAACCACCACCCTGATGATTCAGCAGTTATCCACATTAAGGCAAGACTCTCCACCACCAAAAGTATTACAACTTGCTGAAGTTTCAGATGATCACTCGCATTTTTTAGCAGTATTTTTAATTAAGTTATTAGGCGTGCAATAACACACTTAGAAACAATGTTTAGACACAATGCTATTGCACACTTAATAACTGTAAACTGTATACTGTAAACATGGACTTGGAAGCCAAAAACTTTGTGTGACTCGCTTTATTGCGATATTCACCTTACTGGGATGGCCTGGAACCAAACCTGAATTATCTACTAGATATGCCTGTACTGACTGTGAGAAGGAGCTCTCTGAGAGAAGTAGCTTGTAACCAATAAAACAGGTGTATTTAAAAAAAAAAAAAAAAAAAAGACCAATAAAGTTTGCATTGCAAATTAATTAGGCTTGAAGATTGATAGTTACAGTCTACAGGAAATAACTTTAAACTTTTGAGTCCAAGTGTATACACAAAATTCTTATAAATAATTTCAAAAGACATTTAAAAGAACATAGAAAGATAACTGGTGGGATATAAGACATGATATGGGTGTAATCTGAAAACTGAGTCCCTACTCAAAAACAATGGGTGTGGATTTATTTTAAATTAAATATCTTAATGTAAATTCTCAGCCTTCAGTTTCATCATAAAAACTTTAAAATTTTAGTACTGCTTAAAAATGAAATTTCTGAGTAAATAACCTTTATGATAAGATAAAAAAATCCACTTTTCACAAGTACTATTAAACATCAGTTCACAATCTCTCTTCAACTAGGAATTATTAGCCAATACCAAAGCATATCTAAATATCAGAAATGAAATTTTAATGAAAAAAATGCTATGTAAGGATTGCAATTTTTATAAATTAAATATGTGTGAGTTATGATCATCTGTCTTTACAATAACCATAATTTGTTAATGCTCAAAGTACCATATGCATGTAGGGCAAAGTTCATTTTTATGAATAATTGAAATAAATCCATATTTCAAATGGTCTTTTTCATAATTTTCAATTTTTTAGCCAATTTCTTGGCTATTCTGATTAAATCCCAACTGTATACCTTTCAAAGACCTGATGTTTTACTAGAGACAGCTCTGCCATTTTCATATTGCTTAGCTGTGCTTGAGTTATCAATATAATTGTCAATCTTTTTAATTCAGCATCCACTTTGTGCAGGTTAGTAGAGTCAAAATTAGCTTCTGCAACTCACATCCATGTACTGAGGTAAAACACACTGCAGAGTGGTGCAGTATGCTGAAAGGAGACAAAGAAGTAAGCTCTCCCAGCCCATGTCCACGTACCGTGGGTGTTCAATTTTCCTCATGCTCATTTATCACATTATATAAAGAATATACGTCCATCTGACACAGACACATTGACAGTGTCAGGGTCACTCTAAATATTAAATAATGATAAAATTTTCTATCTTATATTAGATAAAAATGAATAATAAAGAAGGTCTCAACTCTCACATATCAAGACTCCATCTCTACAAAAAAAACAAAACAAAAAAGCATTCAGTTAGCCAAACATACTGGTGCACGCCTGTAGTACTGGCTTCACAGGAGAATCGTTTGAACCCAGGAGTTCCAAGTTATACTGCACTGTGATTGCAACAATAGACTTCAGCTTGGGCAACAGAGCAAGAGCAAGACTCTGTCTCTCTTTCTTTTTTCTTTTTTTTTTTTTTTTGAGACAGCGTCTCACCCTGTTACCAAGCTGGAGTGCAGTAGTGCCATCTAGGCTCACTATAGCCTCCTCCTCTCAGGTTCAAGCAATTCTCCTGCCTCAGCCTCCCAAGTAGCCGGGATTACAGGCACCCGCTACAATGCCTGGCTAATTTTTTGTATTTTTAGTAGAGATGGGGTTTCATCATGTTGGCCAGGATGTCCTCCATCTCTTGATTTCATGATCCTCCTGCCTTGGCCTCTCAGAGTGCTGGGATTACAGGCCTGAGCCACCGCACCCTGATGAGACTCTGTCTCTTTAAAAAAAATAAAAATAAGGTGGTCTCATATTTTCTTCCTGCAACCCAACCGATTACCTTTTATACCCTTTGGTCCTGCATCTTATTTGGAAACTGCTAAAATGCAGGTGTGCTAGTCATCAGTTCGTTTATACTCAAATTCATTACATGCACCTTCTTTCTTTTCTTTACCACATTACAATACATTTCTGAGGCCCCTTACTCCTTCTAGGACTCCAAGACTTACAAGATAGTCTTGATTATGGAAAAGTGGTAGTTGGAGAGAAGTCAAGATATTTGTCTCCCTCTTTCTGTTTCCTTTGGTGTCCCTGTATTGAGTCCAGTATTTTGCATGTAATGACCATTTAATAAGTGTTTGCTGAATGAATGGACAAGTTGCAACCTATATCTTAGGAACTGGGTCACTATAATTTTGGAGAGAGCTAAAGAAAGTTCATTTTTGACAAACTGATTTACCATTGTTTTGCATAACCTTGCAATCATTGGTTTGTATGTCATTAACTGTCTTCAATTCTTTTCTCCTCTGTCAATCTCTTTAGATTTAACATCCTCATCTTTGTCCTAAATTAAAGGTTAAACTGAAAATGTAGTCACTGAAGATAAACATTGGCAAGCATAATAATACAGCAGCACAAAAATGTACTCACCTAAAATGTTCTTATGCAAAATCCAAGTGTGATTTCATTGATTCTAACACCTACTATTATCCTCTCATGAAATCAGCAAATGAGCTTTCTAAAAAGTCTTGGTTTTTGCAAAATTTTCCACATACCAGTTTGCTTAAAAGAAAAAAAGCCTTGCAAAGCAAGCCCATGAATGAACACAGCATACTAATCAAAATGCACTTCTTGGCACTTTTCCTGTGGTAACCCAAGGGAAAATATGTCTGCCACTCCACAGCAAGCATAAAATTTCATCCTGACTTTCAGGCAAAACACCAATGTAATTGACATGTACTACTAATCAGATGAGTATATCACATGATAATATCTTTTCCTCTGTGACTAAGAGTGATATGCTTCAGTGGTTATCACAGCATGCATGAGGCTACCCTCTTTATATGCCATAGGTGTTCAAGTAATGCATTTTGAAAACCTCAAAAGGCAGTCTACCCATATGTGGTTAAATAATTGAAGCAACTGCCATGTGAGTTGCTGGTCACCACATCTGTATGTTTCTCTAGGCTGTAATCAGCACCAGATGTTCTACCATATGATAGTTTATGATGCCACAAGGTATTTCTGACAAGTATAGTGGGGATGTAGGCCCCATGTTAAGTTTGCCTGCAGCGAAACAGTGAGAACTAAGAGGAGACAGCATGGTGACTGAAAAGACACTCATCTGAAGGGCTCCACCAAACCTTGCTGAGTGGGTAGATCCACAGGGATAAGAAACGCACTTTTCCTTCCACAATCATAGAAGTTGCTAGACCTAATAAAATCCCTTAATCTCACACTAGTCTGCAAATTTCTTATAATTCAGCTGCCCATTATATCAACCATTTGTGAGTATCACAGTATCAACAGGTAGGTCACACATTTACTTTGAAATATATACAGATGTAAAAATTTAGTCAAATTACAAGAATACATTTCTAGTGAAAAGTGCAGTAACCCTCTGCAATTAATCAAATATCCATCAAAACATGAAGAGGTTAGCTCCTAAGTAAAATAACCAATATGCTTAAGCAAAATTTTTAATATACTCACAAATTTATTTACTTATTTTTGTATCTTTTTTTAGAGGCGGGGTTTCACCATGTTGCCCGGGCTGGTCTCTAACTCTTGGCCTCAAGCAATCTGCCTGCTTCGCCCTCTCAAAGTGCTAGGATTACCAGCATGAGCAACCAGGCCCAGCCATATTTTTTGTTTTTTAACCTTAATAAATACATAACTTCACAATCTGCTTTGTTAACTTATTATCTCAGAAATATTTCTCCATGTTACTAAAAGCATTACATACTCAACATTTTAATAATTGTATTATATTCCATGTACTTATTAATTCACCTACTGTTGAAGATTTAGACTGTTTCCAATTTTTTTTATTCTGAATAATATTGCAATAAGCATTTTTATATTTCAGATATTTCCAGACTACATATATTTTCAGAAGTGAATTATTACATTAGATAGTTTCCCAAGAATAGTGTATAATGATTCATTTTTCACTGAAGTCTTTCAAACTGTAGGCAATATTATTATAGAGTAGCTGTGCCAAATATTAAAATGAAAAAGTCTATTTCATTTCACCATACACTTATTTGATTGCTAGTGAGAGTAAACCACTGAGAATTTCATTAGAAATTTGTATTTCCTTTTTTGTTAACTGTCTGATTAGCTGTTATTTAAAAAATAAGAGAATGAACTGTGAGGCAAAATTGCCTGGAATTGCGTCTTAGGTCTTCTACCTACTACCTGTGTAGCTTCTGTTTCCTCATCAGAAAATGGGGATGATTATGATAATAATAATACAACAAGTACAGCCTCAAAGTTGTATTAAATGGGTTAATATCTGCAAAGTGTTCAGAACAGTGTGAGACACATAGTGCATTAACGTTTTGGCCTATTTGTATTGCTATTATGGTTTTCCTGGGCTTTCTTTTTTTTTTTTTTTTCTCCTTAATGGTTTTATTTTTTCTCCCTTTAAATCATTTCTAGGTCAATTTGTTTGTTTATTTATTAGACTCATTGCTTTTTTTTAATGCCACTGGAAATAAAACTCCCTTCGTGATTTTAACTATATCATTATTTCAACCACTACTTACAAAAAAAAAAAAAACACACACGCACACCAAAAATCTTGTTTTTCCTGATTGACGCCTCTACTTTAGATGTCTACCTTGAGCTCAGACTTATTTTTCTCTTCTCAATCCATCCCTAGTGAAGATACCACAGGCATATTTGGTCAACATGGCCCAAAATAAATTCATCATTTTCCACATAAATTTGTTCCCTGTTTACATATTCTCTTCTTTCATTAGTGATGGCATTATCTACCAAGGACACTGGCAGTAGCCTAGTGAGGGGGATGACAATATGCCACCCCCAAATATAACAATTTAGCATAAGAATTAGTTTGAGCTGAATGCAATTGAAAAACACAGACACAGAAAGAGCTCTCTGCCCTCCCTCTTTCTGACTAAAAAGCAGGGTATAAATTTCCCTTTAGTAAAAGAAGTTTCTATTGGTAATAGAAATTTCTACTGGTAAACATGTTCCTTTTCCATACTAGGAAGGGAAGAAATACTGGTAATCACAGCAGTTGACACTTACCACGTGAGATGACACTGAGATGAGTCTGCATAAAAAACTTTACTAACTCTTATCTACCGTACATTTCCTGTTTCCCACAATCTACCACCCTTTGGAGCTTACACTTGTCACTTTCCTTTTTTAAGTCACTTCTCTGCAATTTATTGCACTTGGTTAAAATGCTAGGAAAGCCCCCAGAATTAATCATCTTTCTGAGTTTTGTCTATTACCATGTACATAACTTTTAAATAAAATTTGAATGTCCTTTCTCCTTTTAATCTTCCTTTTGTCAGTTTAATTTCGCAGGCCCTAGGGGAAGAAGTTAAGAACGTAGAAACCTCTGCTCTGGGAAGTACCTAGGATCCTACTACTCACTTTCTCCAACCAACCGATCATCTAAGATGAAGAATTTATCTTAAATTAGTTTGTCTTAAATTGTTGCCCGTACCTAATACCTGAATAGCTCCTCATGACCTGAGGGCAAAGCTCAGACCCTTAACTTGGTATACAAGACACACAACTCTGTCCCGCCGGTGTTTTTCTCTTATCTCATCTTGAGCTTCTTACTTTCCTTGAATTTGCTCTTCATTAATTCAATTCACCAATGAACAGTTCCTGCTCTTCCCTCAGTTTGAAGTGCCTTTCTCCAGTCCCATTCCCACCTTCTTTGCCTGCTCAACCCTTAGTTATCCTTTAAGACATAACTATGATGTCATCTCCTCCAAGAAGACTTCCCTTAAGTCCTGAATTGTGTCAATGACCATTTTTTCTTAGGCTTTCACTTAAACTGTGCACATTTCTTTCATAGATACCATTCACTGTAATATATTTTCTGTATAAACAAGCCTCCCAAACTAGATTGTGAATTCTTCAAGTTCAGGGTCTGTGTCTGATTCATCTTTGTATCTCCAGTATCCATCATGCCGTCTTTTTGATAGTACATCTCAAGAAACATTTGTTAAGTGGAAAAATGCAACGGATCATGTAAGGACGACATTAAATATGAAAGATTCTTGGGGTCAGGTTACTATTCACAGGATGTCATAACTTTGGGAGATGCATAAGCATCCAGATACTATTTCTCGTGTTTGTAATACCAAAATGTTGCTTGGCAGATGTAATAGATATGGTTGGTTGTCAAGCATCAAGTTTCCTTTCATGAACTGCAAATATCTGAGACAGGTCCAGTTAATTTAGAAAGTTTATTTTGCCAAGGTTGAGAATGCATTCCTGTGACACAGTCTTAGAGTCTTAGGAGGTCTTGAAGACATGTGCCCAAGGTGGTGAGGACTAAACTCTGATTTTTTTTTTTTAATCTTGTCCAAATTCCTATCTAAGGAGTTGGAGGAATCATGCCCTACAAATTATAAATTCTCATCAGATGGGTTTTATTTAACACTATATATTGTGATTTACTTTCCAGCCTGACTCTGGCATAACATTATGAGACAAAAAAGAAAAATCAAAGTATTTTACCCCAAAACATGTTTCTTTGCCATATTTTGAAATGCCCCTGCAAAGCTGTGCTTTGTGGAGGAAAATTTGTAAAGAATCTCTATTAATATAGCTAGATCCAGACCACCACCCCCACCCCAATCCTAAAGAGGTTAACTAAGATCTGTATAGGAAACATTTGTCATCTCTAAGGGCAGCCACTATAAGACTTCAAAAGAACTTTGGTCTCCATGATCTTTATCTTAACCTGAACATTCCCTTTCCATCTATCCCAAGTCTTTAGAAGAATTCAACCAATTGTCATCCAGAAAATGTTTAAATTCACCTATAGCCTGGAAGCCTCCCCATCCCACCCCACCCACCCTCACTCCACTTTGAGTTGTTCTGCCTTTCTGAACCAAACCAATGTAGTTCTTAAATGTATTTGATTGATGTCTCAAGCCTCTCTAAAATGTATAAAATCAAGCTGCACCCTGACCACCTTGGGCACATGTTCTCAGGCCCTCCTGAGCGCTGTGTCATGGGTTATGGTCACTCACATTTGGCTCAGAATAAATCTCTTCAAATATTTTACAGAATTGGACTCTGTTTGTCGACAGTGGTTGGGGCACAGCTTGGTTTTATACATTTAGGGAGACATGAGACATTGGTTCTGTCCAGAAAGGCAGGGCAACTCAAAGCAGGGAGGGGGCTTCCAGGTCACAGGTAGATAAGAGCCAAAGGTTGCATCCTTTTGAGTTTCTGATTAGCCTTTGCAAAGGAGGCAATCAAATATACATTTATCTCAGTGAGCAGAGGGATAACATTGAATAGAGTGGGAGACAGGTTTGCTCTAAGCAGTTTCCAGCTTGACTTTCCCTTTAGCTTTGTGATTTTGGGGGCCCAAGATTTATTTTGCTTTAACACCTTTCTTCATTTCTAATTAGGTCTTTACTCCTTATCTATGCTTCCTGATGCCTGGCACTGCTGGCTACAGGTGTTGACTAAAATTGAGTCTATTGAGACAGAAATAATTTGATAAAGGTTTATTGAAAGCCAAATGTGAGGATTGACCATGGGAAAACACGTTGATAAAGTTAGGAGTGTTCCAGAGTCTGTTACAAGGTGGATGGCCTTTACAGGAAAGTTTAGACGGGAGGAAGACTGTTCCCATGGAATTCGTCTTTTTTTAATTTAAAATTTTTTTTTTTTTTTGTAAAGATAGGGGTCTCACACTGGAGGTTGCCCAGGGTGGTCTTGAACTCCTGGCCCCAAGCGATCTTCCTGACTTAGCCTTCCAAACTGTGGGGATTACAGGCATGAGCCAACATGCCTAGCCATTATGGGAGTTACTTTTTTCACCGGTAGGTACAATGCAGAGGTTACAATTACTGGACATGGATTGCAGAATACAGACAATCAGTCTATATATAAGACAATGTATAAGACAATCAGTCAAACTTTATTATTCAGAAATAGACTAGCATCCTTTTCAGTGTCAGTAGGTTATGCATTAATCAGTACTTCAACAATTTGAAAGCTCATAAGATTCTTTACTCAGGGACAGGTTGTCACCATGAATCACAAGATGGGTTAACCAAGGTGGGTTAACTTGGAAGTCTGTTTACTTTTAAAGTAAACTACCAAATGTGACCTGGATGGGCATAGTTATGGCATCACATCTCTCTTGCCAATGATTGATTCAGAAATGGCCATGAGGCTCCTTTGGAACCATTGAGATTGGAGGAGATAATTTTTCTGCATTATTCAGTGTGGCTTTCAAGAATTGCTTCATTCTCTCCTATGTATTGTCATAGTTGGATGTAAGGCCCATCTTTCTGTTAAAGCCATCTTAATCTGTTATATCAGCCTGGGGATAAAGCTAATATACAAAGGAAAAATTAGCATTGAAGGTCTTGAGGAAATTAAATAGAAATGAATTCTAACTCTGTACTTCTAGATATACAAGCTAATTAGTTGTCTTATTGCTGAAATTCGAGATGAATTTTATGGTACTTGTAGTTGAAAATAAATATAATTGGTTAAGTAAGCATAAAGTCACCAAAGGAGAAGACTCATCCACACCACTCTTATGTCTCTGGCCTTCTTGCCAGTCCTCAGACACACCATTATGGGTTGAATTGTGTCCCCTAAAATTCAAATGTTGGTCTTAATTCCCAACACCTTAGAATGTCATCTTATTTGGAAATAGGGTAATTGCAGGAGTAGTTAGTTAAGATGAAGTTATTAGGATGGGCCCTCATCGCTTCTCGGCCTTTTGGCTAAGATCAAGTGTAGGATGGGCCCTTAATCCAGTATGACTGGTGTCCTTATTAAAAAGAGGAAGGCTCCAGCCTCTGCGACAGAGCGAGACTCCGTCTTAAAAAAAAAAAAAAAGAGGAAGGCCGAGTAATCCCAGCACTTTGGCAGACCAAGGCAGGCAGATCATCTGAGGTCAGGAGTTTGAGACCAGCCTGGCCAACATGGTGAAACATCGTCTCTACTAAAAACACAAAAATTAGCTGGGTGTGGTGACACGCACCTATAGTCCCAGCTACTTGGGAGGCTGAGGCAGGAGAATCGCTTGAACCCAGGAGACAGAGGTTGCAGTGAGCTGAGATCGCACTGTTGCACTCCAGCCTCGGCAATAAGAGAGAAACTCCATCTCAAAAAAAAAAAAAAAAAAAAAAAAAAAGGAAATTTGGACACAGGCAGTCAGGAAGAATAGCATATAATGATGAAAGCGAAGATTGAAGTGATATTTTTTCAGCAAAGAAATTTTAAAGTTTGCCACCAAACTCCCAGAAGCAGGAAGAGAGACAGGAAGAGATTTTCTCTAACAGCCCTCAGAATATACCAACCCCGATGACACAACTTTATTTTGGACTTCCAGCCTCCAGAATTGTCAGAAATATGTTTTGTTAAACCATCCAGTTTGTGGTACTTTGTTACAGCAGCTCCAGCAGACTCATCATTTCTGAGTTAGGGCTTTTGCACTAGCTGCTCCTATGTTTAGAATGCTCTTTCACTTGGTCTTCCTGTTGCTGGTCCCTTCCTGTTTTCAAATCTTAGATTGAGAGTTCCCTCCTCAGAGAGGCCTTCCAGCACCACCTAATCCAGAGCAGCCCCACTAGTTACTTTTTACCATCATCCTGCTTTCATTTTCTGCTCAACATTCACCACTCTCTGATATTTTCCTTGCATGTTTAACTCTATGTTTATTTTTCTGTCCCCTACCTGCAAACCCCGCTAGAATGTGAGCTCCATTGGAGAACAGAGAGCTTTTGTATCTTGTGTTCACTGCTGAATTTTCAAGACCAAGAACCTTGCTGAGTATACATCAGATGCTCAATAAGTATATGATAAATAAAGAAATATGGAGTAAACGAGTGTGAAGGGAAAAGCAAAAATAATTTATGTCATTAAGTTTTTGAATGTTTTGAATTTAACTGAATAAGGTGAACAGTAATATTCTGCTTCTACCTTTTAATATGTGAATTTAATTAACTCTCTCTGCTTCTATTACCTTACCTATAAAATAGAGAAATCCACAGTGCCTACCTATAGAGTTGTTTTGAGAATTAATGAGAGGATGTATGAAAAACACTTAGAACTGTGCTAGGTAAATAGCAAATATGCAAAATATGTTAGTTCTTTTTGACACAGTGGATCTTAAAAGAAAAAACGAAATGAGTTTTTTTCTGGGTGATAAGTAAATACCTAGTTTCAACTTTCCATATCTTAACCGAAATTATAAGTGTTCTATAATTGTTTAGCATTTTTATTGCCACTTTAGAATAATCTATTATCTTATTCCAGTTACGATTCTAATGATCAACAGTCACCAAGAACTCTTCACTTTATCTCATACCATATATTATCAGAGACAGCCAACTCTCCTAAAATTTCCTTGAATTATACAAAATGGTCCATTTTTACACACCTCATTTTTGCTTAGACCCTCGTTTCTTAAATCAAGTTCTTATTATTTACAAACACGAGGCTCCCATGAGACCAAAAACAAATTGTCTGAGGTTAAAGAAAATTCTTTGCTCATTAAATCAATAGACACAAGTAGAAAAGTGAACATGAGGTAATCATTGTGGATAATTATTGGCACAGCACCTAAGGGACTTCTTTAAAACTATTAATATATTAGTAAATGCATCATGGAGAGGCTAAGTTGATTCTTTTAAAGAGAAAGCATGGTAAAATAGGAAGAGCTGCCAGACTTAAGCTTAAAACCTTATTAACTATGAAACAAGGCAACTTTCCTTATTGCTAAAATGAAGGTAAAAATAACCATATTTTAGTTGAAACTTTAGAAATAGTATGCAAATTTTCTAGAAAAAGTGCCAAATACATACTAGGCACTCAGTTAGTATTATAATCAGTGATTTTTGGAGCTGTACGTATTAGTTTCAGCTGCATAATCAACTACCCAAATACTAAGTTGCTAAAACAATAAAAATATGTTATTTCTTATGTTGTATGTTGGCTGGGAATTTCTTTGGGTCTGAGCTGGCTTGATTGAGACTAGATGGTCTAAGGCCTCAACTGAAATGTCCAGCATGCTGGAGTTTTTCTCTCCACATGGTCTTTCTTCTTCTGATAGGCTAGTCTGGGCTCGTTGACTCCATAGGGGAAAGATTTCTAGCAGCAGGAAAGAGCAAACAAGCAAAAAGAGCAATCTAACAGGAAAACAAGATAACAAGCAGACACTATTCACATGCCTCCTAACATTCCATTGCCCAGAGCAAATTACATGGTCAAGTTCAAATTTCATGGAAATAAACTAACTCACTAATTCTAGGCATAATCAGTATAAAACTGTGAAGGATAAAACACCCCCTCACATACATATATTTTACTTATATAAGAATATAAATTTCACATGATTTATATAAAAGTATATAAATCTCTATTGTACAGTTCATTCAGAAAAAATGACTACTTGAGAGAATAATCTAATTCATACGCATGAACGTGGCTAATTCTAAAGTTAATAGGGCCCTTGTGTGCTCATCTAAGAGCTGAATTTGGCCCACTGTGCATGCCACTCATTGCCTTTATTTACATTATAAATAACCACACTTTATTTTGTCTACTCCCATGCCATTTCTATTATAGTCTATTATTTTAATATAATTTGTTAAGATGGAATTAGAAATTAAATTACTGCACCATTATTCGTACAACCTAAAGTGTTTGACCTCAGTCTCTAGAAGCAGGGGAATTTGTAATTGACTAAATCTCTATCTATGTATTGTGATGTATGGACTGCCTTAACTGTACATGATATTTTCTTGGTGTTGATGTGGCCAGAAACTCTGCTTCAATTCTACTCATTTCTCATGAGGGAGACTAAGATATATTTGGGACATTATTTGAGTGTTTATTTAGATTTACAGATTTTAAGATGTATGCCCCATGGTGTCCCTATAATGCATTTAACTTCAAGTATTTCCAAAGTGTTTTTTGTAATTGGTTAAGAAATTTAAGAAAAATTAAGAAATCAAGAAATTATGTAACTATTTGTAATTTCTATGACATAGTCACCAAAAAGTAATGTGTTCTTCATTATTCTCAAGTTAATTTATAGACCTATCTACTGAAAGCTCCTTTGAACAAGGTCCATACTTTTCATGTCATTGCATTTTTTTGTAGTGTCAATCAAACAAGAGACTAGAATAGTGCCTGGTGTAGTAGGTGTAGTCATTTCCCAAGGTTACTGTAATAAAGTATCACAAACTGGATAGTTTTCAAACAACTGCATTTGATTGTCTAACATTTCTGGAAGGTAGATGTCTAAAATCAAAGTATGGGCAGGTCCACGCTCCCTCTGAGACTTGGGGAATTCTAACCTTGCATCCCCCTAGCTTCTGGCAGTTTGCCAGCAATTTTTGGTGTTCCTTGGCTTGCAGCTGCATAACTTCCAGTCTTTGCCTTTGTTGTCACATGATGTTCTCCCTGTGCATGTCTCTGTTGTCACATGGCTGTCTTCTATAAAGGACAACAGTCATATTAATTAGAGGCCCACCTACCCTAGTATGATTTCATCTTGACTAATTATATTGGGAATGATCTACTTCCAAATAAGATCACTTTCTGAGTGTTACTGCGTGGAACACTGGGTGTTAGGACTTCAACACATCTTTTGCGAGGGACACATAATTCAACCTATAACAGTAGGTGATTAATAAACACTTGTGGAATAGCCAACAGGATGGAATTTTGCTAGTGTTCTCTATGCATTTCAACTAAGTTCACAAAATAATATTGGCTCAGGTAAATAAATGGGAAGAGGATATTTTAGAAAAATCACAAAGTAATTTATGAAGTTCAAGTCATTAAAAAATATAGGCAACTGTTCAGCTTCACAAGTAGAAAAAGTCATGTAAACCATGACAAGGGCCAGAAATTTTGCTCCACAACATGGAATATATAAAATATCACACTCCTATATTTCCTTTGCCATTTGAAGCCTATTCAAATGGCAGTTCTGTTTCCACTTTCTTAGGGATGTTTGCTCTGTCATCTCCCCTTAGGACCATATTTTCCTATTGTAGTGGTTTATGGACCACCATGTGCTTCTCTTTGATAGGAACTTGCTTTTTACATTTACTTGTGTGACTATTTGATTATTATTTTCATCAGTGGACTGTAGGCTCCAGGAGGACTTCATTCTTTATATTTGCAAAGCCTAGCATAGCACTTGACAGGCTCTCAATAATTATTTGTTGATTGACCAACTGATTGAATGAATAATGAATTGGTGAAATGGGCTGAAGTTTACCTTTTCAATAGCTGTAGAAAATGTTTATTATATTTGTGTATGTTATATTATAAAAATATAATTTATTATATATTGTTAAAATGTTTAATTTATATTGTTAAATAAAACAGGCAAGATTACAAGGACATTGTTTACTTATGTGACAGACTTTTCAAGTACTTTACAAGCACTTAGTTGCATACAAACATTTAGTATGCTAATTACAATTAGTAATTATGTACTTATTATATGAACTCTTTCTCTTGGAAGCATTTTAAGTAATTCTAATTTAAGTTACTATATGCACTTGAATATTATAATGCTAAATTCTGCATACATATTTTATATTAGTTTTTAATTTACATTAGCTTATATTTTCCAAATTCAGTCCAAGCTGGTGTTTCTTATATATCCTGAAATTAAAATAGGATATATTTTATACACACTACACACACATACGCACACACATATACACACACATACCAGGGGCAGAGTAACACTAATTATTCCTCTTCAATTCCAAGTAAATCATATTCTCCTTAGGAC
The DNA here is from genome assembly GCF_009828535.3 of Hylobates moloch. Classification (NCBI taxonomy): domain Eukaryota; kingdom Metazoa; phylum Chordata; class Mammalia; order Primates; family Hylobatidae; genus Hylobates; species Hylobates moloch. The sequence goes on along the minus strand of NW_026652288.1, from coordinate 63,423,146 downwards.
TTATAGAATCACCTTCCTAAATCCATGATGTTAAACATGAATTAACTCATCCTAATATTTTAGAGAATATCTAATTATTTAATTATCTCTGTTATGTGAATAAAGCTTTGGTGGATTCTCTTCTTAGTATTATCACATTCTTCCTTAGGGATAAGCCTCATTTGAATGTACATCAAGTTCACACACACACACAAACACACACACACACACATCATAGTGATATAATGTTACAATACAATTTTAATTAAAACTATTGAGAATATGTTGTTGTTGTATTTTCAAATCATCTTCCTCTGAGAATGATATAAAATGTTGATGTGTGCACTCCAGTGGGAGAGTTAGTAAATGTTAGCTTTCAGTCATTTTCCTGAGACCATGCAAGAGTTCATCTCCAGTGCCTAGTTGGGCTCTTGTGGGAATAGAAATACCACATTCTTGGCTTGACATTAGTGCCATTTCCAAATGTTACCATGGTGATCACCTATGCAGCATCACTAACCCTTCTCACAGCAGCTCAATTTGAGATTCATATTTCATGTTTCTGTGATATGGGAGGGTAATTATTTCATTACTCAGGGGAAGAAGATATAGGAAGAAAATAGCTCTTCATTAAATCTTAAATGATTCTAGGCATTTTAGGCCACCGAAATGACAAATATTAAAGTAATGAAATTCAAAAGGGTAAAACATGACTAGAAATTGGAAAAAAAATAATTTTTGTGTAGTATAACTATAAATACTGTTTCTCTAGTAAAAACATCTTGCATGAAGTGCAAGTATATTGTTCAATAATTCATGATTTAGAATAATTTCATTGTAGAATAAATGCACAGAAATGTGTATATATTTGAACAGAAGTGCCAATAAGAGAGGGGTTTTAGTAGAGACGGGGTTTCATTATGTTGGTCAAGCTGGTCTTGAACTCCTGACCTCGTGATCTGCCGGCCTTGGCCTCCCAAAGTGCTGGGATTACAGGCGTGAGCCCTCTACTAAAAATACAAAAATTAGCCGGGCTCGGTGGCACATGCCTGTAACCCCAGCTACTCAGGAGGCTGAGGGAGGAGAATAGCTTGAACCTGGGAGGCAGAGGTTGCTGTGAGCAGAGATCGTGCCACTGCACTCTAGCCTGGGTGACAGAGTGAGACTCCAACTCAAAAAAAAAAAAAAAAAAAAAAAAAAGAGAGAGAGAGAGAAAAGAAAAAAAGAAGGGTTTTATGAACTGACCTGGCTTGAGAGGAGGTAGTATCATATTTCATAAGGCATGCTACTTTTCTATGCATCTAAATAAGAATTTCTTTGTTAAAAAAAGGGATTCTCATTGTACAGATGATTGTTTTATGAAGAATTATTGTTTCTTTTATTTACTGTTGGTATGTGAAGATTAGGCAGCTGAAAATAAATATTAATGTGCAATATTTTCAAAATATACTTGATTTTATTAACTGTCATTGAATAGTTGTGAATTAAAGTTATTTGGAGCGTATTTTGAGTATAAAAATAACCAACTGTTTATGCTACACTGCCCAACTGCTGGGTTTTACCCACAGTACAAGAAGGGTGCTGTGATGTAGCTCAACAGTCCAAACCACAACTCTCCTGGAAAGGATCTTGAAATGCCATAAAATTCTTAGGCCAAAAACACTTGGCTGACCTATTCTGTGTTACTTAGGTTATGCCTGTTACAAGACAAACATTTCTAACTACACTATGTTCTTTCTAAATATTTTTCTTCGTTTTTTCCTCTTTCCTTTTTTTTCTGTTTTGCATGAAACAAAAAGCCCATTAAATATTTAAAAAGAGAATCAAAGATACATGAAGTAAAGGTACTCCTATCTGTGACAGAAGGTGTGCCGTTCAATATTAAAGGTTCAATTTGGCCTATTTAAGATCTTATACATGCACAGACTAAGAGAGGGCAAGGAGGAATTCCATCATTATCATTTTCCCGGAGGAAAGAAGCCCATTTCCCCTTCCTTGGTCTTTAATACTTCCTCACGCAGCCCTTTCCTATAATGGTGATGGGATTTTTTTAAATTTTAGCTTAGTGGAAGAAAAATTAGTCAGAATTGATTGTTCAGAGGCTCACTGATTATTTAATTAATTAAAATTATTCATTCATAAACCTCTGAAGAAGTGGAATGGGAAGGTTAAGAGGTTCAGAGTAGCTGTAGTCTTCAGTGCCTCTTTGCTTGTTATTTATATTTAATCCATTAAAGACTCATGTAATATATTCAAGCTTGCACAGCTCTTGGAAAAAAAAAAAGACTGGAGGATAGGCAGGCACAAAAAATAGCTTTTCACTACTAACAAAATCATGTAAATCATAGAAACAGTCAATGGATATTAGATGTTGTAAAGCTAGATCCAATATTTTAATACACATAGACTGCTCCTGAAGTTTGAGGACCACTGAGAGGGATCTTTGTCCAGCATAGAATTAGCAACAACTGTAAACAGAACATCTCCTAATGAACTGATGGTTCCAATTTTCCTCATCCTTTGTCTTCATGTGGAATTTCTTGTGGGCCTGCAGTCTTCTCATCGAGCTTATTTCTATGTCACTGTCACTAAAGACCCTTTCCCCAACCCCAGCCCTGTTCCTCCATTTCCAGGGTCTTATTGAAGGCACCTTCAAAATTCCAGTTACATTTTAAGCAAAGTAATTTAGTCTATCCAAATTCTGCATGTTTGTGTGTATGTGTGTGAGAGAGAGTTTGGGGATGGGAACTTGCCTTTGATAACGAAAAAGCCTATAGACTAGTTTATTCACAAATAAAAGCTGATTTTTAAAATACTTTTCCGCTACTCAGATCAAACTGCAGCCAGCATTTAAAATAGTGTGTTTTTCTCTACCCTACATTTGCTATCCATAAATTTTGTTTAAAAACATTTGTTTTCACTTACCTAAATTACAATAAGTCTTTGAGCGTACATGCACAATATTGTAAGTATTGGAAATATAAATGGATAAGTGGTTCTTGAGTGGGTCCCCGTCTCATGGCTTGCTACTTCAAGTTCTACTAAGGTGGATTAGTAGAGTAGACTAAATTTTGCTCCAACTTCAAATAATTCCAGTGGTTTAACACAGTGAAATTTATTTCTCTAAGGCAAAGTCCTTGGTGGGCATAGGTGACACTTTGGGACAGCTATCTTACTTGTGGTAGCTCAGTGGACTTCTGCCTTCTTTATCCTCTTTTGGGAGTGCTGTGGCAGGAGAGGAGAGAGACCAAGTGGAAAACAGGGAGGAAGGTTTATATTGGATCAGCCTGAAAGTGCCATGTGTCACATCCACTCACATCTCATCGTACAGAACCATTAGTCATAGACCCCACTTGACAGCAAGAGCTGGGGTCCAGGAAGGAATTGAAAACTGGTATTGGGAAGTCCTGGATAAGTATTTGGAAAAGGGAAGGAGAATGCACTAGGAAATGAAAGGACCCTAAGCCACAAAAAGGCATTTCTTTATTTTTCTTAGTTATTGTTGGAGATTTTGCTATGATATGCTTGTGTAAGTTGGAGCATACGAGGCTGAAAGAAAACGCTCCTGAAAAAGAGGAAGCAGCAAAAGCACACTACCAATGCTCTATAGCTTGAAGTTAAAAGGGAGTTGAAATATGGCAGTTGTTTAAAGGAAGGACAACAAAACTTCACACTCTGAAACTTAAAAATAATTCTGCAAATAACGTAGTGTCTACCAAATAAAGCATCATGAGAGGAGTAATAGCATTATTCATTCAGCTAGTGTGGCTTAATGGTACTGTCATGTCTCATGAGCACAAAGATTTTTACTAAAGTAACCTCTCAGTTTCCTTTTGTGCTAACAACTCTACCAACTACCCTAATTAATTGCCCCAAATCTGTTAATAACCACGTCATCATAGACCATCATGTAAATGAGCTTTAAGAAGTAAAATCTGAAGAGCAATCTTGCCATTCATTTATCTGAACTAATTATAATGTAGGAATAATTCTCACAGCAGGTGAAAATAGAGAAAAAGCATGCTTTTGTGGAAAAGCAAAACATTCTAGATTTTGGCATCAAAATTTAAGAAGAAACAAAGAGCTTTCTTATTTGCAAAGTAGAGTTTTTCAGGCTTGTTATTTTTGTTATAACCACATTTTTAACGAAATATTTGTAAAAAAGTTATGGTTGATTATGCTGCTTTTCAAAGTGGTGATGAAATACACCCTATTCTCATATTATTTCAAGAAAAAATACTTCCAGAATTGATAAGACAGAGAAGTTAGTACACTTTATAATCAGTGGATAATCATAAAATGATTGGTTGTTTTATATTAGTAACACCATAATTTATAACGATAACATGTAGAATATATTATTTCTTAGCAAGGCGGTTTGGTGTAGTGAATAAGGACCAATAGATTTTTTCACATCCCAGCTTATCCTTTTAGTTGTGTAAACTTGAGTTTGCTACTTTTTCCCACAGAGTGAAGAGTTGATGTGAGAAGAAGCTAATATGGTATGAAATGCACCCATCTCAGTTTTTGACATATGGTAAATATCATAGCCATTACTTTTCATTTTCTGTGGCATATTTTCTCTTTTTTTTCATCTTTGTAACTTTGGTTATCCACATTTTCTTGAGTTTTATTACCTTTGCTTTTGTGGAAAACTGATTTGTCCTATCATGTTACCAGTGTTCAAGAAAACTCCAAAGGGGCAAATATTTGGAAGCTTTTAAGAATAGCCTGAGTAAGAAGAAACAAAACTCTTTCTAAAAGCAAGTGGTTGTTTGTAAAGTCTGCATCTAGTAAAATCAATAACTTAAAAATTTAATTTGCATGTGTGAGAAAAGTTGCATAGTCATCATAAATGGAAGAAAACTACATACTTTGATAATTTAGTTATTCATAGGATTATTTCTAAAAGAAATTCATTAAAGTTAGATAGAAAGAAAAGAATCGCATGAACTTTATTCACACTTCCCATTCTGACTTGAAATATTTACAGAAGTAGGGGAGAATAAGAAATTCTAAGCCACAGAAAGGAATTTCTTTATTTTTAAAAAGATATCAAAGAAGATCTTGCTATATGTTTTTGATTTCAACAAATTAAAAAATTGGGTGTAAGCATAGGTTGAATAATAACCTTATTCAACACAACGTCATATTGCATAGAGTGTTAATATTTTTTGTTTAAAAAAAAGTATCCAAAACTTTAAAATAGAGGATGACTAACTGGCTTTTCAATGTCATTATTTTACAGACTCACTCCATAATTATTTAATTTTATAGGAGAATGCATCTGTTTTTACTTTACTATTTGCTACATAATCATTTTTATTATTTTCTGTTTACATGGTAACTTATGTATTTCTGGATGACAGAAAAGATAACTCCAAGTATCACCATTTTATGTCTCCATTAAACAGTTTTGGACTGCAGCCTATGGACACCAGCAAATCCATTTCAGTACTCTTTCGACTGATTATAAAAATCTCTGTTTCTCAAAATCTCCTTTGAACCAGACTTACCATCTTCCTGATTCTCTCATTAATTTATTAATACAATTTTTTATAGTGTTTATTCTATATTTATGTAAGGATCATGTTTTGAATTTTTTGAAAATTATATTTTAGCCCCTCAATCATAAGCTTATTTTTACATGAAGTTACATGGGGGATTTAAAATGTAACTTTCAAAGTGGGGGAAGAGACACTGTCCTTCCACAGCAGACTGATTTAACTCTATGTTGTTAATCACTTTTTTAACTGACTACTGCACATGTGTAGTAAGACTGTCAGCATCTTTAACAGGAATATGCTCAATTAAGATGTAACATGTAACATATCAAAAGGTTCTAAGAGCATTTCCACATTTTAATATTTTAAGAGATAAGAATTATTATAAAGGAGCTTAAGTAAAACCATTTCATACGCTTTGCAAATAAAAGATGTGGCATAATTTACATGCCACTATTTTTTAGGTTAAGTGCTATATCTTTTCAAACATCATTTTAATAAGGAGTACGGCATAGAGTATAGATGATAAAGTTTTTATGCTTAGACTTTGCATTGCCAGTGAATAGAATTTTGGAAAATGAGATAAGAATACAGCTGAGATAGAGATGAGTAGACATTATTTTGTTTTCCCAGTGCTTTATATTATAATTCTTTTTATGTATTAGTCTGGGTTCGAACAAGAAAGAAAGTGGTTGTTTGAGGAGAATTCAATTATGAAGGCTGCGAGTATGGTTAAGGCAAACCACAAGTGATAGCGCAGCCAGTAGTAGCAGGTGTCTGTTTCCTAGTGAGAAGGTTTCCAATGGGTGCTGTGGCCTTGGGTTGAGGGAGTTAATTCTGCAGAGAGGGAATTATGGGAATAAATATTGTGACTTTATTATCTTCCTTTTCCCACCCCCTGTGGATATTCCCAATTGGCTAAATCCACTCAGAAACCAGAAAATAAGGGGGAAAATTGTTACGGTCCGTATTGGTTAGCCTCTAGGGAACAGAGTAAGATAAAGATGAGTAGAGAATGGACTTAAAAGAGAACGTGGGAGATGCCCTGTACATCTGGCACATATTCAGCAGGTGTGCTAGTTGCTAGAATACAGTTTAGGAGAGGCTAGAATTGAAACTCTTTACTGGCTGGCATCAGAACGTTGTGAAATCCACACATTCAGGCCGAGGGAACATTTAGTATCGAGTAAGAACACTGCCCACCCAGATAAAGAATCAGTTCTGGAGTTTAGAAGTCAGTAAGGTCAGGGAAAGTGCAGATAGAATCTGTAAGTGTAGAATTTTAACTGAATCAACGTTCTGGAAACAACTAACTTGGTGGCAGTGGGACAGTATCTTTTACTTTTCTAGTTATATATTTTTCCTGTGTAAAATTAGAGAATTGGAATAGAAAGAATGTTTTATTGTCATATAATTTTAAGTGGGGAAAATAAAAAGAGGAACAAACAAACTTTTTATTGTTTTTATATTGCCTTACTTCCAAGAATTGGTTTTTAGTAGAGCAACTAAAACAGCATCTTTTTTGTCCTTATATTATTATTTATCAATGAATTCTCCCCGAAGGAGGCAATCAACACCAGATTGTTAGGGCCACTTTAATCAGAGCTGTAATGGTTTATTCTTCTCAGTGAAGTTGATATTTACTCAATATATAATGAGGAAGCAAGAAGTGGTAAAATGGTCAGCTGCAAAAATTAAGCATTTATATCCAAATGGGGAGAAAATCTTTATTTTAATTAGATACTCCTCTCAAGTATAAAGGAAAAGGTAAGTTAGTGTCTTTATTACAAAAGAAGCAACTCAAGGTTAAGTAATTTGAATGTGTACTAGTTGACCCAAGGAGAGAATGAGGGGATTGGTATTTAACCTAAGGTTGTGTGCATTTCTAGCTTTGGGGCCTAGAAACTCAAAAGGCCCTTTCTGAATTTCACTGCTAAGGTTAGTATGTGCAGCCTGATTGTTTCTATCAAGTGTGTGCTTGGCTTACTCTCCAGCTTGCATGCATCTGCTGATAACTGGCAGCTTGAAATTGTCCTGAAAGAGAATAAGGGCTCTTGATTAATCCCCATGCACAGTATCAACGTATTATTGATTCATTGTCAGCACATTGTTTCATTTCTTGGGAACAGGGATAGGTTGAAGGCAAATATGACTTCTTCAAAATGGGTACAACCCAATGAACATACAAGTTGGATAACTCATGTTCTTTTTCGGGTTTTAAATAGAGCAAAACACTGGTTACGTTTACATTTCAGCTGAATTACTTTGAGCAAAGAAAAGAAAAACAAAGCAAAGCAAAGACAATTTGTGAATCAGGCAGCTTTCCAAACCAGAAGAGGTTCAGAGAACTCCAATCAATAACATGATCTGACAGTATATCTAGGAAATAGAAGTGTGGTGTAGAGACATCTTGATTGGTTATAGCTTAATTGGTTAATTTGTGATAGAGCTTCCTGAAATTAACTGAAGCTCAGCTACTATAGTTAAACTATGTTTTAGTTTATCTTGTTAGGCTTAGTGCAGTAGCCTAGTCCAAATCAATAGCCTTCCACGAATTTTATTTGACTGTTTCCCCCTTCGGTCTATGTGTGTGTATGACCAAAACTTAGGGTATTAGCACTACTCTTAGTCACCATCATACTGGGTTACTGAACTCAACATGTCATTCATAGGTTATGATGTCCTCATGATCCTATATTTCTTTGAGTGCTTGTCATTCCAGCCAAAGAGAGACCATTTAGTGTCCAGCATATTTCTACACATAGACATTTAAGACTCTACAAAAGAATACAGTGCACCAGCGGCTCTACTATTATGATGAGGAGTGAAACCAGTATAATAGTCCTATAGACAGTTTTTTGGATAAACATAAAAATCGACCCTTCTAGTCTTAAAGCTTGAAGTTTACCTTTGTTTTATCTGAGTTCTTTCCTCAGGAAAAGACCCTCAGACCTCTCAAAAAGTGTCAAAGAACTGAAACTCCCAGATCACCACATCCAGACACTGAGATGTTGGATCCCTCATTCATCATGATTGTTTCCTTATCCCTCCCTAGCTCCTTTTTTCCCACACATTGTTACATTTATTCCCTGCTATATAATCCCCTAATTTTAGTTGGTCAGGAAGATGGATTTGAGACTCACCTCCATTTCCTTGGCTGCAACACCCAATTAAAGCCGTCTTCCTTGCCTATAATAATTGCCTCAGTGATTGGCTTCCTGTATGGTGAGCAGCAAGACCTGGACTGAATGCCTGGTGTTATCGTAATAAAAGAATAATACCAAGGATTTGGAGTATATTCCTTAGCCAAGTTCCTCATGAACCAAACTAACTAAAATCAAATCTATTAAACAATGAGGCTAGAGGAGGAGTCTTTTCATTTTGACCAAATAGCTTGTATGTTAATTTTTTGTAACTAAGTCTCTGCAATATCCAAAGTATTCATGTACGTGCAACAGAAATATTATACTGCACAAACTCCTCCCTATAGTAAGTAATCTAGCACTTATAGCTGGGTTAAATTAAAATAGGGGGTGAGAACAAGTGGGTCCAGAAATCTAGTTACAAAATTATCTTGTCAAACAAAAGAAGTAGGTATAGGCAAGGAAAAGGTAACAGGTGTAGGCGCCTCATTATGATGAGGAATCTTATTCCAATGTCTTGGGGGAAAAGCTGTCCACATCCAACAAGTCATCTACTTTTAGGGAAAAACCTTCCCTGGTCAGCTTTACCTGAAAGTCTCCAATAGGTAGACAGTTCCAAGGCTCTGGAGAGGCCCTTTTAAATTATAAAATGTGGACCCAAAGTTTAATGCCCTGAAGTTTTAATGAAGTATAGGTGCTAAAAGAACCCAGAATGGCCCTTTCCAATAGGGTTCAAGGACAGTCCTTTCAGATGCCATTTCCATCTGAAGACCCAGTCTCTGGGTTCTAGATCATGAAAGGTCTGGATATCATCAGTTGATGAATCATGAAAACCTCCTTTATCTGGTGAAAATACAACCTGGTACAATATATCAAAGTCATATAACATTTGGTCATATCACAATTTAGAAAAGCAGGAGACACATGTATTAAGAGTACAGGCTTTCCAGTAACTATTTCATAATGATTATAACTTGGCCAAGGCAATCCAATTGACCTTGCCAATTAAAATTTCAAAATTCTGTTTATTCTTTCTAATCACAGAAGACTGAGAATGATAGGAACAGTGGCAAAGCTATTGTTAGTAACACCCTGTTAAACTGTTTTATAATTTTTCCAATAAAAGTAGTACCACTATTGCTGATGATTTTTCCAGGAATGCCCCATAAAGAAAACACACTTTCAAATAACTTTTCAACCACTATTATAACATTGGCCTTCCTGCATGGAAAGCCTCTATATAACCAGAGAACATAGTCTATTACAAGATCATATTTATACCCACTGAAATTGGCAAATGAGTGAAATCCCTTTGTAAATGTTCAAATTGTTCATTAGGTAGCATAAATGTAGCACCGGAAGCTTTTATTGTCCTCCTGAGATGGTGTATTTGAAAAACCAAACATGAGCCATAAATTATTTTAGCAATTTTATTAGTCATTCCATTAATATTTGTTAGTAATTTGAGTCATCTTGCCTATTTTGTGATGAGTTGTGAAGTGCAAGAATCTTAACAATGGAAGCCTCCAGGACTCAGAAAGCAACAGGCAGCTGTCTGGGCCCTCTGTGAGTCCATTCTTGATATAAATTTATATCCTTTCAGATACAAACCTTGCTTTTCTAAATCAGGTGCATTGCACTGTTTAATAAATTATCATAGAATAATTTTATTGGATCTTAGGAAGTTTATTTAATTTGAACATCTTAACAATTTCATCATTGGCTGACCTTGCATGAAAAGCTGCCAAAACATTTTCTTGGTATTCAATGGATTTTTATTCTTTTTGATGTTGAGTTAGTTTTATGAACCAATCAATACAAGTTCCTGAACTCTGTATCCAATCCAGTGGTATGATCTTAAAGTTACCAAAAACCTGTACTGAAGTCCTTTCCATGAAATTTCTTGAAGAAAAAAACACTTTTTACACTGTAGCTGATTGCAAATACTTTTAGAGAAAAATCAAAACTGTAACTGTGAATTACAGAGGCTTAGAATAGCCATGACAAAAATCTAATGAGAGTTTGTTATAACCAGCAATTGACAAGATAATTTGGTTACCTCTATTGGACATAACATATTAAAATAGTGAGTAGAATTATTACCAAAATTGTTATGCAAAGACTATTAAATTTCTATGAATTTCATACAATTTCTGAAACACCTTTATAACATATCTATATCAATTCAACTTAAAGAAGATTCAGCATTATTCATTTTGACAATGTAATTTAATTGTTAAATAAGCCTAATTAGTTTAATATATAATTTATTATATAAAATAATATATAATGTAATACATGAAATATGCCTAATTAGTTTAATATATCTCTTTCAGACACTCTGGGGCTCTTCTGGAATGTTCCAAAATTAGATTGAAGTCAAAAACCCTAAACTAGAACTTGACTTTAAGAAGCTTGTCAAAAATATCAAAGGTTTAAAACTCTTGGTCAAAATAAGATTACAGATCACTGTGGAAATAATATCATTCATTTAACCAAAATGAAAATCAAAAGACTTTAAGGGCTAATACCAGAAGCCACATAGCTATAAAAAAGAAACTCCAGCTCATTGATAGAGAAAACACAATTTTCCTAAGTAATCAAAAGATCTTTTAAAGCTCTATTTTCTATTAAGAGCAGATCATTTCTCCAAGAAAACCTTGTTTTAACATAAGGAACCAAACTTTAATTTTGCATCAGTGTACTTTTGATATTAATGCTCAATTCTTGGAAAAACTTATAAAAGTTTCCCTTCTAATTTTAGCCAGCTGATCACACACAAAATTCCTTTGACATGATTTATCTTCCACAAACCTACAACCTTTTTGTACATTACCTATCATTCCTTCCTTCATTTATTCACTCTGAAACAAGTTTTAAATACCCTCCAAACTAGACAAAATTACTTCTCCTCAGCAAAAGACATATCTTTCATGCCTTATAGCTTCACTTACCAAAAACATGTCTCACTTTCCTCATTTAAGTCTTTGTTATTATTTCTAGTTTTCTAGTTTTAGTTAGAATTTTAAGTTTCTAGTTTTAATTGGAATTTTTTATTCTTGGTGACCTTAATTTCTAGTGACAACCTAAAAAATATACAATTCTGAATGGTTGTATATTAACATTTTTTACAAGCCTTTCAATGTTTATTAACAGACCCAAATATACCTAGCATTTTTAATCACGTGAAAACAAAATGTCTCACTTAAAGAATTTATTCATTAGAGATTATTAAATTATGAACCAGCACTCTGTCAGGTACTAGATAAACAGCATCAAAAATAGTTGGCATGAGGAGTTCAATTCCACCGTTCATTTGCAGATACTAGTGAGTGGGTAATTACCAACAGGTAGGCAAGGCAAGTGCTTCTGAATTCTCCTTATCATCCTAAAGACAGAGCCGTCAAACAGACTCAACTATCATCACTCCTCTGAAGATTAACTCTTATCGCAGGAGAGATTTTACCACACCCAGACAAACCTTGCTACAAACCATCATCTATTCTTCTAAGGTCCATTCAACTTTCTCAAAAAACAATTCATTCTGAGTATATTCTCTTCACCCCTTGATCACTTTACTCATTTCAGCAAGCAGGTTGAGTCAAGGGACCCGTGGCCTTTCGTTGATTGATCTGACTGATTATTGCCCTAAGTGATTACTAACTAGGTTGATCACTGTAATCAGATTTTGGACTAAATATACTAAATATCATAACCAGCTGAGACAAAGAAAGACATAAATGGAAAACCTCATTGACACAAAATGGGCAAAGGTGAGTCTTGCTGTATATATAGGCCCAAGTCTTTTTTGCCTTTTCCATCATAAAAGCCTCTAGTGATTTAGTCCGTCCCTCTTCCCAGTTCAGAGAGGGAGACACCCCTGTAAATGGAGACTCTCCACAAGTATAAATTTCCTTCACTAAAGACAGGTCTCAAAATAACTAAAAATAGGTTGCTTTCCAATTCAGCCTGTGATCTTTCAATTAAATTACTGAGTTCAGGGTGGAGCTCATTAATGAATGGGATTCACAAAGCCTCTTCCATGTTGGATTAGGATAAGTTTACTATTGTTCTGAACTCAAGGTGTAACTTACAGAAGCAGACTCCATTGATCTAAGGAGTCAATCTCTAAAAAAGCCTATTTTTCTTTTTTTTTTTTCCTGTTTTTGGTGTTTTAAATGCTTCTATGGCAAATTTGCAAATACATATTATTGTTTCTGGGTTTAAAAAATCATTTTCTAAATGTATCCCACAAATAAACAACTTTACCCAAATTAAAGCTTCCTAGTTTGGGTCACTGTAATTCCAAATTACCTTTGATAGGGTTCACTCATTTCTCTAATGAGTGCACATTCTAGAAATTTTTTTACATAAAATTCGAGTTTCAAAGCGAGGCGTTCCAGACTTTGGATCCAAACCAGTTTCTGTCTGACTCAAGCAGCTACCACACACCCATAAAATGGTCATAGGCCCTTCCACAGTACAAACTGACCCTTGACCACCCCAAGGTCATGTGCTCTCTCATGGTACAAACTAGCCCTGGATAAAGTTCCAGAAGGTGGAGTTCTAGACTCCCTGAATCCAGATGAACCCATGATTCCCTGTCTTCCAGTAACCTTACCTACCTACTGAACCCTGTTCAGTTTTTTGTTTATTTGTTTCTTTGTTTTTTTAAATACTTTTAAAGCATTTATTGAACACAGTTAAGAATTCAGGTCTTTGTTTTCTGGCCATAAGCTCAAAGAGAAAAAAATAACAATTGGAAACATTTCATAATTGTTAGATAAATCAGAATATGACTGCAAAGAGACAGAGAACAACTCTCTTGTCTAGATTCTAAAAATAATGGTGAAATTTATCATCTTAGCACAGTCCCAAGCTATGTATCATCAGAGGAAATTTATCAAACTTGAGAATCAATAAGTAAATGAATAGAATATTTCTATAAACAAAGGAAATATGGTATTTTCATTCATGTAGTCAATAAAAACAACTTCAATACACAACATTTGGGAACAAGAACCTGGACCATCCCACATACATGTATTCTTTCACAATTTAGGATGTTTCTGTACCAAAATTTAGTTGCTATGCATCATAAATTGTCAAATGATGAAGGCAGATGTGTATAAAAGGTTACTGAAGGAAAATATGTAATTTAGAGATTAAAGAATCATTGAATTGATTATTCTAATTGCTGTTGATATAACTAAAAGTGAAAACACTTTCCATTTGTGGAGCAAAGAGTATGGCTGTCCTCTTATCAATAAAATTATAAACTGTTAACATTTTCAAAAAGTTCTTTGAGTATTGCATTTTTATGATGCAAGAACAAGAAGCATTAGACATAATAATAAGCTAGAACGTATTAGAAAAGTGCTTAAAATCTGTAATTTTTAGAAAATGTGTATGTTCCAGGTTCATGAATGACAGCCAATAAGCAGCTAGCCACATTCAGAGGATCACTCTAGGTACAATATCTTCAAAACTAACAAAATATAAAATAAAAATTTGAGTTAGCTATGATGACATTCTTATTAAAGTTATTAATAAAGTCATTTCCAGTATACCTTTTTTCTTGTGTAATTTTTAAATTATTAATTTATTATAATACACAATAGTTGTACCTATTTTGGGTACAACTATTATTACCTATGTGATATTGTGATACCTGTATAGAATGTGTTATAATTAAATAAGGGTAATTGGTGTATATATCACCTCAAATATTTTTGTATTTTATTTTTTATATTTTTATTTTATTTTTGTTTTCAGAACTTTACAATTTTTTTCTCCTAGCTATTTTGAAATATGTAATAAGTTATTGTTACCTATAATTTTCCTATTGTATTATCAAATGCTGGTATTCCTGCTAAGTGTATTTTTGTACCCGTTAACTATCTTCTCTTCATCTCCCAGTTTTTCGTGTGTCTGATTCAGTCAGACAATGGAGGCCTCTTTATAGGACCCAGTCCTGTTTCTACTGAACCCAGTTCATTTTCTGTCTGACACAGTTAACAACTGAGACTTCCCTACCAGTCCTGTTTCTATCACAACTTCTGAACCTAGTTGGACAAAAAACTTGCTCAAACGAACTCAGATAGCAGTAAATAAGCAAGTCCCATAAGTTGGAGCATGTTAGACATCAAGTATATTATTATACAGCTTTCATTTGTATCATTGCTAAATACATAACTGTAAAGACACACATAAACACTTATTAACGTATCCATTAACTAGTCAAGTATGTATTCAATGGTCCACTTGCTGAGACCTACTCTATTTTATCCTAGGCACCAGGATTACAAAGCTTAACAAGTCATGATTTAGATTCAGAAGTTACGAAGAGTGGAAAAGGTAGGCATATCAACAAAATATATGCTTAGTAATAAAAACATGTAAAAGGTAATAAAGGGATACTTAATTTTTATTGTATGATTTCAGAGAAAGTCATAACTGTGCCATGGTTTGGAAAATGACTAGGAGTTCTGCAGGAAGAAAACGGTAAGAAGAGAATTTAGGCCAAAGAAAACAGTTTGTGAAGAAAACCACAAGGTTCTTTTTTTTTTTTTTTGAGATGGAGTCTCGCTTTGTCACCCAGGCTGGAGTGCAGTGGCGTGATCTCGGTTCTTTTAGGGCACTGTAAACAGCCTAAAAGAGTATTTTGAAGTATACATTTCAAAAGGGGAGTGGATGAGATATTAAGCTAGAAATGTAGGTAAGGGACAGATTTTTGAGAGTGTATCTTTATGTAAAGCAGATTGGATCTTAGTTTAGTAGAGAGTAGGATTCTGAGCAATGGGATCACATTGAAAGATCATTCTGATACACTTGAGTGTTACATATTTGGAATTAATGATATGAGTCACAGGTTGCTATAATAGCACAGTTGAGAAAAATGCCTTGGCAATGGCAATGAGAATGAAGAGGTAAGATTCAGCATATACCTAAGAGAAATAATCAGAGAGACTTGGTTTAAATTGGGTGTTTGGAATAAACAGTTGTGAGGATGTCTCACAGGATTTTGTCTTGTGTTTATTCCCTACTGACCCTACTGAATAAAGTAGGAAAAAGCAATTGAAAGAAAATTGTGTTAGGAGGAACTGACTAATAGTTAGTGAAGTGAAGGCAAAAGATGGTGTAAGAGAGTAATAATATTTGGCAAAGTTTTAACCTTGTTGACTTTAAGGGGTGGGTGCCTATTAAGCTGTTAGTTCTATAAGCCTGACATTCAAGAATAGGAAATGAGGTAGGTACTGGAAAAGCCCAAATCACAGGCAGGAATGATGTTGTGTATATTATTATGTTATTGTAGTAATGACTAACTCAAAGACCAGGTCCAAAATGTGTAGATAAAGACAAGATAATCATTTGTAATACCATAAAGTTGACTATGTCTTCAGAAGTCATCCCTTTTTATTATTTTATATTGCTCACACCTTCTTTTAAAAAATAAGACTGCAAGGCCGGGCACGGTGGCTCACGCTTGTAATCCCAGCACTTTGGGAGGCCGAGGCGGGCCGAACACGAGGTCAGGAGATCGAGACCACGGTGAAACCCCATCTCTACTAAAAATACAAAAAATTAGCCGGGCGTAGTGGCGGGCGCCTGTAATCCCAGCTACTCGGAGAGGCTGAGGCAGGAGAATGGCGTGAACCCGGGAGGCGGAGCTTGCAGTGAGCCGAGATCGCGCCACTGCACTCCAGCCTGGGCGACAGAGCGAGACTCTATCTCAAAAAAAAAAAAAAAAGAAAAAAAATAAGACTGCAAATATCTAATCACTGAAGATGAGGCTCTTATTAACATATTTAGTTTCCTACTTTTTAAAACAACTTTTGATTCTGAAATAATTTTAAGCTTTCATAGAATTTACAAAAAATGTACAGAAAAATTTTGTGTGCCTTTAACCCGGTTTCCCCCAGCGATATCATCTTAGATAACCATAGTAAAATTATCAGAAACAGGAAACTAGCATTGCTACATTACTAATCAAACTACAACCGTTATTCAAATCTCACCAATTTTCACACGCACTCATTGGTTTATTGTTGTTTTAGTTTATACATCTATGAAATTTTAATCCATGTATAGATTCATGTAATCACTATCACAGTCAAGATAAAAAATAGATTCATTGTCCCCCATACTCTCTCCTTCTATCAATTTATAGTCACCCCTTTGCCTACCTCCTCTAACAACCAGTAATCTTTTCTCTATCTCTATAGTTTTGTCCTTTTGAGAATGTTGTAGAAATGGAATTATGCTATTATAGTAGGTAGCTAGTCTGGCATGAGCAGAGAAGGAAAGGGCTCCCCTGACATACACACACATCAGGAATGTCAGGTGACCAGGTGACGGTAACGTGGTTCTTAAATGTCTCTCTAAAATAATAATTTGTCACTGCCAGCGCCAGGAAAAGGCAGTCTCCTAATAGAAAACATCTGAAACTGCTGATCAGCAGCTTCCTGGTAAGATCTCAGAAGTTGGGCAAGTGGGCTCAAGGACGTGCATGTGGACAGCCCAACCCAAGCAAAGAATCAGGGAGAAGTAACGCAGGACCCCAGAAGTATGCCGATGTATAAAACCCCATATCAAAAGGTCAAACTGTGCTCTTGATCTCTCAAGTCACTCACTTGGCCTTCTTCCAAGTATACTTTAATTCTAAAGCTCTTAAATAAACTTTCACTCCCACTCTAAAACTTGCCTTGGTCTCTCCTTCTGCTTTATGCCCTTAGGTCGTATTCTTTCTTATGAGGAGACAAGAACTGAGGTTGCTGCAGATCCATATGGATACGCCTCTGGTTACATATTTTGGTGCCATGTGAGTCGGATACGTTCTGTTGCTAACAATACATTATGTGACCTTTTGAGAATGGCTTCCTTCAGTCAACATGATGCTTTTGAGATTCATCCAGGTTGTTATGGGTTTCAGTTGCCAGCTCTTTTTAATGAAAAGTAAATCTACTTGCAAAGCCTATCTGTGGCCTGCGATTACTTTGAGGTTTTGGTCGCTGCAGTTAGCCATGAATGGTATTGATCACTTAGCTCTCTAAGGTTGAAGTTTGAGCATAATATATTCACATGCAAAAAAGCCATGGGGATCACTTCATGGAAGTTACTCTCATTTTTCTTCTTTTTATGGGGCTAGCTAATAATTCTTGTTCTGCTAACAAAGTTTTGGGGAGAACAAATTTGATAATGAAATTCAAAGAGAGAGAGTGTGTGTCTGTGTGTGTGTGTGTGTGTGTGTGTTATTTGATGTGTATAGAAAGCTTTTCTTTACATTTTATTTAAAGTCAATCATTTGTACTTTATTTTCCTACTATGGTGCTGTTCATGGTTGGTTAGGATCAAATACTGTTTTTTTTTGTTTTGTTTTTTGAGATAGAGTCTTGCTCTGACACCCAGGCTGGAGTGCAGTGGTGTGATCTCGGCTCACTGCAACCTCCACCTCCTGGGTTCAAGTGATTCTCATGCCTCAGCATCCTGAGTAGCTGAGACTACAGGCACGCACCACCACACCTGGCTAATTTTTGTATGTTTTTAGTAGAGATGGGGTTTCGCCACGTTGGCCAGGCTGGCCTTGAACTCCTGACCTCAGGTGATCCACCCGCCTCAGCCTCCCAAAGTGCTAGGATTACAGGCATAAGCCACTGCGCCTGGCCCAAATATTGTGTTTTAACCATTTTTCCTACAGACTTAGAGCATAACATGTCTGCGATTCTAATTAGGTCATGCTGTAGCTCATAAACTGAGAATATATATATAAATCGATTTTAAATACATGAAAATTCTCACAATTATTCAGAGTTTTTGGCTGCTTCTGATAAATTGGTCCTAGATTATAATAACAGGTCAACTTTTTAAGTTAGGAGGGAGGCGGTTGGTTTTTTCAAAGAACATTTCCGCAGGCTTCTAGGAGATGACTTCACGGGTCCAGAATTTGTGTTCTTTTGGTATATTTGATGAAAATAAAAATTTGAACAATTGAAATGCACTAAATATAGCTAAGTTGTGAAAGAATTACATGGGGCGTGGGAGAAAACCACATGGGCATTGTTTTAGAGCATTTGTTTTGCATCTGGCCAGCTATAGTGACGGAAAATAAGCAAAGAGACAGAGGCATACACATCCAGGACACTTAAATACCAAGGCCCAGTTTAGGACCATTTGCCTGCTGTTCAGAGAAGGGAGCTATCAAGGCTATGAGAATTTATCAGAGAAAGGTTTATTTTCCAGAATTTCTGAAATGTGATGATATACTTTCACAACAAAGGAAATTATTTTAAAGAACAAAATAATGAAAGTGGTTTGGGATCAGGTTGACTATGAGCACAAGTAGTCTGGACTTCATTCCATGTGCAGTGCAGTGTTACTGATGATACTGGGCTGTGGAGGTACGTAATGAAAACAGTATTTTATTGAGATTATCCTGGCAGCAAAATCTTCAGCTAATGGAAACTGGAGCCACTGGATCTGTCACAAGTGATCAATCCATGCTGCCAGTATAACACTAAGATAAGATCTTGATCTAGATTAAGAGCAGCCAAAAGTAGGAATGAATACATAGCTTATAAGAAAGCATCTGTTGCTAGTTCTGGGAGAGTAGCGGAATGCTTTGAACTTGTGAGAAAGTAGGTTACATGTTTTCCTATTTATGATGTTTCAAAGTGTGTTGAAGCTATTTTTAAACTCTTAAAAACTGTGTGTGTGTGTATGTGTGTGTGTGTGTGTGTGTGTGTGTGTGTGTGTGTGTGTGTGTGTTGTGTGTGTGTGTGTGTGTGTGTGTGTGTGTGTGTGTGTGTGTGTGTGCTTCTACCGAGAATGAATTTTAGGTCTTATTTCTATTTTCATGGACTCTTCAAGCCTTATATGAGTCCTTGATTACACCAATGTCTCAAGCTTGTTTGCTGAAGTTTTTTAAAACTGTGAGGATGTGCAAATTCTGCCTATGAATAGATTGGATTTGCCCTCCAGGCTTAGATGCCAATTTGTGCTTAAACCTAGCCACCTATAGTGGCTAAAGCATGTTAGTTACTCTGTCTGAATATGTATTTCAAAATTAACCATAAAGAAATCATGCCTCAACTTAGGAATGTTAGAAAAACTGCATTAGTAGACCCAGCTAATACCCCCAACCTTTGTTGAGTCTTTTAATTTTATGATACAATATAATCAAGGAAAATTAGATAGTGACAGAAACAAAAGAACATTACTTTTGTTGGTGGTGACAATGTTATGAATTCAAATGTATATTATAATTTGTCCTAATTGAGACTCAATTTGTCTTAATTGAGACTCGTTCCTAATAAATACAATGTAGTTATCTGTAGTATGATATACGCATTACCAGAGATCATAGACATGTTTGTTTTTAAAAGCAATAGTTTGTTTGTAATGACCCACCATAGGAAGGATAAATCTTTCTTGTACTTGGGTCTTCAGACCACAGTTGCATTCAAAACGACATGTCATTTAGGACTGTGAAAGAATGATTCTTTCTGATGGTTTTAACATTAAAGAGAAAAAAAAAGCAGAAGAAGGTAGTTTGAAACTTAGGGTATGGATATTGAATTAGTTCCAATGGACTTAACAAATATAAATAAACTGACCAATGATGCTGAGACAAAATGTATGGGTATTGGAGTAGATATAAGCAAACGTACAAAAAGATATAGTTAAAGGCAAGCTATTTAACCAGGGATTCTGAAGTGTGAGAAGTTGTAAGGTAATGAAAATTTGTCTTTAATTTTGATGAGATCTATATTACGTGGGCTTACATGTGGAATTACAATTCATAGGGTGATCAGCTCATCCTTGCTTACTTGGGACTTTCTTGGTTTTAGCATTGAAGGCCTCATATCTTGAGAAAATCTTCATTGGTCACCGTAAATCTTAGCTTTATTTTTTAAATGACATTAGCATGGATCTGTTTCCTCCTTCACTTCATCTTCCTTTACTTTCTTACCCTCATGGGAGTCACCTATCATCATAATTATCACTGCCACTTATTTTAAATGGCTGTTGATGGTTGAAAGCTTTTCAACTAAAAGAAACAAGAAGCAATTCTTTTCGTGTAGACATTCACATATATAGCATCTCCCAAGTTTCATGGACCTCAGGTTGATATAAAAATTTATTTGCGCTCTTCTAAACCATTGAACTAAAATTCTCATTCTGTTATATTTAATCTCATGTTTAACACCAATTGTATTTGTAAATTTGAGAGGTGAGGGTGAGGGAGTTTATTTGCCTAAAATTTATTTATTTTAATTACAGCAGCATTGATATAAAATTTCACATTTTAGAATCTATGTTGTTGGAAACATCTTCAGATGTGCCAGAAGTGCTGAAATAGACACAATCTAGTAGCTTGTCAGTAAAGCAAACAAAAACTGCTGGGTCAGGAGCACAGCTGTTTGCAGAAGGCATTAAACATTTTTTTACAGTTTTTCCCATAGGCCAATATTCTTTTATGCATTGATTTATATTTTAATAATGACAGGCTCCACTGGCATGAGCATTTCTTTTCCTCAGAAATTATATAAAATCATAATTTAGACACAGGATAAAAGGTGGAGAGAATTAGCATTTTGCAGCATTAATTAGCTTACTTGCCCTCACTTATTTCTGATCAAATAGAGGATGCTTAGAGCAGCAGCAAACAAAGCTATGGGTATCCTTCAATTGTACAATACGACATTGATGTTTCTAATGCATGTAAAGTCAATAGCTTTGCCTTTATTTTAAAAGTATGGTTTTAAAAAATACTGGTTTTAGATCACTACAGTAAGCAGTGAACAAAGGAAGCAATTGGATGTAAAATATAACATTAAAAGGACTATAATTGAAGGAAATGCTCGAGCTGTGAAAACACTCCTAGAGAATGTACGATTATCCAAGCTTTCTCCCAGTTTGGTACTCTCATTCCTTCTCTAGCATTTTCCTGTTTTGCGTCTTCATTATGAATTGAGGTTGCCAGAAAAAAAAAATGATGTAACTTTAGCAGGCCAGCATTTCATTTTTAAATAATTGTTTGTGTTGTTTTCCAAAGCATACAACTTCAATCTTACTCGACCAGCTCCTCTCTAGCCCTATTGCTGCCCCTTGTAGCTACTGCTTTATTCGATTCGACCTGTGCACTTTCTCCACTGTCGGCTCCCCGCACTATGTTTCTCACTTTCTCTTTCCACATGGCTGCTTGGTTTGCAGAAGATGCCTTCCTACAGATGTGTTCCCTCTCCTGACAAACAATTACTCCTGTTCCCCCCAGCAGGAGTCCATTAGGATATCATCACGGGTTCTGCTAAGTCATCTCACAATCACAGTTTTGTGCAATCACCTCTCATCTGAGACTCTCTAGGCATATGCCATGCAGGGAAACTAGCAGTCACAAATGGCAGCACCTCCAGGCATATTATTTGTTATTTTGGTCCAGAAGTGTAACAGATAATGGCTAATACGCTAATGTCTGACAGTCTCATTGGACTCTTTGACTGTCATCATTTACAGCAAACTTGTGAAAGACTGAATGGGTGATCATGTGCTAGTCGAGAGAGAAAAAAAGAGACATTTTCATATTTCCATAGCAATTATACACAATGGTCTAAAAGAGACCTGACAATAGTGATTTTTACAAAGTTGTTTTTGTGCAGACTTTCAACATTCTGAGCTTGGAAGAATAAATTGCCAGATACTAATTATCTTCCTGGAAAATAGCCATTTATATGTTTATTTTTATTTTAATCTCACAAACCCAGCTTATGTGAATCCATACAGCGAAGACCTATCTAAAATATACTCCTTTAAAAATCGATGAAATACACATGCAATGGAACACGCATGGCTTTTTTTCTTAAGGTATCACTGACAGCCCTACCTATTAAATCTTCTTGTTTTATAGGTAGCATCTCACAGGAATTTCAGTAAGTCTAAGCTCAATATTTAATATATTATAAAATAGGTGAATTTTGGCAAGATGTTATATTAACACTTAGATTGTTTTTTATTGATTCTTGGGTCTGGTTTACTACTGCACTGGGGTGCAATGTGTAAAATCAATGTACTAACAAGCTAAGACTTCTACAGAGTCCCAGAGGGCAAATGAGGAAGGGGGCGCTGTTCTCCTAGTCTGAAATTTCACTCACTGGTTTCTCTTACTGCTGTACACAAGTTCCTTAATTTCACTTCCTCAAAACTTCAAAATGAAATTTTATCAATTTTGATAAATTGAAGTGAAAACCAGTCAAGATTAGTGTGAACATATGAATTACAGATTTTTTGGAAGAAATATAGTTTTATTTTCGGCCAGGACACATAGGTAATTGAACTAAGCACTGAACACAGTGTCCCAGTCTGATATAACATGGACACTCAATACATACTTATGTAATTGAGCTGAATTGGAACCAAGAGCTGTATAGAATCTCCACTTTAATGAACAAGTGAAAATTATTTGTAATTGGAAAAGCAGAGTATCAGCCACAACAACCTCAGGCTCTCCTTAAATTGTAACCAGCCACTTGCATTTGGAAAGATGCTCCCAAAGTACTTGAATTCAGTGTGCTCTCTCTCAAGTAGCCAGATAAACATCCCTGTTCAATGTGGCTTATGTTGTTCACTTGTTCAGTTAAACTAGTCAGGCATGCCTTATTTTTTCCCTTCTACTGAGAAGAAGAAAACAACAACAAAACTGTAAACCTAGTTTTTCTCTCCACCTGGATTTTCACAAATTCTAGGTTAGTCAAAGGGAATTTGGATTATTTACTCTCTATTGTATCCCCATTCTCTACTCAATAGATTTACAAAAGATAAGAAAAAAACAGTTCCAACTGAGTTGGCTAAATGCTATTGGTGACATAAAAATGCAGAAGCTCTAGTCCTGTCTTGTGCATCTCATTTCAACTGTCAAATATATCTAACTTCTAAATCCAGTGACTTAGAAAGACAGAGGAGAGAGAGACAGAGAGAGAGAGAATGCACATTGGTTCTCTTTATGTACCTCAAAAGAATAAAGTCTGAAAACTCACATAAGTGTAAAAACTGACCTTATAACATTCAAATAACTTATTGTCAATTATTCCATTCAAAAAATAGGTTTTGAATTCCTACTATGTTCAAAACACTGTATTAGCTGTTACAGGTGGATACAAAACTTAGGAAGATAGGTTATCCTCCTTTACGAGGGCCCAAGTATAATAAAAATGGTAAGATAACTATAGCATACAAATAATTGCACAAACAGAACATTCTGTAAATTACTGTATAGAAATGAAAAGTGAAATGGTCCTGAGTTTGATTTCAATTCAGTATGACCCTGACCATGCCACTTAATTTCCTCAAACCTCAATTTTCATATATAAAAAAGTAGGCCTAATAATGACAACCTTCTCTTTGTAAAGATTGAGTGCAATGCACAAAAAGTACATAGTGTGGTGTCTGGCACCAGGATTTATCAGATGGTCTTAATTAAGGATTTCCCCATAAACACGGTAAATGAGATAGGCCTTGAAATATGAGTAGAGTATCACTAGGTTTACCTAGCTAAGGTGGGTAAGACAACATTCATGTTTGAGGTTACAGGCAGAGTTATCATCATTTATCCCTAGCAGATTGTTGGCATGACCACCTACCTGGGTCACCCATCAAAAGCAAAGGGAAGACAGAGTCAAAGGAGAGAGAACTTGAAGCTAAGAGAAAGCAGAGTCAGTCCAGACTTCCCTGCTGGGTATTTGTACAGCAAGACAAGGGAAAAGATTTACTCTGGGTCTGAGTAATACCCCTAGTGATCCAAAGAGATTCACATCAAAAGAAGTCAGAAGAGAGTATGGATGCAGGCATCTAAAGAAGAGATCATAGGAGAATACAGGGTTAAACTGGGTGTTTCAAGTGTTGAATCAGAAAAGGACAGGGGAAATCAGAATTGGATTTGGGATCCTTCTCTCCAGTTCAATTACATGTTTATTGAATGTCCATGTTGTGCCAGAATAGCAGACTAGGATACTGTGTTCAGTGCTTAATTTGATTACTTACGTAATTGGACAAAAATAAATTTCCTGGGAATTTGGTACTGATATGAACAGAGAAAGACACACACCTGTTGATCTGCCTGGCCTGTGCCTTGGTCAGCAGTTTTGAATATGAGGTGCTACAGAGACATAGGAAAGAAGTCAGCTCCATAGATTACTAGGATTCTGCAAGAGGCTGGATTTGAAATCTTCATCCTCTACTAGGCTTTGGTTTTAGGAGAAGCACAATATATTGTGTACAGTGTAGAAGTGCAGTGTATTTTGCAGGCATATGAATCCAACACTAAAAGCAAAGAAAAGCATATGATTGAAAACTCATGGGAAAAGTGCATACACTAGTTTGGGAGATGAGTCCACAAAGATATATAGCTGTAATAATGCCAGCTGAGGAGTTATGTTTAATTCAAAAGTTAAAAAGAAGCTCTTAGATATTATCAAGAGGTACAGGGAAATAATTAGAACCATGCTTTTTGGAAATTGGACCAGAAGGAAGAGAAATTAGAAAACTAAAGGCAGAGAAGTCGATGAGGTAGCCACTAAAAACAAAGTCTGAATCTAAGTCAGTGGGAATGGAAATGAAGAGACATGTGTGGAGATAGAACAAACAGGAGTTTATAGTTGATTAGAGTGTAGAAAGAAGGAAAAGAGCCATGTCTTAAGTGATTATAGGGGTTATAAGCAAAGTCTCTGAAGTCAGATTGACTTACTTGCAATTTTTCTGTGCCTCATTATTTTATCATCTGTAAAATATGTGTGTTAATAGTACCTATCCAATAGGGTTGTTGAAAAGTTTCATGGGCAAATGCAAGCAAAATGTATTGAAAAAGCATTTGTTTTATAGTAAGTACCAATTGACTCAGAGATATACTGATGATTCTGGGCTTCTCTCCTTAGAAACACAAAGAGGTGTTGGTGCCATGAACTGAGAAAAGGAACATGGGAGGAAGTATGTCTTTGGAAGTAGAGGAGAGAATGAGTTCCAGAAATCATCAAATTGTCCAAACTCTCTCCTTGGACACACCAGGTGTAGTGTAGGTAACCCTATCAGTTATACAGTCAGTGAGCAAAAGAGTATGGAGGAGAGCTAGATAGAGTAAGAACCTGGAAAAACAAGAAATGGGGAAAGGAATCCCTATTTAATAAATGGTGCTGGGAAAACTGGCTAGTCATATGTAGAAAGCTGAAACTGGATCCCTTCCTTGTGCCTTATATAAAAATTAATTCAAGATGGATTAAAGACTCAAATGTTAGACCTAAAACCATAAAAACCCTAGAAGAAAACCTAGGCAATACCATTCAGGACATAGGCATGGGCAAGGACTTCATGACTAAAACACCAAAAGCCATGGCAACAAAAGCCAAAATAGATAAATGGGATCTAATTAAACTAAGGAGCTTCTGCACAGCAAAAGAAACTACCATCAGAGTGAACAGGCAACCTAAAGAATGGGAGAAAATTTTTACAATCTACCCATCTGACAAAGGGCTAATATCCAGAATCTACAAAGAACTTTAACAAATTTACAAGAAAAAATCAAACAACCCCATCAAAAAGTGGGTGAAGGATATGAACAAACACTTCTCAAAAGAAGACATTTATGCAGCCAAAAAACACATGAAAAAATGCTCATCATCACTGGCCATCAGAGAAATGCAAATCAAAACCACAATGAGATACCATCTCACACCAGTTAGAATGGTGATCATTAAAAAGTCAGGAAACAACAGGTGCTGGAGAGGATGTGGAGAAATAGGAACACTTTTACACTGTTGGTGGGACTGTAAACTAGTTCAACCATTGTGGAAGTCAGTGTGGCAATTCCTTAAGGATCTAGAACTAGAAATACCATTTGACCCAGCCATCCCATTACTGGGTACATACCCAAAGGATTATAAATCATGCTGCTATAAAGACACATGCACACGTATGTTTATTACGGCACTATTCACAATAGCAAAGACTTGGAACCAACCCAAATGTCCATCAATGATAGACTGGATTAAGAAAATGTGGCACATACACACCATGGAATACTTTGCAGCCATAAAAAAGGATAAGTTCATGTCCTTTGTAGGGACATGGATGAAACTGGAAACCATCATTCTGAGCAAACTATCGCAAGGACAGAAAACCAAACACCACAAGTTCTCACTCATAGGTGGGAACTGAACAATGAGAACACTTGGACACAGGGTGGGGAACATCACACCCCAGGGCCTGTCATGGGGTGGGGAGAGGGGGAAGGGATAGCATTAGGAGATATACCTAATGTAAATGACGAGTTAATGGGTGCAGCACACCAACATGGCACATGTATACATATGTAACAAACCTGCATGTTGTGCACATGTTCCCTAGAACTTAAAGTATGATAATAACAAAAAAGAAAGAAACATCTTAGGTCATGGTGGCAGGGTTGGACTCTGAATGAAGAAAAATCACCTCACTCTCATAAAGAATGTAGCTATAGAGATGTTTTAAGGCCAAGAACAGGGAAGTAGAAGGTATTACTTTGAATGATTGCCTTTAGAAGCATGATTGATCTGGGGCAGTGGCTGGGAACCTGAAGAGAGTGAGACATTTTGAAATAATAGCTACAGGAATTGAAATAGTCACCTAATGATGAATAAAAGAAATATAAAGTCACCTGCCTGTGGAATCTTTTAGAAAAATGTCTTTTCAGACTTCATTTTCCACATGGGTGATAAGTTTTAAAATTTAGGTATTTTATGTCAACCATGAAACCCTGAGATTTTCCCAGATGAATTGAGAATGATTTCAGGGCTTTTGAAAAGTATGTGATGTGCACAAAAAAGATGTGTGTGTGAGTGTGTGTGTGTTTGTGGGTGTGTGTGTATTGTGTTGTGGGTAGTCACATGATAGTATAAAATAACATCAGTATCAGAGTTTAATTAACTTAGAGCTTTTTGGGGTTTGAACAGATAATGTCCAGAGGTTTCTTAAAGATTTTGCTAAATGAATTATCAATCACATTGTGAGTTAATTATTGGACTTTGACAATAATCTATTGTTGGTACTACCTTGAGAAAACTAGTCTCACAATATTATTCTGATTTATCCTTGCCTTATAATGTAGGAAATAGAATAGGAAAGCATGAAACAATCTGGCTTTCCTTATGCTTATTGATTAAGGCCCCAAAGGGGAATGAGGAATCAATTCCATGTCACTATGGTTATTTGCACATAGAGTAACTATTTGGAATTTAGCCTGATTCATATTCTGGAATGGCTTTCAACATCCTGCAGAGTCAGCACTGTTCATTTTGAGGTGTTTTCCATCTACTTTACATGCTTAATTGCTCAGTCACTGGTGGGTTTGTTTCATTCACTATGAGCAGTCTTGAGGCAAAGAGGCAACCAACAGGCACTAGATTATTTTCTTCAATTTCAGCCTGTGGTGTCAGGAGAGGTCCTTGACTTGTGACTGGCATTGAGCCCAGCAACCCTCCAGATCTACTGGAGCCCTCAGTGGGTTTTGAATGGTTCATTGGAGGGAGTTGATATTATCCTATGGGAAAATTGAGAGCCAGCTGGTTTTAAAAATATTCCTTTTTGACTTTCTGTGGCATCTCCAATAAACCCATTTTACAAATGGGTAAAGGGAAGTTTATAACAAGTAACTTGGGTCATTAAAATCCCCTAATGGCTAGGTGCTAATGGGTAGGGGTATAAGAACTCAGTGGACTCATAACAATGACACAATGGAATAATAATAGGAGTAATTTCATGAATACTACCTATGTGCCTGAGTATCTACTAACTCTCACAATAATTCTTCATGTTACCTACAATTATTCCCATTGTACAATTGAGAAAACTGAATCTCAAAGATAAAGCCTCAATAATCACACCTCTAGTAAGTGATAAATTCAACATGGAAACCTACTGCTATCTCATTCTAAAATGTTAGTTTGCTTCTTCACAGGAAATCATGGAAAAAGATTATGTGGCACCAGTTTTGCATACTGGACCCCATACATAGTTTATAGAAAATTGTTGATTCCTCTTCATTATGCTCTGTGTCTATTAGACCCCTTGTGAGGATTCCTAAGAGTGCCAGAACTACAGTAGCATAAACATGTACAAAAACATAATCCTTAGTAAATATTTTTTCTGATCATATCATTGTGATGTTCTTGAGAGATTAGAAGCACAGGAATTTTAGTTCAAAAGAAGCTATTATAATTTTCCACTAAGGTAAAATATTTTTAAACATTTGGTCTACTCAGTTGCTTTTATTCAAATTCAGGAGTCATGCTTTCTGCTCTTACTGAATTCACCATCATGCCTAGCAAGCAAAAGGGTTCTTGGTAAATTTTAAGAATATCTGGTTTCCTAATTCAGTTTCTTCCAATATTCACACTTACACATTATTTGCTCCAGATTTGCCCCATCCCAGGCTAAGAGATCAATTACATTTCTTTCTAGATGGATTCTGCATGGTTTATGTTAATAATTAAATGGTTCAATAGCTAGTCAAATCTTTTTCTCTGGCTTTCTAGCTGATATCTTTCTCTGACCATATACTTGGTTCTAGAGATAGAACTGTTGTCTCGTTGATTACGTACATCCTCCTTTCTTAATTTTGACCCAGCCTCTCTACCTTGTTGGTCCTGTTTCTCGCTGACCAGCTTACTTCTGCCAGTTCTCCTGGAGGCTGAGGTCTAGTTTTCAGCACCAAGTCTCATCATTGTTTTTTAGATACCTGTGGCAGAGTTTTGTAATGTTAACACTCTGCCTACCTACACCTCTATACATTTCCTGTCACATACATTCCTGATTACAAGCACTGCCTAACGACCTACTATTGGTTCTACAGGTGAGCATGTCCTACTCTGGTGGATTTTTTTTTTTTTTTCATCTCTGAGCTTGACCTGAGATTGACCATCTGACCTGAGCTATGATTTTGACATAAATTTTAACTAAAAGGTAACCTCTTATTTTAGCAAGTTTTTTTTTTTTTTTTAATTATACTTTAGGTTTTAGGGTACATGTGCACAATGTGCAGGTTTGTTACATATGTATCCATGTGCCATGTTGATTTCCTGCACCCATTAGCTCGTCATTTAGCATTAGGTATATCTCCTAATGCTGTCCCCGCCCCCCCCCACCCCCCACCCCACAACAGTACCCGGAATGTGATGTTCCCCTTCCTGTGTCCATGAGTTCTCATTGTTCAATTTCCACCTATGAGTGAGAACATGCGGTGTTTGGTTTTTTGTCCTTGCGATAGTTTACTGAGAATGATGTTTTCCAGTTTCATCCATGTCCCTACAAAGGACACGAACTCATCATTTTTTATGGCTGCATAGTATTCCATGGTGTATATGTGCCACATTTTCTTAATCCAGTCTATTGTTGTTGGACATTTGGGTTGGTTCCAAGTCTTTGCTATTGTGAATAGTGCCGCTCATCATCACTGGCCATCAGAGAAATGCAAATCAAAACCACAGTGAGATACCATCTCACACCAGTTAGAATGGCCATCATTAAAAAATCAGGAAACAACAGGTGCTGGAGAGGATGTGGAGAAATAGGAACACTTTTACACTGTTGGTGGGACTGTAAACTAGTTCAACCATTGTGGAAGTCAGTGTGGCGATTCCTCAGGGATCTAGAACTAGAAATACCATTTGACCCAGCCATCCCATTACTGGGTATATACCCAAAGGACTATCAATCATGCTGCTATAAAGACACATGCACACATATGTTTATTAGCAAGTTTTTTCATTGTTGAATTACGTTCTTCTTTGAAAGAATTGAAGACAGCTAATTATCCATGTACTGCCAAATAGTTGGGAAAGATGTGGTTACTATTTACCTGATCTTAGAGAAAGGGAACTAGGGAAGAGATGACCATGTCTACTTAGGATCTCTCACACATGCAATTATACATAATGAAAATGATCAATATAATAATTTCCATTAATATGCTCTTAGATTACCTCTATGTGCTTGCAGTAGGTTAGCCCAATAAGGTCATCAAAATTATATGAATTCATAATAGAAGGGTATTCCTCAATAATTGATCCAATATTAAGGCAGAAGCACTTCAACAAAAAAAAACAATCATTTCTTAAGAACTTTCTGTAAAACATACACTATACTATGTGTGGACCATATAAAGACCTGTTCTTTACTGCCAAGGGACACACCAACTTGATCTGGTAGTGCATTGGTTGCGCATAACATTCTATCTTGTATTGCCACTGTAATAGACATAGTGAGGAATATAGTGAGGAACTTTCATTGATATTAGAAATGTGTAACTCAATAGACATGGTACCTTTTGAAAACTGGCCATCAAGGAAAGGGTCACCTTGATTGCTACACCTAGACTTTAGGCCTGACATCTAGTGGCCACTATAAGAATCGCAGCACAGGCCTATAAACCATGGAATACTATGCAGCCATAAAAAAGGATGAGTTCATGTCCTTTTCAGGGACATGGATGAAGCTGGAAACCATCATTCTCAGCAAACTAACACAAGAACAGAATACCAAACACCACATCTTCTCACTCATAAGTGAGTTGAACAATGAGAACACATGGACACAGGGAGGGGAACACCACACCCAGGGGCCTGTTGGCGGGTGGAGGGTTAGGGGAGGAATAGCATTAGGAAAAATACCTAATGTAGATGACGGGTTGATGGGTGCAGTAAACCACCATGGCAAGTGTATACCTATGTAACAAACCTGCACATTCTGCACATGTATCCCAGAACTTAAAGTATAAAAATAATTGTAAAAAAGTATTGCAGTGCAGGGTACCAGACAATGATTGCCCGATAAAGGCCACATGAAGGATCTGAGGTAGTTGAAATGAAAAATGAATTCCAACCAACTTCCTCTCCCACAGTCCTGAACCTACGATATATATCCATCCTTCAAGTGCATTTTCAAAATAGGATCCTAAATAATCATGTAATTTTAGAGGTAGAGGGCTCACATACCATTTTCATTTAACTATATTCTAATTACTGGATATGAAAAAAATATAAAGAAAAGCAAATCTTTAAATGTTCTGGCTTCAATGAGCATTTTTTGTAGAATTCACTTATTGAAAAGAGGAATTACCACGTTTACATTGATTACATTTTGTCATGTTTTCTTCTTTTTTTTAAAAAAAGGATGCTACCCCGTCTCTATTAAAAATACAAAAAATTAGCCAGGCGTGATGGCGGGCGTCTGTAGTCCCAGCTACTCGGAGAGGCTGAGGCAGGAGAATGGCGTGAACCCGGGAGGCGGAGCTTGCAGTGAGCCGAGATTGCGCCACTGCACTCCAGCCTGGGCGACAGAGCGAGGCTCCGTCTCAAAAAAGAAAAAAAAAAAAAAGGAGGCTAATAATACTAATCTATTCATAGGGGGATGTCTTTACCTTTAAAACAATGAAGGTAATTATAACATAGCTTTTAAGCTTTTGGGCAGAATTTAAACAGTTAATTCATGTAAATAATTTTGAACAGTGCCTGAAATATAGTAAATCCAAATGGTATTTGCTGTTTTTTATTTGGGGTTTTATGATGATAATAAGCATTATATAGTTTTTAATGTATGCATATTTGTGGCCTTATTATCTTGGAAAAGTATTGTTTCCTCCTCATATTAAAGTCTATCTATTTGGAGAATTCAAATGTTATATGTGATATGAAATAGTCATCGAGATTCAAAGATGAAGGAACAATCTCTAGTCCAGCTCTCTCCTTTATGTATAAGGAAATATTACTAGAGATGATTACACAACTTTGCAAAGGTTATACAGATTGTTAAGAATGTGCCTAAAATCTGTTTTTTTTTTAAACTAAGTTTAATCTTGATTAAATCTTGGTTTAATCTACCAGCACCATGTGTCTCATTTTTATCTTCAAACTAATGCTGACAAATGAATTTTTTCTCACAAAGAGGTGTCTGTTTTCATACATGGCTATGGACTTATAATATACAAGTATAATAAAAAAAGTTTGATGTATTTCTACCTTTTGAAAAAATATTAATAATTTTAAGAGTATTAAAAAGGAAGTTTTTTCACTGTTGGAAAATAGTAGTGTAAGTAAACAGAAAGATTAAACTAAAACATAGCCATAATCCCATTGTTCAGATATACATACACACACATATAATATATACATACATATTTATTATGTCCACATATGTCCTTCTGTACTGTTCTATAAACAGGTACATATATGTTTCAACTAAAAGGTAGATTTAAACTGTATAGGTTTTGTAATTTGTGTTGTTCATTTAGGTATAACAAAATTTATCTATGACATAGTTTTGGTTGGCTGCATTTTATTTTATGGTTTTACCAAAAATGGTTTAATTAATTCCACTTTGACATTATATTAATGATGAAAAAGGGAAGTTAGGCAGTTTCTTAACAGCAGGGGCCAATTGAGAGTAAGAGAAAAAAATTGGTAGTGCTATTGAAAGCCCTGTTTCTTCCCTCATTCTTAGGTCATTATGTGCCAGCAAAGGGCATTAGATAATTGAAGGAAGACATCCCTAGATGACAGTGTATTTACTTGGGTACTGATGGGAAAAAAGTGGAGTGTTCAGTTGAAGAAACATCAAATAATCAACTTGGAAACATGGATTCTGTAAATGGCAGCAAGTGGAGTACATTATAGAGTTCAAACTCCTGAAGATAAAATACCAAAGAGAGAGACTTTGGTAAAAGAGAGTAAGCCTCCAAGTCTCTCTAGGTACACAGAGTAGACCCGTACATCACTGAGTTTGGACAAGGTTCTTAGTTTATATATGCCTTTATAAATGTAATATTGGGTTGTAAGTGTGTGCATTTGAAATATGCATGCATATCCCTTTCCATAATTGTTTTCTGAGACTCCAGCAGAGGGCTGACTGGCAGAGGCATATATTTCCAAGTGTAGGGGGCAGGGGACAATATTACTAGAACATAAGCTGCTCTAAGAGAGTGACTGATCCAAGGTCTCATGACAGAACGTTCTGCATCAGGTTAGGACTCTAATTATAAACAGTCCACAAAATTTCCAGGCTGTAAGAGAAGAACAGATAACAATATAAAATTATGTGGGAATATGACAAGAGTCAGGGCAGAGCTACATTATTTTTTGCCTTTCTTTGAATCTAGTTTTTTCATTTCCATCCATCACAGTTTCATAGTTGAACAAAAACATCTGTAGGAAGGATATTTGGAAGTTTCCCAACTCATACTGTGGCTTCCTTTCTTACATGCTCTTCTAGAGCTCCATGTGACTTCTTTTGAATCCAAGATCCAAAATATATATTGTATATACTTTCTTTATAAAATGTGTTATCACTTAGTAGTGTACTCCCTACTTTTTTTTTGCAATACTAATAGCAAATTATTGAGAACACTAGTAATGCTCCTTGGATCCTGCTGGGTGTATCCACAGGGTCTGCCTTTGATCCACATATCTGTCTTGTGTGCAGCCTGTCACAGTGCGAGTGAACAGGGGAAGCCAAGTGCCAAAGGCCCTGTTTGGGGACAGGTTCATTGTGAATGTCCTGCCAACCATGCAGGCCTTTAGGAATTAGAGCACGGGTGGAATGTCAGGTCCGTGCCTAGCACGCTGACAGGTGGAAAGCACTGGAGAAGAATTGGCAGTTTGCATCTTTCAGGAGGCCAAGGCATGAAGTGCCTTATTCGCATTCTTTGGCGGGGGCGCTTTCTATTTCTAAAAGACAAAGGTAGAAATAATAATAGTCCTAACAGAAAACTATAGTTTTACCCCCCTCTGACATTTTTTCTTTGAGTTCCAAATTCAAATTTGTCTTTTTTTTTTTTGATCTTAGAATAAAATTCCATGGCCATTTTGTAGAAAAATGTAATAAAATCACAGCTACACATTAGCTATACCAACTAATAGGAATATTTACTTTTTTGAGAAAACTCACTTGCCCTCCATCATTTCTCAGATCAGTTAGAGAAAGACAGACAGCTCTGCAGGAACAGCACTATTGAAATAGTATTCACACCGTTCCACTAGACGGTTCACACACTTTCATTCCTGTTTTTTTTTTTTTTTTTTAAAAACTTAGTTAAATTGCATGATTTATTAGCTCATGTTAGAGGATGAGAAAAGCGATTTGGAAAACCTATGCATTCTGTGTAAGACCAAGCCAGCTGTCTCTGAATAAAGACTTCTGGTCTTGTGCAAATTTTGCAAACTACTGAATTGCTAATAGGCTCTTTGTTGGATGTTCTTATACACTTAATAGACTCTACATCACTTGTAGAAAAAAAAGGTGGTGTTCTAAAGGCAGAAAAGGTAATGTCTATTTCATTAAACAAATTAGCAGAGTCAATAATGATATTTTCTTTGATGCTAACAGATTCTGCTACATGTCTATAACTATTAATCTGTAAAGGTATTTTATAACACAGTCTACTTCTAATTTTACTTTCTCTGAAACTAATTATCAAATATATTTATCTCCACGCATTCAGACCTTTCACAAATACACATCTTTCTGTATCACCTT
Source organism: Hylobates moloch (assembly GCF_009828535.3). Lineage (NCBI taxonomy): Eukaryota > Metazoa > Chordata > Mammalia > Primates > Hylobatidae > Hylobates > Hylobates moloch. The sequence continues at coordinate 63,387,976 of NW_026652288.1, read as the reverse complement.
TAAGAGCACGACCTTAATTCAGGCTTTTTACACTCTGTCTGGTTTATGGTGATATTAAACTCAGGCAATTTCATTTATTGAAATCAATCTGGGGAAAAACCCATTGGTCTATAATTTCAGATTATTTGACTGCTCAGTGGCAAATGATTAGGTAGCATAATCATTTACTGAGCCTCAATCTGCATTTTTTGAAATTCTTTTATATACGCTATGATAGAGGAGGGTAGATAAATGAGAGAAAAATAGCAGCAACTACCAGACAACTGAGCCATTTTGCAACTCTTTAGTTACATATATAAGTTAAAATGCCTTCAGAGAGATTAGGAGAAGACTGACTACCAGAATCATCCAAAATAGTTCATATTTGTATATAGACACACACAGACACACACTCACACACACATACACACATTTCTTGTAATGAACTCATCAGGGAGCTCCTCCCTAATTTAAGCTCAAGCTTGCAAAGAAGTCAATTGTTTTTTTCTTTTTCCTGACATTATTACATCAAAACAGTATCCAGGCATTAGACAGTATTTATTAGCTTGTAAGGCCAGAGATAATGATCCCATTCAATCAGAACACATGAATAATTCAATAGTTCCAACTTCACATAATTTCTGGCTCTACTCTTAAAACCAGAAAAAGAACCATTTGTATCATTTATTTATTTTTGGATACAATGGGTAAAAGATAAAGGAGGATTTGTTTTGTGTGTGTGTGTGTCTGTGTGTGTGTGTGTGTGTGTGTGTCCAAGAAAGAGAGCCTCTTGGCTCTTTCATTTCAAGTTGGTCAAAGACAATGCCAAAACAACATGTATATGTATGTAAATATGAAAAAGCATTATATTACAAAGGGCATATATAGCAATTACCTCTATGAATTATTTCTACATAAATTTGTTGAGGGTATTTTAATCACTGTGAATGGTTTTATATTATTTTACACACTACTGCTAGGAAACAATTATAGTTTCTGCAAGACCATTGAAGCTGCAATTTCAGGGGTCATTTCTGCAATGTGCAATTTGAAAAGTACATTTGAAAGAGGATGAACTGTTTTAAACACCAAGAAGTTGAAATAATTTAATCTTATGACAGAAAATGTTACTGTTTCTTATTTTCTGACAAGAACAATGAGAAACGATGGACAAGAGCACCACCAGTTTTGCCTCTAAAGCAGCTCTGTCCTAAGAACTTTCTGCAATGTGTGGTATCAAGGTAGTCCAATATGGAAGTCATTAGCCACATGTGGCTATTGAGCACTTGAAATGTGGCTAATGCAACTGAAGAACTGAATTTTAATTCTTATTTACCTTTAATTAATTTAAATTTAAACAGCCACATGTGACTAGCAGCTCCCTGTCAGACAGCATAGCCCTTAAGTCCTCAAGGAGAACGGCTATTACATTACAAATACTAACAGGTAGATATTTATTATTAAGATATTTTAATCCTTCTTTTAAGTTTACCATTTCTGTTGAAATTCTCACTTTCTTATTACAGCCTATCCAGATATTTGTGATTAATCCATCATGTGCTTTGAGAGTTCATTTGACATTTTGTGAAGTCCTGTTCCAATTGCTGCTTTTGCTAAGATATACTATAATGAATGATGTATGATATAGCCATGAGAATGTATAAAGACAAGCAACAGATAAATTGGATGAGAGAACACTTGTATTTATATCTCAATGGCTTAACAATGTGATTGTATTAATAATTTAAAAGACTTTGGGAAGAAACTTTATTTGGGAAATGTTTTCTAAAAAATACCTGGTCTTCAAGAAGGCAATTAGCTTTTCTAGAAATATAAAATAGTTATACTTTAGGAATTGTAAAAGTGTTGATTGACGTTATTCTTTTTCATACCCTTGCGGTGGGTCTTTCCTCTCCTACATTCTGAATATTATAAAGAAGAAGAGTAATCAGTAAAGTTAAAAGTTAAAGGACAAGAGTAAGTGAGGTTAATCGATATACCTCTCAGGTTTATTTAAAATTTTCAAACAGCTACCATATGCCTTGTTGCAATCAGTTGTCCATAGAAGGAAGATCATTATCAAATTCCAAGATACAGATGCTTTGTTAACTTCCAAATACAGTCCAAGTGTGTGCTTGTGCATTCATTCTGGCCATTAATTAAAGGCCACTTGGAGAGACTTTAAGCTCTTAAACTGGATTAGTGAAAGTGATCAAAAGGACCAATTGAATTTTGTAAATTGAGTTTTACAAGATAGGGGGTGGACTTGGAAAAGAACTTCCTAAATCAGACATTATTGATTCCCTCATCACAGCCCTAAAATGAAGGTCGTCATTAAGAGGACTGGAGTAGAATCATGGACTGAATGTTGATACTATCTGCACAGTAGATAAAACATGATGTAACAACAATCAGTGGCAAAATTCCAAAAGCAAAATGCAATGATACTTCATGAGCTGGAAGTTCATTTTGACACTGAAAGTTGCTTTCCCTGTAATAGTGACTGATTTAGAACAAAATCTCATAGCTATTCTCAAGGGACACTAAAAATATTTTTGTAGGCCTACATTGATGAATTTCTGAATTGAGTAATTGGAATGTTGTTAGACACAAACATGATGCTTATATAGATTTTCTACTATTATTGTTGTTTTGCTAAGAAGCCACTTTTTGGGTTTCAATTTTGTGTACATTATTTCTAATCCTCACAAAACCATGCAGACTGTATATTCCTGTTTTATAAGTGAGCAAAAGGGTTCAAAGAGGTTAAATTTCTTTATGGTTTTATGGGCAGCAGGTGCTCAAACTAAAGGTAAATCTTCAACCATTCAGATTAAAAGCCTTGTGTATCTTCAACACCATGTTATTTCTCTAATCTTCAATATAAGCACACAATATTTTAGTCTGTCTACAAAATATTAATTTACAAAAATGAATACATATGATCTAGGTCATTTTTCTGGGAAGAAATGTTGTCTAAAATTAGGATTCTATATTATCTATGGAATCTGGTAATTGACTATTGCCACTCATTTCCAAGAAACATAGAATTCTCCAGTTACACTCAAAAAAAGTCTTTCTTTTTGTCAACACTTGTCTTCTAGTCATTCTATGTTGTTCTTTTTCTGATTCAATAGCAATGGTTATGATTTAGCTCAGAGCCCCTTCAAGAATTGAGTGTGTATGGGTTCCTCTCATGGGAGAAAAGATAAAGGTAAATATATATTTATACATATATGTAAGTAACAATATATATTTATATACAAAATAATACATATATAATATCTATTTATTTACATATGTATAAATATATAAATATACATATATGTATAAATGTATAAATATAAACATATATGAATATATATTTATGTATATATGTATACACACATATATATTCATATATATGTATATATATATATATATAATTTTCCAGAGTTCAATGACCAAACACAGGTTTGTCTAAAGTATACTAGGGAAGACAATACTATATATGAGTTCTTTATGAGAAGCAAGAGTGGTCAGTGTATAAGCATCCTCGAGTTGCCATAATAAATGGTAAAAAACTTGGTGACTTAAAACAACAGAAGTTAATTCTTATTCTGTCACTGTTCTGGAGGCCAGAATTCTGAAATTAAAGTGTCAGTATGGTTTCGCTCCCTCCAAAGGCTCTGAGGAAGTATCCTTCCTGGATCCTCAGCTTCTGGTGGCTCCAGGCATTCCTTATGTCTGGATCACTCCAATCTCTGCCTCTGCTTCACATGGCTCATTTCAAGATTCTTAATTCAGTTACATCCGCAAAGACCTTTTCCAAATAAGGTCATATTAACAGTTTCCAGGGGTTAACAATATGGACATATTTTTCAGAGGCCATCATTCAACACACTACAGTCAATAAAGCCTATTTTCTTTTTTAATCTCATTGCCCCATGTAAGTGGTCCCGTCCTGAAAGTATTCCTTATTAAAATGTAATTAATTCATAACAATTTGCAAAAACAAAAAAGCAGAAAGGCAAACTGTAGATCTAAGTAGGAGGTAGTATGTTTAGTGGTAAATGATGCAGATCTGAATGTTGGACTGGCTGCTTGGGTTGCAATCTCACTCACAGGATCTGTGTCTGAGGAGGGTTGGTGAACTTCTGTCTTCACTTTTTTCATGTGCACAACAAAATGACTATCCTCCTCATAGGGTTATTGTAAAGGTTAAATGAAAAAACTCAGACCAAGAATTTAGCATAGTGCTGGCCATGAAGTAAGTGCTAAGCAAGGCTAAACATCAGTACATGCTTCCCTGAAGCCTTCCCTGAAGTTTCTTAGGCATAATGTATTTATCTATGCATCCATCCATCTTTCATTGACCTATTTATTTGCTTGTTAGATTTACTAAAAATTATTATAAATAAGAACAAACCACACTCCCAGAAATAAGAAGGCTTTCTTTCTTAGAAGTCATCTTCATGGACATTAACAAGTAAAATGACCTTATTTTTTGGCCTATAGATATTCTAAATATCCATCCACTCACCATTTATTGAGCATTATTATTTCTGGCCTCAAGATAGAAACAAAATACCAAAAGATGATTTGGAAAATTTCAACTGTCAAATAATTTACATTCTATTCAGTGAGAGAAATGAATTATATGGTACTTATAATAGAGTGTAACTGGTGATTTAAATGTAATACCAGACAGTGATGGGAACAGAAGGAAATGCAGGGAACATGCAGTTTAGAAGTGTGACGGGAAAGGAAGATCAGAAGACCTTTTCTCAAATGACAGCCTATTACAGAGGAAAGAGCATAGATAGAGAAGCCTGGAAAAAGTCAGGAATGAATCCTATCTTTGCCACTAATGAGCTACTTTCTTTTCTTAAACTCTCAGCATCCTCATCTATAAGATTATATAATATCTATATCACTGAATTGTTGGGATTAATGAAATGATGCATATAAAACAATGTCTGGTACCCAGCTCAAGATAAGCACATATTAGCTATTTAGTTGTTGTTATAATCACTATTAGTCAATTTCCTAGTGCATGGAAGAAGTTTAAATAGTTTCTTTCCTTTTCCTGGATGGCAGTTCCCATTTCAGAACCATTTCACCAAGGAAGCCCTTTGTACCTGCACCACTTCTTTCTGCCTCATTTTTCTATAATCTATGATAGTAACATATATCTGTTGAAATAATCTCTTCTTCTCTATACTATAATAATCTCCCTGAAAATTGGAAAGATATTCTATTCATATGTGTTGTCCTAGCATATGATAAAATGTTCAGCAGTTAGTTAGTGAATGTTTCTTGAACTAATACAATTTCAGGCACACCTTCTTGCTGCCCACTCCCCAAAATCTGATCGCTGTATTAATACCTTCTAAGAGAAAGGGAAATTCCATATACATAGCTTACATCAGAGCTTTAGTACAAGTCCCCTTTAGTGTAATTGTATTAGTTTTCTATTGCTATACACCAAATTATCATAAACTGAGTGACTTGAAACAACACGTATTTCTTAACTGATATTTGATGTATGGCTTTGCTAGGTTCTTTTTTGTCTTGAAGTACCTATTAGTTGATCTATTATAGTAGAGCCATCTTAGAAAAATAATTCCTCATACTAGAAGAGTTATATTGTGTGTTATAAATTACTATAATGATACACTACACTTGATAGTTATTAATTTAGTGCCATCTGATTTACCATAATATTTAACCATTCTGTATTTGAAGAGAGACAAATAGAAGTTCATTTTCTTAGTTTCTGAGAAATGGCAAACACAATATGCTCCAGAATAATAATGAGAAGTTGGGAGTTACTGTATTTTCTGTATCAGAGTCTGTGATTACCTAGATATGGTAGTTAAATTTCTTAACTTTATTTTTATTAAAAATTAAATATTGACGTTATTTTTATTAAAATATAATGATGGTTATAAAGCTAATCTGGGTTGTGATATCTGCCTGTGTTATCACATAGACTGTCTACTTGATTTGGTCAATCTGGCTGTCCGAGTAAATGGCCTCTTCCCTCATCACTGTCCCTTGCAGCTTTCTTTAACAGCTGCAGGCTAATGAAAAAATACACTTTCCCAGCTTGAAGAGGGCATTGCTAGTAGTTGGGCTTTCTTTATGGAACCTCTAAATCAGGGCTCCCTTCAAATGACTTCAGGAGCCAGAAAGATGGAGTTACAGAGCAAAAATTTATGATGTTCAATAATTGAGCTAAACACACACCTCATCCACAAGGAAAAATATTATTCATGCTCAGTGAATTATTCCTACTCAGCAATATTGGCCTAGTGATGTCCATGAATCATGACTAGGGAAGCATCTATGACTTTTGTAGCTAAATTACCCAAGAAGAGATTAATTTTTAAAATGCTTAAGCTCCATTGGCCAGGCATGGTGGCTCATGCCTGTAATCCCAGCACTTTGGGAGGCTGAGTCGGGTGGATCACCTGAGGTCAGGAGTTTGAGACCAGCCTGGTCAACGTGGTGAAACCCCATCTCTACTAAAAATACAAAAATTAACCAGGTATGATGGCACATGCCTGTAATCTCAGCTACTCAGGAAGCTGAGGGAGGAGAATTGCTTGAACCCAGGAGGTGGAGGTTGCAGTGAGTCAAGATCCTGCCACTGCACTCCAGCCTGGGCAACAGAACGAGACTCTGTCTCAAAAATAAATAAATAAAATGCTTCAGCTCCATTGTTTTTCTTACACATTTTATATTTCATTAAGCAAATAAAATAATTTATCACTATATGCTAAGTTCATCAGTCATTCAATGATTATTTTCCAATAAATATTTTTAAATGCATAATGTAATTACATATAATTGTATATAATATATTGCCTATAAATACTTGAAAAAGGATGCCTGTAGCTAACTATTACCCCCATTCTGGAAATTTGGGCTTTCAGTAGAGGAAAGTTTTAAGTGGAATGAGTTTTGGAAGCTGCTGTGTCATTTTGACTATTTCGAGTGATGAAAAAAATGTCTGGGGTATCCTCCATTGTTCACTCAGTCATCACTGAGCACCTATTGTGTATAGAGCAGTGTTGGAGATACAACAAAGTCCCTGACTTCGTCAAGTCCATTGGTGAAATGGGGAATGATGGGCAGACAATAAACAATGTCAGATAGTGACAAATGCTATGTCAAAAAATAAAAATAAAAGTGAAGACAAAATATGAGGTTAAGAGCGTAATAATGGAGTAGTTTTAGGGTTACAGCGGTGGTTCTCAACTGGAGTGATTTTGCCCTCCAGGTGATATTTGACAATATCTGTAGACATTTTTGGTTGCCACAACTGGACAGATACTACTGATATCTAGTGGGTAGAGACCAGCAGTGCTGCCGAAGATTCTACAAGGCACAGTATAGCCCTGTCCCCCACAACAAAGAATTATTTGGGCCAAAATGTACAGAAGCTAGAAACATTGACTTAGAAGTAGAGAGAGGGTACAATAGGCAGAATCTCCAAAGGCTTGTGAGAGTGGAACATTCACATTACTTGGAGAACAGAGAGGGCAGCAAGAATGAAAGCTCCAAACCAGGGTGTGACTGGTATGATTAAAGAAAAGATTCTCTTTTTAAGATATTTTAAATGACATATTTCCAGTCTCTACGAATACTTGCAAGCCTAAGGCATAAAAACAGGTAAAAACTTACTACTATACATTGTAAAACATAAAACTTGTAAATTAAGCTAACAAATTGTTAGGTAAAATATATTCTGTTCCTCTACCTTAAAATTCACACAGGTCAAATTAAAAATATATAGAGCTGTGGTTTTCATAAGATGGAAATTTAGCAAAATACCTAATTATATTATTACTGTGCATATTGGGATAGCCTATTGGGGAGACTGAAACAAAGAAGTGACTCATAAATTGTTACATATTTTTAAATAATAATTTTTAACCTGTGATTCAGCAAAGCCATTAATCATGTTATAATAATTTTTTATATAATTTGCATTCTAGGGACACAATTGCTTATTACAAAATCCTTCTTGAGTAAATGTAGATTTTAAATAGTCTTCGATATGGGGAAATTTCATTCTGTTGAAGAAATAGAATCTGAAATAGTCAATAAAATTATTAAAGCCACATTTATGTTTGAAAATAAATGTTGACTTTTACCTGTCATATTAAAAATTATAGTTAAGTTACATATGATGAATTATCATTGTCACAGAAATATTTCAAAAGAATTTTGCTATGGTCTGAATGTTTGTGTTCCTCCAAAATTCATATGCTGAAATCCAACTCCCAAGGTAACAAATACTATTAAGAGATGGGGCCTTTGGGAAGTGATTAAGTTATAAAGATAGAACTTTGAATAATGTGATTAGTGTACTTTTAAAAGAGACCCCAGAGAACTTGTTTACCCTTTTACCATGGGAAGACTGCAAGAAAGTGGCATTCATGAACCAGAAAGTGGGCCCTAGACACCACATCTGTTGATGCCTTAATCTTATACATCTCACTATGTTGACCAGGATGGCCTTGATCTCTTAACCTTCACGAGGGTCTTTAAAAGTGGAAGAGGGGCTGGGCACGGTGGCTTACGCCTGTAATCCCAACACTTTGGGAGGCCGAGGCGGGCGGATCACAAGGGCAGCAGATAGAGACCATCCTGGCTAACACGGTGAAACGCTGTCTCTACTAAAAATACAAAAATATTAGCCAGGCGTGGTGGCGGGTGCCTGTAGTCCCAGCTACTCGGGAGGCTGAGGCAGGAGAATGGCGTGAACCAGGGAGGTGGAGCTGGCAGTGAGATGAGATCGTGCCACTGCACTCCGGCACGGGCGAAAGAGGGAGACTCTGTCTCAAAAAAAAAAAAAAAAAAAGTGGAAGAGGAAGCTAGAAAAGAGCATCAGAGGGAAATGTGACTATGGAGGAATTGTTAGAGAGATGGAACGTTGCTGGCTTTGAAGGATGTGGGCCATAAGCCCAGGAACGTGGTTGTATGCTAAGAGTTGGAAAGGTTAAAAGAAAAAAAAAAAAAGGATTCTCCCCTAGAATCTCCAGAAAGAAACAAGATTTGTTGATACTGTGATTTTAGTCCTGTGTCAGACTTCAAACCCACATAACTAAAGCAACATTGGAAAACCTCAGAAATGTTAGGCCGAACCAGAGAAGTCATACACAAAATAATTGTATTATTCCACTGTATTGCTATATCAACAAAAACACACTTTATATAAAATAATACAATGGAATAATGTGAGTACAACATGGGATATTTTGTGCTTTATACATCAGCAAATATAGCGGAATAATATTTCATTATATGAACATACCACAATTTCTCCTTTAGATGGAAATGTGGACTGTTTTCAGGTTTTAGCTAGTATTCATAAACCATGCTCTTAAGCATACTTTTTCCTTTGTGTTTTTGATACTCAGGACTCCCTTGAACGAAGCCTGGGTCTGTGGCCCCTCTAAACTAGAATTCTTCCTAATTATGTACCACCTCCCTAAAAATACCTTTATTTTTTAACATTGTGATACTAAATTCAAACTTTTCTTTCTTTATTGCAGCAACTTAGAACACTGCTATTAAAACTATTGCCTATTAATAATAATGATAGCAGCAATAAATCACCATTATACAATTACAGATAATCTCTTTTGATTCTTGTAAAAATACTCTGAAGAAGTCCCGAGATGTAAAATGTCTTTCCTAAGATACTATGGCAAGTGGAACTAGAACCTGAATCCAGGTGAGACTTTTGACTCAAATCCCTACACCTTTTCCATTGCATTCATTTGCTTCATACCTTCATTAATCTCTTCTTTCATTTATTCATATAGTTACTGAATGCTTATGACATGCGAGATGCTGTGCTACTACCTCTTATAATAGCATATTGTATATTTATGTAATCATGCATGGTAATGTCATATGGCATATTCTGTTTTTCTATTTGCTGACTGTAGTAGAGAAAGACTAACATTTTGTGAGGTCCCAAATGGGAACTCACTCAATTTTCAGAAATGTGCCTACCTTAGACAATAAAAAAGAACAGAATAGAAATTCATCATACCCTTGCCCATGTACAGAGAGTTAATTAGCTCTTTAACCTTTATCACATGACTTACTTGTGTTGTTTCACATATAAGATAATAGAAATGTATACTTTCCCTTCTAATAAAAATAGCAATATTTGACTAGCTTATTTCTTTGACATGATGTAAATAATGGAACCCCTGATGCCTAGTCTAAATTTGAATCATTTTAATTATCTACCAGTAAATTATTATTATTCAGGTTATTCATAATAGTATTTCCTAAACTTATTTGATGTTAAACTTAAAATAATCATGAATTTCCCAAAGAGCAAAGACTCATAAACTCTAACACCTGTTTGCATAAAGGAATAAGCAAAAAGGTGTTTCACAAAAAAAAGTTTCATATGTTGACACTAGCTTTAATTTAAATGTTCAATATGCAGTAAGCACCAGATATATCACAAATACACAATATGGATCAATAGTCATTTAAAAGATGATATACAATGAGATGGTTATTGGACTATACTGCCTATGTGTAACTGGGCAGTTTGAATGCCAAGCTTCATACATTGCTCATGCAATTTTCCAGGTTTCTCTACGGTGGCACATCTCAGGGACTTTTTGCATAAATAACCACCTAAATACATGTAATTTTTTGAGCCCATCTATATAACATCTATAAAACACTCATTTTGGTGTTGGTTTTTTGTTTTTTTTTAAGAAAAATAATGTTACTAGTATCAGGTTCCCTTGCCGTTTTGTTGGTTTGTTTTTCCAGAACACATATTGATCCCATAGAAAGTTGTTTGGGAGAAGCTAGTCTCGCTTTTTTCTCTTTGCTAGTTCTAGTCACAGCGCTGAGGCAGCGAGGTTTTGTCAATGTAGTTTCTGTGTGACTGTGTTTATCTCTGGCTGCATTCCAAAAGGAAACACAAATAATGTCTGCATAATCACTTCCTTTGTTCCTTTTCACTAGCCTGTATCATTGACAGTATTCTGTGGATGGAGTTACAAATGACAGTATCATAACATCATGCCAACTTTTAAGCATTTATACACCAGATTTCTTTTTTTTTTTTTAATGTGTCACAGTTGGGCACACAAATACAAAGACTGGATTCCCACATACAAAGTGAATAGAAGAAATTCTTTGATAGTGTGGAGCCTTTAAACAGAAAAGGAGAAAATGTGTACTTGGATAATTGAGCTCATCTTTATCAATGACATTTACCTCAACATTTAACTTCCTCTCTACTGTCTAACATCTGCTTGCTTGCTTCTCTTCTTAGACTTCCTCTCTTGATGACCAAGATCAGATTATCTATATCTCCACTGTGTTCCCTAATACAGTCCAAGTTTCAAATCATATCACTTTTCTCTCACTGTAAAGTGATTTTGTGTTTGTTTTTCTATATTTCCTAGCAGACTGTAAAATCCCTTTGGACAGAGACTATTTCTCTGGTTCACTGTTGTATTATCAGTGCCTAGCGTGGTATTTTGTATGAGAATATCTGTATCTGTCTCTGTCTGTCTCTATATATTCAGAGGGACACAGACTGAATATTAACAGTGATGAGGACATAATCGTTTTATTTCAATTCTGGTGTTGATTGTATTGAAGAATACAATGTCAATGACATTCTGATGCCTTTATTATATACTATACATTGGATTGACACTTACGAATATTAGATTGGCTGAATATTTCAGCAATCAATTTTCCTAAAATGAGTACTGAAAAATATTGGCTCAGTTAGATCTTGATTGTATAGTTGCTTTGTTGAAATATTTTTTTTTCCTTTTCTCCCTTCCCTCCTTCCCTCCTTCCTTTCTTTTTGTGGTTGAGATCCTGTTCAGGAAAACATTTTGTCTATCACACAGTTAAGTTCTGGAAATCACTGGTAAGTTCAAATTCTATGTAGTGGTTGTTCTTGTTGTTGACTTTAAATAGGCTTGTACCTTGTGGCTACTATTATGAAATACAATTGTAATTTTTTTTAATTTTAAGTTTTTTCAGGTAAACTTTTGAGTATCTTAGACTCTTGGACACTTCTCTTTGAGTAGAACTCACAATTCTATATTGTAGGTGACAGGTCCCTGAAGTGAGTTTAAAATGAAGTAGTCTACCAGAGGAAAAGTGAAAAAGACTTGATAACCCATGGTTCAAGACTCTTCAGGGTCCTCTAGAGAAAAGAACCAATAGAATGGATAGGTAGATAGACCACGAGTGAGACACACACACACACACACACACACACACACACAGAGAGAGAGAGAGAGAGAGAGAGAGATTTTAAGGAAATGGCTTCACTAATTGTGAAGGCAGGTAAGTCCAAAATACGTGGGTGGGCTGGCAGACTGGAGAGTCAGGAAAGGGTTGATTCTGCAGTTTGAGTCTGAAGGCAGTCAGCTGGTGAATTCCTTTTTCTTTGTGAGAAATCTGTCTTTATTAAGACCTTCCACCCACATTATGGAGGATAATTTGCTTTATTTAAACTCTGCTGATTTAAATGTTAAACTCATCTAAAATGTACCTTCACGGAAATATCTAGAAAAATGTTTAATCAAGTATGTGGACACTATGTGCTAGCCAAACTGATTGACACATAAAATTAAACATCACAGTCCATATAATACATCTCTTTTCTTTCCCCATATCTAACAGACATCAACTGTTTAGAAGAGCACAGCTATTGTGATAATCCTAGTTGAGATCTCTTCTACCAGAGCAAGGAGTATTTAGTAATCAAGAGCCAGCAAACAGGATCAATCATTTTTGCCATTAAATTTAGAATAGGCTATGCCATTGACTTGTGTGGCTTTAGATGTCCATTTAAACGGTTCTAAAATAGTATGCATTAGTTTCCTCATTGTCAAGAAAAACTATACAATCACACAAATGTAGAATGTAGCATACACATTGTAGAATACAATCATTTCTATTGCCTTGTTATTTCTGTGATAAATGCAGAGAATCTGATATTGAATATTGGAAATGGAACCCCAGAGGCTAGAAGCTGGCTCTAAATTTAGAGTATAAGATCTAATTGGGTTCTAAATTTGACAAAATGATTGTTCCTAGTTCCCAGTCAATGATAAGTACTAGAAGAAACATAAACTACATACGTACCACATTTTCTTTTACATTTGTAAGTACACCAATTGCTTTTTATCCATGTTTGAATTTTTCCACAAGGCACAATCAAGAATGCTTGTAAAAACATTTGTCTACATGGGAAAGGGAAGCTCCATATTTTGGCCATGTGCAAAGACAGGTAGCCATCTGGAAGGGGTCTGTTTCTGTGTGTCCAAGATGTGAATGGCCTTTTCTGATAATAAACAAAGTGTCCAAAGAACTTGTCAAGGGGTTTGTCATAAGGTAGACAAGTGCTCACAATCCCACACAAGAAAGATACTATGCAGCAGGGTCTGTTCTCTATTTGATGCGTGCAAGTTCCATTATAGCTAATGGGAATTACATGTGCATTTTCAGGAAGCACTATACTGTGTGAACTTCAGAGGAAAAGAAAACATAGGCAGGAGATTCTAAAAGAAAGAGAGAAGGAAAAATAACAGGAAATAAAAGAAACCAAAATCAGTTTGCTCCTGTAGTCCTGTAATGATAATAGAAACTGTGGAGGCTGAAAATGAACGTGCGCACTTTTTAAAGAAACTATAGTTATGTGCCCTCCCAACTATGTGTAAGCCCAGATTCACAAGAGTATATTTGGCAACTGGTACTTTAGCTATTCATTTGCTTCCATAAAATAGTAGGTAGATTGCATGGGGGTGTTGACTTCATTTTTCTCTTTTTAGTTATCTATTTTAAATAATTTTAAAATATTATAATTATAAATTCTGGAATTAATGTAACTGTATAAATATAAACTTCCTTTTACATAGACCAGAAAATACAGGCTATGGAAAGCACTTATATGTCGAAATATACTTCAAATATTAATAGTTGTGTAGATAGTATCAGAAAATATTTAAAATTTCATTTTTAGGCAATAGTTGATATAAATATAAATTATTTTTTGTTTAAACAGGTAACATCAAAAGCACAAATAAGAATGGTGCTTCTTTGAAGTACATAAAATGTTTGGAAAGTGTAAATATTTTGAATTCTTGCTACATAGCTAAGTATGAATGCCTAGCATGGGTCAAAATCTTCCAAAGAAATCTTGGCAGGAAAACACAAACCATACACACACAGAAAATATCTAGTCAGTCCCATGAAAGGAAATAAACAGACTACAAATAGAAATTGTTTTATTTCCAAGTCAATTCATTTTGGCAAACTACATGGTAATATAGTGTCTTTTCTATGGTGATGAAAGAATAGTTTTAAGTGTAAGTCATGAATAGGCCTGTTACAAATGATTAACATTTACCACATGATAGTTTATATTCATAATAGAAATAGATACAGTTTTATGCAATATAATTTAATCAAATGCCATAAGAATTTTCTAGGTTTTTTTTTTTAACTGACCAACATTCAATTATCCCTGTGTGTGGTTTCTGTGCACAAAGGAGTTTCTCTTTTACATTGCTGCCATGATCCCTGGGGCTGTAAGAATTATTAAGATCACAGCCACTACTTAGATTTGCATGAGCAATTAAAAATTCCGGAACTTATCTAGTCCCACTGGATGGATTTTCTAACATTTTATTATTAAAGTTGATAAAGATAATTATGATGATGGCATTTATTAAGGATCTACTCTATGCTCCACATACATAGCTGTTCCTTCACACAATAATCATGATATATACTTACAGCAAAATGCCTATTACAGATGAGGAAACTGGGCTCAGAAAAGCTAAATAACTTTTCCAAGATTTCACAGCTAACAAGTGTCTGAATGACTAAGATCAAATGTCTATGACCTAAAGCTTGTGTTTTTGTCCATTTACTATGCTATCTTTATGTGGCTAAATGTTTATCTTATACTCACGAATTAACTGACTATATCTATTAGAGATCAAACAAAAATTTAATATGCCATAACAAATAATTTTTATTTAAAAAAGAAAAAAGATATTTCTCATATAACTTGGTTCACAGCATAACTTTTTAATTTTAATATAATCCAAGTAGAGTAAAACCACTATCACATTTTTGTTATATTTTAAAATGTAATATAATGACTACAATTTTGTTGCAGGTAAAATGCACATTGTATCAAATATATATGTGTTATGCAATTGTGTCTTGATAAAAAAGGCTTCAGCATATTTATTTAGATTCTGAAACTGGAGGATGTCTGTTAAATTTGGACATTAAAGAGCGTCAAAGTACTAAGTTATTTTTGTTTAAGCCATTGTCTAAATCCATAACTAGAAATGAACAATGTGTCAGTATTAAGGTTCTGAGGCATCGGTTTCCTAACCAAACATTCCATATTTTAGAGTTCCATCCAAATGCATAAATATTAGTAGCTTTTGCTAGCAGAATAGATGCTAGATGCTTAAACTTTTTAGATCCTCCCACGAAGTTTTTGAAATAGAAAAGAAAACTTCCTTCTGTTCGACTCAAATTGGGTTTCCAGATGTCCAGGGTCAAAGGTTGGAAACGAAAGTTTTGAGTTTTGGCCTACTCTAACCAGAAAGCATGCCCGAATGTGCGAGAGCTTCCCCAGAGGGCATCTTTTTGTAGTTTTTATGTTTTCTCTGGTCTCTCCTGCTAAGAAGTCCATACCCCTCTGCTGACTTACGCCGTTCTGATTCCACTTTGTAAGTGGTCTAAGCCTCTTGGATTTACTCTTTAGCAATTGACTATTTTGAACCATTAAAGTGCTTGTTATAAATGCATAAATTCAGAAAGCTTATAATTATCTTCTTCCTGAGTAGGATGTGTCAGGTTCTATTTGGTAACATTTGATGTTCTCTCTTTTTGTCAGCTACCAGTATGAGATGAGAGATAGGGGGTAAATTAACAAAATACAGAGACATCAATAACTTGATTTTATTTTGCTCTGCTGAATGGTTGATCTTTAACCATCGCTTTATATTTTAAGAATTATTTTTTGCAGGCCATTTTTATTAAGAAAATATTCTAGAAATTGAAAATTTTACTAGAAAATATTTAAAATGAAGCATCTCAAAGGCATGAATTATGATGCCAACTTGAAATACCATGTTATCAAAAATAAACCTAGAGCAACATCTCAAACTTATTTGTTTTTCTTAATTGTTTATGAAATTTATGAAATGCACTAAATAGTTTGTCATATTATAGGAAGTAAGAACAAATACACTTTGAGCACCTATTAAGGCAGTGTCTAGCACAGAGCATGAACAATATCAACAAAAATGGTCTCTTCTGTTCTATTATGATTAAGTTGAATTATAACACATGCTCTCCTTTTTCCATAGCTTATTCTAAGTTCTGAGCTTTTTATGTGGATTTTAAAACTATGGGAATCTCATGAAACAGTCTGTAAAGCTGTCTGTCTAACTAATACTTCACAGCCCTATAGTGAGGAGGCCACAGAGGAGAGTCAAAGAAGACAAGAGACACAGGATATGAGGAAGCAGGAATAACAGTAATAAAATATTAGTATATATACTTGAAATAACCTATTATCTATAATCAATGTGGGAGAATATAACATAAGAATAATGCAATGCAAGTGTAAGCACAGTTATGCACTTGGGTTCTGTTCGCAAATCTCAGACATTCCATTCCCACTAATATAAATATGCCCATATTCAAAAGGAGAGTCAGAGGACAGACTTCTAACAAGATCTGCTCACATCTTTCAAAATCTGTATTTAATCAAGGGCAACTATTCCTTGCTCTAAGAATTTGTTGCACCCATTAAGTTTTGTATTTGAGAAACATGAGATTATAAAATTGCATTTCCCAAATACAGTGAATAAATAATAAAGTGTGTTACTATTTTATTATCAATTATTAAGTTCTATACATAACCTTATAATATAGAATTCTACTTTTTAAAAAGTTATGACCTACACTTGGTTGCTTTGAATAATGTATCAAACTATTTACATAAAAAGAAATGTACTGTTTGTAAACTGTTCAACTTTAGTATTCAATGGAGTGATTGAGGGGTAAATCTTAAAATTCAGATTGCATGGCCATTTAAATCCTGGCTGTCTCCATCTGGCTAGGTACTTTATTCATCTATGTTAGTGTTGCTTTATCTGTAACTATCTCATAGGTTTATTATGAGGAATAAAAGATGTGGTATATATAAAGCATTTAGAATAGAGCCTAAACTCATAGCTATTAGTATTAATCAGAAAGTGAACTCCATGGGAACAGGGATTTTTGTGTCTTATTTGTTCACTGATGTATTCCAAATACCCAAGAGAGTGATTTCCAAATAAATAAATACATCTACCAATTTAAAGAATAATTTTAAATTATACTTTTATGATAAAATATGACAATTTATATCACTTAATATCAGCAGAGAGAAGAAATAAAATTATATTCAAATATAAAGAAAATATGCAGAGAAAATTGGAATTGGATTCACTTATTAAAAACTACTAATTTTTTATTTTTTATTTTATATCATTGTAGCCAATTAATGTAGCTTACAGAGTAGTTATTTTTGGGAATGTTCTGAGATTTCTATGTAATCTAAAAGGTGTTCCATTTTCTTATAATGTTCAATGTGTGTTTGACAAGAACACATTTTCTATTTGCAGGATAGAATATTGTAAGATGTATAGTATATCAAACTCACCTGTGTTGTTAAACTCTTCTAATTTGTGTCTGCTTGATTTAGTATGTTTTCAAAAGACACAGCTAAGAAAAAAAATGACACATAGTAATACAAGAAAATATGGTGAGGGAAAATGTATAACAAGTAACTCTAATTAAAATAAAAATTATATAGCGACATTATTTATTAGATAAAACAGAATATAAGGGGAAAATCATTGATAGGGACAAAGAGTAGGATCCCGTACTGATAAGGGAAGCAATTTGTAAGATATTATGTTAATTATAAACTTCTATGTACTTAATACTTTAGGTTTAAATATATAAAGTAAAATATGACTAATTTGAAATGAGATTTTATCAATCCACCCTCAGTAGTGTATTTTAACATACACTACTGTATAGAAATTGACAAAATCAAGCAGACACAATCAGAAAAGTTTAACATAGGTGAGTTTGATATAATACATATCTTACAGTTTTTCATCCCACATATTGAAAATGCATTCCTGTCAAAAAGACATGGAACATTACAAAAACAGAACACCTTTCGACCATGTAGAAATATCAGAAAATTTCCAAAAATAACCACTCTGTAGGCCACATTAATTTACTATAATGGTGTAAAATAAATAAGAAATAAAAAATGAAACCACAGCAAACCTTCCCTTCCCTTAATCTTGGAAACATAAGACTCTCCTAAAACTACTTGAAAATAAATGTATTTACATATAGAAGACAGAAGAAAAAGACAAACAAACAAATAACTCTAGAGAAATCCAAAATAAATAAAAGAGGGAAAGAGAAAGAAAAACAGCAGAAATTAATAACAAGCACAACAATAAGAAATGCTCAAAATTAAAGTAGGTTCCTTAAAAAAAATAAAACAATGTTAAAATTCAGGCAAGATCACTCAAGAGAATAACAACAAAGGCACATATAAATGATATTAGGAACAAAAATGAAGGTATAATTGCAAATGGAATCTAGATTTTTAAAAAGCTATAAAATCATGGTCAATAACTTTATGACTATAAATTGGAAACTTAGATCAATGGATTATTTTATAGATAACCATAAATTTCTAAAATTGAATCAAGAAGAAATAGAAAAACCAGAGTATATCAATAACCAACAGATAATAGAATTAATAATTATAATCTCCTCCCAAAGAAGATACCATGGTCAGACACATTTTATGGACAACTTATGGGATGTATCTGAAGAAAAAAGATCACTTCTTTCCAGTCCAATCCTAAAGAAAGCATAAATGAAGGTGAACAAAACACAGGAAGGTCACTTGCTCAATGCCCTCTCATTTTCTTCTTTATCTTTCTAAAATTCAGTGTGGTAAAGTCTTAGGGGAAATAATATTGAGACTGAGAATATGCTAATAAAGTGACTCCCCATTTCCACCATGGATTCCTAAAATAAGCCACAAACATGAATGTAGCCATGCAGTGTAGATCAAATAACTCAATTCTTCAATAACTCACTCTCTTTTGGAAATCTTCATTCTGAAAGAATGGAGAGACGTGGCTTTTCCACAGGATTTCCTCTAAAAAGAAAGATACCCGACTCTATAGACCAAAAGTCATCTCTGTGTCTCTGCCACAAATTCCCAATCTTAACCATACACCCTCCTCTTACACTTGATAGGGAAAAGAGAGCCACCAGAATTACCTGTGACTGCCCACCCTTCAATTTCCAATAGTACACACACACACACACACACACACACACACACACATATATATATAGAGAGAGAGAAAACACATATTCTCTATCCCTCGTTTCCTCAAAGAAAGACCCAAGTCCAGGTTCATTGCATTATGTGCCCATTATGGCTTTTCAACATCTTTAATGTCTTTCTTTTATTCTGAGCCTTTTCCTCATCCTCCACCATAGAGTAAAAATAAAACAGCTCGATTAGCTTTATATTGCTGCATAAAAATTACTACGAACTCAGCAGCTTAAACCAAACACAAATTCATATCTGACCATTGATGTGGATCTGGAGTCTCACATGGTGTGGTGAGGTTCTCTGCTCAGGGTCTCTCATGACTGAAATCAAGTTGTCAGCCAAGGTTGCCATCTCATGTGAGCCCCAGGATTCTCTTCCAAGCTTATTCAGGTTGTTGGGAACATTTAGTTCTTTGAGGTTGTAGTATTGAGGTCCCTGCTTTCTTGTTGGCCGATGACTAGAGGCTGTTCCTAGAGGCTGCCTCCAGGTCCTTGCCGTGTGACCTCTCCACAGGTCATTCACAGCATGGATGTTTGATTTTTTTTCCAGGCAAGTTGAAAGTCATCTCTCCGACTTTCTCTTTGGAGGCCAGCTGGAGAAACTGTGCATCTAAAAGGCTTCCCTGATTAGGTCAGACCCACCCAAGATAATCTTGTTACCATATAAAGTACCATGTATCATAATCATGAGAGCACCATATCATTGTATTGACTGTCTCTATTCACACTTGAAAAGCAGGGGATTATGCAAGTGTGAGGCTTATTGGGGATCATCTTAGAATTCTGCCTTCCACAACACCCAAATCAAATAGAAACAAAACAGCCTTTATTTGTAACTCCCTTTCTTATTTCTCTTCACTGCTACACTTGAGATAATACTACATTTACTGATTTCTATACTTTCTCAACCCTTATTCCAAAATATAATTTCCTTTAAAACTATTCTATACCTATCCAATTGCTCATTAGCCATCTCCATTCAGAACATCTTTAAAAACATTATGTCCAAATAGAAATTTCTCATTTATCCCCTTCCTTTCATTTCTTTTAATTTTTTCAGTATAATAGCCCAATCAAATATCTTTTCTTCCAAAATAAAATTCTGAAATTATACTTGATTCTGTCTACTCCCTTATTTCCCACAGAAGGTAGTAATTAAGTCTTGCAAATCTTACTTAGAAGTGTGAACGCTGGTCCCTTTCCAAGAGGTCCAGCCATTATTTTCACTCAGTTTCTCTTTAGGATATGGGCAGCCTCCTCCTTGCTTATCCTGCCATCTGCAGTCACTTATCTCTGTCTCTCAGCAACGCTGTTCTTCTCCACTGTCTCCCTAAAGATAGAAATGTCCAACAAACGAATTGAGGAACCTTTCAAAATTCTAGCAAAACGTTTTTGAAGACTTAATCCTCAGTAACTTTGTGACTTTTGGAGATGAGCATTGGTATTTTAAAACCATAAAATGGTTAGCGTTTGGGAATTTTTAAGTTATTAAAAAGTAAATCCAACTTCGTTTGTGAACAGCTACAGTTTTCTCTTGGATATGCCATTTACACTGCAGAAATGTTTTCTAACTAAGGAAACCCTGGCACGGTGAAGTACTAAACATTACTGAATAATGTTCTGTAAACCCTCAGGCCATCTGCAGGCTTAAAATGGGTTTGTATCTCATATCTTTGCTTTCGAAGTCCTCCAGTGACTTTACATATATTTTTCTGGTAATTTAGATATCACTGAACTGGAGATTCCATGGTGAAAACCGTTAATACTCTTGAAGAAAAATTAAAAAATAACAGTTTGATTCACTAGAAAAGTCTTTTTTCTCTTGCTTTTCCTACACACTAAATCTAAAAATCTAATCTTTGCTAAAAGAATTGAGATTTGTGTCCATTATGGTTTTTCAACATCTAAATAAAAGTTTTTATGTTTGCTTCTGGAATGAAAATGCAAAATGACCTAAAATACTTTTAAAATATTCAAATTTTCCAACTGTGCCTAACATGACACGTTTTAAACTTAAAAGAAAGTGATTTATTCAATAAAACAAGTTGTGTGCTTTTGAGCAATGGCTCAAAGCTCCTTTTGCCTGTCTGTGCTTCCCATGCCTGTCCATATTTTAAGTCACTGAGTGTCTTATTTTCATTTGGAGGCTTGGATAGATTTTCTTCCAATTTGTAGTCTTTAATCACTTCAGTCTTTTTTTTGTGATTTTGTTTTGTTTTGTTTTTTAGAGACAGGGTCTCTTTCTTTTGGCCACACTGGGATCCAGTGACATGATCATGGCTCATGTAACTTCAGACTCCTGGGTTCAAGTGATCTTCCCTCCTGAGTAGTTAGGCCTACAGAGCACACTACCACATCTGGCTAGTTTTTCTTATTTTTTGTAGAGACAGGGTCTCATTATGTTGTCCAGGCTGGTCTCAAACTCCTGTCCTAAAGCAAACCTCCTGACTTGGCCTCCCAAAGTACTGGCATTACAAGCATGAGCCTCTGTGCCTGGCCAGTCACCTCAGTTTTAATACTGTTTTTCTTAAGAGATAGCTAAAAGATTTCCTTTAAAAGTCATCAATATATAGATTCTGAGAATGTAATGTGTGAAAAAATTTCCTGTTGGAGTAGAGATAATAGCCATCGTTTTACTGAAAATCAGCACTAGTTTGAAAGAAACATTTGGAAAAAAAAAGTTCTAAATGAAATTTTTAATAGGAGAGAAAAAGTAATCTGTGAAAACACATAACTTTTTCAAATATTAAGAAATATTGCTGAAATACGTTCGTCAGCTACTCCTTTCTGCTCATGGACGCCGCCAAGGAGGCATCGTTGAAGTCTTTCTTCTCCCTGCCGTCACATCTAAGTCAGAGTCTCCCAAAGAGCCCGAACAGCTGAGGAAACTCTTCACTGGAGGGATGAGCTTTGAAACAACCGATGAGAGCCTGAGGAGCCATTTTGAGCAATGGGAAACGCTCACAGACTGTGTGGTAATGAGAGATTCAAACACCAAGCGCTCCAGGGGCTTTGGGTTTGTCACCTATGCCACTGTGGAGGAGGTGGATGCAGCCATGAATGCAAGGCCACACAAGATGGATGGAAGAGTTGTGGAACCAAAGAGAGCTATCTCAAGAGGAGATTCTCAAAGAGCAGGTGCCCATTTAACGTGGAAAAGATATTTGCTGGTGGCATTACAGAAGCTGAAGAACATCACCTAAGAGATTATTTTGAACAGCATAGAAAAATTGAAGTGATTGAAATCATGACTGACCAAGGCAATGGCAAGAAAAGGGACTTTGACTTTGTAACCATTGATGACCATGATTCAGTGGATAAGACTGTCACTCAGAAATACCATACTGTGAATGGCCACAATGGTGAAGTTAGGAAAGCCCTGTCAAAGCAGGAGATGGCTTAGTGCTTCTTCCAGCCAAAAAGGTCCAAGTGGTTCTGGAAACTTTGGATGTGGTCGTGGAGGTGGTTTCTGTGGGAATGACAACTTTGGTCATGGAGGAAACTTCAGTGGTCGTGGTGGCTTTGGTGGCAGCCATGGTGGTGGTGGATATGGTGGCAATGGGGATGGTTATAATGAATTTGGTAATAATGGAAGCAATTTTGGAGGTGGTGGAAGCTACAATGATTTTGGCAATTACAACAATCAGTCTTCAAATTTTGGACCCATGATGGGAGGAAATTTTGGAGGCAGAAGCTCTGGCCCTTATGATGGTGGAGGCCAATACTTTGCCAAACCACTAAACCAAGGTGATTATGGCAGTTCCAACAGCAGCAGTAGCTATGGCAGTGGCAGAGATTTTAATTAGGAAACAAAGTTTAGCAGGAGAGGAAAGCCAGAGAAGTGACAGGGACACTACAGGTTATAACAGATTTGTGAACTCAGCCAAGCACAGTGGTGGCAGGGCCTAGCTGCTACAGAGAAGACATGTTTTAAATAAATCCTCATGTGTATGGGCAAAAACATCGAGGACTATATTTGTGGCTAATTGTATAACAGGTTATTTTAGTTTTAGTTTCCATTCTGTGGAAAGTGTAAAGCATTCCAACAAAGGGTATATATATATATATATATATATATATATATATATATATATATATATGTATATTTGCACCATAAATGTATGGTAGTCTGATCATGACACAGAAAGAATGTCTTTTTTTTTTAATGTGCTGTGCAAAGTTAGTCTACTCTGAAGCCATCTTGGTAAATTTCCCCAACAGTGTGAAGTTAGAATTCCTTCAGGGTGATGCCAGGTTCTGTTTGGAATTTATATGCAACCTGCTTGGCTGGAGAAGCCATTGTCTTTAGAAACCTTGATGTAGTTGAAGTGATAGTTACTGTTGTGACCTGAAGTTTACCATTAAAAGAGATTACCCAAGCAAAATCATGGAATTAATGGTTGTAAAAAGATTGCTGGCACATCCTATGTGATATATCTAAATTGAATAATTGTACCAGATAAAATTATAGATGGGAATAAAGTTTGTGTATCATCCATTATCATGTGTAATCAATAAATGATTTCATTCTCTTGAAAAAAAAGAAATAATACTTTATTATGTATGATACTATGGATTAAATTGATTTCCTAGATTACTGAACCTAAATGATGATAACTTTCTTCTCTATCATCATCAAAATATTTACCAAGCCTTTGCTTACATAAGGCTAGCAAGAGTAGGCAAAGTTAGTTAGAAAGATGATCCCTGAACACATAGAATTAATTATTAAACAAAAATTTTCCAGGCTGATATAAGTAATAGCTAAAATGTATTGAGCACATACCATGTGGCAGCACTGCTCTTTGCATTTAATCTTTTATAGTTATATGCTATTATATATAAAACCTTGTTTTTCAGATGAGGGAAGATGAGGCATGAAGTGGTTAATCTAATGCCTAAATAATTAGTAAGTGAAACATTTAGGATTCAAACTCAGAGCCCATAATCTTAAACATTATGGTATCCAGCCTTTGAAGAATCAACTTGACTTGATTAGATGCGGTTGATGTTTTTAAATATTAGGTTTAAAAAATGTTTTTTGTGTGCATGTATGAAATCTTCTACAATAGTATTAGCTTTAAAGAGACCACACAATATTGCTGTATGTGGAGAAATCGACAGACTGGAAACAGAAAATCAGAAAATATGCTTTTTACTAGTTGAGGATGTAAGAGAGTTTGGGAAAAGTCTATATTAGTATTTTAGAATAAAGGGTCTTTAAAATCATATTAACAAATGCACTTATTTTACTTCAACAGCGAAGTTTTACCAGATTGCCACCTATTTTAAATATAACCCTTGTATTTAATTTATACTAAATGTATTATATATATTTCCGCCCCCCCCCAGCAGGAAGGCTTCTGATCTTTCTAAAATAAGCCATTATTTCATTTCTTTGAGAACAATTTTTTAAATTTACATTTTTTTCTATTGTTCTGTGAACAATAACAACATCAAATGCTTGCAGAACCTTAATGGAATAAAAGTAAAATTGAGCTCCTATCCGGACAAAAGCCTTTTATAAATTAACCACTATCATGATAAAAAGATCAGAAAGCAATTTTTCCAACAAAAAAACTGCCCTGTTTCCTATCATGTGATTCACACTCTGAGCTATAAATAAAAGAGACCCAGAGAGACAGGAGAAGAAAGATAATAGTAAGTGAAAACACTGTTAGCTAAGAATTCTGAACTAAATGAATAAGCAATTGACTAGTGGCTCATAGGATTTTTTTTTAAAACTCTTAAAAAAACTCCATAGGTTTTAGTTAAATTCATTACTTAATTTGCCATAAACCACTATAGTATATTTCTGTGGATGTGTGTGTACATGCATGAAGTCAACTATTTTATGGATATATATCCCTATGTATAATTTTAGTTGACTGCAATCACACTTTTGGAGGTAGGGAGAACAGAAATGAGTAAGCAGATTTATATGTATGTAAGTTATAGGAATATTCTGAGCTACCAAGAATTATTCTTCTTGGTTAGTAACAGTTAACTCAGAGATACAATATTTTATTAGTTCTCTGTGATGAAATTATACTTGCTGTCTCTCATAATCTCCATCTATCCCAACCCCATACCTTCCTATGACAGAAAAATTAGATTTATCAAGTACATTTTACATATTCTCGCGCTCTCTCTCTTTTTTTTTTTTTTTTTTTCAGACTCACTCTGTCGCCCAGGCTTGAGTGCAGTGGCAGTCTCGGCTCACTACAACCTCCACCTCACGGGTTCAGGTGATTCTCCTGCCTCAGCCTCCCTAGTAGTTGGGATTACAGGACCGTACCACTACATCTGGCTAATTTTTGTATTTTTAATAGAGACAGGGTTTCACCATGTTGGCCAGGTTGGTCTCGAACTCCTGACCTCAAGTGATCCACACGCCTTGGCCTCTCAAAGTGCTGAGATTACAGGTGTGAGCCACTGTCCCTGGCCCATTTTTACATATCCTTAAATAAATAATTCAAGACCCATAAAAACAGCATAAATGTTTATACTTATAATTCTTTAATTTAAAAATTGCATTGCCAAATATAAGCAATAATGAAACATGTTTTTTCAATAAAATATGATTTAGCTATAAAAAAGAATGAAATCCTATCATTCAAAGCAACATGGATGGAACTGGAGTATGTTAAGTGAAATAAGCCAGGAATAGAAAGTTAAGCACCACATGTCCTCATTTATATATGGAAGCTACAAAAAGTTGATCTCACAGACGTAAAATGTAGAACAGAGGAAAAAACTGATACTACAGGACAGGAAAGGTCGGGTAAAAGGAGGGATAGGGAGAAATGTGTTAAAGGATACAAAATTACAGCCAGGTAGGAGGGATAAGTTGCAGTGTTCTATACCACTGTAGGATGACTATAGCTAACAATAATATATGTTTTAAATAGCTATAAGGGGGATATTGACCATTTCTAACACAAAGAAATAATAAATGTTTGAGATGATGATATGCTAATTACCCTCACCTGATCATTATACATTCTATATATCGAATATCACTATGTACCCCATGAATATGTGCAATTATTATTTGTCAGTTAATAAAGTAAATTTAAAAAGAAATATATGTTTTTAACACGTACAATAATAATAAACAGTTCATTAGCTCTAATAATAGGAAAAACTAGAACATGGGTAATTGTAACCAAAGTGTCTGTAAACCTCATATTTCTAGTCTTCTGGCTCACTTATTGCCTACTCTTACTGTGGTGAATTGATTTGTCATAAAGTGTCTGTTTCCTTAAATGAGAAATATGAAAAAATAATAAAATATCCAGAAGTTTTCATGCATATGTATTTGCCACAAGCCTTTTTCTTTTTCTTTGTTTATAATTCTGCACTTTATTCTACAGACTCCAAAATGAGTCAGGATTAGTTTTGCCAACTGATGGGGAATTGAAATAAATTTTAAATGTAGCTAGTCCTAATTTTACTAGAAATGGCCTTCAGCATTCATCCTTCTCTTCCGTGAAACTTCCCTAGCCGCCTCCTACAAAACTACAGTACCAACAACTTTGATGTGAATTTTGTCTTTGAGTCTAAAGCAAATGCTTTCAAAATATACTTTAAAATAGTGTTATTGTGATCTTTTATTCTAGAATGGCTTTATTTATGCACAAATTCAACGAATGGCTCCTACCTCATGGAGCCTTGATTGCAAAGATCTATTCTCACCAGATGGGGATGTTGCATTAGGAAAGAGCAGCCCTGCAGAGTAAAACAATGATTCTCCTACAGCCAGGGAGGTGCAGAAGGCAAAAAGCTATCTGCGTTTTTAAGATTTGGGCATAAAATAAGTGACAAACATATTTTGAAAATATTTAATGGTGATATTAATCTAGATGATTTACAATGGTTAGATGATTTATATTTGCACATTTAGACTTCATTTATTTTTTTTCTTTGTTTCTTGCTCACAAAAAGAACTTTGTTGTCAACAGCCCTTTTTTCTATTCAGGCAAAGCATTTATTAACATCTAAATAAATGGTATTTTAAGAAGGAGAGTAGAATGTCAAGGATTTTTCTGTTTTTTCGAAAGTCTCTTAAGATAGTAATGTGTGTCAGTATTATTTTACCATTCTACAGTTTGGTTTTAATCCGTTTTGTATTTCCTTGTTCTTAGGATGCTGTATTTTAAAGCTTCCAAGTGGGTAGTTATTTATAAATATTATTAATAAACATTGACATATTTTTGTCCATACAGTTGACCCTTGAACAACATGAGGGTTAGGGGTGCCAACCCCCTTGCAGTTGAAAATCCATATATAACTTTTGACTCCCCCAAATCTTAACTACTAATAGCCTACTGTTGATCAGAATCCTTACCTATAACATAAGCAGTTAACACATATTTTGTATGTTATATGCATGTTATGCTATATTCTTACAATAAAGTAAGCTAGAGAAAAGAAAATGTTATTAAGGAAATCATAATGAAGAGAAAATATATTTACTAATCATTAAGTGGAAATGGATCGTCATAAAGATCTTCATCCTTGTCGTATTCACATTGACTAGGCTGAGAAGGAGGAAGAGGAGGGGTTGGTCTTGCTGTCTCCAGGTGGCAGAGGCAGAAGATGAAGAGGAGGTGAAAGGGGAACAAAAGAGGCAGACACACTCAGAGTTAACGTTTACTGAAGAGAACTCTAATAAAAGTGGACCCACGTAGTATTGTTCAAGGGTTAACTGTATTATATTTTCACTACTTTTGTCACATTTCTGAAGAACAATGGGTGCAGTTGGCAAAATAAGATTTATAAGTATACCTCAGAGATATTGCAGGTTTGGTTACAGGCACCACCATAAAGCGAATAGCACAATAAACTGAGTCACATGAATTTTTGGTTCTCCAATGTATATAGAATTTATGTTTACGCTGTAGTATAGTCTATTAAGTGTGCAATAGTATTACATGTAAAAAGATTATATTGCTTACCTTAATTAAAAAATATTGCTAAAACGTGCTAATGATCATCTGGGCCTTGAGCAAGTGGTATTCTTTTTCCTGCCGGAGGTGGGAGGGTCCTGCCTTGATGCTGATGTCTGCTAGCTGATTAGGATGGTGGTTGCTGAAGGCTGGGGTGGCTGTGGCAATTTCTGAAAGAAAACAAGACAACAGAGAAGTTTGCCGCATCAATTGGCTCCTTCATGAAAAATTTCTCTGTAGCATGTCATGCTGTTTGACAGCATTTTACCCACATTAGAACTTCTTTCAAGACTGGAGTCAATTTTCTCAAACCCTGCTGCTGTTTTTTCAACTAGGTTCATGGAATATTCTAAATTCTTTTTCATCACTTGACAATGTTCACAGCATCCTCACCAGGAGTAGATTCCACCACTTGCTTTGCTCATCGATAAGAAGCAACTCCTCACCTCTTCCAGTTTTATTATGAGATTGCAGCAATTCAGTCACAAGTTCAGGCTGTACTTCCAATTCTATTTCTCTTGGTATTTTCACCATACCCACCATTACAATAGTAACATCAAAGATCACTGATCACAGATCACCGTAACAGATATGATAATAATGACAAAGTCTGAAATACTGTAAGAATTGCTAAAATATAATACACAGACATTAAGTGAGCACATGCTTTTGGGAAAATGGTGCCAATAGACTTGCTCAATGCAGGGTACCCATAAACCTACAGTTGGTATAAAAATGCAAAATCTCCAAAGCACAATAAAGTGAAGCACAATCAAGAAAGTGTGCCTGTATTCACGTGATCATTAACATTTCAAATCATGTGCTGATTCAATTGTATAACATGCTGTATTGTGTATATCTCTGAGGTGAACTCTCAGCATTTAGACTTCTAGAAGAACAAGTTTTCAGGAGAACTTTGGTTTGGGGAATTCTTTGATGTGATTGGTTTAAAAATACCTATGCTCACAATTTAACAACACAAAAATAGAAAATAGTGCTGTTCAGATGTTGCCATATAAACTTTAAATGTTCATTATTAAAGCATTATTTTTAGTGAGTTGAAAACAATCTAAATATGCATAATTGGGCAAGTGACTAAATTATAACACTCCTCTCTTATCCTAAGGGGCTATGTTACAAGACTCCCAGTGAATGTCTGAAATCATGAATAACAGTGAACTTGATTGCCATTAGTGTTTCACCCACAAGTTTCATGACTTTTCCATCTTAACTAAGAATTTATCACACACTGTGGCCACGATCATTACGCTTTGAGATGTGACAGCAAAACTGGCATGAATTTCTTTTTCTTTTCTTACTACTTCACGGACGGAAGATAAGTTCTTATGGTAGATCTTAGAAACCTCAGCGTAAGATTTGTTTCTTTCCTTAAGTTGAAAACTTTCACATTTTCACTCACAGAAAGCACTTAATTGGCTTTCTTTTGGCATATCCAAATTGCCAGCATCACTACTTTTGCACTTTGGGGCCATTATTAAATAAAATAAGGGTTACTTGAACACAAACACTGCAATACCCAGCAGTCAATCTGATAACTCAGGGGTAGGGTAGACCGCATGAATATGCTAGACAAAGGGATGACTCATGTCCCAGTGGAAGGGAGCCAGATTTCGTTGTGCTACTCAGAATGGTGCACAGTTTAAAATTTATACATTGTTTATTTCTGGAATTTTTTCATTTAATATTTTTAGACCGCAGTTAACTGTGAGTAAGTGAAACCCATGGAAAGTGAAACTGCAGATAAAGCAAGACTACTATAGTGGATAATATATTAAATTACTAATTAACAATTTTGTTACTCTAAAATTCCACGCTTATAGTAATGTGAACATTTCTTCAAAAACTTGAAGGGATGTCCTTGATAGAGTTAAATTTTTAAAAATACATGGTAATATATATTAATATTTTGTCATTGACTTAATAAAGTCTGTTTTTTAATCCCTAGATAACAACAAAAAAGCCTTATGAATGAGAACACACAGATATACACAAAAAAGGCAATTTTTCACCTATCCTGTTTCAAGTGAACTCCCTAAAATTATACAATACAAAGTTTACTTTTAAAAATTTTATTAGGCATAAATGAGCTACAAACATTATATGTCATTCTGTATTTCAAATTGAGGGAGTAGAGAAATTCTTCAAATCTTACTATGATACATTGCTTTTCAGATTGCTTTGCCACATCTCCATACCTACCATGGGTGGATCTAGGAAACAAACAAGCAAACAAAAACCAGCAATGAATATCACAACAGCAACACAGCAAGAGGAAGAATGAGAAATTTATCCTAGTTAACGATTAGTATAGTAAACCCTCCACAGCTCACCTCCCATATACCAAAGGCAGTCACTGTTAGGAAATTCCAGAAGGGCTGCCCCCGCAGCCTCCACAAACATATCTGCTATGGCTATCACACTTAGTCCATTCTGATCTTTTCTCCTGCATAGCTTCCACTTACCCAATTCCATGGCCTAAAAAACTATTGTCAACTGTTTATCATGAAACTAACAATGACCATACAGAGGAAAATATTTTGTCTGGCTTCCATCTCATTTTAAATAATAAATTAAGCATTACTTAAAAAATAAAATATTGGATAATTTCATATTAAAAGTATGTAATGTCAGTAAAATGGGCTGAGCTGAGTAGGAACCACCCACATTAGACAAATAGTAGTAGGGAGTATGTGTGCTTTTGGATCGGGTCATGGCAGGGAAGAGTTGGGAGAAAATTTCCTGTTAACACTAGTAGCAACTAGTCTATAATAATATTCTCAAGAACTTATTATATGACCGCTACAGTGCTGAGCCCTTCACATAAATTATCAGGTTGATTTTCAGAATAACCTTATAAGGTAAATATTGTTATTGTCTTCATTTATGGAAAGAGGACACGGAAGTTTCTATGACTTAAGTAGTCAGGGCACATAGCTAGTAAGGGACAGTCAGGACTGAAACCAGATAGTGTGCACTCTGTTATTCAGCATTTATTGAGTACCTCATTGGTGCACATTCCTGCATCCTAGAGTTTGGGGAGACTATAAAAAATAATGTATACCCTCTAGTAATATTTATGATGGTTTTGATTTTTAAATGTATTACTTGAAGGATCTTGGGAAGATTAACCAGGCATTGAGTGGAAGGTTGAATTGGAGTATGGGGAGATTAGAGGGAAGGGTATCAGGTAAAGAGCTATTGCAACGGTTCAGGAAATAAGCTGATGAGGGTGTTGGTAGGGGTGTTGTTGGTAAAGTAGCTTTTACATGAAAAATGGATTCTCTTCAAAGCATATGTAATATTAACTTAAACTGCAGCTTTGGAATGCCTCTAAAGTAAAGAGCTGTTATTTTACAGTCACACATAGGCAAAGGTGTGTAATATTAAGCACACCACAAAACTATTTTCAAATGAGGAAATGATTTTTATATAACAGCACAAGTATCACTTAGATTATAAACATTTTCTTATTTAAATAAATATTTATTTCAAGTTTCTTTATTCAACTTTTAAAATAACATTTGTTTACTGAACATTTACTATGTGCCATGAAGTAGAGTTTTCATTCATATGATAATTGTATACCTGAAACAACATCAGCCAATGAAAGAGAAGAAAAAGAAGCTAAAGGTACTTTTCTGAAATACTTATTAAGATCTCTTTTTTCATTTCAGGATAGGCACATTCTTACGTTGTTTCTATCTCATTAGAAGCTGTGTGTAATGTTATTGCTATCAAAACATATTATACGTGCATACTTTTAAAAGAAATCTTGTGATTAACCCTTTGTCATGCATTAATCACCCATAATGTATCTGACTGTTAATCTTGAATCTCATAATCCATCTAATTTGCCTAGAGTGAGCAATACACATATTGTTATTTGCTCAAACAACTTATAAAATGAGCCCTTCTCTATATACTGGCAAAGATCAATATTAAAATTACAAAATAACAACCATCTTAGGAAAAATTGGGGGGAAATGCAAAAGTTATTTTCTAATCCAGATTAAGAAAAACTTTAGCTGTTTAGCATTTCAGTGTCAGTGAAATGGAATATTTAGAAACATTTTACTCCACAGAAAATGTGTTTAGTCTCATTTCTCCGTTGCTTTCCAATCAATTGCATTTGTTGTAGCATGGAAATGACTAAATATTCCTAAGAAAGTGAGATATTGAGTTAAATTTGATTCATTAAATCTGATGCTCTCTTGAGAAAATGTCAGCTTACTTTCATGTCTCTCTTTTGCTTACAGTTGAAATGATGAGGTACAAATGACCACAGAAAACTATGGAGTTTTCTAGTCCAAAAGCTGAAGCAGACACTCAAATTGGGATCTGTCAGGAGGAGGTGTGAAGTCAGGCTGTCACAATGATGGCATCACATTCTTCGGCCACTCTCATGTGAATACTAGAGAGAATTCTTTAGTGATAAGTGCTTCTTAATTCTAACAAACTGCTAGCTCTTTCTTGGGTAGCAAATAAAACCCAGAAAATTCTGAAATGTCACAGTTATTTAACAATTTTTGAAAAGCTTTTAATATTCGTATTTCACATCTCAAACACTAACTTTATGCAGAGCTCTGATCTCTAATGTTTGGAGATGCACATTCTACTTGCATGAACAACATGTGAACAAGCTACAGAAAATATTATAATGTATAAATAAGAGCAAAATATCATGTAACAAAAACTCTGATTGTCTTCCTCTAGTTTTTTATTTGTATTTTCTATTTTATGTTCATTATTCTGGTTTTTAACATATCAGAATATTAAGAATAAATGTATGTGAACATAAACTATCTATGTCATTACAAAAGACTGTAATTCTGGCTGATATTTAAATTTTAAAAAAAGAATCAGCAAATAAGATGACTGGTTTTCTATTTACACCAATATCATAACTTTGAGTTGTTTATTAATTAAAAGGTTTATAATTAACTGAAGCCATTATTAACTAGAATTATAGTCTTTACATTCACCCCAAAAGTGACTTTTCACAAGCAAGTTTGAACTTCAGATATTTTGCATTTGATATCAGAAATCTGTCCTCTAATAATAAAATCCTTACGTATTTAATAAATACATGCCATCCCACTTAAGCTAAACCTTTTGTCCCTATTTACATATGTGATTGTCATGCATTATTTTTCTTGTTTTATTGGTGTCATTGTTATTATTGATAATGATCTTCAATTGAATTTTAACCAAAATATAACTACAAGAGCTGTAGTATTTTCATACGTGTGGAGTTACTTCTAAGATATTTAATGGGGTGGGGTGTTGATTATTGAAGTGGGCTTTCAAGAAAGTACACTTGAGGATTAAGAGAAACTTTGCAGGAACGTCAAAGAATATGACATGTAGCACCTATTGTTTTTGGGAAAATATTTCTCATGGCTGTAACATTAGGCTCATGTTGAATAATGAAAAGGTTAAGTTGTTGATGGAAGGGGACAGGAAGGTATATAACATGACTCACTTCAGATATCATACCTGAATAGGAGGGTTACAGGAAGAAAAGTGTGATTCACTTGAAAAGTCAAATAGAGAGGGAAAATTAGGAAAATCCCATAAAAAACCAGCTTCTGAGTTCCAACTTCCCATAATTTTGCCCTCACAGCCTCTAATGTCAGTTTGCTTACTGTTTGGGGGTGACAAAACTATGGGAAAAAGATACTAAGTGTTGTCAGTTGTTAGAGATGGAGAAATAGTAGGAGTCAGCACCATGGAGTGGTAAGATAACTGTGCTGGGAGTCAGATTGGGTCCCTGGCTTTGGTCTATGACCATGTAGTATCATGACTTTGCAAAAGTCACTTACACCCTCTGAGATTAAGTATCAAATGAGTGTGGTGCACTAAGAGATTTATAAGTTTAAATGACATTCCAGGTTACAGACTTGGCCAAGTCTGAGATTTGAAGAAAATTTTTAAAAACATGTCAAAAATGGCACTTTCATTTTTCTCAGGTAGAGAGAAGTATCTCCACGCTCATTCTGCTGAGAAATGACTTGCAGTGCCAGTGAACTGGCCTGTGAAATATGATTGTGAAATCATTCTGATCTTTACTTTTTCAAGGGCATTAATGATTCTGCACCCATGATGCTCATCTTAGGAGCAAGCACTAAAGTTTGATTTGCTGCTGTATGTCATTCAGAACACCTTTTCTCCTGTATGCAGTGTTAATTATTAATAGCATAGGTATATTTGGAATGGTGCATTAAAGGACACTAGGAAGAAAATACTGAGTGGGACAAACTGTAAGTCTGAAAACAGGAGAGGGTCTTTATTCATTTTGCATTCTTCTGCCAGATTTATAAATATAAATATATAAAGGCATAAGCAAGAAAGCAAATAGCAAAGTTTCCAAAAGATGATATTATATTTTTATTACAAAAAGGACTAATCTGAATGTATATAATATATAATACGTATATATTATATACAGTATGTGAGAAGTCCACTGTATGAGCTACTACATTGGAATGATATTAATGCAGAAGAATGCATAAGGACTGAAATACCATTAGTCTGGTTACAGATTTTTAAGATAATAAATGCTCATAGAAAGACTGATTCAACTCAAGGGAAGACAATAAATAATGCTTTTGGTGTCAACAAAGAGTTTTATATTTTTCCATGGAAGAACTCATTCTTTATCCACGATTTTATTTTCCCTCAGTGTAAATGAAATCAAGTTTGGCCACTGTATTATACTCGTCAGAACATGATTACTACTTATGTGTTCTATAGCCCATGCAGCTTATGTGCTTATAAGAACTGCAATATAGGCTTTTATGATACTCATCAGCTTTTGGGAATATCAGCTTACCATGACTTGATTTGATAAATAGCAGGAAATACAAGAGTTTGTGAAGCTGTGGTCTATGACCTGTAGCTTACAGCAATGTTTCTAAAAGTATTCAAGTACCATCACTGTTATTTGGGCACTGCAGGAAATGCAAATTCTTCGGCCCCAGCCCAGACCTACTAAATCAGAAATGCTGGGGGTGGAGCCCAGTAACTTGTATATCTATGTTTTAACAGGTCTTTTACACAATTCTGATAGGTGTTAAAGTTTGAGAACCACTGGTTCAGTAGCTTTCCACTTTTGGAACTGAAGAGTTTGTTTAAGACTTTAAAAATGCACATAGCAATGCAATTCCAATCAAAATCCAAGAAGAATATTCTTTATACATTGATACACTGCATCTAAAATATATGTAAAATTCAGAGGACAAATAACAGCCAAGGCAAACATAAAAAGAAATCACACACACACACACACACACACACACACACACACGCAAATAAGGCTGGATGGTTTACACTACAAGAAATGAAGACTTAATAGTAATTAAGCCACTGTGGTAGAGGGGCAAGAATAGACTAATAGAGCAGAAGAGAGACCCACACTAGGTGGTCATACAATTTATGACAAAGTTGACACAAATATGGCAGCAAAAATATGTTCTTTCCAGTAAGTTGTGCTGGGTTAATTAGATGTACATGTTGGGAGAATGTTTACCTCATTCCAGGCAAAATAAAATCAATTATAGATGGAATGTATATACTAAGATAAAAGATAAAACAATAAATTTGAGGTGAAAACAGAAAAAAATCTTTACGAATTTGGTGTACACAGAGATCTCTTAAATAAAACACAAAGAATGCTGACTATAAGAGAAAATAATTACTTTATTAAAATTAAGAGATTCTGTTCATCAAAACACACTATTAAGAGAATGGAAAGGCAAACTATATAGTGGCAGAAGGGATTTACAATACATGCATTTGACACACAATTTCTATCCAGTTGTATCCACTAGTTTAAGAGCTCCCTCAAATGAATAGCAAAGAGTAAACAACTCTTTAGAAAAGTGAGCAGGAGGCTTTTACAGGCACTTCACAAAAGTTGATGTCCAATTGTATAGTAAACATATGAAAGAGAAGGTACTCAAGTTTCTTAGACATCAGTGAAATGCAAATTAAAATTATTATGTGACATCACTATACACCCAGTAGAAAAGAGTCAAAATGAAAAGGAAAAAATATCATGTTGACTGACGAAATGGAACAACTGAAACTCTTAAATTGCTATTATCCTACTCCTAGGTATACACCCAATAAAAATGCAAACACCTGATCACCAAAAAATATATTCCAGAATTTTTATAGCAGTAGTATTTGTAATATCAGCAAAGTAGAAATGACCCATCAATATAGTATAATGGATAAGCAAATTGTGGTATAGCCATTCACTGTAAAACTATACCTCAGTAAGAATGCCAAAAAGTACAATTACACAGAAAACATAGATTAATCTCCCAAACATGTTGAATTTAAAAAGTGTGCAGTGTGTAACTTCATACACGTAAGTTCAAAACATGAAAAAACTATGGGAATAGCAGTTGGTAGTGGGGATGTGGGATAG
Source organism: Hylobates moloch (assembly GCF_009828535.3). NCBI lineage: Eukaryota > Metazoa > Chordata > Mammalia > Primates > Hylobatidae > Hylobates > Hylobates moloch. The sequence goes on along the minus strand of NW_026652288.1, from coordinate 63,351,124 downwards.
TGAGGGGGCACAGAAGGTCTTCTGAGGAATCTGTTAATCTATTAATGTTGTTTTAGATCTGGTTACATGGGTATATTCAGTTCTCCACTTTTGGAACTAATAATCTGAAGAGTTTAAGTATTTAAAAATGCACAAGGCAATGTAATTCCAATCAAAATTCAAGAAGAATGTTGTAAAATTTAGACTTCTGTAAATACATGCAATTTTCTGTTTGTGAGTTAAGCTTTTATTTTTAAAAGTTTCCTAAAACATTCACAGGGATATCAGGAAAGCTGTATTTTGAAAACAGCAATCTGGATGTAGTGTATGGGAGAGATGGAGCTGGAGCTAGTTTGAGCCTATTGCTTTAGGCTAAGACAAAAACAATGGTAGTTTGGTTTAAGGTAGAAACAGGGAGGTTAGAGAGAAACAGATAAATTCAAATGTAAAATTATTAGATAAAACTACCAGGACCCGGTGATGGACATGAAAGGTGAAGAGATCAAAGTGCTTGATTCTGTGAATCTGCAGATTACCTTCTAAGAAACTCCTGTGATAGAGGTGAATGCGCCAAGAGGTAGCATCAGAATTCCCAGTGCTATGTTGAAGAGGAGGAGGTGCTTCACCAGGGCAAAACTTGAGTTGAGACAGGTGCTTATCAGATGAAGTATTTGGCACGTTGATCATTCCTTGCCTTTTGATTGACTTTCCTCACTGCCCTCTTCCAGTAAAACACCTTCTGCTGGTTTTCCTCCTTCTTTTTCAATTGTTCTTTCTCAGTTTTACTTGTTGGTTCCTCCTCCGGAATGCCCAGGACTCTGCTCTAAATGCTTTTTTCTTCCTTACGTATGTGATTATTCAGGCTCATCTTCTTTTCCAACAATGTACAAACATGACAATGTGCAAACACACCTCTAATTCCAGACTTATGTTCAAAATCGTGTAGTTGATACATCCTTTTGGGTATCTAATAGACATCTTAAATTTAATATATTGGAAATGGAATATCTGGTCTTTCTTCCCAAACCCTCTTTTTGCAGCTTTCCACATGTGGTAATGCAGACCAGAAGCTCTGGGACCATGGTTGCCTCTTCTCTTTCTATCATACCCCACATTCCATCTTTCAGCTCTGCCTTTAGAATATACTCTGAAATCCCACTGTTTCTCATTATTTATATTGCTACAGTCTCATTTGCACTATCATATTGTCTCATCTGTGTTATTAAAGGAGTATCCTACTTAGTTTTTTTCTCTGCTTCTTCTCACGCTCCCTCTCCGTATTATATTTGCAATATAGCAACCAACTTTTAAAATGTGAATTTGATCATTTCTTCATCAAAATACCACAGTGATTCCCCATATACACTGAGTAAAATACAAAGTCCTTATAAGTTAGTAAAAATACAAAGTCCTTAGAAGTAAAATACAAAGTCCATGATAAGGCCCACAAGAATCCATATGACCTGCCTATTAATTTCCTTTTGACTTTATTTTCTACTGTTCTACTATTTTTTTATACCATTCTGTTGAATTTGGGAAACTTGATGTTCCTCTAATATTTTGGGCATGATCTTCAATGACCATTTGGTACAGCCTTACCCTGAATAAATTCCTGGATGGAATATTCTTTCCCTAATTGCCCCTTTGCCAGCTCCCTCACTCTCTTCAACTCTTTGTTCAAATGTCACCTCAATCATTATCATATTAAAAAAATGCAATCCATACCCAATAACACAATTCTGATGCCACTAACCATGCTTTTTTTTCCTGTAGTGTGCATCGCCTTCTAATATATAATATTAGTGTCTGTCCCCCCGCCCCACTAAAAAATAAGGTCCAGGAAGGCAGGGATTTAGGGGAGCTTTGTCTAATTATTTCACTAGAACTGTCTGGCCCACAGTAGATGCTCAATAAAAATCTAAAATTTATTTATTTATTATGTCTATTTTAAAAATGTTTCTGCTTCTCCTGTTTCTTCACTAGAATATAAACTTCAAGAATTTTGCTTTGCTCATCCACAGGTCCCAAATTTCTAGAAAAGTGCCTATCACATCCATAGTTAGTTTCTTAAATATTTATAGAATAAATGAGTATTGAAGTGTTATGTGTAGGGCAACTCAGGTACACATGGAAAGTCACAGAAGGATTCTAGAATATGCTATGCTCTGGAACCACAAGTAGTTGAACATTGCTAGAGAGTCATAGTGAGAAAAGAATAATATTTGGAGATAAAAGTGGGAAAGGAGTCAGGGAGAACTCACAAAAAACATGTAAGCCATAATGCATGGAAACCAGAAAAAGTTCTAGATTTTTTCCTTGGGGAGACAATGACGAAACAATGGAGAATTTTGTGGAGGAAAGTGACACTATCAGATTCAAATGTTAGGAAAAAACCTCTTACAGAAGAGAAGAGGACAAACTGGAAGAGTCCAGACTAAAGCCAGGCCAACTGATAAGGGCACAGCTGCAATAATTCATTGTGAAAATTAAGAGCTGATACAAATATATGAATTTCTCCCCTATAACTCAGTGGAAAATTTAATTACACAGGTAAAATTCCATAATAAATAAAATATATATATTTATGATGATACATGGAATAATTAAAATGCTGGTGTATTTTTCTTTTCATCTTCAAGGCCTGAAACATAAATTAGAATATCACATTTTAATGTATGAAATATCATACTGATTTTTAAACTATACAACCTATGGACATCTTGAAAAAGAAACGATTACAATTTATCCAATACAACTACATAGCCTTTAATGTTGAAGTTCTTACTTAAGGATTTCTTATAATCTTCTTCCCATTTTCAGTACTTCTGCCTAAGCAATTATATCTATTCTTAATGATCATTATAAATGAGTGATCAAATGTCTTTACCTCTACCCAAGATCTCTCCTTTAGATTCATATACACAAGTGTCTTTATATGAAGCAATATATTTTACAAAATGTAAAATATACAATTACACAGTATCACGTATATATAAGAACATAATAATGTCCTTATAGGAATATATTTGACATCAGTATGCCATGTGCTTTATGTCACTTTCCTTTTCTCTGATGCATCCTTCAAAATCCTTGACATACACACTTGGATGATCCAAAAGTATCTGTGTCTCAAATGCAACACAACGAAAATTAAACTCATTATTCTATTCCCAAAACAGATCCCTTTCCAGGATTTCCTTACTCAGTGAATATGCCCACCAACTATGCAGAAATATGGACATCATCCTTGACCCTTCCCTCTCTCTTATCCATTATTTCCAACATTCTTTTTTTTCTGTATCAGAATGGAATGTTTATTTTTATTATTATTTTTAATTTAATTCAATTTTAATTTCCAGGTTACATGTGCAGGACATGCAGGTTTGTTTCATAGGTAAACATGTGCCATGGTGGTGTGATGCACCTATCAGCCCATCACCTAGGTATTAAGCCCCACATGCATTAGCTGCTTAGCTTGATGTTCTTCCTCCCCCCTCTCTCTGACAGGCCCCAATGTATGTCGTTGCCCTCCCTGTGTCCATGTGTTCTCATTCCAACATTGAGTCTTATCAATTTTACACCAAAGATGTCTTTCAAATATTCCCACTTGTCTCCATCATTATTACTGCCACCACCTTAGTCCAAGCTACCATCATCTCTTGTCTTAATCATTCTAGTGGCCTCCTAACTAGTTTCCTCTCTGACACTCTTGTGACACTCTTGTTCCTTTCTTTCCTCTCAATGCATTCTCCACACTCAAGCAAAAATGATCATTCAATATGCAGATCTCATTTTGTCAGACATATGCTTAAAATCTTTCAAAGGATTTTGATTGATTTTGGGATTAGGATCAAAGTCATTAACAAGGTCTGTATAATCTGGTCTCTCCCTAACTCTGCCCCATAAAAGTCTGCATCATCTGGCCCTTCCATAACTAGCCCTTCTCCTTCTTCATAAAAGTGTTATTTATCTTGTCCTATCACATGACTTTTGTACTTGCTGCTCCCTCTACCCGACCTACTCTCCTAATGCTCCTGATGCAATCATCCATACCCCAGCTCTCCTGGGTAATGATTACTAATCCTTTAGCTTTCAGTCCAACTGTCATTTTCTCAGGGAAGCCTACCTGCTTCTTCAGAACATACCAAGTCCTTCAAGTACCTTTTAATTAAAGCCCCTATCATAGTATAATTTACATTTTTCTGTTTGATTGTTGGTCAATGCCTGTGTCCCTCCCCAGCCTGTTATCTCTGTAAGATCAGAGTTTCTGTGTACAATACTGTACCACAAGTACCCAGAATAGACCCTAGAACATTTTTATGATCAATAAATATTTGATTGATGAAAGAACCATTTGGGGAAATCAGGCTCCATAATGAACGTCACCAAGAAGCAAGAGCTCACTGAGCCCCTGTGAGTGTCAGGCAAAACAAGACAAAAAGTCTAAGGAATAAACATTATAACTGACCTTTTTTGACTTTATCTAGTTTGCCTTTGATACCTAATTGAGTGTTAGTCCTACATATTATGGCATGCAATAAGGTCTTCAACTGAGTTCTGGAAATACCAAATCATTGGCTCAAAATCGTTCTGATTTAAATTAAACAGCAGTCAAGTTATAGATTTTAATCATTTTTCATCCTTTAGTACATTATCTGATTTATATAATAACTACATTTAAAAATATTTCAGTCCCATTGATCTGGGAACTAAGGGACCTGAAAAAGCTGATCCTGAGATGTTTTTACACTTATAGAACACTTGTTTGCAGAAAGCTGAGTATTGGTAACAGCTTAATAGATGGGGCAGCAACACAATAACCCTGCACAGGCGGAATGTATTAAGATCAGCTTTGGGGGTGCTGAGGATTTTTTCTTTTTTGAAATATGAGATCTAAAATAATTTGGTTTCTAGCTGCTTGCCACTGTTCTCACTCCACACTTGCCGTTTTACATATGATTACTGAGTTGACCCCAAAGGCTTTTAGGTTGAGAGGCTGCAAGGTCAGTGTCCCTGCTACCTCCCAATCTCTGCCTGTACCTACCTCAGACGTGTCTTTGTACTATCCCTGCTGGACACTGCACCTTTCCATAATTATAAATGTCTGTTTTCAGTCACTTCAAAGGTTTCCCAGCACTGGGAGTCCTCCTTCAAAGCTTCTGCATTGCTGAGGAACTTCTGTCATTGACAGGAGGTCTTGCTTTGAAGTTTTTCATGCCGCTTATTGATTTCCCCCTTTAAAGATGTTCAGATTAGGAAATGCTTCACCCCCTTTGAACATGTGCATATTTTTATGATGTTGAAGTGTTAATCCTTTGAAGATATTTACATTTTATAGCAATGTCCTTATATGAATAAATTTGACATCAGATATGCCACATGCTTTATGACACTTTCCTTCTCTCTGCTGAATCCTTCAAGATCAAGATCCTCTCAGTTTAGTGTGTTGTTGGTTCTTATATTATGCTTTTGTTCATTTTTAAATATAATGTCCAAGAACGAACTAAATGTGCTTAAAAAGGATTTGCATAATTTAGAAATAGCCTTTATTCCAATTATTTATGCAAGTTTACTTAGAGTTGGGACATGTTTAATGTTTAGGAGAATTTGCAATGTTTTCTGGACCTCATGACCATTTTTAGTGTTCTAAAGTTATACACTGGCACCAACAAAGGTTAGCTTTGAAAAGTAGCTCTATCTTAGTTATAAAATGCATAATTTCATACACATTTTTCTTTGTACATGTGCTTAAACCTCAGTTTTCTAATGCCTTGAAGAGAATAAAGAAGATACGAAGATTAAATTTGAAAACTGCACTTTAGGAGTTTAGTACAGTGCCTCAGACATAGTAAGTTAGTTATGTTTGTGGCAATTAAATGACCAAATCTAATTAGTTCGATACTGGATAACAGCCCATGTAATGTTTTAGGCATTAGCTTTAGGACTGTCCCTGCTGATCAGAAGTACACTACCTCCCTGTAATGAACTGATTTCAGCAATTCTACTTCTTGGAATTTATCTCATTTAGCTTAAGATTTCGATTACTGACACAGGTAGAATAAAGTACTATTAGGAGAGGTAATGCTTTAAATCCTAGTGTAAATGAAGACTCTGAAAGCATGTTGTGGTGATACAGACAAACAAGAAAAGGAGGAAACAGTCCTCAAGAGTAGAAAAGGAGCTGGGAAAATTGAGGGAGCAATAGTGGTAAAGAAAATGGGGTAAACGTGAACTTTCACACAATTTTTTTCAAAGGTTGAAAATAGATACACACAAACACATCACCCCTAAGCCTACTTTGTCACTAAAAATGATAAGTAGTGGTAGAATGCAAACTAAACTACAGATGCCAAATCGAGAAATGTCACACACACAGAAAGAAAATAAATATAATTGGCATGAATTTTGATGCCTAGTGGGCTGGTAAACTCATTTAAGTGTAGTCCAGTTGTTAACCAGGAATCATATATGACCTCCCTGTGCATAATAAAAATAAAGTAGCTCTATTTAATTTCTGTGTTTGGCATAATAAGATTGTAATCATAATACCAGGGAAACATTTTCATTTTCCTGGATGTCAGTGATTAACTTTCATTTCTCTAGCACTCTAAATGTATTGTTTCATTCAGTAATTTAATCATTTATTTATTTGATATTTATACAGTGCCAAGGAAGTATAAAAGGCCAATAAACATATAAAAAGATACTCAGCTTTACTATTCATGAGAGCAATATACAGTAAATGTAGGCAACAATAAGGTACATATTTTATCCATTATACAGTAATAGCAAGTGTTATTATCTTAATAGTATCAAGTGCTGTTACGGTTGTGCAGGAATTAGTATTTCTTATACATTGTTGGAGGAGGTATAATTTGATATATATTTTTGGAATATGATTAGAAGTTATTTATAAAAATGTAAATGAGTATACCCTTCAATCCAGAAATGTTCCCTCTCAGTTTTATTTGCAGAAGCATAGTGTTTGTGGTGGCATTGTATTAATAGGAAAAAAAAAGAAATGAGGAAAAGAAATAGAAGGGAAGAAAGGAAAGAAGGAAAAAATTAACTTAAATATCTAAACATCCACTAATAGTGGAATGTTTGAATGAAATATAGATGTTCTGTTGCACAAAATACTGCACAGGAGTTAAGCAAAAAACAAACAAACAAAAAGCCATAAGATACTATCTATATGACCAGAGATGAAAAATTTTTTAACCACGTGGAAAGAGAAAAAAAGCAAAACTTGAAGAATAATATGGACTGAGCGAGACTGGTGATATAAGATACACAAAGTGTAAAATATATATGTTTATATATGTGTGTAAGAAATACAACACTGCCTGTGTTCTGAAGCTGCATTTGGGGGTGCTAATCAATGGGGGCTCTTTATCTCAATTAATCAATATGTAATTGATTATTAATCTTTAATAAATTCATAATAATATATAAATATATTCATATATTCTTTTGCAATCCTTTCTGCAATAGGGATATATTCATATATTCTTTGTGTAATTAAAATAAATAAGTAACTAAGTACATATGTATTTCATAAATCATCTTCTAAACAAGTTAATACACCAGATTTCATTCCAAACATGCAAATATTGAGATTTTCTGTTAGTAGTTAAATTTGTATTTAATTTTGTGCAAGTTCCCCATTAGTCAAGAAATCCAGTGTGCTACATCTTATTAATTTATTAGAAGGGTACAAAAGGGAGATGGCTTTACGTTTTGGATCAGGTAGTAACAAGATTACTGCCCCAAAGATACTTTAGATATAAGGTGTCTGCCCTAGTATATATAATGAGTGGGCAGAGGCAAGAAATGTGTTCCAAGCAAAGTCTCATGTATGTTTATACCCACCCAATCTCCCACCAAGGCTCCCTAACCCCAGAGTTGCCCAAGAATCTATAGTGGTGCCAGGGCTACCAAATTGTTCTTCACTTCCTCAACTGGAAATATTGGAAATAGAGCAATACATTTTCTGAGTTGTATATGTAACATCAAAATGTTCAGGTTTTCAAATATATATTTCATGTCAAAGAGTTCTCCTCCTCTTTTCTTAATCTTGCTTACACGAAAATATATCTTTCCAACTCTTAAAGTATCTCAAGCCCCGATACTTAAAATTTTATTACAAAATCAGAACCATTGAAATTCCAGTTGATTTTGAACATAGTATAATGCATGTTAATATATTGATTCTCTTCTGGAGTCCTGTAACTATAAACAAAATAAAAGACATATATACATACGTGTGTGTGTGTGTGTGTGTGTGTGTCCCTCATTCATGAGAGAACAGACTCTAGCTATGGAACAGACTCTAGATATTTGTCCTTAATATTTATTAAATTGATGCAACATATTTGGCCTTAATGTTTATTATACATGAACATGGTTTTTTATTAAGATATAGTTTATTTAAAAATTGCTCTATTTTTGACATTGATAGTTTTTGTGGGGGGTGGATTTTAACATATTTCCAACTCCTGCGTCTTGGATTGTATTCCTAGACAGCCAGCTGGTGTCTAGACCTTTTATTTTGAAAATTACACATAATTTTTGTCTAGCCTCTCCTAGGTTGTGGCCTGGTTGACAAATTTTATCTTACATTTTTCTCATTAGTGAACATTGTTAAAGAAGACTATTAATAGCAACTCTTTCTCTGAGTCATGAAACTGCACTATTATTTAGTGAATACACAGCAGTCTTTATTGGCCTTTCTATACAATCCTCCATTGTTTCATAGGATTATTTGATACCAAGGAAAACATTAAAATATGCTATCATAAGGGGAAAACTTGGATTGCTTATGGCTATTTATCTTCAACTATGGGTGCAAAAGCAACATCAATGCAATAAATTGTCCAAAATAAAATGTCCCATTAGTATTTAGGGGAAAAAATGGAAAATGTGGTAGAACATGTGTCTACAGATTTTTATTTACTAAAAACATATGGGAAATTTTTAGCTTCAACAAAAACTGCACACGTGAGTTTTTCTTTCTCTTCTAAATTGAAATTGCCTTTATAATTGTCAAACAACATGTGTTGCCAAATGAGTGCTGCTTAGTTATTTACCTTTATTTTTCCCATGAAATAATAAAATTACTTTTATTACATGCCACAAGCCACTTTTCAAAACTTTTTGAGGTTTCCAAACAAAATTTAAAACAACATAGGCAAAAATATTTGTAAAAGCACTATAAGTTTTTATCCCATTAATGAATATTGAATGAATATTGAGTGCCAACAGCTGACATCATATAGAGACAAATATCATATGGCTTCTGCTCACCATAATGCCCAAAGATAGTCAAAGCCATGTGAGGAGGCTACCATGTAGCTTGACACTTGCAATACCATGAAGCAAGCATAGGATTACAGGAGCATCTAAGACAAAGGGAGTCTCCCCAAAGTTGGGAAGGGTAAGCACAAGGGGATGGTTTCAGATTATTTTAGAAGAGGTAACATCTCAACAGAATCTCTGAATATCATCAGAGGTTACCTATTTGAGGGATTGGACAAAGATAATTACAAACACAAAAAAATGGTAATCTAAATATGCTAAGACCTAAGGCAGCATAGCATTTTGATAGAGTCTCAAATATTTCAGCATGTATGACACAAGAAGAGGTTCAAGGAGGTACAGGGCTAGCCCTAGAGAAGTAGACAAATGCCCAGTGTGATGCCATGATGAGTGGGAGAGTGCTTGGGTGCCAACTAGGGAAACTGGAATGGACACAATAGAGAGGCATTAAAGATCTTCAGTCATAAGTGAGAGTTAGTCAGATGCAGAGTTCAGAAAGAACATCCAGTCATTCATAGCAAATCAATTCTTTCAACTGCTTAGGAAAAATTTATATGGAGTCCTTCTTTACCCGGTGCCTTCTGTCACACCCCAATTCTGGTTCAGCAAGTCTTACTGGCTTTTATCTTGAAAATATGTCCAAAATATCAGCAGTTCTTGCCATGATATCAGTTCCACACAGGTCTGAGTCATCATAATCCTGCCTAAAGATTACTGCAATTATATCCTAAATGATCTCTCCACTTCTGCCCTTGTTCTCTACTAATCTAATCTCTATAGGAGCCAGAATGATGCTTTTGAAACACATCAGACCATGTCATAATTCTCAGTTATTAGAGAATGCATTATATCTTCTTGGCTTCTTATTGTCTCTTTATTAGCTTCTTGTTGTTACTCCACAAATTACTATCAACTTACTGGCTTAGAATAGCACACATTTATTATCATAGTCTGGAAATCAGAAGCCTGATATCAGTTTCACTGGATGAAAATCAAAGGTGCTGGTAGAGCTGTGTTTCTTCTCCAAACTCTAAGGGACAATTAATTCCTTGCTATGTGTGTTAGTCAGGGTTCTCTAGAGGGACAGAACTAATAGGATATATGTATCTATGAAAGAGTTTATTAAGGAGAATTGAGTCACATGATCACAAGTCCCATGATAGGTCATCTGCAAGTTGAGGAGCAAGGAAGCCGGTAATGGATCAGTCTGAGTCCCAAAACCTCAAAAGTAGGAAAGCCGACAGTGCAGCCTTCAGTCTGTGGCCAAAGGCCTGAGAGCCCCTGGCAAACCACTGGTCTAAGACCAGGAGTCCAAAAGCTGAAGAACTTGGAGTCTGATCTTCAAGGGCAGGAAGCATCCAGCACAGGAGAAAGATGAAGGTTGGAAGACTCAGCAGGTCAAGTCCTTCCATGCTCTTCTGCCTGCTTTAATATAGCCATGCTGACAGCTGATTGGATGGTGCCCATCCACATTGAGGGTGGGTCGGCCTCTCCTAATCCACTGACTCAAATGTTAATCTCCTTTGGCAACACCCTCAGAGAACACCCAGGAACAGTACTTTGCATCCTTCAATCCAATCAAGTTGACAGTATTAACCATCACAAGTTCATCCTTTGTCCCAACTTGAACCCATTACACACCTCCTGAAATCATACAAATCTTCAAATAAAGACAGTAATAAGGTCCTAATTACACTTAACATAATACAGCTATCCTTCATACAACCATAGATGCACTGATTCTCAACCTAAATGCTATCACCTAAAGTTAACAAGACTTCAGTGTTGATATGAAGTCAATAAATCTTATGCCACATGATAAAAGAAAAAGAAAGGAAATAAAATGAAGGTGTTTTCTTAATACAAATGTATCCATGCACAAACATGTTCTTAACAAAATAAGGAGGAAACACTTATGACAATTACAGTCCTCATTTCTGCAACTGGTCTCGTGGTCATAGCTGGTATTGATTGCTACCTTCTTCTACCACCCATTCTGTATTCCCTTTGCCTTCTGCACACATCTCAGCGGATTGTGGCTTTTTACCTTGTGGAGTGACCCAAACATTCATTCCTGAAGGGTCTGGATCATTTGTAGTCCTGTCTGGATTGAGTTGTTGTAGTTTCCCATGGACCCCAATCACATGGCATGGTAATACTAGGAGACACCCTAAAGGATCTCCTGTATTCCACGCATACTCTTGCTTACCTCCATTGTGAAGTAGTAGATCAATTTCATCTCAATAGTTAGGTCAATCACCCCAGCCAATACTGTAACTCCCTTTTTAGCCTGTTGACTTAGAGGTAGGAGGAGCCAAAAGTGGCCAAGTGGCAATCTTAACTTCCAGTTTAATAGAACTATTGTTGTGTCTCCTGGAACTAAGATCTCTAGGCCAACAGAACATAATGTCACGGGAACAGGAAGCAAAAATTTTGTTAGTGGTTCACTGGGGGTGATGGTGAGTGGTGCCACTTCCATCTCTTGATTCCTGGACCCATGAATCCTGGCTGTGGGAGAAACAGTACCATATATTGGATGCTGATTTATGGCATACGCAGCCTTCTGGAGAACTTTGTTCAGCCTTGTAAAGTTGTCACCTAGTTGGCATTGTAATTGTGACTTCAAAAGGCCATTTCACCGTTCTATCAATCCAGCTGCTTCAGGATGATAAGGAACATGGTAAGACCAGTGAATTCCATGAGCATGAGCCCACTGCCGCACTTCCTTTTTCTTTTTTCTTTCTTTCTTTTCTTTCTTTTTTTTTTTTTTTTTTTTTTTTTTTTTTTTTTTTTTTTTTTTTTTGAGACAGAGTCTCACTCTGTCACCCAGGCTGTAGTGCAGTGGCATGATCTCGGCTCACTGCAACCTTTGCCTCCCAGGTTCAAGCAATTCTCCTGCCTCAGCCTCCCAAGTAGCTGGGACTACAAGTGCATGCTACCATGCCTGGCTAATTTTTTGTATTTTTAGTAGAGACAAGGTTTCACTGTGTTAGCTAGGATGGTCTCTATCTCCTGACCTCGTGATCCGCTCACCTCAGCCTCCCACAGTGCTTGAATTACAGGCTTGAGCCACAGCACTCGGCCTGCCACACTTCTTTAGCTGTCAAATGAGTGTCTTGGTCAGAAGCAATGCTGTGTGGAATACCATGATGGTGGATAAGGCATTCCGTGAGTCCACAGATGGTAGCCTTGGCAGAAGCATTGTGTGCAGGGTAGGCACACCCACATCTGGGGTGAGTGTCTATTCTAGTGAGGACAAACCACTGCCATGTGCCTGATGGGAGAGGTCAAATATAATCAACCAGCCACGAAGTTGCTGGCTGATTTACCCAAAGAATAGTGCCATATTGAGGGCTCAATGTTGGTCTCTGCTGCTAGCAAATTGGCCACTCAGTGGTGGCTGTAGCCAGGTCAGCCTTGGTGAGTGGAAATCTATGTTGCTGAGCCCATGCATAACTGCCATCCCTGCCAGCATGGCCACTTTGTTCATGGAACCATTGGGTGGTGACAGGGATGGTTGGGGAAAGAGGCTCAATGGTGTTCACAGAACGAGTCATCCTATCTACTTGATTATTAAAATCCTTCTCTGCCAAGGTCACCCTTTGGTGTGCACTCACATGAGAAACAAATATCTTCACAGTTTTGGACCGCTTAGAGAGGTCTATGTACATACCTCTTCCCCAAATTTATTTGTCACCAATTTTCCAAACATGCTTCTTCCAAGTCTCTGACCATCCAGCTAAACCATTGGCTACAGCCCATGAATTAGATATAATTGCACATATGGCCATTTCTCCTTACAAGAAAAATGCAGAACCAGGTGCACTCTTGAAGATCTGCCCACTGGGAAGATTTCCCCTTGCCACTTTCCTTCAGGGGTGTCCTGGAAAGGGACTGTAGTGCTGTAGCTGTCCACTTTCGGATGATGCCTGCATATTGTGCTGAACCATCTGTAAACCAGGCCCTGGTTTTCTCTTCTTCTGTCAGTTGATCATAAGGAACTCCTGATGAGGTTATGGTGCAGGGTGGGGGAGAGAAGGCAGAGTAGCAGGAGTAAAAACCATAGGCATTTAAGCCATTTCCTCCTGTAACTTACTTGTACCTTCAGGACTTGCTTGAGCCTGATCACATATATACCACTTCCATTTGATGATGGAATGCTGCTGTGCACACCCAACTTTATGGCTAGATGGGTCAGAAAGCATCCAGTTCAAGACAGGCAATTCAGGCCACATGGTGCCTTAATGACTCATAATCAAAAGTTCAGTTTCCACCAAAGCCCAGTAACAGGTCAAGAGTTGTCTCTCAAAAGGACAGTAGTTATCTGCAGAAGGTGGCAGGGCTTTGCTCCAAATCCTAGCGGTCTCTGCAGTGATTCACTTATAGGGGCCTGTCAAAGGCTCCAAACAGCATCTCTATCTGCCACTGACACCTCCAGCACCATAGGATCTGCTGGGTCATACGGCCCAAGTGGCAGAGCAGCTTGCATAGCAGCCTGGACTTGTTGCAGAGCCTTCTCCTGTTCTGGAACCCACTCAAAATGACAGTTTTTCAGGTCATTCGTAAATAGGCTGGAGTAGCACATCCAAATAAGGAATATGGTGCCTCCAAAACAAATAGGCCCACTAGGCATTGTTCCTCTTTCTTAGTTTTAGGGGGCGGGGCAAATGCAACAACTTATCCTTCACCTTAGAAGGAATATTTTGACAGGCCCCACACCACTGGACCCCTAGAAATTTCACTGATGTAGAAGGTCCCTGAATTTTAGTTGGATTTATTTCCCATTCTGTGGCATCCAGATGTCTCACCAGTAAGTCCACAGTGTTTGCTACTTCTCGCTCACTGGGCCCAATCAGCATAATGTCAACAATATAATGGACCAGTGTGAAATCTTGTGGAATGGAAAAGTGATCAAGATCTCTGAACAAGATTATGACACAAAGCTGGAGAGTTGATATAATCCTGAGTTAGGACAGTAACAGTATATTTCTGGCCTTGCCAGCTGGAGACAAATTACTTCTGGTGCGTCTTATGGACAGGAATGGAGAACAAGGCATTTGTCAAGTCAATGGCTGCATACCAGGTACCAGGAGATGTGTTAATTTGCTCTAGCAATGAAACCACATCTGGTACAGCAGCTGCAATTGGAGTCACCACTTGGTTAAGCATATGATAATCCACTGTTATTCTCTAAGATCCATCTGTCTTCTGTGCAGGCCAAATAAGAGAGTTGAATGGGGATGTGGTGGGAATCACCACCCCTGCATCTTTTAGGTCCTTGAGGGTAATCTCTGCAATCCCTCCAGAAATGTAATATTATTTTTGTTTTACTATTTTTCTAAGTAGAGGCAGCTCTAATGGCTTCCATTTGGCCTTTTCCACCATAATAGCCCTCAGCCTACCAGTCAGGGAGCCAATATGGGGGTTCTGCCAACTGCTAAGTATGTCTATGCCAATTATGCATTCTGGCACAAGGGAAATGACCACAGGATGAGTCCAGGGACCCACTGGACTCACTGTAAGTTAGATCTAGGCTAAAACTCCATTAATTACCTGACCTTCAAAAGCCCCTACTTTAACTGGAGGACCACAATGATGTGTTGTGTCCTCTGGAATCAATGTCAGCTCAGATCCAGTGTCCAGTAGTCCCTGAAATATCTGGTCATTTCCCATTCCCCAGCGCATAGTTACCCTGGTAAAAGGCTGAAGTTTTCCTTGGGGAAGGATGGGAGAAAGAATAACAGTATAAATTTTCGGCAGTGTAGTGGTGTCCTTCTTCAAGGGGACCTGGCCCCCCCTTCATTTAAGGGGCTCTGGGTCTGTAAACTGGTTTAAGTCTGGAAATTGAGAGGCTGTGATTCTCTATTTTAATAATTCAAATTAGTCTTTTGTCCACTTGACCTGGAAGTTTTCTGCTTATACAAAGTACGTAAGAAGCAATAGGCTTCCTATCAATTTCACTTCTAGGAACACGGTGAATAATAAGCCAATGCCAGAGGTCTACATGAGTCAAGATTATTCTGATTGTCACTTTGCCTCTGCTGTCCATTACGGTAGCTACGCCCTCCTTGCCTTTGATGGTTGAGTGCCGCAACTTGGCCCCTGCCACCTCGGGATCCAATTATTCCCATTGCATTTAAATTTTGTAATTGACTTACTGTGGTTCCCACTATAAGATCTGGCATACAGAGAAGAGTAATCACAGAGCTCTTCAAGGATGCAGGTGCTCCCCTCACAAATGTATTTCACAGGGTATTGGTGAAGGGTATGTCTTCTGGACCCTCCCAGCTGAGATGAGTAGGTCTAAACACTAATCTACTCTAGCATCCCAATCTCCCTAAGCCTTCAAATCCCTTTCTCTACATTAGACCAAGGGAGATCAGACATTTACAGCTCACTCATAGTGGGCCATCTTTTGATCCATATTTCAGCTAACCAAGCAAATAAATGACTAGAACTTTTTTTTAACTCCCCAAGCTACAACATTAAATGCAGAATCCCTACTTAGTGTGCCCAAACCAATACATTCAACCTGATCCAACTTTATGTTCCATCCACCATTATCCCACACCCTTAATGTCTATTCCCATGTCTGTTCTCTGGATTTGTGCTTATATAAATAAGAAAACTCAAGTAGTTCTTTTGCAATCTAGAGCAACTCCTCATGGGTCACACTCTGAACCTCACCTCTACAGGCCTGCTGGGTGTTTAGTCTAGTTATAGGTCTAGAAGCAAACAGGGGTGTTGGGGATGGGTCCTGAGGAGAATTAGCATTGTCTTGCCTGGTAACTGCCTCGGGGGAGGCCATCATTGTTGCCTCAGGCAGTTCATGGTTAATCTCCTTAGACAAAGGTGGAAAGGCTGATGGCAGTGTGGGTGAGGGAGTGGAGGTTGCCCCCAGTGGAAGTAGAGAGGTTGTTTCCTCTGGCAAAAATGGCTCATCAGAGTTTACAAGCTCAATGTCCCCAGATTCATCATGGTCCTCCCACATGTCCCCACTCTAAGTTTCAGGGTCCCGTTCTTTTCCAATCAATGCCCTCACCTTAGCAGTAGACACCTGGAGAGACTGAACATGCACTTTTCCTTACAGGTCAGCCACTCACATGATAAGAGCTTGTGTCTAATTTTCCACAATTTCAGCCCTTTGTCTACAGGAGCTAAAGACTCTCACTCAGGGCAAGCTTAGAAGACTTGAGGCTCAGTATGCTTCTGTTGTCAGCAGTTAGAATCCCTGAGCTCATCCTTTTATCACTTTGTCCAACAAACTTAGGAGCAACTGCCAATTTCATTATATTCCTTGGTTCTCCACATATGGTCAAAGGTATTATGTATAGAGTCACTAAACTTGCCTCTCATAAGTGGTGAATCAGGAGTATCAAATGCATTTATTTTGCATAACTATCTAAATAGTTCATGCCAAGAACTATCAGTGTTCTCCAAACTATTAGAAGGAGAGTCCATAGCATTTTGGGGTCTAATCAGATTAAGCAGCCAACTCCAGAAACCCCAAAACCAACTAAAGAAATCCATCCTTAAAATTCTGTTCCTCTAGAACCATTCCTGGTACCAAAAGCTGTATTAGTCAGGGTTCTCGAGAGGGACAGAACTAATAGGGTATACGTATCTATGAAAGGGAGTTTATTAAGAAGAATTGAGTCACACTATCACAAGGTGAAGTCCCACAATAGGCCATCTGCAAGTTGAGCAAGGAAGCCAGTAATGGATCAGTCTGAGTCCCAAAACCTCAAAAGTAGGAAAGC
The DNA here is from genome assembly GCF_009828535.3 of Hylobates moloch. NCBI lineage: Eukaryota > Metazoa > Chordata > Mammalia > Primates > Hylobatidae > Hylobates > Hylobates moloch. The sequence goes on along the minus strand of NW_026652288.1, from coordinate 63,334,067 downwards.
AGACAGTGCAGCCTTCAGTCTGTGGCCAAAGGCCTGAAAGCCACAGGCAAACCACTGGTGTAAGACCAAGAGTCCAAAAGCTGAAGAACTTGGAGTCTGATGTTCAAGGGCGGGAAGCATCCAGCACAGGAGAAAGATGAAGGCTGGAAGACTCAGCAAGTCCTCCCACGCTCTTCTGCCTGCTTTAATATAGCCATGCTGACAGCTGATTAGGTGGTGCCCATCCACATTGAGGGAGGCTCTGCCTCTCCTAGTTCACTGACCCAAATGTTAATCTCCTCTGGCAACACCCTCACAGGACACCGAGGAACATTACTTTGCATCCTTCAATCTAATCAAGTTGACACTCAATATTAACCATCACATCATGTCCACCTTCTAGAGGGTGCTCACATTCTTTGGCTCATTGTCCCTGCATCACCTCACTTTTCCTCCCTCTGTTTTTATCTTTGCATCACTTCATCTCTGACTTCAACATTCTCACCCATTATAAAAACTCTTGTGATTACATTCAGCTCACCAGGATAATCAGGATAATTTTCCCATTTTAAGATTATTAACTTAATCACTCTGCAAAGCTCCTTTTGCCATATAAGACAATATATTCACAGATTTTAGAATTAGAATGCAGATATCATTGGGGGACTGTTATTCAGTTTACCATAGTCTCCAAGGTAATTTTGTTTTAGTTTTTGTTATTTTGTGTTTGTATTTTCTCCACTAAGAATTACACATTGAAATCATGAAATCATCCATTGACTTAAGCCTGTATCACTAAATAAGGATGATACTAATTTCATCAATGAAGTAAAGTTATTCAAAGCAACATACATTTATAATAATATTGACTACAAAACTGAAAATGAAAACTATATGAGTGATATGTGAAATTTAAGCATTCTTGATTCCGGGGATTATCTAACAAAGGGTGCATCCTTTTTCTTTGTCCCTACATAGGTTTAAAGTACCTATCTATTTTTTTATTTGTGCATTATTATTTCATAATGTTATATATGCTTGTTTGTGCTATGCGAGCACTGAGGTTTGAGAAGTTTAAGGCTGTTAGACTGGAAAGGGAATAAGGGCTACAATCTTCTCTCTATGACCTTTCGTAATTTATAAGTCCAAATGGACTGAACAACACTGAATAATTAATTCATGCTGTGTTTAAGCCCCTATGCTTGCATGTTTTACACCCTAATTATTATGAATTCCTTCCTTGTGCAAATCTTTGATTCCCTAACCTAAATCAGGTTAATACAGACTCATATGCTCCAATTATGGTGATATCTTTCTCTTAACCTTGGCAGAAGGAACATTATAGTAGGTCAAAAAGTATCTTTGAGTTTCATTGAGAAATTAACCCATAAGGGAATTGTGCTCATGGTTGCAGTGTTAATTAGTTTCACCATGAACATATTTTGTGGCTTAGTTAACATTCAGATACTCTCTGCATTTAAATAAAAATATATGCCCCAATATGCTAAAGCCAGTCAAATGTGATTTTTATTTAATGATTTTTTTCTTATGATTCAAGTAATTAGCACATTGCACATTTTGACTGATTAAGAAAAAATAACTATCACCACACCCCAGTGAGTCATGCTGGTGGTGTTTCCCCAGTTCTAAAGGTAGAGAAGCTGGAGAGTAAGAATAGATTTTCCACTAGGTTGTGGAAAGAGAAGGAGGATAAGAGACAACAGAACAGAAAGCTGAGATATCTAACCCTTGAAAATACTTTCTCCAAAATTCACGTGCTAAAATGAAAAGAGAAAGACAGATAATTTGGATTAAAACACACCGAAGCAAATAGTTTGGTAAGTACATTCTCTATACACATTCCCACTGCATATTCATGGTTAAATATTATTATCAAGATAGGACATTACAATGGGTGTGTTCTCCAGAAAAAATAAATGTTGTGTGTACGATCATTGCATCCATTAGTCTGATTCCATATTAGAGAAAAATTCTAAGTGCCTTATACTTATAGAATGAAAATACGAATTCTCTCAATGCTAGAATTAGTGTGTATATGTTCTCTTTCAACTCCACAGGAAAGTGACTTTAAAGTAAGATTGTAGAATAAAGAAAATGGCTTTTTGCACAACTATCAAAACCTTTACAGAATGTTTTCTCCCTTTTTATAGATTTTGTACATACTACTCCTAATTTAAAAGAACGTCTTCTTGAAAAAGTGTGGGCAGTTTCTATTCTTGAATTTCATCCACAAAAATAAGATTTGAGTAAAAAATGTTAGCTGACCTTTTTGAAAGGTCTCGTGCAATTATAGAATGAGGAAAAGAAATGACCATTCTTTACACCTTGTATTTTTGTTTGATTCTATTTGTTTCTCTTGCTAAATAAAAACACTCATGAAATATATTAATTTTCAATATATTTAGATTACTAGTTTTAAAATATACTATCAATAGCTCTCATGATAGGATAAAATATCTCCACTTTATTTGTAATGATAAGTAAAAAATTTTCGGCCATGTGCGGTGGCTTACGCCTGTAATCCCAGCACTTTGGGAGGCCGAGGCAGGTGGATCACCTGAGGTCACGAGTTCGAGACCAGCCTGGCCAACACAGTGAAACCCCATCTCTACTTAAAAAAAAATACAAAAATTAGGCTGGGCGCGGTGGCTCACGCTTGTAATCCCAGCACTCTGGGAGGCCGAGGCAGGCGGATCACGAGGTCAAGAGATCGAGACCATGGTGAAACCCTGTCTCTACCAAAAATACAAAAAATTAGCCGGGCGTGGTGGCGGGCGCCTGTAGTCCCAGCTACTCGGAGGGGCTGAGGCAGGAGAATGGCGTGAACCGACCGAGATCGCCACTGCACTCACCTGGTGGACGAGACCGGCTCAAAAAAAAAAAAAAAAAATACAAAAATTAGCCAGGCATGGTAACACACACAGGTAATCCCAGCTGGCTGAGGTGGGAGACTCTTTTGAACTCGGGAGGTGGAGGTTGCAGTGAGCTGAGATTGCACCACTGCACTCCAGCCTGGGCGACAGAGTGAAACTCCATCTCAAAAAAAAAAAAAAAAAAAAGAAAAGAAAAGAAAAAAAAATTTCCCACAAGGATACCAAGGATATAGAGTATAGAGACTGTTATAGTATTTAATTATAAAGATTTAGAATAACTAAATTGTTATTCAACAAAATTGCACATCTTTTCTTTAAAGTTAGTTATGGCCTTTTGGATAAAATATTGACCTAAGATTTTATTTCCAGAGTGCTAACGACTCGAAAGGTATAGACCAAAGTGTGTCAATGTAAGAAATCCTTTAAATTTTTTATTTTTATTTTATTTTATCTTATTTTATTTTTTTGGAGCATTTCTTGGACACCTCATGTATGGACAGTATGGACAGAAAATATTTTAGTGTTTTTAAGTTAATATGGTATTAGTACCTTCCAAGTACAAAATCCAGATAAACTAAACAAAATTTTAAAATATAAAACTATAATAAAGGAAAATTTATAGTCGACTTGAATTATAACAGTTTGATTAATGACAGTATTTTGACGTTTTATATTGGATATCTATATATTTGGAAATAAAGTCACATATATAACTCTCAATTTCTAGATTATAGAAAATAATGAGTTAAATCTCCTGTGAATATAGGAGTTTCATGCTTTCATGATTATTTCAATCTAGGGTTCATTCTTAGAAGTGAGATTGTCAAGTCAAAGCAAATGCACGATTTAGATTCTGATGCACATTAACACACGGCCTTTCAAAGGCATAAAAGTTAATATCACCATCAGTAGGGTGTCAACATGAGAATGTTTATTCCTCTAAGTATTAAGAAACATTTTACTCTGTCTATATAAGAGGAAAATTAATTCTGTTTTAATTGGTATGTAATTGGTTGAAGATTTTTTCATATGCTTTTATTTATATTCCTCTTATGTAAATTGTGTATCTTTACACCTTGACCATTTTGCTATTAGTATGATTTCTTTTCCATATTTGTTTTTAAAGTGTTTTATAAACTGTTATTATATTAATGGACTTTTGCGTTTATTATTTTAAAATAATTTTCTTACTTTTCTGTTCGTCTGTTTGAGAGGTGACAGCATGCTGGCAGTCCTCACAGCCGTCGCTCGCTCTCGGCACCTCCTCTGCCTGGGCTCCCACTTTGGTGGCACTTGAGGAGCCCTTCAGCCCACCGCTGCACTGTGGGAGCCCCTTTGTGGGCTGGCCAAGGCCAGAGCCGGCTCCCTCAGCTTGCAGGGAGGTGTGGAGGGAGAGGCGCGAGCGGGAACTGGGGCTGCGCGCTGCGCTTGCGGGCCCGCTGGAGTTCCGGGTGGGCGTGGGCTTGGCGGGCCCCCCCGCCCGGACTCAGAGCAGCCGGCCGGCCCTGCCGGCCCTGCGCAGTGAGGGGCCTAGCACCCAGGCCAGCGGCTGCGGAGGGTGTACTAGGTCCCCCAGCAGTGCCGACCCACCGACACTGCACTCGATTTCTCACCGGACCTTTAGCTGCCTTCCCGCGGGGCAGGGCTTGGGACCTGCAGCCCGCCATGCCTGAGCCTCCCACCCCCTCCATGGGCTACTGTGCGGCCGGAGCCTCCCCGAGGAGCGCCACCCCCTGCTCCACAGCGCCCAGTCCCATCAGCCACCCAAGGGCTGAGGAGTGCCAGCACGCAGCGCGGGACTGGTGGGCAGCTCCACCTGCAGCCCCGGTGCGGGATCCACTGGATGAAGCCAGCTGGGCTCCTGAGTCTGGTGGAGATGTGGAGAATGTTTGTGTCTAGCTCAGGGATTGTAAACACACCAATCAGCACCCTGTGTCTAGCTCGAGGTTTGTGGATGCACCAATCCACACTCTGTGTCTGGCTGCTCTGGTGGGGCCTTGGAGAACCTTTGTGTCCATACTCTGTATCTAACTGATCTGATGGGGATGTGGAGGACTTTTATGTCTAGCTCAGGGATTGTAAACGCACCAATCAGCGCCCTGTCAAAACAGACCACTTGGCTCTACCAATCAGCAGGACATGGGTGGGGCCCGATAAGAGACTAAAAGCAGGCTGCCCGAGCCAGCAGTGGCAACCCGCTGGCGTCCCCTTCCACACTGTGGAAGCTTTGTTCTTTCGCTCTTTGCAATAAATCTTGCTACGGCTCACTCTTTGGGTCCACACTGCTTTTATGAGCTGTAACACTCACCGTGAAGGTCTGCAGCTTCACTCCTGAGCCAGCGAGACCACGAATCCACCAGAAGGAAGAAACTCCGAACACATCCGAACATCAGAAGGAACAAACTCCGGACACACCGCCTTTAGAACTGTAACACTCGCCGCGAGGATCTGCGGCTTCATTCTTGAAGTCAGTGAGACCAAGAACTCACCAATTCCGGACACATGTTTAAGCATTAAATCTTTCTTGTTCATTTTTATTCAGATGTTTTCAACTTTACATGGTCAAACTTTAAAATCTCTTTATATTCTATGATTTGAGGTACATGAATAGAAATATACTTTATACTCTAAGGGTATGAAAAAAATATCAACTGTGCTTTATTTTTCTATTTATACTATTTTTTCTATTTATACTATTATCTTGTTTACTGTTGAGATTTAATAGAGGCAGAATATATTTTAGAGAAAGGAGCCAAGTAAAGCTTTTCCTTTATTTTCTTTCAAAATGTCAGCCAGTTATTCCAATAACATAATAAATATTCTGTTTTCTCTATTAATTTAATTTAATTTTAATTCTTTTTCACTTTTTTTTTTGAGTCAGTGTCTCACTGTCACCCAGGCTGGAGTGCAGTGACGTGATCATGGCTCATTGCAGCCTCCACCTCCTGGGGTCAGGTGATCCTCCCACCAGAGCCTCCTGAGTAGCTGGGACTACAGACACTCACTACCATGACCAGCTCATTTTTTGTATTTTTGTAGGGATGGAGTTTCACTATGTTGCCCAGGCTGGTCTCAAACTCCTGGACTCAAGCAATCCTCCCACATTGGCCTTCCAAAGTGCTAGGATTACAGGCGTGAGCCACTGTGCCTGACCTTCTGCATTGATTTAAATATTACCTTTATTATATGCAAAATTTTAATGTAAACTTTAGTCCATTTTTGAACTGTCTATTCTGTCCCTTGATTTATGTTCTCTCTAACATGCTGTCAAAGTAAATATAACTTTGTTTTTCCTCTTGTTTAGTGGCATTAACTAGCATTTCTAGAGCAATATTCAATGACAGCCATAGTAGTGTGTATTTTTGCCTACTTTCTCATTTTATTATTATGCCTGTAATATTGTACCATTAGTCATGATGCTGAATTAGAATACATGTATATATTTATGTAAATATGCAAACAAAAATATTTATAAATCTATGTATACATTTCTAAGAAAGTTTTTAACTAAAAATAGACAATATTTATTAAGTGTTATTTTAGCATCTCTTAAGGTAATCAAAATTTTCTCTTTTGATTTAGTAATGCGATCATGAGCTGCATAACGATGTTTCAGTCAGTAATGGACCAACCACATGCAAGACAGTGATTCTATAGAATTGTAATGAGCTGAAAAATTCCTATCACTTAGTGATGTAGCCATCAAAATGTCATAATATAGTTATTTTTAAATAAATTTAGTGTAGCCTAGTGTACAGGGCTTATGAAGTCTACATGAGTGTACAGGCCTTTACATTATTTCTACTTACTCACTGATTCACTTAGAGCAACTTCCAGTCCTGCAAGTTTCATTAACAATAAATGCCGTATACAGATGTACCATCTTTTATATTTTGTCATATTTTTATTGTACCTTTCCTATGTTTAGATACACAAATATTACTTTTAATGGCAAAAACCACAATTGTTTTTGCATCAACCTAATACCATTCTGTTATAATTGTCTACAGTAATCAGTACAGTAGCATCCTTTACAGGTTTATAGCCTAAGAGCAATCAGCTACAGCCTAGATGTGCAATATGCTATACCATTTAGGTTTGTCCAAGTACACTCTGTGATGTTCTCACAACAATAAAATTGCTTAATGACACATTTCTCAGAACATATATCTGTTTTTAAGCAATGCATGACTGTACCTTGAATTGTGTTAACACACTTCCTTCCATATTTGCCATGAACTTTATTCATATATTTTATTTATTCTTATATTTTACCTTTAAATTATGTTTTTAAAATGGTATTATTTTACAACAGTGTTTACAAATAATAACAGCCTGTACTTTCCCTTGTGTATGTTGTTTTACTGTTATTCAGAATTCTGGTTTCTTAAAAATAAGTTCAATGTGTTCTCTCTTGAGTTATGATTGAGTCAGTCTTAATAACAGCAAAACTATACTTTTTTCAAAGATGTAAAAAGAAAATAATCTGTGAAATTGTATAGATTTGCTCTGTTTCGAAGATGGACAGTAATAGTCATTGATCTATTTCTTTAGTTCTTCTCTGATTATGGATTTGACTAGTTCATCTTTTCTTAACATAATTTTGGTAATTTTTTTAAATTCATCTATTTAATCCAGGTTTGCAAATGCATTCTCAAATGATACTTTTAACAAGCTTTTGCTTCTGGGATTATATGCAATTTATTTTTCTGTTTTCAGTATAGATATTTTTCAAAGTTTTAATGCTTTATTTTGTTTTTGCATTTTCAAATTATTTTTCTGTTTCTGCATTTATCTTTTTTGAAAAAATACATATTCCCAATAGTTTGTCACTGTAGCATCTTTATGAAGTAGATATTTTTTTCTCTCTCCTTTGTAGATGGAGAGACTGAAGCACCATGACATTTAAGCCCTCTCAAGTGATGACTTTACCTTATGTACTTGGGGAGTGAGAAGAGAGATTAATGAACTCCTTACTCTCTTTTGTGGGTTCACAAACAATGTTTTACATCCTCTTTTAAAATAACAATAACACAACACAACAAAATAAACAAACAACAACCTACTTCTTTGAGGCACATATTATTAGAAAACCGCGCTGTTGCCTTCCTCTTAATTGCCATTTTTGAGCTTCCCAGTCCCATCCCTTGTCTGTGGGCAATATTGACACCTCTTTTAGTCTTTTTTCTCCACTTTTTCAAGCCTCCATGTCACTCCTCATTACCATCCTCATGCCCAGTAGGTAATCCTGCAAACACCTTACCAAAGAAAGTGAAACCATCATAAGGGAAACTTTGAGCTTTTCTATATCAATTGTCCATTGTCACCTTAGGTTATGTTATAGAAGAGCAAACACTCCAGGCTAATAATAAAGGATAATACCCCCTTTTCCTCCCTTAGGAACCTTACACTATTATATTTTCTTGCTTCTGTTTGTTCAATCACTCTTTCTTAATTGGAGAATTCTTATTTGTATTTAAATATGCCCAACTCCCTCTCTATTTTATTTTATTGACAAATTATAATCATATATAATTATGCAGTACACAGTGATGTTATGATACAGGCACATAAGGTGGGATGATTGAATCAAACTAATTAACATATCAATTTCCTTAAATTTTCAGTATTTTTTCCTCCTGTCTAATTCCAACTTTGTACCCTTTGACCACATCTCCCCGTTTCTCCCAGCTTCTAATGACCACTGTTCTGCTCTCTCCTTCTATTTGTGAAATCTTTTAGTTTCCACATTTGTCTTTAAAAAATACTTTTGGCAACCTTACGTTAGTTACTACTTTCTAACTTAGTACTCACTGCAAAACTCATCTTGTATTAAGCCTCAAAAAGTCCTCTTGAGAATAAATCAAACAAGTATCTTTTTAGGTCTTCATCTTACTTGGCATCAACATCACTTGACAATTTTAAGAACTTCATTTTTCTGAATACACTTTTTTTTTTTAACTTCTGTGATACAACACTCACTGGTTGTCCTTTGGCTGCTTTTTCTTAGACTTTTTTGCAGAATCATTCTCTCTATTTGTCCACACATGTTGAAGTTCCTTATTGAAAACTCTTCATGTCCTCTTTCCTAAGTTTCATCCATCTTCCATGATTTTTTTCTATGCTGATGATATTCAAATGTATATCCCATCAAAGATTTTGGCATTGAACTTCTGCTACATGATGGACTATCCCACATCTTCATTACAATGTCTTTAAAGTCACCTCAAACTCACCTAAACAAATCTAAATTGATGCTTTTTCTGATTCTAACAAATCAGGTTCTCTTATTTTGTTCCATATTTTAGGGCAATACAACTTATGTCTCTAATTGAATAAGAGAAAAACCCTGAAAGCCATCCTTTGCAACTCTCTCACCTCCATATCCAGCATATCTTTTATATTTTACCTCCCATTTATTATTCAATTCTGTTTATTGTCTATCTCCATAGTCATCACCCTTTTCTAATCTTTCACTACCTTATTCTTATCTTTTACTCAATCTTATCTTGTTCATGTATCTTCTCATGACCCACCCTTATCTGCACACTGCATTGTAACCCCAGTGACTTTTCAAAAAGTGGCACTTTTTGTGCCTCCAGTGCAGGAGGCTAAATAAATAATGCTTTTTTATTTACAACATGCTATCATTATTGGTCTTTGTGAAGCCTATTTTTGTAGTTTTATTTTCCCTTCTATCTTTGATTTCTCACTCTCCTCGCTGCCTCTGATGTGTTCAATATATTTTAATTATAAAATATAAAATACTCTTTTATATATAAATATAAATTGCAATAGAATTCACTTTTACCTTTTTACTTGACGCCATGTTTTTAAAGATCTAACCAATTTCTAACCACTGCATGGCATTTCAGTATATATCCTTCCTATTTTTCATGGATTCTTCTAATAATAGACACCTCTGCTACTCCCATTTTCTCAGTACTACAAACAATGCTGCAATGAACTTTCTTGAGCATCTTTGTTCCTAGGGAGCTGCCATAAATTCTCTAAGATATATGATCTAAGATATACACTTAGATATGTCTGTAGTGTATTTAACTTCTATAAGTATTGACAGATTGCTTTTCTGAATAACTTCACCATTCAACACTGTGTACACGTCGCTGCCTTTTCACAACCTTGCAAACACCTGGTATTGTACTATTTTTTTATTTTCACCAACATGAGTTTTTATTTTTACTGTGTATTGCTCTGATTTCTGCTGAGTTTAAGTATATCTTCATATACATTTTACCTAGCTTCCTTTTCTGTAATTGTCCATTTATATCTTTTGCTTAATTTTGTACTGAGCATTGATGTTTTTCTTGAAGGATTTCCTTGTACATTCTACATATAGTCTCTTTTTGGTGGCAGAGATTACACTATTTTCTCCAGCGAGTTACTTATTTGTTAGCCTCTCTGAAAAATACACTGTTGAATACAAATCTTTGATTTTGGTAAGGCCAAAACCATCAAATTTGTCTTTGGTTTGTAATTTCTCAATTTATTAAAGATGTCTTTGTTCACATCTAAGACACAAAAGTATTCTATATTTTTCCCATTAGATTACTAATTGTGCCATTGACATCTGTAAGTCACCTTTATACAAATGGTGAGTCAGTTTCATTAGTATTGTCCATGGAACTAGGGGTGAGCAAACTTTTCTAGCAAAGTATTAAAAAGGAAATATTTTAGATTTTGGGGACAATAATTTTTGTCACTACAACTCATCCTCTGATGTGGTAGCACCAAAACAGCCATAAACAATATATAAATGAAAGGGAGTGACTGTAATTTGAAAAAATGTTATTCACCAAATCAGTTGAAAAGCTGGATTTGGTCTGTGGATCAGAGTTTGCATGCTGACCCTGACAATACTGTCTTTACTCATTTGATGTGTGATGCCAAATATCTTTATAAAACAAGTTCCCATTTACATACAGTTTCTGAAATACTCCGATTATAGGCCACTTGCATGTACCTTTCCATGTCCTTTTTACGTATTCAACATCCACTTCTACCTACTTCATACCTCATCTGGCTTAAGCATTATTTCCTCAGGAGCTTATCCTATCTAGTACAAATTTCTTTCTTATATATTTATGGAACCATGTTACTTTACTTAGAATCACTTAACACAAAATGTAATTACACAATCATCTGTGTGGTAATTTGATATCTTTCTCCCTAACTAAATTGTTAATTCCCCAAGAGCAGGTGCTATTTCTGTTTTAATTTATAATTTTATTTCTAGTGTCTATTATAGTGCCTGCCCAACAATGCTCGCTCAATAGATATTTGTTGAAAGAATGAATCCTGTGTCAAAAAAGATTCTGAGAAAACTGGGTCAATTTTGTGACTAATTCAAGTCTCAAATAATTTCTACTGCATGTTTGAGGTTACTCTGGGGTTTTCATAATAATAAAATCTTATTCTCTCCTTTCAGCACTTTTGATTCCCTGGCTTCACCATACCTGCTACAATATATTCTCCTTTATATCTTTGTATTAGAGAAGAAATAGGTCTGCTTTTTTTTTTTTTTTTTAAATAGAGGCAGGGTCTCACTCTGTCACCCAGGCTGAAGTGCAGTGGCACTATCATAGCTCACTGTAACTTCGAACTCCTGGGCTCAAGCGACTAGGTCTGCTTTTTTTAAAAAATCAAGTACACTATTGCAGATATGTTCAAAATTATACCCACATGGGTTTATTCAGGAACAAAATGTCATATGAGGTGTGACATTAGACAAAAGCATAATTCATGATAATCCTATTTGATATTGGAAGGTTTTAAGTTAAGTGACTGTGTGAAATTATTTTACATTTTAAAACTCTTACGAGGATTGTTTAGTGACAATGTTTGTATAATTCTTGAAATATTTGCCTTCTAGTACCACAGGCATGGTACCTAATCTTACAGGTAAGAAAATGTTAATTAGCAGTTTTTTATAATTATAGATATGGAATAGAGTATGAGATGAAGGGGATAGAAGCTTCCCCTCTTCCAGACTAAGACTTAATAAAACAACAACAATAACCAATATTACATCCAATAATGCCAGCTGCTCTCTGTATTAACACTTTTGCATGGAAACTCTTGAATCATGTTTAGTTTCCCATAGTTTCCATTAATCAGTTAATTGGGCATGTCAAATCATACCGTTGGGTTCTCCGTTTTTCTCTTTAAGCCTTTTATAATGTATGACCTAAGTATTTTCTGTTTACTTCTTTTTTCTTTTACTTTTATCCTCCTCTTATTATTCTAACTTTATTCATCAATAACCTAATATGCCATAATATATCTAATATGTCATATTTCCATGTGGAACATGTTCTATTTTTCAACTCATCTGCCACTCTCACCAGTCATCTACTGAAGTGTGCATGTATTCTAAATGTTTCATTCCCTTTCAGAGGGTGTCCAATATCAAATGAAGCCTCAAAAGAATGATATGGCCTAACAACTAAGACAAAATTCTTTGAAGACTTAAGGTAACCTTCCTGAAAATGTTGTTATAGAACTTTTAGGTCAATTTGCAGCTATAGATTTTAAAAGACTTAAAGTGAGGTGCTTTTTTTTTTTAAGTTGAATTAGTTAAGGGTTTCAAAACAGACAATAATGAAGAACATGAGTCACTTAGAGAGAAGGAGGTACAGTTTCAAAATTTTACGTTTCTAAAATTTCTCTGTTACCAAAATACATGAGAAATTACAGTAATAGACTAATGGAATAGTGGAAAACAGCAAGCTAACTTTATAAATTTTTTCCTTTTTGTTGTACAACATTCATTTTCTAATAACTTACAAAGTATGGTATATTAGTTGATGGAAATACAAAGTTGATTAAAACATGAACTCCACCCTCAAGACACTTCCCATCTAATGCTTAAGTTAATCAAGAGATAAAATAAAAATATCTCAGTGATAATACTTGTAAGAAAGCTAAGTTTAAAAATCATGTTAAGGCCAGATGTGATGGCTTATGCCTGTAATCTCAGCACTTTGAGAAGCTAAGGCAGGAGGATTGCTTCTGCCCAGGAGTTCGAGACCAGCCTGGGCAACGTAGTGAGACCTTGTTTTTATTTAAAAAAAAAAAAAAATCTCACTACTTGGGATGCTGAGGTGGGAAAACTGCTTGAGCCAGGAAGGTCGAGGCTGCAGTTAGCTGTGATTATGCCACTGCACTCCAGCCTGGATGACAGAGTGAGACCCTGTCTTAAGGAGAAAAAAAATGTTAATGATAATTTGTAGAAATATAATACCTAAATAGAAGGTAAATTGTACCTCAGCTAGACACAGCAAAACAATAGAAAGGAAAGAAGAAAATGCTATTATACAACTCATCCACACTTAGTATTACATTTACAAATTTCTACTAACTTGAATTATTTTCTTTATCTTCTTTATATGGATTCTTGAATAAAAACCCTCACACTTCTTTCTGCCCAACAATTTACATCTGTATTCTTACCAGTTAACAACCAGATCAAGACTTCATGACTATAAAACAAAATTCTGGTTGTACCAAAAATTTGACAATAGCAGCTGTGAAGACACTTCATTATCCTAGAGGTCAGAGGAATTTATGTTTGGCACTTATTTAAACCACTATCAGACTGCTTCATAAATCTAGTAGCACACTCATGATTAATATTTCCAAAAGTCAGTTCTCCTGACATGTGATTATTTTGATATAAGAGAGAAAAAGGGAAGACAGTCTTGTGTTTTATATGTAATAAAAACCACTGGTTTAAAAAAATATCTGTCTCAAAGATCTTTTTGTCAGGTGGTCTTCTCATGGATCTATTATTGCTCACCAGTATTTATCACGTGGTATTCAAGTGAGTGTCATTAATGGCTTTTGCAGTTAATAGTCAGCAAATGCAAACCATTCTGTCAATCTTGCCACTGGTTAACACCTAACTAACTACAACTTGAATATCTTGAAAACTGTAGCATTTCGTTACCCCTGCCACTCAGTGCTAAGGGACTAAATATCCAGAGAAGACAAAAGTGAATTCACCGACTTTCATAGTCTTCTATTTTCCCTACTTGAATTTCCCATCACTGAGCCTGTACCGCCAGCATAGCACTGAAAGTAATAATACAGAAAAATTAATTAAATGACTATTTCAATCGCAAGACTTATTTCTGGCATTATGAACTAAAAGAGTGCGTATTGAGCAGTTTGTAACTGACAGCAGTGCCATGAAATTACAATGCAGCCATGATAATTATCCTCTTCATTATTTTTTAATATATATCAAGATAAATATAGCATTTCTTTTCACTTTTAATGGCATGCAGTATAATAGGAAGACAAGAAGAGGGGTGTTTTTCTTACAGTGTTGTGGTTAAAGACAGTGACAAAGAAAAGGATATGACTTTGATGATGTGCAATCATCAATGCTGAAATAGCCATCAATTATATTATCAGTCTGTACAAACTGCATACACACAGTTAAAGTAAAACAAGATGCACTTTCTTCACAAAGCTGTAACTGCTGACAACCATCAAGCACAAAAATATAATGCAATTGAGGTGGACAAAATGATTCGTTTCTGGACTCAACTGTATCAATTATCAAATGAAGTTCACAGAAATTTAAATGTAATTAATTTATTATTATTTGAAAATATACTGAGCAATTAGAGACACTTTGGGATCCTGTATTAGTCCAGCTTCTTAATGTGTTATTTTCATTAGGTTTCCAATTCTTTCAAATTGAATTAAGTTAAATTTAACATATAGCATGAATTTCTTCTTGCTTTAATATTAATTACATTTTTAGGATGAACTTCTTCCTGCTTTTTATCTTAAATGTACAGAATAAACATTGAAAGTTTGGAGAAAAAATTACTAAGGCTATGTCTGTAGGTCTATTGGTGGAAATCTCAACCCAACTTCTGCTTGAATTTTATCGACCTGCCTTTTATCTCCAGTGACATATAGGAGCTAAAATATCCAGAAAATAGTGTTAGCGATACCATTTCTTTTGAACTTGAATCAGATTTAGTGACTCAGAGGATGATTGTATTGAACAAAAATGTTGGATTATAACTCATTTCCCAATGGTACAGTAAATTTTTCATCCACATGACAAGTTTGCGTTTGGTGTTTTCCTAGATTCTTTGGACATATTGAATAAAAAGGATAAATAGTTTTCTAAACATGACCTCACTGTTTGCGGAAAAGACCGAAGTTCAAGGAAGAAAGCATTCTAGTCTTCTTCTGTCAAGAGACTTTGAGCATTGTGGAAAAGAAGAGCTGGTGCAGTACTATCTCCTTATTTGCTTCACACGAACACATTTGGGAGCAAAGTCTCTTTTCTATCTAAGTTTAATTACACAGTGCAAGGAGACCAGAGGAATAGATAGCTTCAAAAATGAAAGGTAATATCCCCTTCTGGGAAAGTGGCAAGGATCCTGTGGTGAAACAGCCAAAACGTGGAGGGTTGATGTCAGTGGAGAGCCTCTAGATACACTTTGCTGGTGAGTCTGACACTGTGAGTCCACCATTGGGCCAGAAGAGCCACAAGGTACCAGTCATGCTGGTGAGAAATTTAGGGGGATTCTACCTATCCCAGTGGAACCTGTTCCAAGTATGGTGAATAGAATTTACCAGGGAATAAACTGGAGCAGAAGCTGGGCCAGAAAGAAAACCTGAAGCAGAAGCTAAACCAGAAACAAAACTATGGGAGATAAATAATTTGTGGTACTACGACTTTGTCACACTCAGAACACAAACTATAGATTACAAGTTTCCTTGCTTGGACTTCTTGAGTCCCCTTCCCATTCAATTGCCGATCACTGACCTGGTAATGGACACTCATGTTTACCAACCTTGGCAGTTATGATGGAGGAGATATTTTACAACATTTAATTTCTAATTGAAGAATAATGAAGGGAACCTGTTCAAGTGGAGTTTTATTAAATATCAGACATGGATAGAATGGTCCTTGTTCAAAGACAGACAAAAGAGACCAAACATATTCAAATAAATGATAATGTGACATAAAATTAAATTATTACTTAAGAAGCTAAAAATATATATGTTAAGAAAATATTATGGGAAACAGTAGCTTTACAAAGTAGGTATGCTGCTTTCTCAATCAAAATATGCCTTTGGGGGAATGAAAGAACATTTTAATATAGCTAATTGATATGAAAAGACTCTGGCTGCAGTAAAGAAAGAACCAAAGGTGACTAATACTACGTTATCACAATATGAGATCTGTATTCAAAGTAGATTCAAGTAGGAAAAGGGAGAGCTGACATTTTAAACAACTAAGTCCGGATGTGGAAGGTAAATTTAGGAACTTTTCTGGAAAACAAAGGAAAAAGGACAAAAGACAAAAACAATAATAGGGAACACAGCGGTTTAAAATCCATTTTGTATACCCAAGATTTAGATAATTGGGATTCCTAATAAATATGGAGAAATATAACAGAAAAGAATTAAATTCCAAATTAAAGAACTCTTTCATGAGATTAAAAAAACTCACTCTTAATATGTAGGTTGATATTCTTATTTAGTGCCAGACAAAATTAATTAAAAGAGCCTAGAAATGTGCTGCTCAAATTGTTAAATTTTACTAACAAATACACTTGCATAATAAACAAGGTAGAACATAAGAAAATGTTTTTAAAAATCAGGTCTTTAAAATGGCCTGCAGATTCCCTTTTGATTTTCTTCTCCTATCCGCTTCCTTCTGTGGCTTCATCTTCTGTTCTTTGTTTCATGAACACTGGTCTTATTGCAGTTTGTTGATCAGCCAGGCATGATCTAACATTACAATCTTTGTACTATCAATTCCCTCTGCCTCAAAGCCTTCCCTGGATAGGAATATGACTTCATTCCTCACTGTCTTTAAGATTTTCTGAAATCTCACTATCTCAAAGATGCTTACCCTGATACCATATTTCATACTATAACTGCTGTGCCCCTTCCCAACCAACTCTGTTACGTCATATTCTCCTCTTCTTCCCCTTCATATTTATTTGTTTGAATTCCCTATTTTTGGCTGGGCATGGTGGCTCACGCCTGTAATCCCAGCACTTTGGGAGGCCGAGGCAGGTGGATCACCTGAGGTCAGGAGCCTGAGAGCAGCCTGATCAATATGGTGAAACCCCATCTCTATGGAAAATACAAAAATTAGCCGGACGTAGTGGCATGCGCCTGTAGTACCAGCTAGTCAGGAAGCTGAGACAGGAAAATTGCTTGAATCTGGGAGGAGGAGGTTGCAGTGAGCCGAGATGGTCCATCTCAAAAAAAAAAAAAAGAAAAGAAAAGAAAAGAAAAAAGAATTCTCTGTTTTTCTTTTATCTCTCTCTCTCTCTCTTTTTTTTTGAAATGGTGTCTGGCTCTGTCGCCCAGGCTGGAGTGCAATGGCGCCATCTCGGCTCACTGCAACCTCCGCCTCCCAGGTTCAAGGAATTCTCCTGCCTCAGCCTCCTGAGGAGCTGGGACTACAGGTGAGCGCCACCACGCCCAGCTAATTTTTGTATTTTTTGTAGAAATGGGGTTTCACCATTTTGGCCAGGATGATTTCGATTTCTTGACCTCGTGATCCACCTGCCTCCGCCTCACAACGTGCTGGGATTACAGGCATGAGCCACTGCGCCCAGCCAGAATTCTCTATTTTCACGGAGAATATGTGATACTTGCATAATTACATTTTAAAAGAAAGCTTTCTCATTACTAGAAAGCATATTACAAAGTTTAACATGAGAAAGAGAGCATATTTATATTAGTTTCTATGTTACATTACAAATTATCTTAAATTCAGAGACTTCAAGAAAGAAATAATTATTATATTACTGTTCTGTAGGTCAAAAATTCATGAGCAGCTTAGCTGAATGGTTTTGGCTCAGAATCTGTCGTGAAATTGAAGTAGGCTGGGGTCATCTCATGGCTCAAGTGGGGGCCAGAAGATCCATTTCCAAGACAGCTCACTCACAAGGGTGTGGGCAGGAGGCTTCAGTTCCTCACCACATGGAGGTCTCCAGATAGCTTGAATGTCCTATTGACATGGCAGCTGGCTACTTTCAGAGCAAATTATCCAAGAATGTTACAAATATCTTCTATGACTTGGTGTCAGAAGTTACACAAGGCTACTTCCCTAATGCTCTATGCATTAGAAAAGAGTCACTAAGACCAGGCCACTGGGATATTAGGCTCCACCTACACGAGGTAAGAGTGTCAAACATTTTGTGGACATTTAAAAACCACCAAAATACTAAATGAAAAAGAAGGAGGACTAGGAGGAGGAAAAGGAGAAGAAGGAACTAGAAGAAAGGGAGAAAAGGGGAAAAAAGGAAAGGAAGAAGGGAAGGAAGACTAAAGTAACCCCTCCAGATAACTGTGATCTACCTGTTTAGAATGTGAGACTACTACATTTTATTAATTCACCATTTTATATTCTTATAAATTCAAATCTTAAAATGAATGTATTGCTAGAAATACATGTGTTTCCATTGTTATTACTAACACTTTAAGTAACTATTTTAATTTCAGTAAAATGATTTAAGTGGATGCTTCAGACTAACATCCTGTTTTTACATAAATTCTTTCATATGCATCTCCAGATAAAACAGGAAATCTGAGTGTAGCCCATTCTGTTGCAATTTTCTTCATTTTATGCCTAATTCCTATGGCTAGTAGGTAACCTCTTCCATTTCTCTGCACTCAATTTTCTTTTCTGCAGCCTTTGGAATAAACAGATTTTGAGTTTTCATTCAGTTCTGATATTTTGAAGTCTGCAGGAAATTTTAAACTTCTATGAGCCTAAAGTTTCTAGATTTCAGTAATGATAAATATAACTTTAGCAATACTCTTATGCAAGTGAAAAGGATATTTTATGTTAATTAGAAATATAAGTAAGTAGAAGCCCAAGAATTTTATTGTAAACTATGACACATTTAGTAATTTTATCCTGATGGGAGACCCCATGTACAGGATTCAAGCCCTAAGTGGAGACAATAGGAGACAACACTCTCCCAAGAAGACACCATTTTATTTTCCAGTAATCTAGGAAATGCTTTCATAGACCCTGCATAGAGGTTTTTCCAGAAAAGCCATATATTGTGAAAGAGGCATGGGCAAATATAACATTTGATTTTAAATTTCTGGTTTGATTAAATCTTCATTTTCATAATACATTTTTCTTTATCCTATGTTTTCAGTTGTTGAAATTAACATTGGTTAATTTGATTTGTTGCCACTCGTTTACTTGATCAATACAAATGCCTCTGCTATTGCAATTTTTCAGTGACATACATACACTGATAAGGCATCAGGTTCTGTCATTTCATATTATTTTGCTGCCTTATAGAAATGGCCTCTTTCCCTTTTCTTCTGACACAATCTGTTGTGAGAGGTCATTTCAATCTGCTCCATTTCTGAACAAAGTCTCTAAGATTGGTTTTGAGATTTTGAATTTCTATTTTAGCTCCCCACGTGAATGACACTAAGCATTTTGCCATGTGTTCTATGTCATATCTCATATAGAAATAGAGAAGAAGGGGGAGAGAGACAGAGAGAGAGAGAGAGAGAGAAAGAGATGCCTTTATTTGAGCACTGCCATTCTGCATTGAAATACTCGATTTATCATACAGTCAGCTACAGGTTTCTCAATCAAGCTACTAATAATGACACTAATAATCTTCACTGTTCAGGTCAAAGTAAGCACCCCACTTTTTCTCCCTCTCTACAGCTTTGTGTTTTCTTTAGTGAGGCATTGCAGCCATACTGCTTCTATGAGCTTAAAAAGCCAGTGGTTCACTAAGGAGACTTTTCCTTTACAGTTTTGTGCTACAGAAGACACTACTAGCAACTCTTTTATAGAAAATGTGGTCTCTACAGTAGCACTTCCTACTCCCCTCTCCCCCCGGACAGAGTTATAATATTTCAATTAAGTGTAATACAATGTTCCTGGCATTTGCAATTCTTATTCTTTCCCTAGTGTTTGGAGTGACACATTGCTTTGATTTGACATCATCTTGCTTTCGGTAGAATCAAACGTCCCACACACTCCTTACACTTACTGCTGTGATTAGAGGCAGGCTGAAGTAGCTAGGGGGTTGTGACTCATGGGCATTAAACTACTTTTGTGCCTGTTTCTTACCTCTTCATGCCTGGCCTGTCACAGGCCATCTCTCTAAGTTCTTCTCAAGAAAGACCATTAGGAGACATAGAATGGGAAAAAATCTGAAGGCCGTTGACTAAATGATATATCAGGCTTTTGCCATTTTGTCTTTGATGAAACCTAATATATGTATAATTTTGTGACCAGACTTTAACCCTGATTTGCCATCTTTTACTCCAAATCTTGTGCCAGAAATTCTCCCCAAAACACAAAACATGTGTCTTTTCATTGCTAATTCCAACTGAACACTTGACTATTTCAGCACTTACCTAACTTATCCAGTTGTTATCCTTACTTAAAATATGGCTCTGGACTTGGTATCTGACTGGTCTCCCCTCTAGATTTTTAGCTGTTAACTTTGAGCTAGGACAAATAGCATGACTCTAAGAAGATCATCACTATAGCTTCATTAACAAGCAAAGTATTTCAAGCATGCTGTGGTATTTTTTTTTCTAAGAGAGATATAAATTCAGGGCAAAGAAGCCAAAGAAGCAGAAAATCAGAAGTATCCATTCATGGAGTGTAAAAAGAGAACAAGAGAGATGCTGTTAGAACAAAGAAGCCACCCAGAATATATCTATTATTTCTCAGTGAGTCTGACCAATGATGCAACTGTCACTGCCTTCATATTGGCAAAGATAGGACCTCGGGATTATGCAAAAAGCCATTTCTACGTATGTTTTCTGGTTCTCTTAAGGCCTGTCTCAGGAAACTTGAAGATAGAAAGGCAACCTCTTTTCAAATAGAGGAAACACATCTGTCTTGATTATTGGCCACCAGTATGAGTGGTGGATAATTCATTTATTCTGCCTTTAAGTGTTTCTTGTGAAATGATTCAAACTCAGCATCTGAATCCATAATTATCTGGGTGTTAATGATGTTCCACAGGAAGGGTTACATTGCTGGCCAAGTTAAGAAGCTATTGTAAATTGGGGGCCTCATTAAGAAGAAACTCTTCCTGTTAATTTGACTGGAAACCTCTTTCACATTGTTGATGTGCATTAATATTCACTGAGTATATTTTGTATGTGTTCATATAATAAATGATACATAATAAACATAGGAAATTAAAGTTCATTCTCATTGCAGACAAGATGCATTTGTTCTTAACAAATCCTTTTGTCTTCATGAAGTTTGAGTAAAAACAACCATTCAAATAGTCATGTGCCACATAACAACGTTGTAGTCAATGATGGATCACATGTATGATGGTGATCTCATAAGATTATAATGAAGCTGAAAAATTCCTATTGCCTAGTGACATCATAGCTGTCATAACATTGTAGCACAACACATCGCTGATGTGTTTGTGGTAGTGCTGTTGTTAAAAATCCTACTGCATTGCCATTTATCTAAAAGTATGGCACATACAATTATGTACAATACATAATACTTGATAATGATAATAAATGACCATGTTACTGGTTTATGTATTTACTATACTATAATTTGTATTGTTATTTTATAATGTACTTTTTCTATTTATATACAAAGGAAGATAATTGTAAAATAGCGGCTTTCAGTAGAATCAAACTTCCCACTATTGTAAAGTAGTCCTTCAGGAGGTATTCCAAAGAAGGCATTGTTATTATAGAAGATAACAGATCCATGCATGTCAGTGTCTCTAAAGACCTTCCAGCAGAACAAAACATGGAGGTAGAAGCCAATGATATTGATCCTGACCGTGTGTTGGCCTAGGCTACTGTATGTGTTTACACAGTAGTTTTTAAAAAAAGGTTTGAAAAGTACAAAAAGAAAAGAAAAAAAGAAAAAAAATTAAAATTTTAAAAATAGAATAAACCTTATAGAATAAAGATATACTGACAGAAAATAGTTTTGTACATTATACAATGTGTTGCTGTTTCAAGTGAAATGTTTTTACAGAAGAGTCAAAAAGTTGAAAAAATTTTTTGATCCCACAAATAAATGAGAACATTAGTGGATGAATGCTTGAGGAGATACATACCCCATTTTCATGATGTGCTTATTTCACATTGCATGCCTGTATCAAAACATCTCATGTATACCATATATATATATATATATATATATATATACACACAAAAATTAAAATTAAAAAAAATTTTTTGGAGTTAAAAAATTTAAAAGGATACCAGTCATATACAGACATTCTGACCCCAAAGAGGAGAAAATTGAAGAAATAAAAGGAGTCATTAGTTCCAAACAATTTAAAATCAGCCAGGTAAATTTTATTTATATTATATATAAATTAATATTATTGTATTATATAATGATGTGATTATATTAAATTATATTATAAATAGCTAGAGACAAATATAAGCATTCATTGCTTTATTAGTTGTTTGTATTTCCAAGGTCTATTTAAATGTCAGTCACTTGAAAATAAAATGTATTTTCCTACAGACTCATATATTTAGCAGAGTGATTAGGTTTGCAGATCATTTGAAAAATTCAATTTTACTTATAATATACCTGAATGAAAATATGAACAGCTTAAATTCTAAGTTCTGATACGAATAGAACACTATGTAGAAAAAATAATAATGTTGATGATCTCAAATAAACGTAAATCATTATTATAGTATTATACGATTGTCATTTTACATTGTCTTTGCATTTTATAGACACGCTCAATGAAGATATAATTTCACTAGAAAATGTCTATCATCTTTTCTAAACACCTACCCCATCTTCTTCTTATTTTTTTTCTCGAGTCCTCAGGAACCCAGGGCTCTTTTTCTAATTTGTCTGTCTAGAAGGTTTTAGCAGCAGCATCCATGTTGAAAAAGATTAGCAGCTAGGAAATAACAGTATAGTGGTGAGAAGGAGATATATCTATTTTTGCCTTTATAACTCTACATCCGGTAGCAGGCTTAAAAAGTCATCCACAATCCAAGTTTATATAAGTCTTGAACTATATTTTATTATAATACCCCATCAGCTTATTTTAAAATGTATATTTTTGATCCATCAGGAATTGATTTTATTATATACTGTGATATGCTATATCAATACCATTTATTAAAAATTGTATTACTTTCCTTCCTGGCCTGATATACTTCCTTTACCATATACTTACTACGTGTCCTTAGGCATGTTTCTGACTTTTATATTTTGTTACATTGATACTTGTTTCAACATCATACCGTTTAAATTACTATATCTTTAGAATGTAAGTTAACATTTTGTACAATAAGGCTGTGTCACTATCCTTCCAAAAACGTTTTTACAATTCTCACATTTTTCTATTGTACTCCAAATTAACTCATGAATCATTTGGCAAAATTCTTAAGAAAAATTCCTTGCTATACTGAATAATATTTTACTAAATTAATAGATTAACTCTGAAGAAATAAATTTTTGTTATTAAACCCTCTAATTCAGTACTATAATAAGTCTGCACATACCTTTGAGTCTTCATTTACTATCTTAATTAATCTTTTAATTTTATTTATTTAGGTTAGTACTACAGTTAAATATTTTTCTCACTGTATGTGATACTTTACTATTTTGAATTCTTTTACTGTTACAGGTTCTAAATCTAAGTTGCCTACAGCTGTTAAATATTATTTTGTGATTGACTCTTTTCCTTATTATGTTATTGCTTATCATGCTTCAACTGATTCAGGTGATTACCTTGGGCTTTCCAAGTACAGAGCATATAATCTATATGTAGTGTTGTTTTGTCTCGTTTTTTGGTAATAGTTATGCCTGTGATGTATTTCATAGCAATTAAATAGAGTATTCCTAAATGTTGAAAGTAGAAGTGACTCCATAATTAAAAATTATGTGGTCTGTTTTAAGACAGTCTTTATTATGTGAAAGAGCTATTTTTTGATTTCACATTTTTTAGCAGTCTTACAGAGAATATTAAATTTTATCAATTTAATATACAAAGACTACATTACTGTTCTTCCTCAAATTAACTGTCCTTAGAGTCTTTAAGTAAAACCTCCTTACTTATGTAATACTGCTCAATTTGATTTGCTAATGGTTTATAAAAGAGTTTTGTAATCTTATTCAAAAATGTGACTGATATATGTTCTTTGTGTTTTCATGATATCTTGTTTAGTTATTGGCAAGAAGAGTTAAAAAGAACACTAAATATTTCAAAATTTCTAACTTTTTCTATAACCTGGAATAATTTAAATTGTATAAGTCATCAAAATATTAAGATTTGATATAACTATACTCAATAATATGTGCATATTCTCTGATCTCAAGATGTTTATACTCTAGCGTTTAAATTATGTCAAAACACAATGCTATTTCAGAAAACTTGTAAAATATTTCCAAGAGAACTAACAAGGAGTATAATGTAAAGAACTTTAGATTGAAAACCAGGATATCTAGGTTTTTGTTCAAATTCTATCACTATCTATATGATTTTTGGCTAAGTCTCTTTGCTGTTCTGAAGTCAAATATTTTATTTGGAAAGTAAGGTAGAAATTGATGACATCTAAGATCATGTGTTTTGTTGCGATTCATCAGAACAGTTTATTTGCTCCATGTCTTAACTGTATTTTATTTGCAGTCCGATTCAAATTTTACTAAACTATGTTGTGAAGATTTGAAAAAATATTGTAGGTTACTGAGAAACAAATGCATGTGGCACAAGCCACATGTGGTATGCTGATACCACTGAAATTTATATCAGTGCAGATGGCCAAATGAAAATATGTGGTGTTCACTGAGAGAAGGTAAACGTGTCCTTAGGTCTCCCCTGCAAAACAACAACAACAACAAAAAAAAACATAGAACAGTGTTGTGCCCCTCTAGCTGACCTTGCTTTGCTCTTTTATTGTCACATCTTAATTCACCAGATAGTTGATGGTGAAGTATAAAAAGATGTTTTATGAGCCTCATTTTATTCTTATACATTTATAATAGTATCTACAGAATGTGAGCTCTTAATTCACATTTTATCCATCACTTATTTTATCTCCACAGATGTATGCGCAATTGTTCTTTTAGGACTCAGTTCAGCCCACAGATGTCTCCGCAGCTGCTCTCTATTCCAAAGGGGAATTTTTTTCCTTGGAAGCAGTCGTGTAAGGTTTTTGTTGTTTTTGTTTTGTTTTTGTTTTATTTTTATTTAAAGTGTGGTAAAGACTTTTTCCTTTCCTCGACTTGGTGGTGGGGGCAGGAGGTGGTGGGGATTGGGGGATCTTACCTAAAAGATGGCCTTGAGATTTGCATCAAGAAAACATGACAATAAAGCACTATCTGTATTTATGCTCATTCTTTAAATTCTGCTTAAAGTTTTTGCATACTGGAGGCCCAAGAATTATAATCACCCAAAAGTTGAATCTTTTGCCTCCTGTTTCCATGACTGAGTTGATATGCTGAGGCAAAGTAAAAACATCACAATTCATTCAGGGCAGGAAGAGGAAAAAAAACAATCAAACAAATGCCTAGTTTAGGCAAAATTGCCACTTTGAGAATAGCTTGGGGCTTGTGGGGAGTAAATGATTCAAATTGCTGCCTATATTATCTGCATTTACTGGGCTTACGAACTTTATAATTTTCTTTGTGTGGTAGGGATGACTACATAATTCAATAGAATAAACTTGAGGTTATATCAATTATATTTTTGTCTATGTTATTCCAGAAACCTCTGAATATTTGTATTTGTATAAGAAAGATCTTCCCTTCAAACATCACCTATATTCAACATTAAGTGTCATTGAATATTCAACTTGTAAGCAGCCTTAGAGAGAACTAAGGTCATTTCTCTCATTTTATAGATTATGAGCTGACAATCTGGATGATGACATGACTTACACAAAATCATACAGTCAGTCTGATGCTTGGTAAGTGTTAGATGCCTAATTTTCTGATGAATAGGTCATCAATACCACATTCATTGTTCATCATTAGCTTAAACTCATCAGAGGTTAAAATTACCAAAGATCTCTGATGTTAGAATCTTTACAAAATTGAGATTTACTGCTTATTTTTCGGCTGTGTGTGTTTTTGGCTTTGTTTTTATTTTTGTAGGAGATGTTGAAAACACTTGTGTAGAGCATTTAAGGAATAATGAAAGAATTCATTTCCTTTTGGAAATTAATGTAGCAGTGGAGATCTTTACAATTCAAAATCATAGGTAAAGTTATTTTTTAAATGTAAAGCAAAATTTATATACCAATGTTTTTAAGAGTGGTTATTTTGAACATTTTATTTAATTTGTTGGGATAAAAGTAGAAAAACACAAGCCAGGATTGGGATAAAAGTAGAAAAACACAAGCCAGGAAAATTAAACTTTATAGAAAAGAAGCTTATGCCTTAATGGTTAAAAGTAGAATTTGTATTGTCAATAGAAACTATTGGACTATTGAAGATACTGCAATAGAAACTATTGGAATATAGAGGATATTGCAATAGAAACTATTGAAATATTGGGGATAAATTGGAAATGTACTTTCATTATCATGGATAATAAATAATAGACACATAAGTGTACAAATGCAGAAATTATTGATTTAGACCAGTCTGATGTTATAAAACTTAACTATACATCTATATGGCTGACAGTGCATGCATTAAACTTACTGATGATTCATTCAGAAACTATTATTTCTAATATTTAAGCTACAGATTTGTTAGTAAACTTGGATCTTTTACAATACAATTTAAAACATTCATTAATTTAGATATTATATGTAGTATCATCCCATGCAAACAAGCTGTTGATATTGCTTCTATTTCTTGTTTGTTTTGTTGTTGTCGTTGTTAACAAACCATATTGTTATTTCACTTGGTTGAGTTTCCTCATCTGAAATGACTTGGTTATGAAGACCAATGTATTTTGATTAGCAATTTTGTATAGTTGATTTTAAGATCCAGAGTTCCATAGCTGTTAATACATAATCTTATAAATTGATCTTTCCTTAGAATGATATCTATTGTACTAATAAAAATGAACTGATGTAGTTTTTATGCTCCTATCTAGATATCAGAATTACATGGTATCCTTCAAGAGGAGTAGCATAAAACAATTTTTGATAGCTATTAGTTGGCATGCTCTTTCACCAAGATTATTTTTGGAGCAGTTTTGTTAGGCGGCATTTGTCAACATACTGTATGCTGAAAACTGTTTGTTGATTTAAAGTGTAAGGGCTGAGTTTTCGAAAGGGAGATTTTGGTGTGCATAAAATTATACACACAATTGCATTTTCCCCACAATTACCTAGTCATGCTATAGACTATCAACTACATAATTTTTTTGTTTTATATTTTTTAAGTTTTGCTTTGCTTGCAAGAATAATAACATTTTTTCTTTCCCTTGTTTCAACAAGTGCAATAAATTTATGACTGCATTTCTTTAATCCACATTTTATAAAATATTGGACCTACAAAGATCATTCTTTTCCATGTTACTCTTGAGAAAGTTCTCTATTTCCAAAAAATTTTCTTCCTTTAAGCAACCAACTTACAAAATGAGAGAAATGGCTTTTGAGAAATGGTTTAGAATAATAAATCATCAACTGGTAGTCTTTATACATTTATGTGTTACATTTATATATAATTCATATATAATATATAATTTATAAAGGTATATAATATAAAGATATTAAAGGAAGATTACTCCTCAAAATATGAAAAAATTATAATAGCTGTCACAACCTGTATCAAATATTGTCTTCTAAGATTAAAATATGAAGAAACTGAAGTAATCTATGTGTTGACTCTGTTGGGATGTAAAGTAATTTTATGAATTAGGATTTGATTTTGTGCTTTGGTCTTATTTGCTATAGGTTCACTGAAAGTTGCAGACATTTGAGCATTTTCATGTCATTCTTTTTTTTTTAATGATAAACTCTTATTCTGTCAACAACAACAACAACAAAAATGTGTAACTTGGATACCAGTTCCTTTTAATGAAGCTTTTGAGTCTTACAAAATATGATTAATCTGATTAGTGATTCAGCCTCCTTTTATGCTTACATTATCTAACACAAAGAGCCCCCCTACGGGTTAAAGTTTAAATGTGGATTACCAGATAAAGCTAGTCCTGACGAGGTTTCTATGGTGCAAGGAAAAATTGGATTTGCTTTTCACCTCATCTCAGGCTCTGTCATCCTGGTTTTTGCCTTGTTCCCTTGTTCACAGCAAGGATATTAATTTTGCAATAAAATCTTTAAGCAATTATGCAGATAGCGCTGAAAATGCAACATACACACACAATAAGAGAAGCTTAACTGAAAAATGGACCCCAGATATTCATTAAAAACAGATGGCTACATTGCCAACAGCATAACTTTGGATGTTTGGGCTAAGCTGATATTAATCTGCCACAACATGAAGAGAGGATGAAACTGCTGGTGTACAAACTGTATGTATTGCTTCTTTTTGCTTAAAAAGGAACATAATGATGATTTATGACTGCCCTTTTGATAAATGTCCAAAAAAGCACTCAAAAGTGAAGTAACATTTTAATAGTACTTGCTCTATTGAGTACTGATGCTCATTTTTGAGACACGTGTAGAATATGATAAATCATATTTGAAAATTTTTATTTTTCAAAAATTGTCATGGAAGTAGATGCAAGGATTCCATTTAAAAATCAAATACACACACACACATATATATTTAAATCTGTTTAAAAGAGGGACTATTTTGATTATAATATTTCAAAATCACTATAAAACACATGTTTGAATTTATCTGATGACCTGAGGACATCTTGACAAGAAGATAATTTTCTTTTAAATGATGAAAAACAACTATTTGTTGTTTATTTGCTCAGTGGAAATAGTAAAATTTTCAATCTAAACAAAATAAAATAAATCAGAAAAATGTTTGGCAAGTCTTCCAAGTAAGGCATGGATGATAGAATCCATTGAGATAATTGCTACAGTGATAAATGCATAAAGTATATGTTTTTATCATTTATAATTATTAAAACAAAGTAAATAATTGAACAATAAGTTGTACCTAAAAGTATACACATGCAATAAGTGTTAGAAGATTACAGAGGACTTCAACCAATGCCTTCTTGTTGGCCAAATTTATCTAACCACAGAAGCTACTTTCTGGACAGAATTGTCCTTATGGTATTACATGGACTGAATAATACCTAGTCAGACCACCATAGGGACAGCCACATTGAGGGTTGGGTCCAAAGACTAATTGAAACACCTTGACATTATTCTACTGCTTTATCTACATTTTGAAGACTGAACTGGGAATCACTGTTTGAAAATGGTCTTTATTACAACTAGAGAGTTTATTTTATCCCTTGAGTGTTAACCATTATTTTTTTCTTATATTAAAAAACTTTATATTTATTGTAGAAAAAAATTAAACAGATACTCTAAAGAAAGTTCAGATCATCCCCACCTGATGACCTGAACTTTCTACTACCCTTAGATGACCACCACCAATATACTTTTAATACATATTTTAAGGTATTTTCGATATAGATAAATGTATATTTTTTAAAAAATTGAGATCCAGCTGGGCAAGGTGGCTCACACCTGTAATCCCAGCACTTTGGGAGGCCGAGGCAGGTGGATCACCTGAAGTCAGGAGTTTGAGACCAGCCTGGCCAACATGGTGAAACCTTGTCTCTACTAAAAACACAAAAATGAGCTGGGTGTGGTGGTGTGCACCTGCAATCCCAGGTACTCAGGAGGCTGAGGCAGGAGAATCACTTGAACCTGGGGGGGAAGGAGGAGGTTGCAGCGAGCTGAGGTCAGACCATTACACTCCAGCCTGGGTGACAGAGCGAGACTCTGTCTCAAAAAAAAAAAAAAAAATGTTGTTATCCAACTGTTTATTATGGAATCTGCTTTTATTGCTTTTATTTTTCCAACAGTCTATGTAATGACTATCAGTTCTATAGAATCCAATATTTTTCCAGATCCTTATTTTACTGAATCCATAGTATTCCATTGTATGAATAATTAAAAATTCATTTTACTAACCCTCTATTTATGGTAAACAGGATGGAATTTTTTATTAGTATTAAAAACATCACAAAATTCATCTATTTAGCTAAAATTTGTATGTAATATATGTGTTACCAATTAGCCCATCCTCTAGCATTATCCTCTTTCACATGTAAATAAACATTTCCTTGGGCAAAGTATACTCCTAGAAAAAACATTCCACAAGCTCTTTTGATTAACTCAACCTATTTTTTAAAGAATGTATATTTATAGTCTGACTAAAATAACTTGTTGCTAATGGAAACTATTACTTTATGTTAATAACCTTAAACCTTTTCAACCTAATCAAATTTCTATCAGCATTCTCTGCGTTGCTTCAGCCATGCTGATCATTTGCTATTCCTCCAGCATGCACTCTATTCTTAAATACCATCAGACCTTTACAGATGTGTTTCCTCCTAATGTCCTTGGACTACACTCAAGTTGCTGTACTAAATTATCAACTACCCTGCGAACCCCTCATTTAACCCCATCTGTGATAGTCATGTGCTGTTCCTGTAGATAACCTCGTGTGCTAATCTCTATTTAAGGTCTTTTTTTAAATCAAAATTATTTGTTTATATGTTCTTCTTTTTCAATGGGTTGTGAACAACTTCAGGATGAGGTTTATGTCCCATTCACTTTTTATTCCCAGTACTTGATGAAATGCCTAACATCTACTAGGCATTCTGAAATGTTCATTAAACTAAATAATGACCTGAGAATATCTTCACAAGAAGATAATTTTTTATAAACGACAGAAAACAGGAGCACAGCTGCCTTCAGCAAGTCCCGACTGGGGCTGCACAGGGCTCAGACAACTCTGGTGGCCTCAATGTCATTTTAAAGGATAAAATGAGCTTGAAGCTTTGACTTTCCTTCTCCGTTTCACCACTGTGAATGATTCAAACGTATGTATGCACTCACCACCACCTCCCAAAAAAACCCTAATTTGGCCCCATCTATTGGTAAGCATAAGGAGATATGGTTAGATTTTGAAGCAAAGGGGAGAAGAAGCAGAATAGTGATTGAATAGGGATTTGACATTCTTAGGGATTGTTATCCTGTCCTTCCATTAACAGGACTCTTTACGCAAGGTGAAGGAGGAAAATGACATTATTACAATTACCTTGAAACAAATAAGCCCTAGATACAGAACAATCTTAAATTTATGTATTAATATTCATTTGTAACTATTGAATGTGTGCTGTTGGTGAAGCATCATATTAGATTTTTGTAATGGTGGCACGACCAATGGCTCTGAAAATTTTTTTGCTCCACCTTCCTTGCGTTGAAGCCATATAGTTGTAAAGAGAGACTTAGGAAGCCAGAGAAAGGAAACTTTGGCTCACCCAAAAGTCCATCTGAAGCAGTTCAAGGAAACAGAATTCCAAAAAAAAAAAAAAAAAAAAAAAAAAAGAGAGAGGGAGAGCTTCCCCTTATTGGAAGGAGCCAGAAAGCAATGCACTGGGGTGGGGGATGACTTGGCTGTCTCCCCACTGTTTGTGAAGTTGCACTATGTGATTTCCAACTGTCTTCCAAATCTAGAGTCTATGAATGGTTATAACTATTTATGCACAAAAGCCTCCATCCGGAATCATCATCCAACTCGCAAATAATTTTCATGTCTTTTATTTCACATTTTTCTTTCCAAATGAGAAATTAGACAGACTCCTTTATGTTTCATTTTAAAGAACTGTCTAGATTAAATTTGGGAATAGGAATTCTATATCTAGATGTAGATATAAGCTTTAAAAGCTAACCTATTGACTGGATATTGAAATCTTTAGAAATCTTTTTCTTATATCAAGACTATTTTCTTGTGTTTGCATCTGTCATGACAAGTGTGATTAAATATTCTGGCAATGGTATTCAACAGACACACTATCACAAAAACAATTTCTGTGGCTTGAAAAGTGATGTTTAAAGCCATTTCAGTGATACCAAATGTTTCTTTGAGGTTAACATCTTGTGACAGGAAATGAACAAAGCACTAAAAAAAAAGTGCAGCTAGACATCATATAAAAATTTAGCGTATCTTCTTATGAAGAAATTTCCTTAAACAGATACTTACTTTAAACTTATTGGTTAATAGCATTACATACTGTTAAATAAGAATACTTATTTTTTTAAAAAAGGCCTGGGAAACACATAAAGGTTAAAACACAATTTTATTTTTAATTGAAATTGTTTTTAATAAAATCTTGTGAGTGTTTTTAAGTTCTGAGTATTCACATTTGAATGTGGTGAAAGTGTGTATATTTAAAGAAGTAAGCTATTTAACGTATTGTGTAATATGAGCCAGATAATCTGCTTTGATAAGGAGGACCCTGTGCAAGTAAGGCAGAGACCATGATCCTAGGTGAAAGGCAAAAAAAAACAGAAACAAAAAATCAATCTATTTCAAGGCCAATAGCAACACTCTAGCACTCCATTCAACCCTACCGAACATACCTGCATGGTCTCAGCCACTCATCCCTATAATTTGACAAGATAACCAAAAGTATATTTGGTACCGACGGTAGTTAAGAGTTTCAAATGTAAATTTCTACTTTCATGTTATTATTTTTATTTTTGTGCAGTTGGTTAGTTTGCTGTGTAACTGACTTTGTTGCAAATGAAATACTATGATACAACATATTAAGAATAATTGGAACTTGAATGTACTTACTTTCTCATAGCCTGTTTTCCCTCTTTTTAAAGAATGGGACAAATAATGTTACCAAATAAATGTTAATAAAGGTACTTAGGAAAGAATATGAAAAAGTTTAAAAGTATTATTTAAATGCTATTATTCTACTTATTTTTACCACAAAAATTGTAACTCAGTCCAAAATAATTTTATATTTATAAGTGAAACATATGTGAGTCTATAAACATACCCATGTATTCTCAACAAGATAATTTCATGTGCCCTACTTTATCCCAGAGAAGCCATTAGTTGGAGTCTCTAAGAGTCACTAGTCAGACTTCACATAGTGTTGCCTCAATATTTGCCACAGGTGTCTGATGTGGTGCGGCAGGAGAAACAGAAAAGCCATCACCTTCGTTGTGGTCATGAGTGTGATCCTGGGCGAGTGGTCACAAGTTCCAGGAGATGGACCGATGTATTGTTCATGGGCCACTGCAGCTCCTCACTCATGACTTAATCACTTCTCTATCCAGCCAGGAAAAAAAACAAAAAACAAAAAACGAAACAAATAAAAAAAATATACAGTGACAGGAAGAAGATAATTTATTCTCAGGCCCAGGGAGAAGTTGCCTTTAACACTTTTCAGAAAGAGCTCTCCCTAAGATCCTATGAAGATACTAGAGGAAAAGTAATACAATTACAAAGTGCAATGGGCCCAGGGTCCTGTAGGTGATGTTGGATTCAACTAATGGATTCTTCATGATTTCTCATTTGAGTACTTATGCTAAAAGTCTGGATGACTCTGGGGGCTAGGCATGTAGCTTAAATAGGTGAATCCAGATGGATGTGTTTCACAGTACATGGAGAACGCACTGTTGACAAAGATGAAGTAGGGAATTCAGACATCATCAAGAAAAAAAAAAAAAAAAACCCACAGCAACTCAGCTACTACCCAACACTGCTACAGCAGTTTCACTCTTGCCATCTTTCTGATTTTTAGAGAGCACCTAGGAATCTGGATTTTAATGGAAAATCTAAAGTTCAGAAGTTATCAATTCAATAGTCATAATTTAAAACTCTGTGTAGCACAAACAAAACATGTCCATAGACTGCTTTCAGCTCATAAATATGTGCTTCCACTGGAAATTCTGAGAAAACTAAGACTGGGCTTCAAGCGATCAGATTTTGTGCCTACTATTGTCTCTTGGTGCCACATAATAATTACTGGTACCACATAATAATTGACTGTATAAAATAATTAGACTTAGTTGACAAAGCACTTTTGATGTAGAGCTGGAATATCTTAAGTTTTGCTAAGACATGCTACGGTAAAGCTCCATTATATTTCAAGACAATATCTGGTTAAAAGCTAATTCAGATAAAATAATCAACATTTTAAAAGCTTACTTATGTCTTTCCATTTCTTCTGTTATGGAATGGACTTTGGTAGTTAAGTCTACTTACCAATCTGGAAACAAAGCCTTTAAATTTGGTTTATCATTTAAAAAAATGGGAGGAGCTAAATTATTTATTTTTAACATCTGAGAAAAATATCATTAACACAAGCATAATTATAATATGAACAACTAGCATTGGTTATTTGATCACCTGCGATTATGAGTAAGTGCTTTTTAATTTCTTTATATGCAATATCTTGGCATAAATTGGTTAATGTCTACACTTACCTTAAGATATAGGTACTATTATTGGCCTCATTTTACAGATGAAGTTACTGATGATCCAAAAAATGGAAGCCATTTGCTCAAGGTCACACAGTGAGTACCAAGGCAGCTTAGTTTGTGAATGTGAGTGTTTAAGCAACATGTTCTACCATTCCTATTACTACCTATACTTATATTGAGTCCTTTGATGAGCCAGATATTCTCATCACCCCAATAGCCCATGAAGAATATGTTCTTATCCTCATTCATAGGTGAAAAAAGTGACGCTCCAGGATGGTAAATAATTTGCCCTTGTTTGAAGACAGGAAAAATGGGTCCCAGTCCCAGATCTGACATCCAAAGCTAGGCATATTTCAATACATCACAGTGCTACCAGAATGTAATAATTTCAAAAAATCTTAAATGGAACCTAAACCACTTCTGTTTCAAATAAAAATCATATTCTTTGAGTTTATATTCAGTGTTGATATAGGCTAATTAGACAAAATATAGCTAATGAATCAAGTCTTTTAAAGCTCTTTAAGATTTCTACTTCATTTCAAGATAAAATAATCTCTTTTCCTTAACATCAATCATTCTTCTTCATATGCAATGCTTGTTATTCATCTTAAAACATATATTTATTATGTTTTAACAAGTTTTAAACTATCTCTTTTCTGTCCTACTTAATCCTTAGATCCCAATTTAGAATATGAGTAATGTTTTAAGAAAACAGACAATCTCTTAATTCTGAATTATTTTCAGAATTGAAAGAAAAAGCTTTCTACTGCCTTTCCGTGATGGTGACACCCAGCTTATTTTTATTATCATTCTGACCCTTTTAAGCTGTAATTTTTAATAAACATTTTGTTAAGTGATTATTGAGTTACTGCTTAGAATATTATATCACAAGAAAATTCTAATTAATGCTTATAATTTCTCTTTACTACTCAGATCTTACATTCTTTTGGAGGAGAACATTACCGTTTTCTCATTTACATAT
The DNA here is from genome assembly GCF_009828535.3 of Hylobates moloch. Lineage (NCBI taxonomy): Eukaryota > Metazoa > Chordata > Mammalia > Primates > Hylobatidae > Hylobates > Hylobates moloch. The sequence continues at coordinate 63,298,835 of NW_026652288.1, read as the reverse complement.
ATATAAGTCATATAAATTGGCACATTCCTACTAAATGAAGTTTCACTATATTTTTATATAAAATGCTAGACATATCAGCAATTTTAGGGAATACTTAAAATAGTGGATACCTTCCATGTTATTAATTGGCTCCCAGTCAATTGGAGCAGAAGTACATTCAAGCGCGGATACAATTTCTCAAATTGAATAACCATTTTATATGAATTTAGGGGATGTAAAAACTGTGCTCTTGCTATATATATCTCCACATTATGCCTGAAAAGATTTAACATTGGAATTGCACTAGTAGAAACTTGCAGCTTTTATTACCAAAAGCAAGGATACAGGGCTGTGGGAAAATCTGATAAACCAAACTCTAAGACTCATGACTTAAAAGCTCAATTTTTCCTCCCCGCACCCCATAATGTTGACCTTGGTCTGGTCTGTTTCTCTCTGATTGTTTAAATTGCATTCTCCTTCACGGATGGTGGTTTCTTATTAAATTATTTATTGATGTGACTGACACTAGTTGAATAGATTCATTAAATTTCACAAGTTGTTAGAGCCTAGTTCACTGGAAAGAAAAACCCCTCTTTAGACTCTTTAAAGGACAAAAAGCGTCATGTTTTTTGAGGTCTTTTAAAGTATTTAATAAAGCATGAAAAGATATGACATCAATCCTACTAAAACACAAGAGAAAATGAATGATGTTACTGTAAATCTTTACATCAATCACACCCAATACTTTGGAAAACAATATAGTTTTGTTTGCATTTCAGAAGTGACAAACAACTCTTGTGACTGGCTTAACATAGTCACTTTCTATTAGTCAAGACCAGAAGCAAGTCAGAATTAAAATGTGGCCCTGCGTTGCTAGGCAGCTGAGTTGTCTTGACATGGTGGTTAGTTTCCTTTTCACTGACTGACAACAGTGAAATGAAAGAAGTTTTGAAAAACTTGATAATGGTTTTCAAAGGAGGAGGATAATTGGTGGTGCTCGCTTGTGCAGTTCTGTGTGGAAACTTTCAGGCGGCCGTGAGAGAGGACTGTCACTAAAAATTTAAACTCTTGTACACAAACTTGACCTAGAGTCTTCTCCAGGTTTTGGCGGTTCACTTTCAGAACACCCCTCTGAGACCAAGGGGTGTAGGATGAAAGCATTAAGACAGATGGGTAAAGCCCCAAAGGAAGAAAAGAATCCATAGTTGTGATTTAATCCATTGATGAAAAGGAGGAATTAAGTAAAATCTTAAAAATTAAGAATATGTAAAATAACTTTAGATAGCACCTGTGACAAAAATGTTTTAATTGCATAGTGAGTTGCAACTGAGCAGAAACTTGCATCAAATGCAAGAAATAAAGAAAAGTACATTTTTTTATTTACTATGCCAGAAATAAAACAATTGCCCTGATGTTTTTTTAAAAATATTCTCTAGTTGATAATTTACCTCAAAATGTATCTCCAACATAACTCCCAAAGCATATAAATAATTACAACTTAAGCATTTGTTGTCTGTGGCAATAATCAAATATAGCATATATTTAACTAAACAAACAAACCAAAAACTCAAACAAACAAAAAACACACACACAGAAAATGCATGTTGCTCCCTATTTCATCCAAAACCACCTAATGCAAGAACATTTTAACTATCTTTGCCATTAATTTACCCAGAATTTTAAAAACTGAGCAAAATGGACTCATACTGAAAGAAGGGACCAATTAGTGTTGGATTAACATTCATGGTTATTTACAGTTGTTTTTGTACTTGTTCTTGTGCTCTGACTTCCTAAAATTTCACAACCCAAAGATTTAGAAAAATGGGGTTGTTTAGACGCAAAGTGCAATGAAGTGGCTGTGACCATTGTGTAGACACCACCTCTCTCATTATACCCTCTCAATCAACGCTCAGTACACAGGAAACCGCAATAAAGCCCATCTGCCACGGTTAATCTGCAGGCAAACCCACACCCATGTCTATGCCCGTTGCTCTCCAGCCTTATTATTCTCAGATCCAAAGCTTCATAAGGGATCAGCCAAAGTCCATTAAAGTAAATAATAGCTAGAAATGACAGGCTTAGCAAGGATTGGGAGGAAGTTGAAGACCAATCTGAGCTCTGAGCTCTGATTAATAGAGAAAAGCATTAGGAGAAAAGGGGAGAAAAATGACCTCAGCCTGCTCCAAAGAATTCCTGAACCTTCGTTGTTAGGGCAAGTGCTACCATCTGAGACATTAGTGATCCTTGAATTTCCTTCACTTTGATGCAGCTCAAATGGGAAAATTTTGAAAGTTCAGCAAGGCCCCAGACCTCAGCTGGAAAGCTGTCTGGAGTCAACCCTGTCAAAATTCTCTTGTGTAAGAGAAAGCCTTTATTAGCTAGATTGCAACAACAACAATAACAACACCCACAAATGCCCTACACAGTCTCGTAAGGAGGGGCTGCTGCTAGAGATTGCAGATGCAGTTATTATTTCTTTGCATATAGTCATTTTTTAAAAGTCTCCAAACAAATGTAGTAAAATAAAACAACAGTGATTCTTAAAATAAATGCCTTTCAGGAACTAGCTGGATTTAGTCTGCGGTAGGAAAGTATATGTGTGTATTTGTGTGTGTGTGTGTGTGTGTGTGTGTGTGTGTGTGTGTGTATGGGGGAATGTGCTTGGGAGGGTATTCAAATATTTATTCAGTTTCATCTTGATATTTAATATTTATTTTCACTGTGCAACCCAAAAAAATCTTTCTTGAGCAGTTCAAAGCTTGTTAAGTCAAGATAGAATCATAATGTGTTTTAGTTATTTCAACTGCATGTTTTATATAAATTGACCAGGAAAAAAATTCCAAATTAGTTGCAAAAGAATTTCTCCTCTTAAAATTTTAAAATTATTTTATAGCTTCTGTGTGATACACTTCCTAATTAGAGGAGCCCAGGCAATGTCATCTCCTTCTGTCTCTCTGCCCCACATTAAGTGTATTTTGTCTTCAAATAAGACAGTTTTCAATTTTGGTACAGCTCTTAACAGTGCTTTGAAGAAATCTATCCCTGGCAGACCTATTTGTAATAAAGAAGAAATTTCAAATCTGCTGTATAACTTTTAAACATGATTTTCCTTGTATAAAATACCATATTCTATGTGAAATGTGGATTGAAATTAGAATAGTAGAGAAAGCTCAAAAGCTGTGAAGGCTCTTTTAAAGTAAGAGCTGAAGAAAAACAAAGCAGCTCCTGCTTATCTGAAATCCCAGTCTGAAGGGGAGAAAGCATTTGGCAGAGGCAAGCAGGTATTGGGAAAGTCCCATGGATTTCTTAGAAAGATGGTAATGATCCTGATGTGGACTTGATGTCAGGGAGGCTTACCTTTGAATGTATTTCTTGTTCAAGTTTATATTGTAGCATGCAATTTTCATAAATAAAATGAAGAAGCAATGTAAAGAACCATGGTTAAATAATAGTGTTTCACAGATATCGCTGATAACTTGGTTAATGCACTGTTGATGTGCACGTGGTACAATTTCCATATTTTAATCTTAAGTAGAACATGAAATGACAATTATGAAAAGACAAAATAGATACCACCAACAGCTGTAATTGCTATCTAGGATGCTCAAAGATGGGCAAAAGACACAGTAAATCAATATTAAGTTCTCCAGAAATGCAGGTATCACAACAAGGACATCATATAACATCATTATAAGCAAATTCTAATACAATTTGGACAGTTGTAAAGAACACAGGATGAACACAGGGAATGAGAGGGTAACTTGTCCTCTGTAACTTCAATTGATATCTTACGGAAAAAATAAATCTCTGAGAATCATGACTATGTAACATTTAATTAAGGCTGTAAACCGTGTTGACTTTAATAAATAAGTATGGTTTCTTTTTTCACAATTTAATATGTAAAGATCATAAAGGGTTAAATGGTTCTGCCATGTGTAATTATAATAAGTTGAAATTTAACAGTCTTAATACACTGACTTACATGAAATGCTTTTGGATATAATAGTATATCCTAGGCCTACATTTTGTGGTGTTAAAGAATACCTAATTAAACTTGTGGGTTAATAAACCAACTAAACTTAAAAAAAAAACTATTAAAGATTAAAGGCATAGTACAAATATAATAAAATAATGAAAATTGAAACTGCAAACCTTCAGGATTAGAAATGAAATGGGAAAAAGGCAAATAGATAAGGAAATAAACAAGAGCTTCAAGGAAAAGATACAACAAATGCAACAAATATGTAAAAGTAGTTTGGTCATAAAATTAAATTAAACATTTGCATTTCAGGTTCTAGTTTTAGAGTGTAATCATTTAAATGGCCTAGAGAAAGTAGTTCTGATTTTATTCACATATTTCTGGGGCTGTTAGTTTCCCTTGTGGGAAATGAAACAACACATAGCCCAAAAACTTTTCATAAATTCTTATTGATTTGTTTGCATTTATTCATAAGTTATTTATGTATTTATAAATATTGGAGAAATATTTCACATTTCAGCTGAACATTTTAAATTTTTAAATGAAATAAAATGTTTAGAGTCTATTTATTCACTTATCTTCTTCCTCATTCCCATAATTGAAACTTATTGAATTGAATTCACAGGCTCTTCCACCATTACATAGAGAAGCAATATAAAAGAAACACTTTTCATCATTATTATCTAGTTTACACAAAAATGCTGTAAAAATGGAACTAAATTTGAATCAATTTGAGAATTATTTGGTACCAGAAAATAATCTATTCATCAAAAGATTATCAATTAGAATCAAATTTCTTTGTGTGTGTGATAATGACAAACAAGAAAAATAAACTAAAACTTATCAATTGTTTACCACATGGTTTTGCACTTCCACAAAATTTTTATCTCTTTTGAACATTGTATTCATGTTAGCATTCGATGATAAACATACCTAAGTTACTTTGCTATTTATATAAATTAAAAAATTAAATGTCCATGTAATATATTTTATGCACATGCGAAACATGTTTATAAGGAATCAAGTGCATGTTATTATGCATATTATGGCATATACTGCTCCATATGCATTATCTCACATAACGTGCACAAATAAGCAACTATTAGGTTGATGCAAAAGTAATTGTGATTTTGGCAATTAAAAGTAATGGCAAAAAGTGCAATTACTTTTGCACCGATCTAATAGATTTTATGACCTTGAAATACACATTTTTTTAGTCACTAAATGCCACTGAAATTTTAATTTTATTCCCGCATTTTAATAATAAATCCACTGTGTACATAAATGGGATTGTTATTCCAAATGCTCTCCATTAAACTGTACAATAGAATTAACATTATAAAATAAAATATAAAACAATTTCTCTTTGGGTATATTATATTGCTATTGACACTTAAAACTGCATTATTTTCTGTTCTTGGTATCAGAGCAGAATATTTAAAATGAAAACTACTTTTCTTACCCTTTTACTAAAGACTCAAAAACAGAAGGCTATTACTTTCTACAGTAATAATGATCTTCAAATTCTCTATGTAAGAATGAATTAAAACCTTTACATTAACCACAAGGTGTCTCCAATCTTTAATTCTCTAGATTTTCCCTCCCCTTCATCCTCATTTTTTGGTGCAGAGTGAATATATACAATCAGATTGCCACATTTGGAAACTTCAAGAAGATTCATTCAGATGTAAATTGAAAGTGTATATTTTAGAAGGGACTTTATCAAACTGAAATATATATAATATACTATACATATGTAACGTTATATATGTCATAGTTATATCTATTATATAATGATATATATCACATGCTTATAGCATAGCACATGTTTAATAAGAATTTATCAGTTATTTTATGAGTATATATTTTGGAAGTTGGCCTCTTAAAAATAGTGACACAACACCGGAAAAGAAAAAGAAAAAAAGTTTAACATCAAAGCATAGCTTGGTTTAGTTTATTCATAATCAATATTAATTTTTGAATAATCCTGTCAGCCAGCTATAACCAACTACTCCAAGAAAATAAAAATTTCATAGTGGACTATGCACATCAATTAGCCACAAATACAACTAAAATCTTGTTTTTTACGGACCAAAGCTATTAGTGAGAAGTAATTACTAAAGCCAATCTCATTATGAAATATGAATATATAACTGAATATATAAATATGAATATGTAGAATAAATCTGATTTAAAAGAATTCCAACTACAGAAAGTCTAATCCAAATCCATGTATGGCTTATCTCTCTCTTTACCCAGAAAGATAACGTGTGTGTGTGTGTGTGTGTATACATATGTGTTTAATGGGATGCTGTTTATCCCACTATATCTTACCACTCTGTCTCTTTGGATAACAATCACAGGACCCAGATGCTAAGGGTAAGTGATATTTTCCCACAAGCGGCTTCTGGCTCCTTGGCAGACGTGATAGGCAGTTGTGTTGGCAGTCGCAGTGCTGCCTCTGGCTCTCTTGTGTGGCTTTGCTGTTGAGAGGATGCTTGGCCTGCCCTGTCCTCCTGGATACCATTTCCCTCTGACAGCCCTTGGGTTTTGTGAGGCTTTATTCTGTACAAATCCCTTGTGCAGTCTCTGGATGAACTCTCTAAAGGCAAAATAGAGCCTTTCTTTCTGGTTGTGTTTAATGATCAGCTGAATTGCTAGTCCAGGTACTCAGGAAAACCAAAACCAAAACCAAAACTTTTCCAATTTTTTCTGGCTATTTTGTTTTAATTTCTGATCTTGTTTTCACCCTGAGCACATTGTATCCCAACTTAATTGCCAGCAAGTTAGCCAAATGATTTTGTATAAATGTTGTGCTTTCTGATTTTTATGTTGTAATTTACATGATTTTTAAAAGTCCTTTGTTTTCCCATATTTATTGTCATAAACAAATTTGAAGATTTATTTTAGATCATAAATAACAACATAAAATATCTCTCGCAAAAAATGTAAGAAAGGAATTTCATGATTTTACCGAGTGTGATTGGCCGATAAGCTATTTAATGAAATAAAAGTAGCATGCTTCTGAAATTGATAGAGAAGTAATACTTCATTCCTTGCATGCTTGTAATTTGGATGACATTTTGAAGCATGTGCTCAAGTTGTACAAACAAAAGCAGACAGTAGAGCCAAACATGGTTTCAAAGACACCAATATAGCTAACTGTCTGCTGAGTAATTTGTGACATTTTCACACATTTCCTCTCAGTGATATCACAAACGTAGTCATAAATGTGTATCATGGATTAAATGATTCTCTGCCTTACTATATACCTGACCACAATCCCCAAGGCAAAACAATATTTTGGGATACTGTTAGCTGTATATTCTTTGTAAGCTGAAATGTTAACAAAGACCTAGAATTTCCTAAAAGAAATATTAGGAGCATTTTGCATAAAAAGGCCCATTCCAATTAAACCTGGGTTGAAATGTATTTCTTTCCAGTCTGCCATTTTTATCTCATATGACTGTAAAATTCTAAAATTATTGATGCTGTGTTTTATAGTTTAACAAGTGAATTACTTAGCAGCCAAAAGAAGACTATACAAGTTTTATATGGGTCTTCAGATAATTATCTAAAACAGTTTCTTATTAAATAAGACTTCATGTGCTTTATGAAAAACTGGAATGTGTAGTGTCATAATATTATAAATTAAGAGCAAAAGTAATTTAAAGAGGAGCTTCACTGAAGCTTCTAGGAGAAATAAAGATCATACCTCTTCTTGACAGCTGTGATTCTGTTTTTACAGACATTGTTGTTAATGTTGAACCCTCTCTGATGCAGAGGATGTTCTTACTGTAGCCAATGTTTTGCAAACCATGTGCTTCTAGCCCAGTGGAGAAATTACCACATTCTAATGTGACTTCAATGTTCTATGACATGTGATAAATCCATGTTCTGAAAGAACATTTCTGGTTAAATTAGCATAAATCCTCAAAGATTATTGGCAATTGGGTTGCTATCAAGTATATATTCTTCTTTTTTTACTGGATTGACTTTGCTCTTTCTTAAATATAGAACATTTAATAAACATTTGTGGAAACAAAAAAATGTTAAGTAATTTTTTTACAGCATTTTGACATTTTCATCTTCCAGTTCTAACTGGGAAATGTGGCACTTTCAGAAAAACGATTGCTAAAGCTTGGCTTCTCATTTTCTACAATATATAAGAACTCAGAAGATTGTAATTACATATTCTCTACACTATTTGGTGTTAAGTTTGACTACACTCCTCTGCTAGTAAGTTTTTTTCTTTTTCATTATTAAATACCCGCATTATTCTGTTTGGGTTTTCCCCCTCACTAATCAGTTTTTGGTAATGTAGAGTTGTATTTTAAAGACCTGAAAACAAATTGTAAATAAGGTACATTTACAACAACAGAGTCCCCGGTAAGATTCTCTAAAACAGTAAGCAGAAAGCAAGCTAAAACTATTTTTTGTTTTCTTTTACCAGTAGGTGTCACTATTGGGACTAAAAGGTAGTGATCTCAAGCCATCTGACAGAATTTAATTTTAAGATCATGAATTACCTGTATGATCCAAAGGTAATTTACTGAGCCATGCTAACCAAACCACCCTATGAAAAGTCACTTGGTCAAATTTATCTTAAAATCTCAACTGAACATTTTAAATACACATTTGAAATGTGAAATGACCCTACTAACAATATGTGGCAAGGGCTCCTGAGATATAAGATATTACAGCAAAAAATAACTCGTGGAATTTTTGAAAGATATAAGAGAATAAATGTAATTTGAATAGTATTTTGGTATGATCAGATTTCAAAAATATTGGATATGAAAATATAAATGTTGTAAAACAAGACGATTAGGGTTTTGCCTTTTGAAAAGTTTCAAGGTTACATGTAGTGTTACCATAATATTCCTAACTTGAACAAAGACATTTATGGAATCAGGTCTTCTTTTTTCAAAGAGAAAAGTCCCTGAGCTTCCTTATGTAAAGACATCATAAATATCTTCATCCTAGGAAATATTAAATTAAATAACTTTCAACTTCTGGTGGAAAAATTAAATCTTCAATTTTTTCCCCCAAAAGTGACTTCACAAAGCAGTGAGGCTGTTTTCAGCCTGATTTCATGAAAATATAGTGCAATGATATTTTCAGGTTAAATATCACTTGAGGGGACTATATTTTGTTCACATTTCCTAGGAAATCTTAGCAGTAAACTTTCGCTTTTTGATTAATCAAAATATTTCATGGGCACTTTAGTTTCATCTAAAGATTTTATTTCAGTTTTTAGTTGGTTGTGGGAGATATATGGATATGTGTGTGAACAATGTGCCTCCCCAACAAACAATGTCAAGAAATACAGTTTCATATCAAAATAGTTTTAAATCTTAAACTTGAATGGGAGCTTTACGTACAAAGAAACAAAAGATTACCTGTTATTTCTTTGTCGAATAATCTTAAAATATCTCTTTGAGTCCAAGCAGCTCATACATCAGAGTTTGAGGGTCCTTTTATTACCTGAGAATAAGCAGTTAGATATGACAGCTTCAAAAGTGTGAATGCCATTATTCAATGTTTTATACAGTATATTCATTGGGCATCCATCTGGTGTGCAACTTTCCAATAAAAAAAAAGCTGAAAGTCATTCTCCTGCTTGTTTTTCCAGGGCAGTTCCACAAGGACAACTGCACAGAGACAGATTCGCCAGTAGAGGCCTCTCTAGATTTGCCTTCTGATTACAAACTCAGAATGTGCCTTGAATCTGCTGCAGTTAACGCAACTACTTGAAAAGATTCTTGTTGCATAGGGAAAAAGATCACTCTTTAATGCCCTTTTAAGTTCCATGATGTTGATTAATGTTGCCCTTTACATTAATGATGTTTCAAGTAAAAGAAAACAAATTTAAAATGGATAAATTCTATTGAGGATGCATTAATTAGACAGAGACTTTGCCATATGCTGTGGCTGGAGGGCTTGCTGGCCTTTCTCTTGTAGTTACCTGTGTAAAATCCACCCTATCCTCTACATGAATGCCCAAGCTGAATAGCCATTTGAATGAAGGCTTTAGTTTGATTCGCCATACAAGGGGTACTGTGTCACTGTGTTTTCTTTCTAGGAGTCACTAAGTGATTTCTATATCTGTTGTCATGGTGATATAGCAAAGCAGGGGAAAATGGGGGCAACTTCAGGCTTTCTCCTCACCCTCTGGACTAAGATGTTGTTAGCAAGCCTATAAAACATTGGGCTTTATCTAGGCCTTCTTTTTGTTCTCTGATTGTCAATAAAACTCATTTTAAGGGTAACAAGGACATCTAAATGTCATCTGTCACAGTGTTAGAGAGATTAAGTTTGTTTAGGGACTTGTGCTGGACAAAGGCCACTATTTGTTCCGCAGATACAAAGCAGTGTTGGCTATCACCACTCTTGATTTAGAAGGAGGCCCAGAGACCATCGAGGAAATATCATCTCAGTTGCAGGTGTCTTGACATGACAGCATTAAAAAGACAGAAAAATAGTTATGGTTTTGAACGGGAATCTGCAGTTCTGTTTCTCACACCCCTTTGTAGATTTCTCAAACCTAAAGTCTTCTCCTAGACTAGATAGAAGAATTTTGAGTTCAATTTCTGAGGGCCTCAGGCCTGTCTAAAAACATGACATACGCATGATGGTTTCTGAATGAATGATAAAAGAGAGAAAAGAGGTTTTGCAAGGAAAGTCCAACAATAATGTATACCGCATTAATTCAACATTTGCTCAATAATGAGGCTAAATGGAATGTACAGATTAATGAAGACATTGGTGTTATTAAAATCAAATCCTGTGGTTCGTATGCTTTTTTTAATAATGAACATTGTGGCTATTGGAGAGGAAGAACAGGATTTTTTCTATTAATTTGGCACACATCCCAGATCTCATTCAACCAGAACCTATCCCCTGCAAAATGCAGCCCATGGCCTTTATGTGCCTTATTCTTTCTATTTTATATGTGTTAATTTGAGTGAAAAAATATTTTCTCTCTATAAAAATATTTCTAAAGTGAATCTGGAGCCTAAGTAATAATTCAATAACATTAAACTAGGATGTTTTTTCTAACATAAAGAGGGACTGGAAATATATAAAATTACATGCATATAATGTGGTGCTCACATCACATCTGCCTGCACTATGTAAATTGATGCAGCTTTCTTGGGACTTCTAGAATCTGAGTACATCAATGCATCTCAAATACTATATTATAGAAAATATTCATGGTAGCGAGGGCCACTATATTAAAACGTAGATGAACTATTATAAATATTGAGCAATGGGAGAATCTTTGTTTACCTTTTATTATGTCTCTATAATTTGGATATTTATGAAATATGATGAAAACAGAGTAGTATGGTTCATTTTACAATATCCCTGTGGGCACAACCCCACATATAACACACTTATGTGTATAACAAACACATCACCTGGCCCAGAGTTGACATTAGGAATGACAATGATAAACTCCCTCATGATCGCGATTCTGTGGAGAAAGAAAATATACACTTGTATACGCGTATATAGTAAACTTGAGTGTTCTTAATTCAAGCTCTCTCAAAGCAATTTGAAAATTTGATTTTAGTCATACTGAAAGAGATCTGGGTGTACAGCCATTTATATATCAACTTTTGGATGGATTCCATATTAGTTGTAAATTTAGTAGTTAATGATGAAGAAGCTAAACTCATAAAGACTAACACCAACATCTAGAACTAGACCTTGTAAGAAATAAAGTAGGAAGTTGCACAATCACATAGTTGTTAATATACCTGTAATACTAAACATGTGTAACTACGACAAAGACTTACAACTGGATTCCCTTTTTATAAAATTCCTGAAGCAATTACCACCAAGCTCAGTTTGATTTCTTTTTTAGATGGAAAGATTTATTCTACACAAACTAATGAAAGCAAATACAGTATTGAGATGCTATTACATCAATATTATGGGCCTAGATGACTTTTGTTTAGTATCTTAATAGCTCAGTCATTTGTTATTCATTCAGCCACACACGGGACACCAGGGTGTTATGAAGGACAATACTCTCGGGGCATTTTGAGTTCAATTTGTGTTTCTCTACTTATGCAGAACATGTGTTGGCATCAGCCATGGTTACAACAGGGAAATCACAATATACAATGAAGTTTTACCACGTTGCTCTGAGATAATTTTTCATTTTTCAAAACACAATCATCAGAACATCTGAAGTATACAGTTCTGGTGCTTTATTATTAAAGTTACTGGATATATGCTTTCTTTCTGCTGTTTTAATCTCTTATTTCTTGTAGTTTTTCAGATGAAGCATTTTCTGAAAGAATAAAAAGCAAATTCCTAATAAAAAAGGGCATTAAGCTGCAAAATAGGCCAACAACATGAAATATTTGTTATTTATACTTATAGCTAAAACAAGGTGACTGAGAAAATAAATTGGATATGTCCACTGATCCCCAGAGATACAAAGCGCGCGCGCACAAACACACACACACACACACACACACACACACACATAGATTTATATACATGAAGCTTTACTAGTTTGTCTTCAGGAAGACATCAGTGTTTTCTTAGAGCTTTTGTAGCTTCACAGCCCAGAGTAATTCTAATTAGAAAAGTTGAAGGAAATGGATACTACAGGGTATCATTCTTTTTCTAAATTTCTTGAGATGAAAATCCTCTAAGTGCCTTTAAGTAGCTATGCAATTTGAATAAATTATTTAATTCCTCTAGCCTCAGTTGTCTCTCAAGGAAAATAACAGGGATAGGATTAAATAACCTCTAAATCTTCTTCCACTTCAAAATGCAGTTAACAAATTCATAATAAGGTTTTCAGTTTTTAAAAAATGTTTAGTGCTTTGAAAGCAACTATTTTTATTAAGAAAAAAACAATTGACAAGAGCTCTATGGTTAAGAGTAATATTCAAAAAAATAAACAGATCTGTTTAAGATTTACTGTGCAAAATTAAGAATCCGGCAATTGTATTCTGTAAGTACTATAGTCTTTTCATTTCTAACAAATGCATAGCAAAAAAGTTCATCAAATTGGTTCTAAGTTAATTCATCAAAGCTACATATTATTCTGGATTTTTAAGCATGCCTTTGCATTCAGGAAATAGTGAAACAACAAATGAAAACTTATTAATGAAATTAACTTTTTATAACAAAAAAATATGTTTGATGAATAATGCGCTTACTTGATATGTCATTGTCACTTGAACCAAATGAAGCACTTGAGAATGTTTCCTTTCCTCCTACTCTCCCATTCTGCTTCCAAAATTTCGAATCATTTTTTGTGTTGTTATTTAAAGCAATCATACAACATCTAAATTTATCATAAAATAGCTGACTTTGGTGGATAATTTCTACATGATCAAATTTCCTTTCCACCTTACAGAACACAGTATTTGTTTATCAGTTGTGATCATCTTGAAGTATATCTACAATGATAATATGAGTAAAGAATTCTAACATTGACTTCTCAGGAATGTTTTCAGCCAAAGTACTCTATGTACATAGAGCAGCTTAATTAAAATATTGGGTGAATGTTGTTATATATAATTCTTTCTCCTGCTTATCTACCTTATTCATTAAAGACTCTAAATATTTTTGTTCCAACTTGTGAATATAAAATTATGTATTTGTCCAAATTTTATTTTATTCAGGTACTAATTAAAATTGAAACATATGCTTCAGTGGAATCAGCTTTTGATAAGTTAATAACTCATTTTCATTACCAATAATAACTATGTTATATGGAGAAAAATTCTAAAATGTTTGAGAAAGTATAAAATCAGTCTGATAATGCATGTTTGGAAAGATAACCCTCATCATATTTTCTTAGTAGATATTAGTGCATCTTATTTTTATCAATGCATTCAAAATATTGAAAAATTGAGTAGTATATTATAAAGTAATTACAATTCCTAATTTTCTGATCTTAATTATTTAATAAATTTTTAAGTGTTCTATATTTTAAATTACACTAATAATTACCATCATCAAAATTTTTAAAGCCACAATGTAAGAGAAAACATAATGAAATGATTATATAGTTAAAATAAAATGTGTTATTTGAATCTCCATTACAGCTTGCTATTTTTAATATAACAGGTATTCAATTTTACAAAAAAAAGTTTTGTACACCAAAAGATACATAAATTTAAAATCTAATGAGAAGATAATATATATTAAGAATTATTTTATCACAATATTGACATTTAAAAAATGTTTTTAGGGAAAAGTTTTTAAAGCAAAATTATAACTTTGAAAATGTTAATAAAATCAGCTTTCCAATCAAATAAATTTTTCTATTTCTGAATGTATTATCTCCTCTGTTTTTAGAGTCAATATTCTAAGCTAAAATGCACATAATATATACCAAAAATTGGTTAAAAATAATCGTAATTTAAGTTTTACTTGAAGGCCACCCTCTTAATAATACTTCAAGTTGAAATATTTGAGTCCTTTATTACTCTGCCTGAATTTGTACAATCTGAAAAACAAACAAACAAATACAACGGTTTAGTGCCTGAAGCCTGGGTAAGCAAGTTGTCCTTTCATTATTATCATTGTAGTATCTGAACAATAGATTTCCAACCTATGAAAAGAATAAAAATTTATTAGCTATCTTTTTATAAGCTTGAAGTTTCAATACTATTTATTTTTGTGACAAAATTGCAGTACACGCTATAAAAGGACAGCTTGTTTCTGTCTTAATACCAGTACTTATGTTCTTGAATGTTTTAAGGATTTTATATCTTTGCAGATACAATTTTTAGTATAGCTTTGGCTAAAGTGAAATATTCATAGATATTTTTCAGTTCATTTTTAAGGTTTATCCTGTCAGTTCTGATGAAAAAAAAGCAGATTAAAAAATACTTTCTGACACCTAATAATAAAATGATTATTTGATTATCGGAATAAAATGAATTCCACTATTGGAAGTTCAACTGAAAAAAATTACATAGAGTTAGTAATATCAGAGATATTCAATAAGCAAAACATAGTTCCCATAATATAATTATTCTATTGCTTTCAAATACTGGCTGTCATTAGGTGAAAAATTGTTAATTCTGGTATTAAGTTATCTTTAAATAAAAATGTTATTGCTGATGCAACTCAGTATTAGAGTAGAATAAAATACCCAAGGAATGTGGTAACAGCAAAAGAAGAAATATCTGTTTTCACAAAATATGTGACTATCTTTCATCTGTATATGAACTTATATGTAATTTAAAAAATAACATGTTAATCTGAAATGGCAACATGTTCATTGGGTAGTAGCCATTTTGGAAACTCGAAAGACATATCTTTACTTGTTTGCCATTACCAGACTGAGTTTCTTTTTCTTTGATTTCCCTTTTTCTTCCTCCCCATCCATATGTAGTTTATGATATTTAGTACTCCTTTATTCATTGCATTTTAACACTCTTATTTCTCTCTTTTACCAAAATCTTGACAATTTATTAAGAATTTTACTTCTTTAATAATAACCTTTAGTAATATTATCAATCATTTCACATTTTAGTCTCTCATTATTTAGATTTGATATTTAATGGTACTTTAAATAGCCTAGAAAAGTTAGTTTTAAAACAAATACTATTTTTTCTTTAAATAATATTTTGCTTCCTGTAAATGCTTCCTGAAACAGGACTCAAGTCTCTTTACTAAAATGACTGAAGTCGTATTATAATTTGGCTTCCTCTTCTTCAAAGCGTTTCTTAAAGTTAGAAAATACTTGCCTTTGCAGTTACAGAGTGCAGGGTGAGGGGAAGCCATTTTTTAGTGACATTCAAAAGCAGCGAATGGGATAAAAGAATTTACAAGAACTTTATAGTATTTAAACATAGGTAAGAATTGAAATCAAAATAATAGTAGACTCCCAAGCCTGATGCTAATATTAGAAAATTTATGTGTGTGTGTTATTTCTCCATCTACTTTTTTTTTTTTATTTTAAATCACCCTTTGAAAGTTATTTGAGTGAATAGTATGAGTAGAGTTCTGGCTTCAGCATCAGAGAGGTCTGAGTTCAAATCCTGACTCTGGAAAAAGAAAGTAAATTCTTAACAACGTATTTCATTCATATGTAAAATGAAGATAAAGGTTACAGTTATTCCGTGACATGATAAGATACCTTAAGTATTTATCAGAGAACCTGACACTCAGGAATAGCTCAATAAAATTGGTCTTTGTGATGTTGTTGGTATTTCTAGCCAAAAAAGCATCACAGAAAAAAATATTGGCATAGAGTCAGGGGAACATGTTGGTTGTAACCCTTATGAGAGAAGTAGGATAGGACAATTCAATTAATTTCTCTGAGCTTAAATTTCCACTTCTATAAAATATTCTATATCTTTGAGTCAACTGTGAGATCCATGTTATGCCAGTAAATGCCTAGAACTCTCTGATTTGTAGTATTTTCTGACATTTGTGGTAAATCCTCTCACCATGGCCAATTTCAAGCTGCCAACACCAGCTGGGCAGAGATGCATGTTTGCACATCTTTATATTATATATGATACAAATAAAATCCATTTTATTAAGATAAACCATAGTAGAAAGTAAAAAGTATAAGTGAAATCTCTTTTATAAAGTTTGCTGGGGAGGTACAAAGTTTTAAATAGCCAAGATAAAATAATAATAAGAAGAAGCTGAGAACAAATGTTATATTCAACGTCACCTAGTATAAATACCTGGAATATAGTCGGTACTCAATAAAGTTTGTAGATCAATTGAAAGAATACACATTAGTAATTAGAAAAAATATTTCTATTTTTTAATATAGAATAAGTTATAGTTTTAATATATTTGCATTCTGCGAGTTACAAGGAAAATGATTGATTTCATATAATTTACTTTATCATATTATATTATTTTATATATTATTTCTACCATACAGATTTGATAATTGTAAAAAACTTCAAAAGTATAGATATTAGTGAAATATAGTATAATAATTAAGAATTAGTGAGTTTTGAGTATTATCTTTGTTTTTAGTAAAATTTATTTCATGATAAGTATTTATAATTTCTTTGCTTTTATAAAAACAATGGTTGTGTTCAGTAACTCAGCTTGCAACTTTCCTGAAAATTTAACAATCATCTTTTCTAGGCCAAGAGGCATCAGCTCTAATTCACCAGTGTATATGAGACAAATTAAGTAAGTTTGTGAAAGACCCTATACCTTCTGTTTTTGAAGAAAACTCTTTAAACTATAAAACATATTTATTTGTTATCACTATTGTTTTACCCAAGTTTCTTTGCACACAATATGATGAATTATTGCTTTTGGCTGAGTCAAATGAAGAAAGTAGATAAGACTACCAAGACAAACAAACAAGAAACCCATTATTAAACACAACCCAAACTGGAAAACATTACGTTTTAGTCAGTATAATCTGTCAGAACATGTTTCAATGTCAATAAACTGTGCTCAGTGTTGTCTTAATTAATAATTGAAACTATACCTTTAATGATTTTATGAGATAAAAAGGCTATCAGCAGTATACTAAAACTGTTTTTTAAGTGCCTAGTTTTAAATCAGCAATAAAAAGTCACAGCATTTAGATATCACTCTGAAGGAAATATTTAGATATTTTTCTTCCTAGACTCATGCATTTGCCTAAGCTAGTTGATTTTTAAAAAATTAAGCATGGCATGATTCAAAATTGGCACCCTGGGGAATCATTGCCACCATAAGGAATTCTCTGTAAAATCAATTAAACCAAAGTTAAGTAAATTAAATGAAGTAAATCTCCTTCATTGAAACTCTCAAAATGCAAACATGTTAAAACGATACCTACTTACTCTATATTCAAAATACGTATGAATTTTTTTTCTAATTACTAACGTGTATTCTTTCAATTGTTTTACAAACTTTATTGAGTACTTGCTATATTCCAGATATTTATGCTAAGTGATTTTGAATGTTATATTTGTTCTCAGCTTCTCCTTGTTGATATTTTATCTTGGCTATTTAAAACTTTGTACCTCCCTAAACAAACTTTGTAAAAGAGATTTCACTTATATTTTTTACATTTCTGCTATGGTTTATGTTAATATGGAAGATTTTATATACCTGTCCCTTTACTCACTACCTAGTCTTTGATTTTTCTAATATGTTTGTGCAAATGCTACATGAAAAATGATATAAATTTAGTCAGCAAAACCAAGTCAGCTTGGTTGTATTATGCAACATAAAAAGAGAAATGATTATTTAAACTTGTTGAGCTGAAAATTTTATTTATAAATAACTCTGAAAAAATTACTTTTCATATTCCCCAAATTAAAAACAGTAGAAATTAATTTTCTTGTTAAAATAAAAAGTATATTATACTATTCATATCTTAAATGCAGACATATATACATATATATATAGTTATGTCTATTGACTTACACTTGAGAGAGAAATTGGGTCTATGATTTTCTCTCCAAATTTTGAAAATAAAATTCAAACTTCCAGATAAATGACAATATTCTGGATCATTTAAGAAGACAACTCAATTGAAAAATAATTATGTTTAGGCTTAGGTAAAAAGACAGGTTATTTTTCAAGGTCATTATCATGTACAATAAAAATTATTAGTTTTTCTGACTGATACAAATACAGCAATACTTAACTAGTTATAAAAGAAAATGTGTATTATTGTAATTTCTCATAAATATTTTCAAAGTTTCAAGTGCATAATAGTAAAGCTATTAAGTGTTATATTTTTACTTTGATGAAATAATCTTTGGAAACTCTCTTGATAAACAAGTACTGTGTTTGTACTCTTAATATTACATCAACATTGCTCCATAGAGCAGATCCTTTATTTGTAGGTTTTATTATGATAGAACAGAGTGGCTTACAGAGAGGGAATGTGTAAATAAATCACAGCTTCTTAAAAAAATACAGACACCTTTAGAAAAATTCCACTGGCAACGGAACTTGTTTTGAACTATATTTTTATTTCAAAATAAATGTAACTTACTGAGATTCACATTCCTTAAAGTAACTGAGGAACAGGAAAGCAAAACAAAGAAGTGAGGTGAAGTCATAAATTGCAGTAGGCCTAAAATGTAAAATCATTCCTTAACCTGAAAGATTTAGTTTCACTTTAAAATGGCAGAAATGAAAACAAAGGATATTTTAAACACTTTCCTAATAATTTACAGTATATTTTAAACGTATAATGTTTACCACTAAGGAAACAGCATGTATCACACAACATTCAGTGATATCTATGCCTGTAACCAAAAAATGATGAATTATTTGAAATTCCAAAACAAGAAATAATTAAATGACCTATTGATATCAAAAGAATATTAGAATCAGGAATGTAATATAGATTTCATTCACATAGGAAGCATTGTTTATGAAGTCAGTATTTAGCCTATCATTTAAAATTTTAAAACAAAAAAGAAAATTTTATTTGTTTTCTTTTTTTCTTTTTTCTTTCTTTTTGAGATGGAATTTCACTCTTGTCGCCCAGGCTGGAGTGCAGTGGTACAATCTTGGCTAACTGCAGCCTCCGCCTCCCAGGTTCAAGCGATTCTCCTGCCTCAGCCTCACAAGTAGCTGAGATTACAAATGCTCACCACCAAACACAGCTAATTTTGTATTTTTAGTAAAGACAGGCTTTCACTATGTTAGGCTGGTCTCAAAATCCTAACCTCAGGTGATCCACCCACCTTGACCTCCCAAAATGCTGGGATTACAGGCATGAGCCACCTTACCTGGCCAAAAAAATGAACTATATTAAATTCAGTATTTGGTATGTTTCAGGAAACACTTATTTTCTATCAAATATGGGAAATATAAAATACGTTTTACTTCAGGAGTCATCAAAGTTTTGAAAAAATGGCAACAGCCTCTCAGAAAAATTTTTAAAGTCCTAATTTTCACCTACTGTTTTTCTAAAGCAGTATAAGTTTATGTCTCTTTTGTTTTAATTTTTAACACAAAATCACATTTATAATCACAATTGAAAATCTTGGTGTGAAGATTCAAAGACGATCAGCTCAATATGGCAATCTAAGTGAACTCAAAACTCCAAAATAATCATACCTGTTTGGACATGTTTTGTACCTCCCCATCCAACTTAGTGAAGGAGGTAAGCTGAATTTGTCGTTTTTTTTTTTTTTGAGAATAATCTTTGACATAATAATAATGATTCCCTTTTGTACAGAATCTGGATTTAACAAAAGCATCCTGAAATTAAAAACTTAACATCATGAGCCTTTCTTTTACGTGCTGTATATTAAAGGGCCATATTATTTATTACTATATATACACAAACTAATGACTCAACAGGAGGGTTTGTCTTTAGAGGGTCTGTCATTAATGAAATTGAAAAGTTAAAAAGTGATGATTAGAATTTGATGGGTAGAAAAGATTATTTATGGAATAATTTCAGATCTACAGTGTAATGCTTGACTTCATTGTATTTGAAGCTCAGTGAACCCCATGGTTAGTTGTGTTCTCAAAAGGAAACCATACATTTTCATTTCAAAGTACACACAGATACCAGGTTACCAAATATGACAAAATCAAGTTACTTAAAATTGCAATCCATGGAAATTTTAAATAATTTAATTCTTGAATAAAGTATCAAAATCTGAATGTGATGACACCTTTTCTTCAGGGATATTGTGCAACTTTGAAAAATGCTACTAGTTATAAGAGTGAGAAAAGCATGTAATTAGAAGCTTAGTAACCTAAATTTGAATCCGGTTTCTATCATTTATTAGCTTTATATCTCCAGTTAAAGTGATTAACCAGTTTCAATTTCCTGACTTGAAACAAAATAGGGATAATAAAATTTACCTAAAGAAGGATTTGTGAAGATTACATTGGAAAACACAAGGAATAGCTGGCACAATATCTGCCATAGATTAGGAGCTCAATATCACTGTGTTCGTATTCCCTTGAATTTACAAAATTACATCTCCTTTTGAACTTTGCTGTTATCATCATATGATTGAAAATCTGTAGGAAAGTTTTTCCCAAATCAGTGGTTCTAATTTGTAGATTATCTTGGTCTATTAGAATGCTCCGGGCCTTTTCAAAGTTGGACTCTGGTGTTAATATTTTTATAAGAACAACTGACATTCTATAATTTCTTCTGTAAATTATTTACTAATGAGAAATACAATAAAAAATGTGTTTCCTGCAGGGTAAAATAAGAACTTCCAGAATGTTTCACAGAACATTATCAGTGTCAAATTGGCTGCCCTGCCACTTACGCATGCCCCTCCTGCAGTGACAGTATTACTATAAGCAGTTTTCATGGTCTGAAAGGTATCCTCACAAATATAAAGCAAAATTGAAAAAGAGACAAGTGCAAGAGAGAACCAAATAGAGAAGCAAACACTAGGTGGGAACCAGAAAAGAACCCAGGGAGGAAGAGTAGGAAGTGAGCTATGGCACTAAAGAGAAATAATAACCAAGGAAGGAAGGGTAATCAACATCATCAACAGAGTTCAAGGAGAAAGAAGACTAAAAATAGCAACAGTAGGTCATTGTTGACCCATATGAATATAATTTTTATATAGTGATTTAAGCCCATCTACAGGAATTAAAGAAAAAGTGGATGTTCAGAAAGATTCTATTACTCTACCAAAATAACTATGGCTGAGATCCACAGGGACCTCCATGTTCCTAAATTTGATGAACATTTTTTACTTTACTTGAACTCTCAGCCAGATTTGGCACTGTTGATCAATTTTTCTTTAGAAAATTATTTTCCCTAGGCTTGATTTACAATACAGTTTTATTTTCCTGTTTGGCTATTTATAAGTTTCTGTTACAGACTTATTCTCTCATATCGCCCTTCACTGTATAATTATTCCAAGCTCGGTCTTAGGCCTTATTCTCATATTTTATAATATCTTCCCATGCAACCTTATCCATGTCTATAGTTTAATGGATTAACTAATCCCAACTAAATCCCAAATGCTTGTTTCAATCCCAGGCTTTATCTTTTAGTCTCAGGCCCATAAACTCAGCTACCTGCTTGGCAGCTCCATCTAGCTGTCTCCAAAGTGCTTCTAACTCATGACATCTTCCAGAATCCTTCCTCCAAAATACTTAAAGAGTACCCATTTCAGAAACAGATACACCTATGCAGTTTCCTGAGCCAGAAACCTGAGTCATCTTAATCCATCACTAAGTCCTGTCACTTTTAGTTTGTAAATATTTCTCAAACCACTCTTCCTGCCACCAAATTCATTCTCTATACTATAGGAAGGAAGATTTGTTCAAAATTCAAGACTCATCATACAGCTTCTTCCACTCTCAACACCTCATCATTCTTAATTTAAGTGCTTTAATAAATTCTAAGAATAATGACTAAAATATTTAATATAGCATACAACACTCAGAATGATTTATCTATTGCCTATCCATCTACATTCCCAAAGGAGACTAGGGCAATAGCATTCAAGGTAGTGAGTCAAGTGAAAGCTATAACTATATATAGGGGATAGCTATACATGCCTAAATATAGAAAAACAAGAGCCAGTTGAGAGAAACAGTTAAAAGGATCTTTAAATTAACGGTAGTAATTGAAGAATCAAGATCTCAGTAGTAGAAGTTAGTAGGTACCGCATAATTTTGCAGAAGAGAAAATATATGATTTCTAGTAAATCAATCGAAAAAGTAAAAAGGAGTTAAATTTAAACATGAATATGTATTCTTCATAATTGTTTTTAGTTAAATTATATATTAAATGTGGCTGATTATAGTTACATGTTCAAAAGATATTAAAACTCACTATTATACAAAATACAGGTAAATATTCATTTTTTATTTTTTATTATTGGCATCAACTTAAAATATTGTATCATGCTTTGGAAATCTATTCAAACAGTTACTCATTCTATATTCTAAAATATCTATGGTTTCTTAATTTTCATTTTTAATAATGACATAAAGTCACCAAGTACACTTTGCTACAAAATAAATTTACTTTTGGTTACTAGAAGATTTTCTGTGAGTTTTAAAATAGATAAAATACCATTGGACAATTCTTAGTTGATTAGACCAAAAGCACCTCTACCCTAAAAACATAATTTGCCATTATTGAAGGGATTCAAAAGAAGTTGCTGCTGGCTCTTAGGGCAATTCCAGTTATTAGCAGATGTATGCTCTTGTAGGTATGTAAGTACCTCTTCATATCACTTTATCACTCATAAAGTGTCACTGTGTAAACTACTTTCTGGGAGGAAGCCAAGCACTTTTAGAAGCTGAATAACTCTTTTGGGCAACTAGAGTTCTATTCATTTCGCTGAAACAGTGAATAGTGTATGAACTGGAATAATCTGATTCAATAAGTATTAAATAATTCATTCTCTGTATAATTTTACCTGTGGTGTGACTATAAAGTATGGAGGTTGGTTTTATCTGCACATTTGAACATAAAAACTCCCATAACTGCTATTTGTAAAGATAACCTTGAGCTATTATATGTTTACTCCAATAATGATTCCAGCAATTTAAAAAACTTGGGAATCATCTTTTGGAATGAACTTCAAAATAAGGTTATTGGTCAAACAAGAAATTCTCCAGACATTTTAATCATAAACCCCTTTGTCTAGGCTAAAATGTGATTTCCTGGGTTCTGCAGCAAGTTTTTTGGTTTCTTATTAAAATTGGATAACTTAGAGTTGTTCAGAAGAAAACTTACTGGCCGGGTGCGGTGGCTCACGCCTGTAATCCCAGCCCTTTGGGAGGCCGAGGCAGGCGGATCATGAGGTCACTAGATCGAAACCATCCTGGCTAACACGGTGAAACCCCGTCTCCACTAAAAATACAAAAAATTAGCCGGGCGTGGTGGCGGGCACCTGTAGTCCCAGCTACTCAGGAGGCTGAGGCAAGAGAATGGCGTGAACCCGGGAGGTGGAGCTTGCGGTGAGCCGAGATCGTGCCACTGCACTCCAGTCTGGGCAACAGAGCGAGATTCCATCTCAAAAAAAAAAAAAAAAGAAAAAAACTTACTTGCATAGATCAACCATCATAACAGAAGGTTACTCTAAATTAGAAGTTAAGTAAATGTTTTGAAGTTTAGCAGCCTCATTTGAATAAATTTATAGATATCAGGCAGGATGATATTATGAACACAGGCATTTAACTGGTTCTTGCTCACTTCACCACCAATATAATCAATAGAC
Source organism: Hylobates moloch (assembly GCF_009828535.3). Lineage (NCBI taxonomy): Eukaryota > Metazoa > Chordata > Mammalia > Primates > Hylobatidae > Hylobates > Hylobates moloch. The sequence continues at coordinate 63,274,733 of NW_026652288.1, read as the reverse complement.
TCTAAAGATAGTGTTAAATCAGCACAAGTTTTGGAGACCGGTGAAGAAATTTGATAAAACTTTCATAAATTCAGCACTAATTGAATCAAACTTCCATGAATTCAGCACTAATAGAATCATATTAAATGAAGTTACCATAACATAGCAGTGTCACCAGGGAAAAAAATAGGCTACATACAAATAAAGAAACTTTGAGTCTAACTAAGACATCTCTTTCATTATTTTGAGTGCAAGAAGTTAACAGAGATTGCCTTCTATCTTTTGAGAAGAAATTTTTGTTACTCAAGAAATCTATAGCAAGCCAAGTTGTTAGTAAAACCCATGTACACATTGCTAAATGTGCAGGGTCTGAGAGAGCATGCATCTTCCTGAAAATACATTAACCAAATGGTGACCTGGCTGCCTGAGATGAACCTTGGCTAGAAAAGATTAGTGGTGAGTATTAAAGCTTGCTCAATAATTTTAAGTCAGTTATGTTTACATTAGCATATTAGTTTATTGCAATTCCAATAATGATCTCAAGTCAATTTTGAAAATCTGAAAATGTGATTTTGAAAAGAGAAAAGGAAAGTTTCTCTATGATAGATTTTAAATGTTTTGTAAAACTAAATAATTAATATGTTGTCACATAGGTAACAGAATAGGTTAATAAAGTAAGTTAAGTAAATAAATTTACCCAATTACATACAAAAATTTAATATTTGATGAACAGGACATTTCTGTTGTTGAAATAGCAAATTATTTATTGAAGGTTGCTGGCAACACTAGGTAGCTGTTTGCAAAAAATGTTACAAGTTGTTTCACCTAAATACTTGATGAATTAAAAATTTATATCAAAAAGTGATTCTAAAGATGTACCAGAAGAAAATATAGCTGAGTGTAACAGGGAGATATAAAAATGTTTTCTAAACTTCTATATCCTAAGAATGAAAGCACAAATGAATCAACTAACAGATTTAACCTCATTTTTTTTTTTCTAATTATGCAGCTCACTGTAAGGACTTTTTCTTACACTTATCCTAAAGCAATAGTGATAATGAAAGACTGAAACTCAAAAGCTGTAGAATATGGACGCAACCATAGTCTACATACTGCAAAGTAGACATATGACTGCCCAGAACCCTAATAAAAGAGCTTCACGGGAAGAAGAAGAAGAGAAGAAAAGCAGCAGAGAAAGCACTTGTGCAAGAGGGCTCAGCCACAGCAGATTTCAGAAGCAGTAGCAAATGTACCTTTCGGAAGATGAGAGGCACAACCAAAGATGAAATATCTATATATTTTCTTGAACAGCAGGAACAGGAACAGAGGTGAACTGCTAGCAGCAGGAATCCTGGACTGGGTTTGTTTTATAGAAACAGAGAAATTGGGGTTATATGAAGAATCACAGAGATGTAGAATTTGGGGCAATCAAGAAAAATTTAGATTCGCAGTATGAAAATCAAGTAGCTGGAATACTACTAAAATGCCTTTCTGACCAAAGGAAACTCTTGCAAATAACTGGTCCAGGAAAACCCAACTAATTTAACAATGGATTTAAAAAGAAAATCAGTATTAGAGCTTGGATTTAAAAATCACCATAAAAATAAAATAAAATAAATAAGTGGCATAAGTTTCCAGTAGATGAAGGATACTTATCAGAAAATGTTGCAACTCTGCTTTAAAAAATGTAAGAAATAATTGTCCAATTTTATTTTTGTAATGAAGGAAGACCTCAAAGCAGAAGTGCAAAAATTCAGGGACAAAAATAGAAATAAAATGAAATAAAATAAAATAAAATAAAATGTGATCTGCTAGAACTCTCCAAAGAAAAATAAAAAAATGAACTCACAAATAATATTTTTTAAATATAGAAAAATAAAGGAGAATGAAAATCATTTTAAAAAGTAAAGTAATAGAGAAATTTTACAAAGCAACCAAATTTAAGGAAAAATTGAAAAGGAGCTAAAAAGAAAAAAAATAGTATTAGAAGAGAAGCAAAGGGAATTAACCTATACACAAAGATTGAAAATAATACACAATAATGGAACAGAATCTTTAAGTATATAATTTTTAGAAATTTCCTGGCTGGGTGCGGTGGCTCACGCCTATAATCCCAGCACTTTGGGAGACCAAGGCGGGTGGATCATGAGTTCAGGAGATTGAGACCATCCTGGCTAACATGGTGAAACCTCATCTCAACTAAAAATACAAAAAATTAGCCAGGCACGGTGGCACACACCTGTAGTCCCAGCTACTTGAGAGGCTGAATCAGGAGAATCGCTTGAACCCAGGAAGTGGAGGTTGCAGTGAGCGGAGATAGTGCCACTGCACTCCAGCCTAAGCAACAGAGCAATACTCCATCTCAAAAAAAAAAAAAAACATTTCTGAAATAAAAGACTTGAATTAACATTAAAGTGTCAAAAAAATTAATTTTTAGCATTAGAACTAGTTACAAAAGCACCCAATTTTTCTATATAAATGTTTATATGATTATAAAATTATTTTTAAAAACTTAAAATATATACAACAGCCCACAAATAAAATAATTCAGATATAACGGCACCAAAGATTTTAATCATTATTAACATTTGGTGTGTCTGTCTCAATTTTTCTATACTTAATTAAGCATATAATATGATATAAAATACAATATGTAACGCAATAATATTTAATATACAGCTTAAGAAAAGAGAACTATACTTAAACATAGCTTAATACATAAACAAGTATATTTTGTCATGTATTTATGTGTTACTGATAATAATATAAAAGTTTATGTTAAAAATACATTCATACTCATAGTAGAAAAATTACATAGAACAAAATTATATAGAATGAAGAGTTCATCATCTTTCCATCTTAGGGTCTTTTTTGGTGTATTTTCCAGAGGCTTCATGTCTTAACACAAATGCGAACGTACTGTAAACAAGGTTTTGGACTTTTTTTCCATTAATAATGCAATTATTTGCCCGGGCGCAGTGGCTCACGTCTGTAACCCCAGCACTTGGAGAGGCTGATGAGGGTGGATCATGAGGTCAAGAGATCAAGACCATCCTGGCAAACATGGTGAAACCTGGTCTCTATTAAAAATGCAAAAAGTTAGCTGGGTGTGGTGCTGTGTGCCTGTAGTCCCAGCTACTCGGGAGGCTGAGGCAGGAGAATCGCTTGAACCTGGGAGGTGGAGGTTGCAGTGAGCTGAGATCACACCACTGCACTCCAGCCTGGTGACAGAGTGAGACTCCGTCTCAAAATAATAATAATAATAATAATAATAATGCACTTATTTAGATATCCTTCAACATAAACAATATGGATCTACCTCATTCCTTTTGATAACCATATAGCATCCCATTGAAAGGATGTACTACAATTTACCTAAGTATACCATGTGCTTATTTTCAATCTTTAGCTTTACCAACTATTGCAGTGGATACTTGTATACACATGTATACAAATGTCAAATATGTCCTAGTATATCTGAAAGATAAATATCAGAAGTGCCATTGTGAGGTGAAAATATAAATGCATTTAATTTTTGTACAGCTATTTTCCCCTAGATCTCCATATATGTTACCATTTTCCATACCCAGAAAGATAGAATGTAACTACATTCTCTCACCCTCACCACACTGTATACTACCACTTAAAAAAAAAACTCCACCAATGATAAGTGAACAAGATGATGTACTTCATTATTGTTTTAACTGGATGGAGAATCCTTACCGTCCACTGGCATTTCTTTGAAAATTGCCTGTTGAGAACTTATCTCATTTTGCTGTTGGATATTTATTGTTTTCTTGTTGATTTAAAAGAGCTCTTTACATAGCAATTAAAATAATCTTTTGCATGTCATATGTGTTACAATTAGTCTTTCCCAGATTGTCATACTTTTCCTAATGTTCCTTTCTATTTCTGCAGGCAAAACTTTTACATTTTAATGTAGTGAAAATTACTTTGTGATGTAATTAGAAAGTTTTTCCCACACTATAATTTTATTTTTACTTTTTATAATTTTCTCTGTATTTAAACAACATTTGTTAAATATAATTCATAGCATCCCTTTGTATCAATGCACATAATTTCTTTTGTTTAGCTTGCATTATTGGTTATTTAGTTTGGTTCTTTTTTAAAAAATTGTAGGCAGTATTATTTTAAAAAATCTATATATTTTATATACATTATTGTACTCATGTCTGTTTCCTTATGGTAGATTGTTTTGTGCCGTAATTATAGGGTCAATGAGCATTCTCATCTTTAACACTTTACATTTCTAGCCTTGACAAATGGCCCTTCATGAACATAACAATTTACATGCTTACAAGCAGTATATGAGATATATCATTTCTTGACACCATTACCAATGCTCAATGTTGTTAGTTTTAAATATATTTTCAATTGTAAAATTTTATTTTCACATTTACCTCAGAACCAATATTAATTATGTTATTTATTCCCAGTCTTTTGTATTTTTTTCTTTCAACTTCATTTCTAGAACTTTCTCTAAAATTATTTTGTTTTCTGTGCCACTCAGAGAAACGATTGACTGTAAGGAGAAAAGTGATCTCTGGGCAAATGGTAGACAAATTGCACAAAGAGAAACTCATGTTGCTATTCCTAGAAAGAGGAAGAATACTGTTTTTGAACATTTCTAGAATTTCTCTTCTTCGACCTAACAGTCTCATTTTTTCTAGTGAGATAACGACATCGTCTCAATTACATTATGCCTATTTCTGCTACCCATTTAAACTTTTATGGTTTTCTATTCTCACTTGTCTGGGGAAAAGATGGACTATGTCTGCTAGGTTGAATGAAGCTCAGACTTCACATCATTTCCTTCCATATCCATCAACATGGGGTAGCAGCAAGAGGAGGGCAATTCAACCTTTCTCCACTGAAACCCTTCTATCACATTGTATGCAAAGCTCCAGGCAGACAGGCTGAAGACTTGCATGTTCTCCAAGGACTGCAGTCGTAAAACCGCACCTGCAAGATCAGACACTTGCTAATTACAATGCTGACATTAACTTTTTCATTCATCGTCAACTTTCATTCATTTCTTAAGGTTAATACTAATTGCAACTTAAAAAAAATAATGCTAAATAGGGTAAGCAATCTGAGAACCCAAATGGTATATTCCCCTCCTGATACACATTCTCTTATTAGACACATACACAGAGGAGGGAAAAAAAATCCCTCCAAAGAGCTGGCACTGCAAATTTTTTTTTATAAATTGTATTTGTTTTAGGGTTATTGAATATACTATTTTTTTATTTATAAAATGAGAGTTTGGGGAAAATCGACTTGGTAAGCAGTCTCAATGGAGAATTTAAAATGAGGGAAAACATGGTGAAGAGGAAATAATAAGGATAGTAAAGTAGTAGATCTTGAAAAGTAATCTAGGATAAACCAAAGGGACATTTAATAAACATGATCTTTGTTAAATTTGCTTTGGAACTAGCTAGCAAAAATTCCAGAACTATTTTGCTAGTTAAGAAAATAACTGCTTTTCTGAAATGATTCCCTTGTCTGGTCTGTTATTTATCTTCTAGCTGCAATTATCATATCAAAATGTTAGCTAAAATAAAATAAATTTATCTTAATTGGATAAAAAGAGGGATGTACTTTTATTTCTGTATTTATTAGTTTGGCAAGAATGTGTTGACATGTCCCTCTATATAAGCAGTCATTTCTTGGTTAGGAAAATCAGAATCCTCACATGTCTGTATTAACCCCTGGGATTTCCTGCCACAGGATTTGTTTAAATTATAATTCAAAATTGAATTTTGGGCTTCTCCTTCCTAGCAATATTTTTCTGTCATTATCAGAAGGCACATTAGCAGTGCATTTTATCATATAATGGACTAAGTTTGAAGGGAGTAGAGTAGTATAGGTGTTAAATGCTGCTTGTATTCAAGTAAATGTTAACTAAATTGAGATGGTAAGCATGTGTACTGCCCTTAACCCAAGGCCCAGTAGCATATGCTGCAGTGTATGTATGGCACCTATATGTGGCACTTTGTCTTTTCTGGTTAACCAGTGTATTCAGAATTTGAGGACAGTTTTTGGGGGCTCAGAGAACCCACAGTTTTCACATACCCAGAGGTGGGTTCCCTTAGCACTTACACTCACCCAGGGTAACCTCAGCCCTTAGGACTTGATTCAAAATGTTTCTTTCCATTCAGTATCTAGTCACTTTCAGGTTTTCCATACCTGGAGAAAAGCCTACTATGTGCTCAGTCTGATGATTACTCAGGGCTCAGATACCCAGAGATACTGATGTGGCAACTCTTAAAAGGCCTTGTGCTCCAAGTTGTCAGGTTTCTTTTACCAGTAATTAAAAAAAAATATGCATCAACAGAAAGGAGAGGGAAATAGAGGCAATAATACTCACTCTTACTGTTAATACAGATCTTACAAAAATTGCAAACATAATTAAATCACTGCTTTTATTATATAATAAAATAGACACCATGATTAAACCTACTTAGAAGAAAGTTGCTTGTCAAATTATAGGTTCTGAAATATGACCAAATGCAGCAGAAGCCCTTAAAGACAAGCACTTATTTGGTGCCTAAGTGCTAGGATTGTGGAATGTCAAGTAAATTACAGGAAAATAGACCTCAAAAGAATAAATATATCAGTTAAAACGTGAATGTTCTCTTGCAATCAATCAATTTCAAGTCTAGCCTAACAATGCTACCTTTTACCATTAGTCCTAATTTTGGTTGTAGGGCCCTCCACTGGGGTGCTACCTGTTTTTTGTATTTCGTGCAATATTACTTTCTTTTTTCTTGCTGCCTCAGCTATTGCTATCAAATGAAAATACATGAACAGCAGTGAGATAACCTTCCCAAGAAGAGGACAGCAGATGGGACCTTCTTTTTGTGTTCTAGGGAAGAGGCACTTACTCATCCCTGTAGTGTCCTCATTCCTTGGGAGGAATACCATGCACACACTAAATACATGTGAAGATTGTGGTAAAGTGGACCATATTTGTAGCAAAATATAGGTATCCTAAATCTAATAAGAGATTAACAACAGCAACAACAACAAACAAGGCTTAATGGGAGAAATTTACTCGAAAAACCACTCCATAAGGCACTGGACTCAGATTTACAAGTTAGTTCTTCCAAATCTTCAAGAAACAGATGTTTTCATCTAGTTAAACTCCTTGAGATGTTATTTTATGAATTAAATCATCACTTCAAAGCTAAACTGATAAAATATAAGGAGTATAGTTCAAAAACACTATCGCACAATCTTACATATGAATTCTCGTAAAAAATTAAATTAAATATTAATGAGCATGAAGGCATTTCTACTAAAGTGAATGATAAAGAAACCAACACTATTATAGCTACTATTTTGTAACATTTCTAAAGGGTCACACTAATGACATTATCTATGAGAATAAAGAATATAAAGAATGAAGAGCAATACTTTTTATTGATCGATAATCGTATTTTCTGTCTAGGAAAACAAAGTTAATCTACTAAAAAACTATTATTCAGTTCTTGACCATGTACTAAAGTAATAATCTGAATCCATCAATGTATTAAAGTACCATTGCTTTAATATAATTAAGCTGAGTTTACTTAAAATATGCAAGTAATTCAATATTAAGAAATTAATATTATTGATAATGTTTTCAATATATTATAACCTTGAAAAATGCACAAAAACACTTTATATAAGTGTTTTACACTAGATTTTTTTAAAATAGAATTTTATTTGTTAAAGCAGTTTCAGTTTTGCCATAAAATTGAGCAGAAGACAAAGAATTCCCATATATCTCCTGCCACCCAACTCCATGCAAACCCCCTCATTATCAACATCTCCCACCAGAGGGGTACATTTGTTGCAATTGATGAACCTACATTGACACATCATTATCATACAGAGCCCATAGTTTACATTAGCGTTCATTCTTGGTGATGTACACTCTATGTGTTTAGACAAATTTATAATAACATGTATCCACCATTATGGTATCATACAGAGTAGTATTACTGCCCTAAAAATCCTCTGTGCTTGCCTATTCATCTCTCTCTCCCTTAAGCCTTGGCAACCACTGATATTTTTACTATTTCCATAGTTTTACCTTTTCCAGAATGTCATGTAGTTTTTATTATACACTATGGAGGCTTTTCAGATTGGATCTTTTCACTCAGCACTATGCATTTAAGTTTCCTCTATTTCTTTTCATGGCTTGATAACACATTTTTTTTAGCAGTGAATATTTCATTGTCTAGATGTACTGCAGTTTATTTATTTATCCACCTACTGAAGGACACCTTGTTGTTTCTAAGTTTTGGCAATTATGAATAAAGCTGCTATAAACATCCATTTGCAGGTTTTCGTGTGGACATAAATTTTCAATCCTTTTGGGTAAATAGTAAACAGTGCAATTGCTGGACGTATTATAAGAATGTTTAGTTTGGTAGGAAACTGCCAAACTGTCTTCCAAAGTGGTTATACCATTTTGCATTCTCACCAGCAGTGAATGACAGTTCTCTTTTCTGTTGCTCCACATCCTCTCAGCATTTGGTGGTGTTACCATTTGGATTTTGACCATTTTAATAAATGTGTAGTGATATCTCTTTGTTGTTTTAATTTGTGTTTCCCTGACAACAGAAAATGTGGAGCATTTCTTTGTGTTCTCTTTGCCATCTATATGATTTTTTCAGGTGAGGCGTTTGTTAAGGTCTATGGTTCTTTTTTTTTTTTTTTTTAAACTGGCTTGTTTGTTTTCTTATTGTTGAGTTTTGAGTTCTTTGCATATTTTGAATAGCAATCCTTTATCAGATACGTCTTTCACAGATAGTTTCTCCCAGCGTTGGGGTTTTCTTTTTACTTTCTTAGCAGTGCTTTTCACAGAGCAGAAATTTTTAATTTTAATAAAGCCCAGCTCACCAATTCTTTGTTTCATGGATTGTGCCTTGGGTTTTTGTCTAAACAGTAATCACTAAACTCAAGGTCATCTAGATTTCTCTTGTTATGTTCTAGGAATTTTATAATCTTGTATTTTACATTCAGGTCTGTGGTCCATTTAGAGCTAATTTTTGTGAATGGTATAAGGTCCGTGTTTAGATTTTTTTTTTTAATTTTTTGCATTATGAATGTCCAGTTGTGGCAGTACCATTTGTTGGAAAGACTGTTTTTTAACCAGATTACTTCTACTCCTCTGTGAAAGATCTGTTAACTATATTTATGCGGGTTTGTTTCTGGGCTGTCTCTTCTGTTCCATCAATCCATTTGCCTATTCTTTTACCAATGCAACACTGTCTTTATTATTGTGGCTCTACGGTATGTCTTAAAGTTGTGTAGTATCAGTCCTAGATCTTTGTTCTTTGTCAATATTGTATTAGTTATCTTGCATCTTTTACCACCTCAATATTCACAAAAATAACATGCTAGGATTTTGATTGGGATTGCAAGTAAGAAAGAACTGGCATCTTGACAATATTGAGCCACCCTATCCATAAACATAGAAAGTCTTTCCATTTATTTAACTCTACTTTTTTTTTAAATCAGAGTTTTGTAGTTTTCCTCATACAGATTGTGGACATATTTTGTTACATTTATAGCTAAGTATTTCATCTTTTGTATCCTAATGCAAACAGTATGGCATATTTTTTAATTCAAATTTCAGTTGTTCATTCCTGTTACGTAGGAAAGTGATTGACTTCTGTATATTAACCCTTTAAACTATAACCTTACAATAATTGCTTATTAGTTCCAGGAGGTTTGTTTTGTTTTGTCAATTCTTTGGATTTTCTATATACATGATGATGTCATCCAGGGAAAAGGACAGTTTTATTTCTTCCTTCCTGAGCTGTATTCCTTTTCTTTCTTTTCTTATTGCATTAGCTAAGATTTTCAGTGTGGTGTTAAAAAAGCATTGGTCAGAAAATACATCGTTGCCTTATTCCTGATCTTAGAGGGAAAGCTTCAAGTTTCTCTGATTTTTTTAAATCAGCCACATATATAAAACAAACTTGAAAAAGCATTACATATAAAGGTTTAAAAATTTTTTGAAAGATATCTGGAAAAGACTGACAAAGGCTAAAATACCAACATTAAAATTATTCAAAATAGACTGTGCAAAAAACATTAGATAGACATGAAGTATATGTAATATGATAAAGATTCATCCTAACAAAAACATGCAATTATCCTGAATCTTTATGTAAATTACTTCATTAAACATTTCAAATACTATATTAAGCATCAAGTGTATGTTAATATCTAATCAAAAATATAAACTTTAACTGGTAATATAAAAAAGTAAAAAATTAACAAATTGTCATCATAACACAATACCTAAATTCATTTTACTCAGCAATTGCCAGATAAACAAGAACATATGAGAACATTGAAAACTGGAATGCATATAATAAGCTTGATGTAATACAGAGTTTACATTATCTTCAAATACAAATAAAACCTCAAATTTCAAAAAGCATAATTCATAGAGACAACATTCTTTAACTACAATGAAGTTAACAGTAAAAGAATAACAATAAAATGAAATATCTGTACTTGGAATGATAATAGAATGATAACATGGCCTTGTAACTGTGACATATGATAAATAATTAAAGGAATTATGACTGTTGAGAAGACCTAAAGGTCACATTGTAACAATTTAAAAATATATGCCTACTGTATAGTTATTACTATCCAAAGGAAGACTACCTATAGAAGGAAATACAGACAATAAGTAGTAAGATGTTACTACTGGGGAAAACATGTTAAAGGGTACACAGGATCTCTCTGTCTCTCCATATTATTTCTTATAATTACATGTAAATACGCATTATCTCAAAATTTAGAAGGTTTTAAAAAGAACTATATGATGTCTAATTCCAAAAACCAAGTTTTTTCTCTATACCATGACAAGTTCTCAGAAAAAAAAGTACTAAGGGTAGATCTGAATTAATAAAAGTGATATCTTTGAACTGTTAATGATGAAAACACAGAATATTTGTACTGAAATAAATTCTAACACCAATAAAGTCCAAACAGAATGTGTTTTAGCACTGGTACACTTTTGGACTTCCAAATTTGCTGAACTAGCTATATTCAGAAAGTTCAGGATGGGAGAAATAAAGCAAAAATATATAACTACTGAAAATGGCATTAATTTATCCTTAATTTCCCCTATAGTGATGGTTGTTGTGGTAGAGGTTGAAAGGTGTTGCAATTCAGTGTGTTAACTGCTCATTTTCAGGTCTTTCTACTTTTGTGGCAATAAAATCACGATTGACAGAATTGATGTAGTGTAGTATAAAACACTGGAAAGATACATTTATGACTTTTGCAATCTTGGGGGAAACAAACCACTTAATTTCTTATTGTTTTATTTATTAAAGATTAGAAATATTACCTTTTACCTACAAATTACAGAATACCTAGATAGTGCAGAAGATCAAAGAGAAAAAAATGAAAGATCTAGAAAGGAAGAAACTGAAGGTTCATTATTCTCAGATGATACAATTGTTTACATTTTTAAAAATACAAAACAAGCTACACATAAACAGTTTTATTTCATTTAAAAACTTAGCAATATTACTAGAAACTATACATACAAATGACATACATATATTAGCAACAGATAGAAACTATTGAAACGGGATAGTTCCCTTGACCCCTTCACAGGACTTGCAAGAAGGCTGGTTCATTTACTTAGCCTTCAGCTCTCAACCCCTCACGGGAGGGGGAGCACATAGGTGAGTGAGTGCAGGGGCAGAGACAAGTGCTTCTGGGTGCTGGCAGGAGCAGAACTCTGTACGGCCCCATGGCAGCATCTGGGGGTTACCTGTGACCCCTGGAGCGCCAGAGGGCATGTGTTACAGTGTGCTCCTTTAGCATTGCTGTCCATGGATAGCCTGTGTTTAACAGCTCAGTGAAGGTCAGGGTGGCAGTCTTTTGCACCCACCCTCTTGGTACCTGAGTTCTTGTCTGGCATCCAGTAAGAATCAGGTCGAATGAATTAATTGAAGGGTGGTGAATGTGGAGGATATTATTGAGTGGTGGAAGTGGCTCTCAGAGGATGGGGAGCTGGAAAGGGGATGGAGTGGGAAGGTGGTCTTCCCCTGGAGTTCAGCCATCAAGTTCTCCCTCCAAAGTCAAGCTACTGCTCTCTGATGCCTGGCTGCTGCTTCTCTTCTCTCCTTTGCCACTCTGCTCTGCTACTCAACTAATCTGCCACTCTGAGGCCCCTCTGCCGGTAGGGCCTGGGTTTTTATGAGTACAGGATTGGGGGATAGGATAGGCCAAAAAGCAACATTTGAACCAGCAAACTGGAATGCACGTTCTCACTTTGGGCTGCGGTCCAAGGCTTGAGGGTGTGGCCCTCTCCAGGGACCACCTTCTTCTACCCACTATTTCTCTGCCTCCTGTCCATATCGCTATTTTTAAAAAGGCTATTTTCCCCAATTTTCAGTAACATAGAAAATATAAAAATTTACCAAAAATTTACAAAATAAATCTCAGTGGATGGGATCAGTAGCAGAATGAGGGAGACACAGGAAAGAATAGTGACTGAAACAGGTAAAAAAAAAACAAAACAGAAATTACCCAATCAGCAAAAGAGATAAAAATAGATTGCAAAAGAGAGGCAGGGTCTCAGGGACCTATAGGACAATAACTAAAGATCTAGCATTCTTATCACAGAAGTCCTATAGGACAGGAAAAAAGAACAGGGCTGAAAAAGTACTCAAAGAAATAGTAGCAGAAAATTCCTCAAATTTGGCAAGAGACATAAAGATACAGATTGAAAAAGTTGAGCAAATCCCAAACAAGATAAACTAAAGAAATTCACATCACAATACATTGTAATTAAGCTTTTGAAAACTTAAGAAAAAGATAAAAATATTTAAAATATCAAGAGAGAAACTATACCCTATCTATAGGGGGAAAACAATTTAAATGACAGTGGATTTTTCATTAGAAACCACGGGGGCTACAAGGAAGCAGCACATTTTGAATGTGAGAAAAATGAAATCTCAAAATTAAGACATTTTCAGACATAGGAAAATGAAGATAATTTGTCACTAGGAGAATTTGTCACTAGGATACCTATCTTAGAGGAATAGCTAAGGAAAGTTCTCTAAACAAAAAGAATATAAGAGAAACAACTATAGAACATTACAGAGGAAGAAAAAACATGGTAAGGAAAAATATAGGTAAATACAATAGTCTTTTCTTTACCTTTTGAGTTTTCTGTATTAGGTTTCATGGTTGCAGCAAAAATTTTAACTGTCTCACATAGTTCTACATGTATGTAGAGCAATCGTGGAGTAAAGAGACACAACATAAGGTTTCTACACTTCACACGAACCAGCGGATTGACATCAGTAGACCGTGATAAGTTACAGGAAAACAAAAATCAGAGAGAGAGAAAACAGAAAACAAAAAATAAAATGACAGACTTAAGCCCTAGCCTACAAGTAATTGCATTAAATGTGAATGAGCTAAACATACCAATTAAAATACAGAAATTTGCAATTGGATTAAAAATGTGACCCAATTACATACTGTCTACAAAAAACTTACTGTAGACAGCCAGCTAAAAAGTAAAAACTTGAAGGATAAAAGGTGGAAAAAGATATCATGCAAAGTATACTCAAATGAAAGCAGAAATAGCTATATTTATGTAAAATAAACTTCAGAGCAAAAAAATTACCAGAGATAGGGACATTATGTGATGATAGAAACATCCCTGCATAGCAATGTTAAAAGTGTTTGCATCACACTGCTGAAAACAGTGCTGCAAGATATGTGAAGCAAAATCTGATAGCACCAATAGGAGAAATAGACAAATACAGATGGAAGTTAAAACACCTCTTTCTCCACAATTAATAGAATAACTAGACACAAAGTTAAAAAGGATACAGAAGAACTCAGCAACATTATCAGCTAACAGGATAGAACATGTATAACATTTCATTCAATGACCACATAGTACATGTTCTTTCCAAGTTCCCAGGCACAATATTCCAAGATAGACCTTACACTGGGTCACAAGTTTAAAAAAATTAAAATCATACAGATTATGTTCTTTGACCAAAAGGGGATTAAAATAAAAATCAATCACAGAGAGATAAAAAAAAAAACCCTCCAAATACTTCAAAAGTAGACAACACATTTCTACGTAGCCCATAGATTAAAGAAAATGTTTCAAGGGAAATATTAAAAGTACATTGAATTGAATAAAAATTAAAATACAACATATCAAAATTTGTGAGACACAGCTCAGTATGGAGAGGGTGATTTATACAAACATAAGAAAAAAAGAAAAGACATTTTAATAATCTAAGTTCCACCTCAAGAACCTAGAAACATTACAGTAAAATATACCAAATCAAGCAAAAGCAGAGGAATCATAAAGCATAGACTCAATGACATTGAAGACAGAAAAACAATAATGAATTCCAATCAACCAAAGCTTTTTTTTAAAAAATATTGATAACATTCAAAAACTTCTGGCAAGACTGACAAAAAAGAGAGAGAGGACACAAATTACTAATATCAGCAATGGAACATATATAAATTTGACAGCTTAGACTACTGGACCACTTCCTCAAAAAAAATATCAACTATCGCAATTACCCATATGAAATAGATAACATGACTAGCTCCATGAGGAGCTTCTTTTAAGGAAATTAAATTCATGATTTTAGACCCCTCAAAAAAAGAAAATCTCCAGACCCATATGGTTTCATTGAAGAAATCTACCAAATGTTAAATAACTGATTCTACATCATCTCTTCCAGAATATAGAAGAGGAGGAAACACTTCCCAGATAATTTTATGAAGCTAATATTACTCTGATACAAAACAAGCCCCAAATAAAAACTATAGATCAATATCTCAATACTATAGGCATAAAAATTTTAATAGAATATTAGCAAATAGAATTCAACAATGTATATGAAGAATAATGTGCCATGATCAAGTGGTGCTTATTCCAGGGATGTTTATGCCAGGGATTCTAGACTGGTTTATTATTTAAAAAAAAAGAAAGAAAGAAAAATAAGCAGTGTAATCTACCATATTAAAAGATGAATGAAGAATATTCACTTAATTATATCATTTAATGTAGAAAGAGCATTTGATACAATACCAACACCCATTCTTGGTAAAACTCTCAGAAAAACAGGAATAATAAGGGACTTATTCAACCTGATAAAGAAAATCTACCAAAAATACCCTACAACTAACATTCTACCTAATGGTGAAAGATTGAATTCCTCCCCACCAATCAAGAATTAGTCAATGATGTCTGCGCTCAGCAAACACTGTACTGGAAATTATAAAACTACTGATTGCCTGACCTCGTGATCCGCCCACCTCCCACTGCAGCCTCCCAAAGTGCTGGGATTACAGGTGTGAGCCACCGCGCTCGGAACCGTCCTGGTTAACACGGCGAAATCCTGCTCTACCAAAAATGCAAAAAATTAGCAGGGCGTGGTGGCACGTGCCTGCAGTCCCAGCTACTAGGGAGGCTGAGGCAGGAGAATTGCTAGAACCCAGGAGGCAGAGGTTGCAGTGAGCCAAGATCATGCCACTGCACTCCAATCTGGGCAACAGAACAAGACTCAGTTGCCAAAATAAAAACAAAAACAAAACAACAACAACAACAACAAAAATACCTACTGATTGAAAAGGAAAAAATAAAACAGCCCCGATTTTCATATGACATGACTGTTTATGTAGAACATTCTAAGGATTCTACAAAAAATTTCTAAGTCTTATAAGTGAGCTTAGTAAGTTTGCAGAAAATAGATAAAAATGTGAAAATCACATGCCTTTCTATGTAACAACAACAAACACATGAAGGCCAAAATTAGCAATGCAGTACCATGTAAAATCACTGAAAAATATTGGATATGAAGTTCTTAAGTATTACTCTATCAAAACATGTATAGAACTTTTATGTGGAAAATTACACATGCTGATGAAAGAAGTGAAACAATGATCTAATAAATGAAAGACACACTGTTTCACCAATTGGAAGACTCAATGTAGGAAAGATGTCAATTCTCCCAGATACGAAGGTTTAACATAATTCCTATTAGAATCTCAGAAAAAATATTTTTACATTATTATTGTAAAACTTACATGGAAAGGCAAAAGAACAAAAATACTGAAAATAATTCTGAAAAACAATGAAGTCAGAGGAATTAGCCCACTCAATTTCAAGGATATTGAAAGTGTGATACTGGTGGACAGATAGACACATTGATAGAGCAGATTATACATAGAAATAGAACCACAAAAGTAACTGATTTTTTATTGATACAGGTAACTGGTTTCTGACAAAAGTGAAAAAGCAATTAATTATAGAAAATATAACTTTTGAACAATTTATACTGGACATCCATAGGCAAAATAATGAATGTAAGCATCATACCTTATGTAAAAATTATCTCAAAATGAGTCACAAACTTAAATGTCAAAAGTAAAATTATAAATGTTTTAGAAAAAAATGTAGGAGAAATCTCAGAATCTAGGGTTAAGCAGAGTTTTACACTTGACACCAAAAGCATAATCAATAAAAGGAAAAATGGATAAATTGAACTTCATTAAAATTAAAAACTTTTGCTCTCTAACTTAAAAGAATAAAAAGAGAAGTTGCATAGCAGAAGAAAATATTTGCAAACCAAATGTCCAACTAAAGATTAGTATCTAGGATATATGAAGAACTCTCAAAACTCAACAGTGAATACATAAGCATTTCAATTTTTAAAATGAGCAATCAACATGAAGGACCATTTCACTGAGGATATATGGATGGCACAAAAGCACATGAAATGATGTTTAAACTCACAGGCATTAGGGAAATGCAATTTAAAACCACAATGAGATATTTCCGCACACTTAGCAGAATGGATAAAACAAAAAAAGGAATAATGACAACACGAAATGCTGGTGAAGGTGCAGAGAAACTGAATCACTGGATTTCTAGAAAGACTGTAAAATCATACCGCCACTTTAAAAAAACAATATAGCAATTTTTAAAGAATTGAACACAATTAAATATGTAACTACATTTCTGTAATTCAGTAAATGCATTTCTGGGCATTTATCCCAGACAAAGAAAAAACATATGTTTACACAAATACTTCTACATGAATATTTGTAGCCCCCAAATGGAAGAAGCCCAGATGTCCTGCAATAGATGAATGGCTAAACAAACTGCAGTGCATCTCTACCATGGAATATTAATCAACAATATAAAGGAACAAACTATAAATAAACACATTCACGTGAATGAATCTCTGGGGAATTATGCTGAATGGAAAAAGCCAATCTTAGAAGATTACATGATCACATTACATCATCCCATTTACATAAAATTCTTGATATGACAAAACTATAAAAATAGAGAACATATTAGGGGTATCAAGGTTTCAGGAAGGGGTGGGAATATGAGGAAAGTTGATGTGGCTCTAAAGGGGCAACATAAGGGATACTGGCAGTGAGAAAAATGTTTTGACTGTCTTGACTCTGTCAATCCACAATCCACAATCAAGCTACTATCTTGACTGTAATGTTGTACTACAGTTTTGCAAGATGTTACCTGTGAGGCAAACGGTAAAAAGTATAAGGACTCTCTCTGTATTATTTCCTACACTGAAAGTCAATCTACAATTACCTCAAAAGGAAAAGTTTAATTTAAAAATATTGCAGAATTCAAAAAAGTGGATGGAGCAAATGCAAAACAAATACTAAGATGGTGGAACTAATGCTAAATTATTAATCATTATATTTGATATATAATATTCCATTTAAAAAACAAAGACTACAAAGCTAATAAAATAAAGAGCAAAGCTAATTTATATACCGGTTACAATAGACATCTTTAAATAGAAAAAAACATAATTTTTGAAAGAAATAGGGTGGTATAAAAGCTATACCATGAAACACTAAGTAAACGAAAATTGGTTTCATTTCCTTATACTAGGCAAAGTCAATTTTAAGGCAAGACATATTAGAACTAGAGATAGACATTTTATATGACAAAAGTGTTAATCTACTGAGAAGCATAACAATCCTAAATATGTGTGTACCTACTAACATAGTCTCAAAGTATAAAAACAAAACCTGACAGTTTTGATTGAAGAAATTGATAAATCCATAATTGCTGGATATTTCAGCACACCACTCTCAGTGTGTGGCAGAACTGTTAGTGGGGGGGGGGAGGAGTAAATTGCAAACTATGTGCATAAGCAGTACTATTTTTTCTTTACATACACGTATGAAACTATATTATACCTTTAAAAGGGCAGAGAAATAAAAAGCAGTCAGGGAGGATTAACTTTCTCTCTGTATCCTCCAAATTGCTGAAACGTTCTAGTAACATGTTTTAATTTCATCAAAAGTTTAAATATCATTTTCTATTTTTTCCTATTTAATGCTTTCAGAATTTCAACATTTATAGTACAAATGATAAAAGAAAAAAACAGCAACGAAAACGCTCATTCAGTTTTCTTCATTGTTACTCACACCCTTCTAATGTTTGTTTGCGTCATGTCTTTGTCCAATTTGACAATATGCCAACTGAGTCAGGACCATGTCTAATTTGGTAATTGGAGGGCTGTGCATACCATTATTGCTGCCTAGCAAATGTTGCGATATAATCAGAGTGATAAGATGGGTCGGGTTTCCACATCTGTTAAACAAATACAAGGGGATGTTGTGGATATGTCTTCTTGATACTGTTTAGCTTTAATCTACTATTGGATTAATAACTTACTAGCCTGGACATTCAATGAAAACAATTTTTCTAAATTGTGTACAAATCTGGTAAAAAGCTGAATGGATTGGAATAGTGTAAAATAGTTGGCATGGAAAAATTATACAAGAAGAAACTCCTGTGTAGATATGAAGCCAAAGATTTCGCAAAGCAAAGATGGATGTTATGTCTATTATTACAAGGTTTCCTTTCTTTGTTTTTCTTACTGCTGTGTCCTCAACACCTTGAATAGGGCCTGTAATATAATAGATGCCGATTATGAGTTCAACTGAGTCCCTGAAAAACATACGTTGAACATATTCCACCAATTGTGAGTGTGAACTTATTTGAAAATAAAGTTTTTGCAGTTGTAACCAAGTTCATATGAGATTTATTATTGTGGGCCTTGAACCAAGATGATGATGTCCTCTTAAGAAAAGAAGACAGAGGCCGGGCGCGGTGGCTCACGCTTGTAATCCCAGCACTTTGGGAGGCCGAGGCGGGCGGATCACGAGGTCAGGAGACCGAGACCACGGTGAAACCCCGTCTCTACTAAAAATACAAAAAATTAGCCGGGCATGGTGTCGGGCGCCTATAGTCCCAGCTACTCGGAGAGGCTGAGCCAGGAGAATGGCGTGAACCCGGGAGGCGGAGCTCGCAGTGAGCCGAGATTGCGCCACTGGACTCCAGCCTGGGCGACAGAGTGAGACTCCGTCTCAAAAAAAAAAAAAAAAAAAAAAAAAGAAGACAGAAATACACAGAGAGAATGTCATGTGACTGAAATTGAAGAGATGCAGCTTGAAGCCAAGGAATGCCAAGGAATGATGGCCACCACTAGAAATAGGAATAGGTAAGAAAGGATTCTACCAAGGGTCTAGGGGATAAATGGCCCTGCTGATCCCTGGATTTCAGACTTCTAGTCCCCAGAACTGAGAGAATAAATTTCTCTTATTTTAAGTTCCGCAGTTTGTGGTACAGTAGTCCCTCGGTATCTGTGGGGATTGGTTCCAGGACACACCATGGGTACTAAAATCCACAGATGCTTAAGTACTTCATATAAAATGGGATATATAATATTTGCATACAACCTATGCTCATCCTACTGCACACTTAAAATCATCTCTGCATTACTTGTAATACTCAATACAATGTAAATACTATGTGAACAGTTACTACACTGTACTATTTGGAGAATAATGACAAGAAAAAAACTGCTCATGTTTAGCACTGATGCAACTATCCATTTTTCTTTCAAATATTTTCAATTCACAGTTGATTGAATCCATGGATTTGGAACCCACATGCTCAGAAGGAAAAGCAGTTGTACCTTGCCATGACAGTCCTAGGAAACTAACACAGCACCCAATAAATAGTTGTTTTTTGCAAAGTATGAGGTAAATTACATTTTCATGTTAAGCCTTCACTTAAAATTTATTAGAATGGTGTTATCAATAGACACAGAATAAATCTACTTTGGATGAAATGAAAGGATCTAAGAAAACATTTCATTTGTGTCTAGAGGAATTTTCATTTTCCTATAATGCTTCGGTAAATAATCTCAAATTATTTGTATTCAGCTTCATAAATGAAATAACTTCATGGATACATATTTTGTAAGGGAGTCATAAAAATCTGAAGAGCAAAATAAAATAATTCTGAGTCATATTTGTGTATGTGTGCCCATTTAACGGCAGTATCATTAAAACTTGAGTGTCATTCATTTACCAAGCACTATGAGATGGTCTTTTCACATAAGGCATTTCATTTGAGGGAAAGTATAAAGCCTTTCCCCAAAATTGTTATAAAGGCAGCACCTGCATCCAAAATTAGGTGTTCTCAGCTCTAATCTGAGCCTTTTATTTTATTACATAAGTACAGTTTTTTAATTAATAAATTCAAAAATTCATTAATATTTCATTAAATAAACATTGATTAGGCCTTATGATAAGTACGTGTATTTTTCTTTAAATCATATTGTAAACATTTTTCATGAGTCATCTCCAAATCATTTTGAAAATAGTTAGATTATTTAAAAATTCAATAAATTGCCAAATAAATTTTCACTGGAAGATAATTTCAAAGGCAATGTGGTGGTAAAAGAAGAAATAGATGCAGATCAAACCTGAAACAAAAACTTGATAGAAACAATAGCTAAATACAAAAATAATCACAATCCAATGTAGATGTTGATATGCCACTGGTAAATTACTATAAGAATGCTGAGATGAAATAACAATTCGTCTGTAGTGACATCTTGCTATATTCAAGGCACTGAGCTAATCCACTGAATAGTCACTATCAGTTTATATGGCAGGTAATCATATTGTTTCCACTGCACAGATGAGGCTACTTAGAGAAGTAAAGCAACTTGCCCAAGAAAACATTTCTAATGAAGGTAGAGTTAGAATTTAAACCCAGATCTGCCTGACTACAGCATTCATGCTTTGATCCACATCTTTACTGCTCCTTTTTGAATAAAGCCTTCTCTTATTTCCCTGATTTTAGGATATGATTTCATGCACTGTGATATTTTTACACATGGGTACAAATTGAAACTTGTAAATTAATAGATAGCACAGGTTGAATACCCTGAAATCTGAAATGCTCTGCAATGTGAAACTTTTTGAGTGCCACCGTGACGCCACAGTGGATTATTCCATACATGACGTCATGCAACAAATCACATTCAAAACACAGTCAAAACTTTGATTCATGTATAAAATTACTAAAAACATTATATAACATTAACTTAAGGTTATGCATATAAGATATATATGAAACATAAATGAATTTTATGTTTAGACTTGGATCCCATCCTAAAGATTTCTCATTATGTATATGCAAATATTGCAAAATCAAACAAAAAAAATCCCCAAATCCAAAACACCTCTGATCCTAAGCATTTAGGATGAGGGATACTCAACCTGTGCTTCAGATATAATTCTTTCATTTAGTTTCCAAGTGTACGGTGAATGCAATGAAACATTTTCACAATCTGGAATGGTTTTTTCTACCAAAAGATCTTAATGTATTTGGAAAACTGCCTTATTTCTCCTAAGATGCAATAAATAATTTTCCCACAAGTTTATTCTCATGTTGCTATTGGCCCTGAGATTTCCCTTATGAAGACTGACCTCCAACATTTATACAGTCCCCAAACCCCTTTTTGATGAAATATCCTTTAGATCACATTTTCTACAGTCTGCCTGAGCATCCAAAAAATACAACTGGTACCAAGCAAAGTAGGCTGTTAGGGACAATGATGGTGAGAATGTCCTGTTAGTGGTAACCTGAAAGACTCCCAGCATTTTTCTTTCTAGTATTCAACTTTCCAGCTCTAGTTTTCTGCCTTACTCTTAAGGCCATCACTGAATCCATTCCCAAACCAGGTGCCTATAGCTGAAGCCAATGCCTGATTCTCAGGGGAATAGATTCTGAAGAGCAGGTATTCTAAAACTCACTCTGCAGCTCTTCATCCACAACAGTGTCAGGAGAAAGAGATGGCTTCTCAGAGTTCTACTTTTTATTATTAGTTTATGCACAGTTTTGATCATGACTGACTAGAAGGACTGTAACCTGTTTCTCTCATGCTGTCTGTTGCTAGGATGTACAGTAATGGATAGAAGGGTAAGGCATAAGTTGGAAAATCCTAGAGAAGAAACTAAGAGTTGTTTCCATTTCTGTTTTCTTAGAATACAGAGACTTTATGAAATAAAGTATTTGCAAACTTAGTCAAGAGGATAAAAAGGATATTTTATAAAGAATTGTACAGCGAGTATCAAGGTGACTATAGTTTTACTATTGATCAATTTTTTTTAACACTGAAGGACTTTGTAACACTTGTGATATATAAAAAAAAACTTCCAACACAATGCCTTATATATAAAAGATGCTTAACAAATCTTTGAGGAGAAAATGAGAAAGTAATATAAAGGGGAAATTAATCAATACAATACAAGTTTGTTTTCTATCAGCATGACTCATCAGATCATTATCTATCTATCTATCTATCTATCTGTTTTGGAATTTCTCATTGGAATCTGTTTTATTTTTTATATACAACACAGGTCCTTGAGGCTACTTTATATTTTTAGAGTATTTCAAGTGTCATCATGAATATTGTTGGTAGCATAAGAAAATAAGCAGTTGCAAATAGTTCAAAAAATTTAGAGAAGAAGCACATTTTCATTCCAAAACAAACACCTGTGTTACAACTGAGTATAACCAAAAGGCCTTCAGGTTTATCCCAACTTTTTATATGTCTAAAGATTAGAAAACCGTCAGATGTCTTATTGTGTAAAACTAATACATGCTGTATGAATAAAAGCTAAAACATATGGAGAAAGTATTATGTTCCTGGTAACAGAGACCATCCATGAAAGCAAATGAGCATTAATCAGGGATTAATTTGCAGTTGAATGTTATAAAACTTAGAGAATTTCTCCAAAACATGAGATGAGTAATTAAATTTACCCAAAAGATGAGTGAGTAAATCTTAATTTTTTTAACCAAAAATTAATTTACATTTGAACTGGTAGAACTTTGCTTGTCTACTATGTTACTCATTTGCAAAAACTAGTTGAATAGGTATGCTGAAATTTTCTGGTACGTAATCATGACTCTAAAATATCTGGCAATGCCATGAAATATACAATACACATTTTTTAATAAAAAGCTAGTTTGAGGACTTCAGGTGGTTACTTTTAAAGCCATCTATTGCTGAGGTCTTCTGTGTGATTTACAAACAGTGAGTCTCTAAATCTCCTAATATTTCTCAACTCTTGAAAGATTTTCTTTAAATTCAGATAGAGATAATTAAAATTCTCTAACAAAAGTAACTTTACATTTTTGGCAGGCATTTCTGTGACACTAAAAATACATTTTTGGAATGAATGAATAGTAACAGATGGAATATTTAAAACTTCCCAATTCCTAATATAACCAAGGCTAAAAACGTAATTTTCTTACTGACACAATAATTTAGACTTAATCCCCTTCTGGGGAAATAGACTTTAAATGTAGATGTATGAGACAACTGCACTGCCTTTTAAAATTTTTCTGAAGTCTTTAATTGGCTGAAAATATTTCTAAGTAGGGCAAATCATTAGATCTTTTTTAACCATTCCAGCATTTTAGTATGTATGGGAGGGAAGAACGCCTAAAGAGTCTCAGGAGACATGCCCCTTCAGGGATGAAGCACAGATTGGGTTTGGTAGCTTGAGCCTACTCGACAACACATGACATGCTAGGAAGACAGAGATGGAGGACTGACAGCAAAGAGACACTGAGTGCTGAAAGATGACAGCCGATGGACAAAATCAAGCAACAAACAAATAAACAAAAACAGTCTGTATTAGGAAGGGAGCCTTGTGCACCACAAACTCTCTATTTGCATAATTGCTATCAGATATCTCATCTTATTTCCTTCATACTGTTAGTCAACAAAGAGTCGCTATTATCTGTGATTACACTTTTCTGTAAAGTTCCTTTATACCACCTGTAGGAGATATGTACTAATCAATAAGCTTTCTTTAATCATATTTTTACAATTTTAAAATATCTTCTTTGAGTTGAAGTAATCAGAGATTCTAAATGAGGAATTAAATATCAAGAGAAGTCTGAAATTTGGGCTCTCGATTCAGTCTTGTTAAATAGCCAGCACCACAGCCAATTTCAGGTGCAGGCAACATCCCCCTCTTTAGTAAATATAAACTCCAGCCTATCTCTGGTGTTGATACGCAACCCGCGAAATTTTGCCAGCAGACTGTGGGAACTCGCTCGTATCAAAGCCTGATGCCATGCTAAGGTTTTTTCCAAATAGAATGGAAAGAAAACAACTATAAATCAAGCTGTTCTTTGTGAATCCAATTCAAGATCCCCTTGTGTGGTGAGAAAATGAGGATGTTTATATCTAAAGGAGTTTATAATGGTAACTGTACCAGACGTAGACTAGCAGAATTGTGGGTATACAGTGTGTGGGAAAAAGATGCTAAAATGTTGCTTCTCAAATTTGTAAAAAAACAAACAAACAAACAAAAAACTACTCCAAATCAAAACCAATAAACAAAACAATCCAGCAGGAATAACTAAATTATTGTAAGTAACAATGAAAATACTTACTTTTTAAAATATAAATTATATTGTTTGTTAAGAACTATTGAGAGAAATATATGTATCATGTGTCTGCACAGAAATACAAATAGGTCAGCATGATTTGGAGTCTCTTCAAAGCATAAAATGCAAAATAATTCTTTTATCTATCTCCTTATAACTCACAGTTCTTACCAGACTTAAAGAGAATTGAACTTGAGTAATAGCTCCATTAGAGCTCTTTTCCGGGAGCCAGTTCCCGTGGTCTCTCTGGGTCCAGCTGCTGATGACTCACAGAGGAAGTGACAGAGATTAGGGTGTATGGGGGGAAAAATCAGAACAGCACAGAAATAAAGCAAATCAACCAACCATTACCTTTGTGCCAAACAGAACAATGGTTTAACTACTGTGGTTCAGAATGATCCTTCTGATTCCACTCATTTATGCTATTCCTGTTGGAAGGACCACCAGGAAACCTGTGAACTACTGTGGAACACACACCGGAATCTATGGCACATCTCAATTAATATTCCCTCCTGACTCAACTAGAACAATGAAGAACATCAAGCAGTTTAATCTCCGGCAATAATTCCTTTTGTTAAGTTGAGAGGTTTACCCCTTGAATTAGGTTCAAGATCGGATTTTCAAAATTAGTTAGTTATTCTATGTATTGTAAAGCAGAGAGCCCAGATTTTATAAACACATGCATAAGTCTAGGTGGAATATAATGAAGTCTGTGTGTTAGTTTGGGCTTTGCTACTGTCAGTAATTTTTACTTTCTCTGAAATAAAATTAGTATTTTATTAGCAAACCATTGTAACTAAACTGCACAGTTGTTAAAACTCTTTTTACAATTTTCTTTAATGGGTTGGGAATGTAAATAGATCCTTTATATCACCCAGTAAAATTAAATTTGATCAGGAAGATTTTAAACGACTACACTGCAGATTCTTAGCTTAGTTACTGATGAACTAAAATATTTCAGTAAGTTAAAAAGCCTGCATGTTCTCAAATTTGTATTATATACACTATATACTTTATGTTCTCAATGTTTATAAGATATACATTGTTTATAATATATACATTTCTCTCTCTCCCTCTCTCTCTCTCTCTATATATATATATATTCCTTAATTAGAATACTAATTAAGAGATAAGTGTTTTTTATATGATCATGTCCAGAAACGGGAGTTACTGAGAAATTAACTTTAAATTATACACATATTAGAAACTTTGGTTTTAGTTTTTGATGGATGTTATTTCTCTGAGAAAAGTAATAGCAATTTCCCTATAATATCATATGTTTAGATTATTCAAAATAAACTTTGTAGGATATTTTTAAAAAATTAGTCTTAAAACAAACTTTCTTGTTTTATAATAATATGAAAAAACATATTCTATTGAGGCCCTTATATTAAATAAAACCCGTCTAAATGTACGAAATGATTTATAGATAGAGCATTCATGTTTACAGACATGTAAATAAAAGGTTTATGTTGTATTGACATAAAAATACCTAAAATAATATTTTATTTTGCCAATTCTGAAAATAAAATTTCCAAAGTAAAAATTCCTTGATCTGATTGCTTTCAAGAGATTATTTTACCAAATTCACAAAGTTTTAACATTTAAAATTTTAATATTAATTACTTTACATAACTTTGATTTGTAAGTAAATCTGCATAAGTGATATCATCCACAAGGATCATTATTTTTTATTATTTTGCCAACATGATTTGTTAATTAATCTTTCTAAGACTACCTCTAAGTACATTGTGGAATCAGCAAACACTGAAAAATTAGATTTATCTAATATTGAACACAGTGTTTATTCACATTTCCTTGGGAAGTAAAAATCGTTTGAGAAAATTTCTGAAACTAGAAAAACAACTCAATCAAATTTCTAGGTATTGTCTGATTTGGTTAGCCATTTAGAAATTTGTCCTTATAGTAGAACATAATTCACTGAAATTGAAAAATCAAATAGCCAGATTTATAATGTCTGTTCTCTGTCTCTGGACTTGCAGTTGCCCAGTACAAACAGGAACCTAATGTCTATGTGAATTGGTTTGCCCAGGTAACTATTCTTCAGAATGCATGTTTAGTCAACCTAATGCTCTGTATTTACCAAGTGCCTCACAGCTTTGGCCTGTTCTGGGTCTCAAGAAACCTTACCAACTTATTTAGATGTTTTGCCTCTGCCTACTCTGGATTTCCAGTTTCTCATTTTGAGGAGAGAGAATTAGATTGGCCCAACATATTATTTGTCCATTAGCTGTGGACAGCAAGGAATAGATTCTTCGAGAAAGAAGTTGAGAGTGGGGAGATGGTTATTATCATGAGTGGGCAATAATATGTGAGAAATGCTGTGCTAATAATAGTGTTTACTCAGCAAATATTTACTGCACAGCTACTATGGACCAGGCATTGCTTTAGGCATCTGCAGATTTAGAAAGTAATAGGAGCTGCATAAAATCAAGATTAATTTTTTCTGTGATGTTTGGTGGAGATAAATCACCAATATATGGCATCTTTTGACCCAAAAAGATGCCAACTGCATGGAATTCAACTGCATATGTGTTTACACTTTTATGTTTATGACATAAAAGTATTTTATACTTATAATTTACACAGAAAAATAAGTGTTTTGTTCCTACCATAGGATAATTATCAGGCTTTTTTCTAACACATAATTTTACCATGTATTCTACTGACCTCTCCATTATATGCTCCTTTTAAATCATTTTGGGGCAAACATATGGGAATTTTACATTATGATCCTTTGAAGGCAAAAATCCCCACATATATTTATCTTGTACTTAGTATGCTATCTTAATGTTTAATTAAGTTGTTGCTTTGTATGGTTACAATAAGGAGATGATCAAATATGATTTCACAAATCACACAAATAATTTTTTCTTGCATTCACAATGCTTAAACAGGGGGAAAATAATGAGAACAAACCTCACAAGGAATATATTAGATAAATGAGGTACATTAACCACAAAGTGAGTGACTTCCAAAATTATTAAAGTCTAGATGCTCAATTAGGATCGAAGCAGGCCTCTGTGGGAAGTAAAGTCTGATTAAAGTTTGAGGTGTACCTTTATAGAGCAGTTCTCCAACATAGTGGAGATCCGTGATACATAAGGTTCTCTCTACGCTAGAAACCAGTGCCTGGGTCAACCGGCAAGGTTTCTGAGAATGGCTCAAAGGCTGACAAGTGTAGCCTGCCACAGTTTAAAATCTCAAAGTGTCTGTCAAGATCTTGAATCTATATGTATTTTGAAGTCCAGTGGGTTGAGGCTAGTAAGTAACATATGGAATCTGACAAAATGTGATGTAACATTCCTGAGGAAAGAGGGAGTTCACTCTAAGTTCTCGCACATGGAATCTAATGTCACCCTCTAGAAGAAAGGAAAAATAAACTCCAAATTTTTATTACAACAAAACATGTATCATTCATGTAGCAAATTATAGAAGTGTTTGGAATCATTTCCAAGCTATACAACAGGAATATTGAATGAATGTATATGTCTACATGTGCTTATATATTAGGAGTGTGCATTTTTACACCCACATGTGTGTTTCAGCTTATAGTCACACTTACACACTCTACATAAACTTCAGTATACTGAATGCCAAAGAACTCATTGTCTACCACAGGGGTCTCGACACTTTTTGATCAGGTGATAACTTTGCTTGATTTAGCTAAATGCTTGAAAAAAAATGACTGTTTTTAGTTTTAAAACATATATTTGTAATTACACTAATATATTCTATTGGTGTGTATGTATATTAATTCTGTTAATATATATAGTATACTCCAAAAGTTAGAATGAAATGAGTCTAGAATAAACAAAATGTTAAAGTATCTACTTATTAATGTTGCCAGCTCTATTACTCAAACAATATTTGATGGAAGCCATGCCATTTGTTGGTATTTGCGATTTAAATGTGCTACTTTCATAATTTGAAATGTAGACATTTATTCAAAGTTCTAGTTTTAAGTTCAATTTGTATTGATACCTGCTTACTGTCACCACTGAAACAGATACTTCTCAAAGACAAGTAGTCCCAAATGGAAGAAGTGTATTATTGGTCTCTCTTACTAAATCAGAATGCTAATTTTTAAATCTCTTCTCGAATTATGCAAAGATTTTTGTTGAAATTCACTTGAATTTGCACG
This sequence comes from Hylobates moloch, assembly GCF_009828535.3. Classification (NCBI taxonomy): domain Eukaryota; kingdom Metazoa; phylum Chordata; class Mammalia; order Primates; family Hylobatidae; genus Hylobates; species Hylobates moloch. The sequence goes on along the minus strand of NW_026652288.1, from coordinate 63,245,730 downwards.
ATGAGTATGTTCAGCTGCATTTTCTTTGCAGGAAACCTGTAAAGTCACTTGTCAATTTTGTGATGGTTAGTTTAATTAAAACTAAGTAACATAGTTAACAAAGCCACTTAACTATACACTATATGGAAATATATCCAAAGTAAAAAGATGCCTTGATGATTCCTCCATTGATACCTTCATGCTGTGAACTTACTCTCTTGCCCTAGGGCACATTGCACAAAGGTTCTTGACATAGGACAGTGTGAGGACAGCGATGTCAATTGTATATTAAATATTAGTAAAGTATAATATACTTCTTTTTCAGGTAAAATGTAAATATGTAACTTAAAGTTCAAATATTTTGTTTTCATACTCGAAGCAATTGTCTAGTTTACCTAGGTGCATACAACCTACTTGAAAGGCCATGGGCCACAATCACTGACAACGGCAAACTCACAAAGCCTACCAAGCAAATAAACGTTAAATTCTTCCTTTATAAACATTAATTTTTCTCAAAGCGTTTACTTTATTCATTTTAGCAAATTTGGGTAGGCTTAAAAAAATTCATTCAATTTTAAAACAAGTGTCTATTCAGGGAGGGGAACATCACACATGGGGGCCTGTTGGGGGATGGGAGGCAAGGGGAGGGAGAGCATTAGGACAAATACCTAATACATGTGGGCTTAAAACCTAGATGACGGGTTGATGGGTGCAGCAAACCACCATGGCACGTGTATACCTATGTAGCAGACCTGCACGTTCTGCACATGTATCCCAGAACTTAAAGTATAAGACTAAGAAAATAAAATAAGTGTCTATTTACTATGTCCAATAAATGTATGTATAAATCCACCATGGCATAAAACATATTGATTTTCCTATGAACTGTTAACTTCTTAAATTACTCTTGTTTACAGTTTGTAAAAATAGGATTTTAATTGCTAAATTGATTATAAATTGAAGTGCTTAATAATTCTCAAATTTGGGGCATTTCTATACATCTTGGTTAGAAAGAAATAGTAAACTTGTTCTAATTTTATCACTATTATATAGCATATACATTACTGCTATAATTATTATTAGGGATATTATTCTTAATTTCCCAATCATGAAGTTGAGATAAAATAATAGCTTTCCCCAGGTCTTTTAGTTAAAAATTAAATATTTTACTTTTAACCTATTCATCTACACATTTTCTTTACGAAAAAAAGTACCCCACACATTAAATATTTTATTCCCTGAGTTATCTTCAATAGCTGCTGTGCTTATTCATGATTATTTCTAATTAATTTTAAATGCCATTTAATAGCCATTGTTCCAACAAGTACAGATGAATTAGGAGACATAATGATTTTATTGTACAGAGAGTAGCCTGTGTAAACTCTCAAATTAAACCCACACTGTAGTCAAAACTCATTTGATGTTTGCATTTCCTACTTTATAGATGAGATGGTCTCAAAAGGCAGAATAGGCTAAAGATGCGTTGGACAACTCTATAAATACAGTCTCAAGACTCTTGTCATCTTAGCTGTCTAAATTACTTCAACAGGACTCAAGGGAATTTAAAGGGGAGAAATGACATGACAAACAATTATATTCTAACACTCTATTTATAACAATGCCCTTTCAGATTATTGTTCCTCTAGACTGACACATCACTGTAATCCCAGGGATGAATCAAGGGACTTAGAGTTAGATCATGCACAGCTTGTAGGCAAAGAAAAAAAAAATACGAATGAAGAGCTGACATTCAGGAAATATAGAGTGACTCAAGGATAAATTCAGCTGGGATGAGCTTAATTTATCAATGTCAATAACAACGGTGAACACATCACTAGCATACATGCATATTAATTGAAAATAATTCAGATTAAATCACTGCAGTTTGACATTTTGAGATAGGCACTTTATCTTTTCAAGAAAAAGAGCACTATAAAATCTTTAATCCGAAAACACATCTTAATTGCATGTTATCACCTCCTAATTGCTTCTATATTATATTAAACATTTTGCTAATTACTAGCCTGATCATGGTGTAAATAGCTTGAGGCAAGATCTCACATCCAGCTGAAGACTACCAGGCTCAGTAGGGCCAGGAGGAAGTTCAGCACTCAGTGGATTCAATGGACTTGTATCTTCTTCAGGGGCCACTAACCTTTAATTCAGGTTTCTGGTGAGATAAAGAGATAAAGAGGCAATGGTAAAGATTAGAGATGTTTTATTCAGCTGTCAGATTCTAATATTATTCTTGGAAAAAGGTGGCCTTCTTTCTAATATTACAGATATGCTTTCAGATGTGGCATATGAGTTCTTGCCTTCATGATAAAAACAGGCTCAGCAAAAGGCAAGGTTACATCTACTTTTAAAGTTTTATGTTTGAGATGTTTGTCAGGATAAGTTCTTGCTAAATATCAATTCCTTATATGGAATTTTTGTCCAGTATGTGTGTAAATTATTTTACATATAATTAGAATTTAGAGTCCTTTTACAAAGTAGTGAATAATTTAGGATAGGTAAAATGTCTATTACTGAATGACAAATGTTTCTCTGAGAAAAAAATTAACCAAATAGTGACTAAATTTAGTGACTAAATTTTTCATATCATCAAAAATATACACAAACAAAAAGATAAAAATAAGCCTGTATAGTAATAACATTTTTTAAAGTTTATTAAAGCAATTAAATGGTGTTTTTTGACACAATGCTTGGCAAAGGCTTTCTCCTTTCTTCTTGTCCTCCTTCTCTTCTTCTTAGGTAATAATGCCTAACTTTTGCAAGAATTTAAGAAATTGGGATGATTCCACAATATTTTTTGGAGCAAAATTGTCAAGACATAATAAAAGGCACAAAATGTTCCAAATAGTTTAATATATCTATTCCACTTCTTAGAATTTTTGTGTGGAATTCATAATGGGAAAATAATAATCAGGGCATTATTGATTAGTTAGAAAAAACAATAATGGAATAGAACATTATACATATTGTAATACGCATTTGAGATATTGATCAGTATTCCAATTTTTCTCTTTTCAGGATCATGAGAGACAGGATTGCATCTCTCCTATGAAGGATCATGATAGGATAGAAAGGATCATGATACATAGGATTGCATCTCTCCTTTGAAGTTACTTATGGTCATGTGACTTCCAAAGCAACTATTATGAACTGAATTATGTCTCCCCAAAATTCATGTGTTGAAGTCCTAACCCCCAAAGTTAATATATTTGGATAGTAGGCGTATAGAGAGATAATAATAATTAAATTAGGTCATCAAGATGCTACTCTACCTGATTCGAAGTTTAGAAGAGGAAGAGACACTAGATCTCTCTCTCTCTCTCTCTGTCTCTCTGTGCAGAAGAAAGGTGGTGCATGTGAAGACGGGATGCGAAGTCAGCTGTTTATAAATCCAAATGAGAAGTCTTCCCAGAAACCAACACTGAAAGCATCCTGGATTTTGGGCTTCCAGAACCGTGGGAAAATAAGTATCTGTTGCTTAAGCCACTCAGTGAGTGGTATTTTGCTCTGGTAGTCCAAGCAGACTAATGCAACAACTCACATTTGGTGATATTGCATGAATGAGAAAAATAAACCTTTTTTGTTTGTTTATTTTAAGTCCCTGAGATTCAGGGATTTTTTTGTTGCCATGGCACAATCTAGCCTAGTCTGATTAAAACATAGGCATTTTGCTTATGTGTTTTACAGAATATTTGCCATAAAAAAATCAATTTTATAATATAAAAAAGAAAACAATAATTTTACTATCAGTAAAGAAATATTAAGAATAAACTAGATTGTTACTCTAATATAGTGTAATAAAATAAATTATCTAATTATCAGAGAAACTTTTGAGTTAAACCACTTCTTATTTTCTCCTCTACTTTTTTTCTTTGTGTGTGTGCACGTGTGTGTGTGTGTAATATAAACACTATGTTCCGTGTAAACTTTCCTGTGACTACATGTTTCTGCTTCCACTATTATTGACATAATTGCCTCTAAACATTTACTGCATGAATATTGTTTAAAGATTTTTGAAGCAGTTCTTCAAATTTCTGATTTCTTTTTTAATTTCGTGACACTGCATCTGGTTTATTGGCTTCCATGTTGGCATTGATTTTCCCTTAATTATCCAGAGAACAAAAGATTATCTTTAATAAAGAAAGAGAAAATAATAAAAGAGAATATAAAATATTAAGAGGAAATTAATCCCCCTCTTTCCACTGAATGATAGTTGCATGATCTTTTTCCAGATATTTTATTATATTTTCTTTTTAGTAATAGCTTAGTGCTGTTTCAAAAAATCTTTTTTAACATTGTCCTCTTTTGCTTGCTTTTAGTTGTCTATAATACTTCTGAATATTATGGGAGAAAAATATCTTACCTAAGATTTTAATTTTATTCAACGATTTATAAGCAATTTTATGTCCGCATGTGTCTGTGTCTCTCCCTGGTCCTGAGGTGTGGTTCTCTAGAATTTTTATCCCATGTAATTTTCTATTGTGTTTCATTTTAAATGAAAATATAATACTGATGGCATTAGGTAATTGAGAGGGTTAAATAAACAGAGCCAAGTCCTTAGTGGATTTCATTAAATGCTAGTACTCTTTTGCTTCCTTTTTTCCTTCACCTTAAAATGATAGGAAATCACTTTAAAATTATTTTCTTCATTTGATAAATGCTATCACCTATTTAAGCTGTTCTTACATTTTCTCTTTTATACCACCACTCTGTGACTTTTCTTCATAGCCATATCTTTCATAATTGCTCATCTTTTTTTCTTTCCTTTTCCCTTTTCTCTCTTTCTTTCTTGTTAAAAAAAAAAAATTATGCTCTGAGATTCTGTGTAATCCTCTGTTGTTTAGGTTTGATTTTTTGTATTTGATGAAAGAATAATTATACATAAATATTTCAAATTAATATTTCTGTGTTCTGGATTTTTCATTGGTATGTCTAAATTAAGAATGGAAGTCTTGTCGATATTTTAAAAACACAAACAATTGCTCTTGGATGAAACTTAGACTAATCTTTCAACTTTGTACTGAATGTGGAACTTTGCAGAAGGTTTTATTCAACATGTTTGCTTCATATGCCCAGTACTACAGTACAGATACTATTGGTTGGAATATTTTATCTCATCTATATTCAAATGCAATGTACAATAGCTAGTTATTCCTGATAGAAATGATACTAAGTAGTAAAATATAGTACATTAGCTGTGTTCTACATATATAAATATAAATATGTTATGTACATATATTTATATAGTAATTTTAATAATATAAATTATGTTATGTATGTGTAGCAGCACAGGCTATGCCTTTCTGAATAGATGAATTTTCTTCAGAAGACACTATTATATTTTTCTTGGTGAAGCTTTCATTTAAGTGGAAGTTAATCCTCCTCATCCCCTTCCTGCTCCCTTTTCTAGGAGCTAAGGCTGGTGTCTGCCAATTTGACAGGAGAGTACAATTTTGCTTAGATTAAATTAGAATTCTGAATCTTTTCAATTTTGACCAAGAGAAACGTTAATGAAGATTTAGTCAACATGAGAAGATAAAGCTATTTTTGAGCAACTATATAGTTATTTCTATAGAATCACATAGTTTTAAGGTGGAAAAGGACAGAGTGATCATCTAGTTATTTTAATGTTACATACAACGAGCATGGGAAAATGAGAGCATTAGTAACTTATCTACAATAGTTTTACAGAAGTATTTAGGCCTCATAAATAATTTAGTCACCAATCATTATATTTATCCTGTACTATCCAAACAGAGGGGGCCAGTCCAATGTTTTTTGTTCTCTACTTATATAGCCCATAGAGAAGCCTTTTAAGTTTTATGTAAACAGATTCAGAATCAACTCAGGGACCATGATGTTGAAAATATACATGAAAATAAGATGTTAACAATTATTCAAAGGTGTTAGGCAGCCCAGACTAAAAATCAAGTGACGTTAGCCTTGTTTCAAGCTAAAGAAATGTTGAGGACCGTAAATAGCGGTATATTTGTAGACCTCTGTGAATTATTCCAAAGTTTGAAGCATTTTTTTTCATTGAGGTATGTATGTAAATCAGCATGTTAAATGGCATAGCTTTGTTTAAAACCTACAGTGGAATTTTCTCAATTTTTAAAGCAATGAAACTAATGTTTTCCTACTGCTAAAGTCATTTCTCTTTCCCCATAAATTTGAATTTAATCTTTCTAAAGCATTACTTTCATTATGTCACTACTCTTTTAAAAGTCAGCAGAAGCTCCCCATTACACACTATAGAACCAAAATTTCCCCAGGCCACACCAGTCTATGGAAGCAAATGAGATCACATTAACATTAATAACTGGAATCTCACTGCCTTGTGCCCTCACAAGCATTACACAGGACCTAACCCTCTTGCAAAGCACACACCCCACCCAAGTAGTTCCAGGAGTCCCCAGAGAGTGTTTCACTCTTGCTCAAAACAAGAAAACTCCCACTGGGTATGGTTGCTCCCCTGCTTCGATTTGTATATCTCCCATTCTACCACTCTTGTTTCCCCCAGGCTCTATAGGCAGGGCAAGCTCACGCTTCCTCTAGGCACTGCATGAAGCCAGATGCTGTGACTGTAAACCACAGTCCCGTTCTCAAATTAGCCCTGCTCTCTCATCTCTGCCCTGTCATCTTATTCTCATGCTGGGGCCACTTCTGCTTTGAAGGACATGGAAGTTTCTGCTATGGAGGAAGACACTGTTGATGTTCATATGCCACCATTACTCTTTTGGATGCTGCCTTTTCTGGGTACCACCACCAGTGTCCAACAGCTGCCATTAGCCCAAGGCTGTGGAGGGGTTTACAGTAAAGAACAGCACATGGTATTTAGCCTTGTATGGGCTATTGGCAATACTGCCTTTTTGCCAATATTGTACAAAGTTGTCTTTCTTTTTTTTGTTTCTTTTTATTTTTTAGGACAGGAAAGATGGGAAGAGGGGAAAACATTTGTTTTATATTAATCAACTGCTATTTCCCATCATACTGGCCTATGAGTTCTGAGACCTGCTCTAGGAGTGGCATCCCACTGCCTCTGTTAACTAAGATCCTCCCACTATCAAGGTTCACACTGCAAAATTAGTTCTTTGAAGAAGTTCTTCAGTTTACATTGTCAACATCTAAAGCCAGAGTCTGAATCACATCTAGAAAGCCCAAGTCTGAATCTTACCTCATTTCACAGTGAAGTCCACTTTTTGACTCACATCCACAATTTTGGTCAGTCCCATCTGTTCAACCCAATGCCTCATTAAACTCCTATATAATCCCTTTCTCTTTCCCAGGTAATCCTGACCATGGAAGTCCAGTTGTAAGCCATTCCCTAGAGCACTCTGTTTTTGCCTGCATCAAACTTTCCAACTGGTTCAATACTTCTCTGTAGTCTCAAAAATAAACCCACTCCCATCAAGGCAAGTACAGAAATATCTTAGGACAAATGCTATGGGCAGTGTCAACTGCAAATCCAAGCAGTTGCCTCCCACCTCTCTTCCTCTCCTCTCACCACTGAATCTTCTCTTTCTCACCCTCCTCCCTTTGGTCTATCTCTCCCAAGATGTCTGGCTCTCTCCATTAAAATTTGTCTTCTGACCTCTCATAGCTCATTCCTTTCTTACAGAAAGCAATTTAGCTCCTTCCTAACTTTTACCTCCAAAGTTGTATATCTACTACTCATTATACACCCAGTATTAGAAGACACTAGAACTTATCCTTCTTAAAGGGCAGTGTTTGCCCTTAGAAAATTATCTGCCACTGTTCCACAAAAATCTTCGAGTAAATGTAGCTAAACAAAATCACTCCTGGAGGTTACCTGGCCTTATTAATCTCATGGATCAACCAATCTCCTTTCCTCCTAATGGGTTTAGTGAAACTCTACTCTAAGGCCTTTTTGGGGTTCCTGCTGAATTAGTTTGCTTGGATTGCCATAACAAAGTATGACAGACTAGGAGTCTTAACAACAGAAATTTGTTTTCCCCCAGTTCTAAAGGCTAGAAGTCCAAGATCAAGGTGTCAATAGCGTTAATTTCCTATAAGGCCTCCTTCCTTGGCTTATTGATGGATGGCTATCTTCTCTCTCTATCTTCATATATTCTTCCCTCTGTCTGTATGTTAGTCCTAATTTCCTCTTCTTATAAGGACACCAGTCATATTGGGTTAGGGTCCACCCTAATGACCTCATTTTAACTTCATTACCTCTTTAAATACCCTATTTTCAAATCCAGTTATATTCTGAGCTACTAGGGGTTGGGACCTCAAAATATAAATTTTGTGGGACACGATTCCCATCCCATAACACCGGCTTTCTTGCTTGCCTGTGATATGGTTTGGATGTTCGTCCTCTCCAAATCTCATGATGTAATGTGATCCCCAGCATTGAAGGTGGGGCCGGGTATGAGGTATTTGGGTCATGGCGGCTGGTCCCTCAAGAATGGCTTGGTTCTTTCCTTGAAGGAAGGAGTGAGCTCTCACTCTTAGTTTATGTGAAAGCTGATTGTTTAAGAGCCTGATATCTCCCCCATTTCTCTCTTGCCCCCTCTCTCGCTGTGTGACACACTTGCTTCTGCCTTGCCTTCCACTGTGAGTAATAGCTTCCCGAGATCCTGACCAGATGCAGACGCTGGCGTCATGCTTCTTGTGCAGCCTGCAATGTCATGAGCCAAATAAAACTCTTTATAAATTATTCAGCCTCTAGTATTCCTTTATAGCAATGCAAAATGGACTAACACAGACTAGTTGTTTAGATATTTTGTGTCCTCCCTCCAGGGTACTTCTCTCTGCTCACTACACCCCAAGCATCAGCTGGAACCATCATTGATTCTTTGGGGCCCTAAAGAAGGAGTGCCATCACTGATGTGGGACATTTTCATGGGCCCAACTCCTCCTCCATAACCCACACTCACTGGGGAAATATTTTCATAAAGAGGACAACTTGCCTTCTTCATTCAACCACTCTAGTAAGTTTTCTTCCTACAAGGGGAAAGATTGAAGAAGCTGTCCATCTTTATTTTCCCCATTGGTCCGAATTGACCAGTCGCATTGTTTCCTCAGCTCATTTCTCAGCAAGGAAGGTCAGGGTAAGGTCTCCTCCTATGCAAAAACTCTTGATACATCCATTTTTGTCATAATGAAATCAAACAAGTGAATATTTCTAATTTACAGAGTTCTGAGGAATCCTTTATTTATTCTGTTATGTCCTATTTTCTAAGCATACATTGTGTATATTACCTCTTTAGAACTTTTGCTCATTCACTCACCTGGAATGCTCTGCCAGTTCTGCAGTTTTATGTTATACATACCACTCTTTTAAGACTCAGGTGTTCTCTTTAAAGTGTCCCTATAACTCTAGTTTCCCATCTTGCACTTCCAATAACTATTAACTGCACACTTATATCATATTACATAACAAGTAAAATAGTGCCCCTTCACTGTTGAACTTTACTTATATTCTACAATGGCCTCATGCAATATTTTTCAGCATTGGCCCAGTTTGTGTTTTAACACATTAAGACACGGCAGTAATGAAAATGAAATTTTCTCTCTTGATTTAGCTGTATTGTTTTAAACAATTTCCTTAAAGAAAGAGAAAGCATGACTTTGAAATACAGCATCAACTGAACATCTCGTTCAGTATGCACAGTCATTAATTTGTGGACTAGTAATATGTTTGGAAATCAATTCTTAAAAAAAGAGCATGTGTTCAAGACAACTATCTAATATTTAATAATGGTTCCTTAATATGTTTTGGATAATAATCATGTCCCAGTCATTGTGGCAGGTGCTGGGATATAAAAATTATTTGTCATCGAGACTTTATCTGCCCATGATCACTTGTCCAGAATAGAGGATGAAAGTCATATACATTTTTCACAAAGAAGGAAAAAATTCGGATTTAAGAACCTATTATATTAAAACAATATAAACGACAGTAACAATGACAATATAGAGACTTTGTAACACAGAATTTCTCATGATTCCCTGATCATTAGTCCATATCCTGGGAGGCCAGTTTAACGTATGCCTCCCAGGAATTACAAAATGACATCCTGTCTGTAGAAGCACCCTCCCCACAGAACACCATAAGCTCTACCCACAGGCTCTGGTAACTCTGCACTCATCTTTGTGCCTTGCTCTAACCCATATTATTGCCACATACACACACAGCAGGCTATTTCATCCTCAAAATAGGGACCTCGGTCTTCCCCAGAACTTTGTGGTAAATCTTTCTGTTGCTAGAGCTCATATTATTTTGCTTTATCTCTTTTGACAATATAGCTATCACTAGCCTTTTAAAACGATGATATAACATACCGGGCATGCTTTGTAGGGTGCCTTTCTCCAAGGACATCCAGATTCTTTACAAACAAATATTAGGTTGGTGCAAAAGTAATTGCGGTTTTTGCCATTACTTTCAATGTAATGTAATGACGTAAGTAACATGAAATAGGACAATAGTTCCTCCTGAATCCTCTACTCAAGGAAACATAAAGCAAAGTCAAAAATAAAAGCAAACACACTGAAAGGTTCTAGAATGTCTAGGTGATGAAATGACAAGAAAATAAAGAAGGAAAGGAGAAGAAAGCAATAAGAAGCATGTGGTAAAAAGACTAAAGACATCTCTTGACAAACCGGTAGGAATTTTACCGGGATTCTTGAAAGTCTGAAAATACTCCAACAGCCTACAAGTGCATACACACAGTTAATATCTGAGGATAATTCCTTGATTCACTTTTACAAATGCCAAAATTGCATTTAACAAATACTAGAAAGATGAAAATTTAAAGACATAGTGTTGAGTATCTGCCAAAGAAGGACGGCCAAAATTGTTAATCATAAACCAATGTATTTTAAACATTGGCTTATGTTTGCGGTTGCATACCTATTATTCAGATTGAATAATCTATGGTTCAGATTTTGCTCCATTTGGGAGTGGACCTACCAAGGTAAATTCTGTTTGTTTTCATTCTCTGAAGGAAAAGATCTTGAACAGAATAATTCAAGGCATGCAAATAATCTATTAACCAGTAAAAACGAGAGCAGGGGCCGGGCGCGGTGGCTCAAGCCTGTAATCCCAGCACTTTGGGAGGCCGAGGCGGGCGGATCACGAAGTCAGGAGATCGAGACCATCCTGGCTAACACGGTGAAACCCCGTCTCTACTAAAAATACAAAAAATTAGCCGGGCGTGTTGGCGGGCGCCTGTAGTCCCAGCTACTCGGGAGGCTGAGGCAGGAGAATGGCGTGAACCCGGGAGGCGGAGCTTGCAGTGAGCCGAGATTGCGCCACTGCACTCCAGCCTGGGGGACAGAGCAAGACTCCATCTCAAAAAACAAACAAACAAACAAACAAAAACAAACGAGAGCAGGCTGCTATTGTTGACAGAATTTGATATCCTTTCTGTTAGGTAATGTGGGGGACCTTAAAATGGCGCCGTACCTTAAGATGGGGCCGGTTCGGGTTCTTCTTGCCTCCTTGACCGGGCACTGTCTGAACTCGCCAAAGGAGGGCCAGTCAGAAAGAAGCATCTCCCGCCTTCCCTTGGGCCCGCCCCTAGCCCAATCCTCGTAGGCCCAAGGGATATAAAACCCAGCACACCAGCAGCCCTCTCTCTCTTCTCTTCCTTCTTGCGTGGTGCCGCTCGATACCTCCAATAAAGATCTCTTGACCGCGACCGGTGTAGTTTGGTCTCCGCCCGGCCTCTTTCACTTTCAATTGTCTGAATGTGTCATCAGTTCTGATAGTCTTAGATAACGTCTGATGCGTCATTATATGCAAGATTGAAATAACAGTAGCTGGCCGGGCGCGGTGACTCACGCCTGTAATCCTAGCTCTTTGGGAAGCTGAGTCAGGTGGATCACCTGAGATCAGGGGTTCGAGACCAGCCTGGCCAAAAAGGCAAAACCCTGTCTCTACTAAGAGACACAAAAATTAGCCAAGCGTGGTGGCGCATGGCTGTAATCCCAGCTACTCAGGAGGCTGAGGTGGGAGAATCACTTGAACCCAGGAGGCAGAGTTTGTGGTGAGCCGAGATCGTGACACTGCACTCCAGACTGGGTGACAGAGTGAGACTCTGTCTCAAAAGAAAAAAAAAAAAAAAGGAAAAGAAAGGAAAAAAGAAATAACAGTAGCTAATATACCCCGAGTATTATTATGTCAAGCACAAGACTCTCTTTTATAGGTGCTTTAAAAGTTATCATGCATTACTATTACTAACTTTACAGTGGAAAAAAAAAAGGATGCTTAAAGGGGTATGTAAATTAGCCAAGGTCACACAGATTAAGTTAGTATGTTTGGACCTGGCTGGTTCCAAAGTTCTATGCTAAATGATGATGTCATTCTCAGTGGGCATTTTACAGCCACTACTGGATTATTTGCAGTGATAAGACATTCCTATTGCATAAGATCCTGGATCTAAAGGTAATAATGAAATTCAGCTATTTTTATTTTCATATTAATTATATATTTCTTATTTGTTATTTTCACCAGTGTCTTTTTAAAAAATATTGGTGTAAATACTTGTACATATTTCTGGGGTACATGTGATATTTTGTTACATGAATATACTGTGTAATGAACAGGTAAGGATATTTAAGGTGTCCATTACCTCAAGTATTTATCATTTTCATGTGTTGGGTCATTTTAAGTCTTCTCTTCTAGCTATTTTAAAATATAAAATGCATTGCTGTTAACTATAGTTGTCCTACTGTGCTATTGAACATTAGAACTTATATCTTCTATCTAACTGTATGTTTGTACCCCTTAAAAAACCTCTCCTTATCCTAACCCTCAACTCACACACTCTTCCCAACCTCTGGTATTTATAATCTCTACCTCTATGGGATCAACTATTTTAGCTTCCACATATGAGTGAAATATCCACATACGTGACATCCACATACATAATCTTTGTCTTTCTACACCTAGCTTATTTTACTTAACATGATGACATCTAGTTCTATCCATGTTGCTGCAAATGACATGACTTTATTCTTTTTTGTGGTTGAATAGTATTCCATTGTGTTTATATACCACAGTTTCTTTATCCATTTATTTACTGATGGACATGTAGGTTGATTTCACATCTTTGCTACTCTGAATAGTGCTGTAATAAAAATGGGAATGCAGGTTGTTCATATACTTACCTCCTTTCCTTTGGATAAATATCAGTAGAGGGAGTGCTGGATCATATGATATTTCTATTTTTAAGTTTGTGAAGAAATCTTCATATTGTTTTTCATAGTGACTGTACTAATTTACATTCCCATCGACAGTGTGTAAGAGTTGCTTTTTCTCCACATCCTTGCCAGCATCTGTTATTTTTTGTCTTTTTAATATAGTTATTCTAACTGGAGTAAAATGATATCTAGTTGTGATTTTGATTTGCAGTGCCCTGATGATTATTAACATTGAGCATTTTTTCATATACTTGTTGGCTATTCATATATCTTTTTTTAAGAAATGTTTGTTTGTGTTCTTTCCCCACTTTTCAACGGAATTTCTTAAATTTTTTTATTTAGTGTTGGTTACTTGGATAGTCTGAATTATGAGTCCCTTCCTGGATGTATAGTTTTCAAATGTTTTCGCCCATCCAACAGGTTGTTTCTTCACTATGTTGATAGTTTCCTTTGCTGTACACAAGCTTTTTGTAATAGTTTAATATACTCTTGTGTGTCTACTCTTGTTTTTGTTGCCTATACTTTTGAGGTCTTAGCCATAAAATCTTTGCCATGAGTCAAGTCTCAAAGTGTTTCCTCTATGTTTTGTTCTAGCAGTTTTATAGAATTGGGCCCTATGTTTGTCTTTAATCCATTTGGAGTTAATTTTTGTATATGGTGAGAGGTAGGGGTCCAGTTTCATCCTTTTGCATATGGATATCCAATTTTTCCAGCACCATTTGTTGGAGAGACTGATGTTTCCCCAATGATTGTTCTTGGCATTTTTGTCAGAAAAACAGTTGACTGTAGATATGTGAATGAATTTCTGGGTTTGTGGATATGTGAATTAATTTATTGGTTTTCTATTCTGTTCCACTGGTCTATGTGCCTGGTTTTCTGCCAGTACCATGCTGTTTTGGTTACTATAGCTTTGTATTGTTTTTTGAGATCTAGTAATGTGATACCTCCAGCTCTGTTACTTTTGTTCAAGATTTCTCTGGCTATTCAGGTTTTTTTTTGGTCATTCCAGAAATATTTTAGAATTTTTTCCAATTACTATGAAAAATTGTATTTTTTTTTTCTTTTGAGACAGAGTCTTGCTCTGTTGCCCAGGCTGGAGTGCAATTGCACAGTTTTGGCTAACCGCAACCTCCATCTCCCAGGTTCAAGAGATTTTCGTGCCTCAGCCTCCCAAGCAGTTGGGACTACAGGCACATGCCAGCATGCCCAACCAATTTTTATATTTTAATAGAGATGGGGTTTTGCCATGTTTGCCAGGCTGGTCTCGAACTCCTGACCTCAGGTGATCCACCTGCCTCGGCCTCCCAAAGTGCTGGGATTACAGGCATGAGCCACTGCACCAGGCTGAAAAATGGTGTTTTGATAGGAATTGCATTGAATCCGTAGATTGCATTCAATCTGTAGGTTGCTTTAGGCAATATGTAATTTTAACAACGTTCATTTTTTTGATCCATGAGAATAAGATGTCTTTCCATTTGTTTGTGACTTCCTCAATTTCTTTCATCAGTGTTTTGTAGTTTTTCTTGTAGAAGGTCTTTTAACTTCTCGTTTAAATTTATTTCTAGCGTTTTTTTTGTAGCTATCGTAAATAGAATTGTCTTCTTGATTTCTTTCTGAACTAGTTAATTGCCCATAGAAATGGTACTAATGTGTGTTGATTTTGTATCCTGCAGTATTAACTAGACTTATTTTTCAGAGCTCAAAGTTTTGCAGTGGAGTCTTTAGGTTTTTACAGATTTTAGATCATACTATCTGCAAAGAGGGCTAATTTGACTTTCTATTTTCCAATTTTGATGGCTTTTATTTCTTTCTCTTGCCTGATTGCTCTGGCTAGGACTTCTAGTACTATGCTGAGTAAGAGTGATGAAAGTGAGTATTCTTGTCTTGTCTGAGTTCTTAGAGAAAAGGTTTTCAGCTTTTTTCATTCAATGTAATGTTAGGTGTGAATCTCTCTTATATAGCCTTTATTATGTTGAGGTATGTTTCCTCGATGCTTAGCTTGTTGAGAGTTTTTATTAGGAAGGAATGTTGAACTTTATCAAAAGCTTTTTCTGCGTCTATTGAGACGGTCATATGGTTTTGTCCTTCATTCTGTCAATGTAATATATCATAAACATTGATTTGCATATGTTGAACCATCCTTGCGTCCCTGGGATAAATCCCACTTGATCATGATGTATTTTCTTTTTGACATGCTGCTGGAATCAGTTTTCTAGTAACTTTTTTGAAGATTTTTGCATCTATGTTTATTATGGATATTGGCCTGCAGTTTTCTTCTTCTGTTGTGTCCTTGTCTGGCTTTGGTATCAGGATAATGCTGGCCTCATAGAATGAGTTAGGGAGAATTCTTTTCGATGTTTTGAACTAGTTTAAGGAGAATTGATGTTAGTTCTTTGAAAGTTTGGTAGAATTTGGCAGTGAAGACATCCAGTTCTTGACTTTTCATTGTTGGGAAATTCTTCATTACTGATTCAATCTTATTACTTATTATTGGTCTGTTCAGGTTTTTTATTTCTTCCTGATTTAATCTTTATTGTTTGTATGTGTCCACGAATTTATCCATTTATTCTAGGTTTATTAGTTTGTTAGTGTATTGGTGTTCATCATAGTCTCTGATGATCTTTTGCATTTCTGTGTTGTAATGCCTTCTCTTTCATTTCTGATTTTGTTTATCTAGGTCTTCTCTCTATTTCTTGTTGTTAGCCTAGGTAGTGGTTTATCAATTTTGTTTATTATTTAAAGATCAGACTTCATTTTGTTGATTCATTGCATTTTTTTAGTCTCTATTTCATTTAGTTCTTCTCTAATCTTTATTATTTCTTTCCTTCTACTAATCTTGGGTTTGGTTTGTTCTTGCTTTTCTGGTTCTTTGAGGTGCATGGTTATATTGTTTGCTTGAAATTTTTCTACTTTTTTGATGTAGACCTTTATTCCTATAAACTTTCCTCTTAGCACTGCTTTTGCAGTTTCCCAAAGATTTTGGTATGTTGGGTTTCCATTTTCATTTGTTTCAATAAATTTTTTGATTTTCTCCTTAATTTCTTCCTTGACCCTATGGTCATTTAGAAGCTTTTTTTTTTTAATTTCCATGTATTTTTATAGTTTCCTGTTGTGCTTATTATTGATTTCTAGTTTTATTCTGTTATAGTCTGAGAATGTATTATTTCATTTTTTAAAAAATTTGTTGTGATGTGTTTTACATTTTAACATATGGTCTATTCTGGAAAATGTTCTATATGCTGAGAATATACTTATATTATAGTCTGAGAATATACTTATATTATTTCATTTTTAAAAAATTTGTTGAGACGTGTTTTATTTTCTAACACATGATCTATTCTGGAAAATGTTCTATATGCTGATGAGAAGAATGGGTATCATGCAGCTGCTGGTTAAAATGTTCTGCAAATGTTTATTAAGTCCATTTGGTCTAACATGCAGTTCAAATCCAATGTTTCTTTGTGAATTTTCTGTGTAGATGATACTGTCTAATGGTGAAAGTGGGGTGTTGAAGGCCTCAACTATTATTGTTTTGAAGTATATCTCTTCCTTTAGATCTAATCTTTTTTTATATATCTGAATGTTCCAGTGTTGGATAAATATATGTTTAGAATTATTATATCCTCTTGCTGAATTGATCTCTTTACCATTATATAATAACCTTGTCTCTTTTTAATGTTTTTGACTTAAAGTTTGTTTTATCTGATATTATTAAAGCTACTCCTGCCTATGTTTAGTTTCCATTTTCATAGAATATCTTTTGAAAAATACTTTTACTTTTAGCCTATATGTGTCTTTACAGTTGAAATGAGTTACTTATAAGTAACATATAGTTGGGTCATGTTTTTTAATCCATTAAGCCAGCCTATATCTTTAAGTGGAAAGTTTAATCCATTTGCACTCAAGATTGTTGTTGATATGCAAGGCTTATTTCTGTCATTTTATTAAATGATTGCTGATTGCAGGTATCCATTGGTCATTTTTTCTCTCTTAAGCTTATTGTGATTTGGTGGTTTTCTGTAGTGGTATAATTTGAGTTCTTTCTCTTTGCATTTTGTGTATTTGCTCTACGAGTGGGTTTTATACATTCGTGAGTTTTCATAATGTTCCTTTGCTTCTAAGTGCAGGACTTCCTTAAGCAATTTTCTTTCTTTTCTTTTTTCTTTTGTTTTACAGGCCAACCCTGAGCAAGGACCCTAAGCATTTATTATAAGACAAGTCTAGTGCTGATGAATTTCCTCAACTTTTGCTTGTCCTAGAAAGCCTTTATTTCTCCTTCACTTTTGGAAAATAACTGCTGGGCTGATTATCCTTACCTGGCAATGTTTTATTTTTTCTTTCAGCACTTCAAATATATAATTTCATTCTCTACTGATGGGGGTTCCTTTATAAGTGACTAGATACTTTTGCTGTTTTCAGAATTTTCACTTTGTCTTTGACTTTTGACAGTTTGACTACAATGTGCTGTGCAGAAGAGGTTTTTTGCATTGTATCTGTTTGAAGGTCTGTCAGATTCCTGTATCTGGAAGCCTAAATCTCTTGCTAGACTTGGAAAGTTTTCAGCTATCATTTTGTTAAATAGATTTTCTAAACTTTTTGTTTCCTCTTCACCTTCAGGGACACTGAAAATTTGAATATTTGGTTGCTTACAGTGTCTCATGTGTAATGTAAGCTTTGTTCATTTTTTTCATTATTTTTTCTTTATATGAGGCAGATTGAGTTATTTCAAAAGATCTGTCTTCAAGTTCTGAAATTCTTTCTTCTGCTTGATCTACTCTATTGCTGAAGCTTCCAAATGTATTTTGTATTTCATTTAATGAATTCTCTAGTTCCAGAATTTCTTTCTGGTTGTGGTTTTTTGTTTGTTTGTTTGTTTGTTTTTGAGACGGGGTCTCACACTGTCACCCAGACTGGAGTGCAGTGGTGAGATCTCAGCTAACTACAGCCTTTGCCTCCTAAGTTCTAGCGATTCTCCTGCCTCAGCCTCCCGAGTAGTTGGGATTACAGGTGCCCGCCACCAAACCCAGCTAATTTTTTGTATTTTTAGTAGTGATGGGGTTTCACCACGTTGGCCACACTGGTCTCGAACTCCTGACCTCATGATTCACCCACCATGGCCTCCCAAAGTGCTGGTATTACAGGTGTGAGCCACTGAACTTGGCCTAATTGTTTTTTATATATCTTTTTGCTAAGTTTCTCATTCATATCTTGAATTATTTTTCTGTTTTCTTTGTATTTTTTATCTCTGTTGTCTTGTGTCAGAGATTTTTACATTTCACTATTTTGAATGATTTATTCAGGATTTCATGACTCTCTTTTTGATTGAAATTTGTTGCTGAAGAATTATTGTGTCCCTTTCGAAGTGTTGTATTTCTTTGTCATGTCATGTTTCTTGTATTCTGATGATAATATGTGCACATCTGGTGTAATAGTTATTTTTTCCAATTTTTTGAATTTACTTTTGTAGGGGAGAACTTTTTCCTGAAGATATATCTGTGGTGTTGGGTAAATAGAGCACTTTGGCTGTGATTCTGAATGTGTGCAGTAGTGTAGTCTCCATATGAATTAATTGGCTGTAAACTGTGTCAGTGGTCTCTATGATTTCCTCAATGGCTTTGAGTGTGGTTGTTAGTGGAGGGTGTAGTGAAGTTTTTCTTAGGCTGGAGATGCCAGGTCTGCTTGTCCTCATGTCTCAATGGTGGGAGTAATGGACCAAGTGTGCCTGTTGTTGGGCCCCAGGAAACTGTACACTGTCATTGGTGTTAGCAGGTTCAGATGGGCCGATTCATGGCTTCCAGGTGACTTTCTCAGGTGCTGGAAGTGGCAGCAGTGGGGCGGGCGAGTGGGCAAGTTCTTAATGTCCTGGGCAGTGGGCATGGTGTGGTTGACAGGAGTAGCAGCAGTGGGACTAGCCTCTGGGTTTCAAGTGGTTCATGTTGGTGTTGGTAGTTGCTGTAATGGGCTAGGTGGACCAGTCTGCAGGCCCACAGGCGGCACATCTAGGAGGGTGCCCATTGTGGTGGTAGCAGCAGATCAAATGTACCTAACCTTTGGCTCCTGAGAGGAGTGCTTGGGTGCCAATGGTTGTGCACTGGGCACCATGGTTCCCAGGCCCTGAGATAGTGTGCTCTAGCACTGGGGTAAGGAGGGGGAACATCCAAGTTAGGTGGATCTGTCCTCAGGGCCCCTGGTGGTATGTTTGGGGGCTGGCCATGGTAGGCAGGGACAGGGTGATCTCCAGACCCAAGGCAGAATGCTGCAGTCCTGCTACTGAGTAGGGCAAGGTGGGATATTATTATTTTCATTTTCTAAGTGATCTGGCCAGATCTTCCAGCACAATGTTTAATAGTGGTAGCAAAAATCAGGCATCCTTTTCTTGTTTTTGATTTTAGAGGAAAAGCTTTTTGCCTTTCACTATAGAGTATAATTCTAGCTGTTAGTTTTTCACAATGTTGAAAAATTCCCTTCTATGCCTAGTTTGTTGAATACTTTTATCATAAAAGAGTATTACAATTTTTCAAATGATTTTTCTGTGTCTTTTGAGATGATCGTGTGTTTTTTGTTGTTATTGTTCTATCTGTATGATGTGTTAATTTGTTTTCTTATGTTGAACCATGTTTGCATTTCTAGAATAAGTCCCATTTGGTCATGGTGTATAATCGTTTTAATATGCTGTTGGGTTTGGTTTGCTAGCATTTTACTGAGGACTTTTGCATCAATATTGACAATCAATATTGGTTTGTAGTTTTCTTTTATTTTGGTACATTTGTCTATCTTTGGTAACAGGGTAATGTTGGTCTCATGGAATATATTAGGAAGTGTCTCTTCTTCTATTATATGCAAGAATTTGAGAAGGGTTGGTGTAAATTCTTCATTTAGTGTTTGTTAGAAGTCACCAGTGTAGTCCTCTGGTCTTGGATTTTTCTTTGTTAAGAAGTTTTTGGTTACTGCTTTAATCTCTTTAGGTGTTTCATGTCTGTTAAGTTTTCTATTTGTTCTTGAGTTAGTTTGGTAATTTATGTGTTTCTAGAAATTTGTCCATTTTATTAAGGTTGTTAAATTTGTCAGTGTGCAATTAATATTATTTTAGTTTATGTAATATCTGAAGTAAAGTGCCACTTTCATTCCTGAATTTAGTAATTTTCATCTTCTCTCTTTTTTTCTTAGTTTACAGGCTCATCAAGTTTGTTGATCTTTGAATTTTGGTTTTGTTGAGTCGATTAAACAATTATCTCTGGGATGCTGGTGGTATTATATATTTTCCCCAGAAAGATAAGAAAAACTCAAGAGGAACTTTTGTACAACTGTTACATAAATTAATCTAACACTTGGAAACTATCAATTTTGCAGCTGTAGAGACCAAATCAATTGCTTCAATAACTGGTCTAACATCTTGGTGCTTGTAAGTAGTAATTTTCTTTTTCTATATAAGTACCCATCAGCCTCTTTACAACTGTATCAATAGGTTAGAGGATAGTTAAAAATGTTAATGAAGCTTAGATATTATAATTAGATATACATTATTACTGAGAAGAGGCCTTAGAGTCTCTCTGGTGCTAGATATAAAAACTGGTGATTTTTGTCAGCTCTCTGGTGATTTGGCCAAAATGGTCTTGCTCTTTTGGATTCCATTCCTTTGCCAAAGGTAGACAAAATTATTATAAATATGCACAAAGCTTATAAAAATGCAAAGGAGAAAAACCACTCAAACACTTAAAAAAGGACATAAACAAGAAACCAAGGCAGCTGGTAAAGCAAAATGGACATTTTGCTGATGCAGATCCTTGGTTTTCTTTCAATTATAGTTCATTTTAAAGCCTTAAGTCTGTGGTTGTTAAATGCTTTCCTGCTGCCAATCTGAAATGGAGGTGGACAATCCAGTAAACTAATTCCCAAATTACTCCAAATGTAAATCAAATTAGAATAAAATATTTTTGGAAACTGAGAGAGGAAAAATGAAGAGTTATACTGAAATATATAGTTTTCATTTCTATGGAACTCTATTTTTCTAATTCCTACTGGGGGTAGATGTGTTGAAATTCTAAAAGAAAGTGTGTTCTTATGACACATTATTGACATAATTTTCCAAGCCAAAATGCAACTTTGGAAGATGTCAAAATCATACACCCTCTTAAAAAACTCCCAGTCTCCATCTTTTATGACAAAATGCAACTGGTTATAAGTATTACTTACTGTTGGTTATAATGTTACAAACTTTTAGAAGTTAAATATTTAGAATTTAAATTTACTAAAGTGTAATAAGCATACCCTTTCAAAAGAAAAGTAGGAAAAGCAGATAAATCTATGTTCATTTACTCCTGTGTGGTTCTTATATTTAATTTTTTGCCTCCCTTAACCTGTTGTTATAACCAGTAAAATGAGACAAAACCAAAAACAGTGCATCTAAAATATAAAGACTTCAAAAAACATTCTAGGAAATAAATTTTATAGTTGGAAGTGGGCTTACTGATTACCAAGTCAAATTTATTTATTTTATCAGTGAGACAACTGAAGTAACAAAAGGTAAATACTTAGTCAAGTTCAGCTAAATTGTCAATGACATAGTCTGGGTAAGAAGTGGATTTTAGGTTTCCCAGACCAGGGAGATTCTTGCTAACCTTAATCAATATTATTAACTTTTATTTTATGTCCTATACAGTCTAGAACATTTCAAGTTAGTAGTTTATTCTATTGTCCTCTTTTTGTTTATTGATTATTTTAATGGTGATAAAAATTCCATCAATAAAGCTGATTTTTAACATTTATGATATTTAAACACATACTTTTAAGTTAAGGCAAGTTGATTCTTTTTCAATTTATCTTACTATTTTTCCTAAAATGCATTAATTTATTGAACTTTTGTGGGATTTGATAATGACATAACTTATTATTTATTTTCTGTGTTCTGCCTACTTCCAAAAAAATCATAAGAAAATTGGTGGCATTAAAAACACATATCATGGAATGTAAAACCAGTAAGTTCCGAGAAACAACAGAAAGTCCAAGTACTGAAGATAAATATAAAAATAATTATACCAGAAGAAAATACTTTATTTAAAGTTATTTGAACAAAATATTAATTTGAGCTTCCTGAGAGCCAAGAAGAAACAAGAAATGTGATGGTTCATAGAACTCTCATTTGACAAAAAGAGAGTATGTCTCTTTTTATTTTGTCTTAGGAAAGTCAAATCTAAAACATACAAGTTTTACCAATGTTTTTGTGATTTTACTTTTTCCTTTTATCTGTTTCTTTTTTTTTTAGCATGACCATCATAAAAATAATCAATCACATAAATGTAAGAAAATGAATAAAATAAGGCATGCCATCCTTTTATAGTCATTTTTGTTCATTTTTATTTTAATATTTAATGTAGATATTTTGTTCATATTTTCTACATAGCTCCTAGATAAAAGTAATGGCATAATTTTAAAATTATCCTAAATTGTTGTATATTATCCTATAAAGGCAATTTTGTGGGGAGCCATGATAATAAGATACAGGTTTGTAGCTTTCTGCTGCCATACAATAATGATTAAAGTGCATATAGCAAGGAATAATTATATTTTATAAAAAGGAATACAAAAGCATAAGTAAAATTCATTTAAAGTTTTCCCATGAAGAAAAGACATTTTTCTGTCTAAACGTATTATACAAATTTTTGATTTTTAAAAGTAGAAAGAAACTTTTTCATTAAGAACTGAATACTTGCAACTTTTTGTGTGTTAGCACATTTAAGTCAATTATTATAAAATGGAGAAACTAATTTTTATAATGTTTGTACAACTCAAAATGTTCACATAATTTTTTTCAAAAGTTTAAAAGCAATTATCATAATATAACAAAACAAAGGATTTTAAAGACATTACTTTAAATTGTTAAGCCAAAAAAAAGTTTATGCTTCCAGTATCTGTATTCTCCAGAAGCTACCAAGGTAACAATAAAGCTTCTTCCACTCTCCTAAAACTTCATATAAGTCTCTCACATGCTTTTGGAAGGTCAGCTCTCTATTTGGAACAGAGCTAAAAGTTTTCATTCACACTACTTCTGCTAAGCATTCTCTATTTTCTCTCCTTCCCTTTATTACCCAACTCCTGAAATGCAAGCTCTTCACCACCTCAGCACTACCAGAACTACTCACCAGAGCATTTTTATACGAAGGTCTTCCCAGAATCCCAACCTTACACTTTGTTGACTTCCTGAATTCCAAAGCAGTCTACCATAACCTTCTTGATATTTCACTTTTGTAACTATCTTCTCTCTCTCTTCTTGTTTTTCTTTTCTTAGACTGCTGCCTTCCCATTATGGAAGCTCACGTTTTTGTTCTTGATACCTAGAATTTTAGCTTAGCAGTTTTATTAAATTATCCATTTTAATAGATTTTACTTATTTTTCTGATTATTTCTAAATGTAGAACTCCATTTGTGACCCACTGTCTTTGTCTCTGTGCCTGTTCTCAGCAGCTTACAAAACAAGTCTATGTAAAGGAAGCTCATACTCAATGTATCCCTCAGATACTACTTTCCTTCCAAAAATGCTACTTTTCTTCCAAAACATACACTTGTTTCAGACAGCTTCATTTCAGCCAAAGGTTTTGGCATTATCAATCTCTTAAAAATAGAAAGCTCAACTCACCTTTTAAAATCTCTCATTTAAAACTAAATTTAATATTGACATCTATCCAAATATATCAAGAAATAAGAAAATTCACACAATCTAATTTAAATCAAATCACCACAGTTGAGCACAGAACTTCCCAAATGTAATAAAGACTAGTTTACTAACTTCCAAGTTACTCCTTTATTTCATTTTATAGGAGTTATATTCATATTCCCATATAGGTTATTCAGAATTTTTCTCTCCATACAATTTCATAATCTTCATTTTACCCTATTTTTTAGTGAATGATCTCAGATACCCCTATAGGAAGAAGATTAAAACATGGAACCATAAAAGAAACAATGACCTTGATTGTCTCAGGCACCCATCATGATTTATTGGTCAAAGACTGAATTTTGGTATCAGACTAAATTATATTTAAGTATTACCAGTTATGGAAGCTTAAACTTTATTACTCCCAAGACAAGTGCATTTTCTGTTGTATTTCTCTTACTTGCAATATTGTATGTTTTTCCATATCTATTAGGAAATTTCTTTCCATATGTAATAAACTACCCAGCTAGGGAGTATTAAACAAATAAGGGTTTGTTTTTGTTGTATAATAAGTCTGGAGAAGAGCAGTTACTGGCGCTGGTTGAGTGACATAGTGAAGTGACCCCCAGGCTTCAGATGTTCTCTTGGCAGGCTCCAGTTATCACATCTGCATTCCAACAAGAAGAAGCAAAAACAGTGGGTGGGGGTGCTGTCTCAGGAAAGCAACAGGCTTCCCAGGAATCACCCAGCTGACTTTCACTTCCATGTCATCATTCAGAACTCTTCTATAAACTTTCTCCAACTGAAAGTTGTCTGGGAATGAAGATTAAGTCAACCAAACATACCCATATTGTTCTTTCTGTATACCTGAATATTACCGATTGTTCAAAGCTTACCTAAAATCTCACCTCCTCTGTGAAAACTTCTTCAATGCAGCTGACCACACATATCTCTAATCTTTGTAGATTTTCATTTCAACTACAAAAGTCCCATACAATATACCACTAATATTTTTGTGCTCTAATTTTTTTATTATTTAAAAATTTTTTGGAGATAGTGTCATTCTGTTGCCCAGGTTGGAGTGCAATGGCATGATCTTGGCTCATTACAACCTCTCCTTCCCCAGTTCAAGTGATTCTCCTGCCTCAGCCTCCCGAGTATCTGGGACTACAGGCATGTGCTGCCACGCTCGCCTATTTTTTTTTTTTTTTTTTTTTTTTTTAATTTTCAGTAGAGACGGGGTTTCAACATGCTGGCCAGGCTGGTCTCCAACTCCTGACCTCAAATGATCTGCCCACCTCGGCCTCCCAAAATGCTGGGATTACAGGTATGAGCCACAGTGCCCAGCTAATATTTCTGATTTAATGTTTTATTTTCTCAAAATTTAAGTGTGTATTGAGGGTAGAGGCTGTGTTGTAATCCTTTTTTCTGTCTACACGCAACAGGGCACTGTGCTAAGCACACAGTGGTGTTCTGTATGATTTGGGGAATTAGATTCGGCAAATTCAAATCTGAAATCAGGAACCACTAATTTCTTATTGTATAATTCTAAACAAGAAAATTTGCCTCTCTAAATTTTTATTTCTCTGTAAATGTGTAAGAAAATAAAAGAATACATCATGGGAAAATAGGGGAATTCAATATATGCATGGAACGTATGTGCCTAATACACATTACTTTCCTTTATCAATGTTTAATTATAATTGATAGCAAAAGTATTTACATATGCTTTCTATAAAATATGATATGCAGAATTTGCATTTTCAGGAACCAAAGACTCACAATTTTAAAAATTAATTTCTTTGGAATTCACTCTATGAGAAAATTAAAAAACAAAAGCTTCGTTTTCCTTAAAAATAAAATGTATTTCAATTTCATTTAGCACTTATTTCAAGACTACTAAATAAATATTTATAGCTAATATTTTTTCGTATTTGTAGTTTTGTTTCTTTTTTGCTACAGTGAGCTCAAGGATTTTATCTGGAAGCTGTGCTTGCCAAGAAAACAGTCTTACTTACAGAATATGTTTATTTGTGGGAGAATGATAAATATTGTGGCGTGGGGAGGTAACAAAATAACATCTCCAAGTTCCTTTTTAGGGTCATCTATTTTATAATCCTACATGTTTTTATTAGTGTGACCTTTCTATTAAGATTTATTTTTTTAGAAAGTTGCTGGATGATGGTGAGGAAAATTCAATCATGTATGTAAATATTATTGGGGAAAAATTGTAAAGGGGCTTAAAATGACTCTTTTTAAAGAAAATAAATTTTAACTAAATTATTAATAGTTATTATTTAAATTAAATCCTTAGAAAAATAAAGAAAAATACAAGTGAACTTTAAAAAGTTTTATTATGGAATTATTCAAATATACATAAAGTCAGGTAAAATATAGTACACCTGATATTTTCTATTTTTTTTTTTTTTTTGAGACGGAGTCTCGCTCTCTCACCCGGGCTGGAGTGCAGTGGCGCGATCTCGGCTCGCTGCAAGCTCCCCCTCCCGGGTTCATGCCATTCTCCTGCCTCAGCCTCTCCGAGTAGCTGGGACTACAGGCGCCCGCCACCACGCCCGGCTAATTTTTTTGTACCTTTAGTAGAGACGGGGTTTCACCGTGGTCTCGATCTCCTGACCTCGTGATCCGCCCGCCTCGGCCTCCCAAAGTGCTGGGATTACAAGCGTGAGCCACCGCACCCGGCCTCACCTGATATTTTCATAAAGAAAGAAAGAAAGAGAAAGAAAGTAAGAAAGAAGGAGGAAGGGGAAGGGGAAGAGGAAGAAGAAGAAGGAGGAGGAGGAGGGGAGGGAGGGAGGAAGGAAGGAAGGAGAAGAGAAGAGAAAAGGAAGGAAGGAAGGAAGGAAGGAAGGAAGGAAGGAAGGAAGGAAGGAGGGAAGGAAAGAAGGAAACCTAGTACTTAAAGCAATAAACATTTATTATCTCAGTGTCTGTGGGTCGGAAATATCTCAGCTGTGTGGTTTTGACTGAGTCACTCATGAGGCTCCACTCAAGCAACATGTTGGCTTCGGCTGCAGTTATCTGAAGTATGACCAGGCCTGGAGGATCCACTTCCAAGGTGTTCCTCTCACATGGCTGCCAGCAGGAGGGCTCAGTTTTTCAGTGGTTGTTGGCAGGCTGACTCGGTTCCTTACCACATAGGGTTACTGGAATGTCCTCATGACATACATGGCCACTGTTTTCCTACAGAGCAAGAGAGATAAGAGAGAAGACAAAGAGGAAGGCACCATGCTTTTTAATGACTTAGTGTTGGAAATCACACATTGTCACTTCTGTCACATTCTATTTATTAGGAGTAAGTCAGTAAACATTGCTCACATTCAAGAAGAGAGGAATCAGTCTCCACTTGCTGAAAAGAGGATTATCAAAGAATTTTTAGACAAATTTTTAAATCAACACAATATTTTCATCCACTTCCCTCTCACCATTCCAACTATTTTGAGGAATATTCTGGTAAGCACACTATTTCACCCATGAATACTTCACCATGTGTGTCTCAAAATCATGAAAAAGTAATTATTCCTCAGTGTCATCAAAAATCTAACCAGTATTCAAATTTCTCTGATTTTTTTTCATAAAATTTTTAACAATTGGTTTGGTTTGTTAGAATGCAAAATAGACCACCAATTGCATTTAGGACCTTTTGAAGTAGTGTCAAATCCTCCTTTGATTAGCCAATTTGAAATATATTACAATCAGACAAAGATAAAAGATATTTATACACTGCTTTGTTTCTACACTGTTTATTGTTCTTTTTATAAGAAACACTCAAGGAGTAAGAAAGCAGATTTTCCTAGGTTACCTTTGAACCTGGAATTTGTGTTACCACTTTGGTGATATTCCTAATAAGCCACAGGTGTACACTACAGGAGCGAGTAGAAACAGAGACAAGCATATGATGACAGTTAATTGTCCATAATCTATTTATCCCAAGGAACACTTATACATCTGTTACATATTTAGGTATTTGCTACTTGTCGTTTTTTTTTTGTGATTTTTGAGCAGAGAAACATCTATAACTAAAGCACCGTAAAAAGGAATAATGCTATCAAGGGGCTTTAGAGAAGCACGACAAAGGAAGTGCAGCTTTTTGTGTGTTGGAAATGAATGGCTCCATTCATTTCAAAAGGGATTTTGTTTTATATGTACTGTATTGGGTTTGGGCACTAAACACTTGACTCCCATTTCAGAATGAATTAGTTTGTTAAATGCAGGTATTTAAATAGAATAGAAACTCTAACAATGAATTTCTTCAGTAAGTACTTTCATCTTATTGTATAAAATATTTTATAGTGTTATCCTTTCATTAACATGTGTATATATGTATGCATTTCAACTTCTATTTTAAGTCAAATATTTTT
The DNA here is from genome assembly GCF_009828535.3 of Hylobates moloch. Lineage (NCBI taxonomy): Eukaryota > Metazoa > Chordata > Mammalia > Primates > Hylobatidae > Hylobates > Hylobates moloch. Next base: position 63,217,536 of record NW_026652288.1, on the reverse strand, counting down.
TATTTTTATTGTATTTATAAATTTGTTACACTTTTAAATCACTATTAACAACAGTGATATTTTTATAAATACAATTATAGGTAATCTTGCATAAATGATGTTCTATTATAAATGTTCAAAATAAAGAAATTGAAAAGTTCATTGCTGACTATATGCTAGCTGCATATGAGAAATGTGGATTTAATCATATACTGAAATTAATATTTAACAATTTATCTAGAAAACGTTTTGAAATATTTAAAATATTCATTGTAGGTGGTTGTTTCTCCAATGACATTCTCACTTTTCCATTTAAATGCCAAATGTGTGTTCTGATATTGCATTTTCAGTGTATACATTTTACATTAATAAGTATCTAACTAATAAATTGCTTCATTATTCATTACTATATGAATTTGCAAGTTTCCTATGACAAACGTTCTGTAGCTGATTTTTGCCTGTTATTCAACAAAATGTCAAGAATATAATTACTAGTAAATTTAAACTACTGTTCAACTTTAATTCACAAAGCACAACTCTTAATACTAAGAAATGTACACAAACAAGACTCCTGTTCATAGCTGCATTAAACATGGAGAGCTGTTGACTTTGTTATCTTGATCCAATTTTTAATGCTTGCTGTTAAGTCTCTTTCTTTCTTTCTTTCTTTCTTCCTTTCTTTCTTTCTTTCTTTCCTTTCTTTTTCTTTCTCTTTTTTTCTTTCCTTTCCTTTTCTCTTCTTATTTTTTCTTCCTTTCTTTTTTTGAATTTCCAAACCACCAGAGGATGATTTCCTTAAGAATGTTCTCTCAGGTATGTTCAGAATATTAATTAGGCCCATCTATTCCTGTCGGGTAATAACAATGTCCATGGGCTGAATGGATGCTGTGACCTGTGAAAGAACTATTCACATGCTTTAGTCTGCCCTAGCACATTCTTTAACAAGTGAACATAGACCTTTTTCACAGTCATCCTAAATGTTTCAACTGTGTGCTTTATGTTTGCTTCTTGCATCTCCAACCATACAGCTTTTTCCTCCCCTCTTTCGGGGAAGACTTCCTTGCACTAGTCATTTAAATGTATCTGCCTTTATGACTACATTACTGCCATACCTATGGGGCTTCTTACTATATTTACCTATAACTGGAGGAGAGTTTAAAGAAATTAAATTTATTTAGACTAAATCTTCTGGGGGATGTAAAAATATCTTAAATAACTAGCAGTAATTAAAAAGGATCTATTCAGACTAGATAAAAGGTAAACAGAGTGGTTGCTTAAATATAGTCATTTAAATATAGTGGTTAGTTGGCTTAGTTTTCCCATTTGCATGTGTTATTTAACCTCCTGTTGGCAAATAACTTCAAAAGGAGAAAAAGCATTGACTTTTGTTTATTCAGTTGGTGCAAAAGTAATTGCTGTTTTTGCCATTACTTTCAATGACAATTACTTTTGCACCAACCTAATGGCATAATTTTTGGACTCGTAAGTGCTATTAACAAATTGGTATTGTTAAAAAATTAATTATTTTTAATGTAGATGTTGCAACTAACACTGGATATAATATCAAGAAAACAATGCCTGAGTAAAATCTAAGGTTTTTTTTTTTTAAATTTTTAGTGTGGACCTGGCTGAAAGATATTATGGTTATATTTTCCTATAAGTTTTATTCTAACATTTCTCTACCTCAATTAGCTATTCTTTTTGTGTATTGAAAGGATTAAATATTTAACTATTCTCAAAGTCCTCCTTAAATTGTTTCAAATTAGAACCTGTCTTATGAGTGGTCAGAGGAGATAGATTATATTTTTATGCAGAAACATTTACCAGCACCTGTTAGTATATATATATATATTTTTTTTTTAAGTCGAATAGGTATATATATAGATACGTGTATCTATATATATTTTAAGTCAAATAGGTATATATATAGATATGTATATATATACACGTATTTAAGTCAAATACGTATATATATATGCATAAAGGTAGTTTTCTGAGTATTTATTCATGCATATATGAGTACACACACACAGATTTGTACAAAACAAATACACATAATTTTCTTTCTTTTTTTTTTTTACAATTTACAGTTTAGTAGATTGGGCAACCACATATGTTGTGCTTTGAGGAGGACATAAAGGAAGACATCTAAAACAGAAACTCTATCATTTGGTATTTTAGTGTTATAGTTCCATTCTTCAGAACTTTATGTGAAACCATATTTTATTTTAAATATGATCAGTTAACATATTTAAAAAATGATAACCAGCCTATGAAAAAATACAAAATGAAATAAAATGGACTGGGAAAAAGAGTGAAAAAGACAGAAAGGAGTATAGAAAATACTGAAAAAGTACGTGACAGTCCAAAGATACATTTTTGCAAGGGCCATTCAAACTCAGTCATCCTATGATAGTCAAAAATATGTATAATGATTTTTGGTGCAAAAATATCACCACGAAGATCAGAGCGTGATATTATTGATGTTAAGCTTACAGATTTGATCTCTTGTAAGACATACAATTTCACTCATGCATAACTGCCTACTCAGCCATTTTGCAAATGCATAAGAAATATAAAATTAAAAACAAAAACAAAATTGCAGATGAATTCATTTTATAATGATGGTGGGTTTGTTACACAACCTTTATATACAGAAGAGAATATATTACTTGAAAGTGTACATAGTCTTGGTTTTTGGGAAACAAAGTAATTTTTGCATCATTCTGGACTGCAGAAAGCATTAAGGGTTAGCCAGAAAAATCTGGGTTTAGAAAATGGTTCTGCTAATACATTGACTGAGAGAACTTCACCTCACCAAATAGTAGTCTTTACAAGAAGGATAATAATACATTGCTTGAGGAACAGTTGTGAGAAGATAACCTAAGTGTAATAACATTATAAAATAACTATCTCAGGGAAAGAAAGCCTTAACATTTTCATGTAATTAGTTTTGTGTAATATTGCTAAATAGAAAAATTGCTACCTTCAAAATACAGAAATATACCTCTCTTAGCAAGATGTAATAAAGACAATAAAAACTTTAATGAATGTGAAACACAATATAGCACAAAAACCAAATATATAGTGTTTGGACTATATTTAGAAAGTGAAAATTATAGGCTATGTCAGCATGTAAAGTCCCTGTATTTTATGCTCATACCTGCAGGTTGCATTCCCCTCCCAGCTGGCATGGAAGATCATTGTATACTATTTTGTTCCTCTTTCTCTGGGATCTATTGCTTGTGCTGACTTCCATCCTGCACCTATCCATACCAGATATACCCACCAAGATGCACCAAGCCTGCCAGGAGAACCTTCTGGTTAAGTACCATCTCATCTTTTCATAATAAATGGTCTTCACTTCTAGCAGTTCTTTCATTTAATAACAACAAAAATAACCTCATTAATAATATTTAAATTAATATGTTATTATCAAAGTACTAGATTCAATAGTTTAGTTTTACGTCCTTAACTGTCTAGGCGTATTTTCTTATTTACATCAGTGAAAAAAGTACTTACACCTAATTATACACTGCCATTCTATAATTTATACTTGCAAACTCTGAGAATAGATTTAATGAGTATAAATATCCAATAAAGAGTCCCACTATGCTGTAAATAAAATAATAATTTTAATATATCATAATATTCTATTAGCATGAGAGATCTTCAAATATGAATAAAGATATGCTAAAGTTAAATTATTATAACTTGATACCATGACAAAAGAAAGCATCTGACTTAGAAACTTTTTTAGAAAGTTTTGTGTGTATAATTTCATGGAGGGAACTAAAACAAATCAGGTTACCATGCTCAGGATTTTGAGTAGGTGATTTTCAGGCATCAGTTTACAAATGGGATGCCACATAAATAAGGTGACACATGAATTACTGACATTATGGCTCAGTTACAGGTAATCAATTTTTACCTCATCATAAATGTAGAAAAAATTATGTGAAATAAAAAGAATACTAAGCTACTGGATAAGGTGGCTTTCAAAGAATGTTTGGGAGTTAGGCATAAAGAAAACTAGCTTTCAAGTATACTTCAAATTCTTATATGAGTTTTGCCAGAGAGTATTAGTTTGGATTTTGAGGATTTCTAACACTATTGACAAGCTATATAATTCCTGTGACTTTCGAAAGACTTACTCTCAGCTAAAATAATAAAATTGTATTTTTAATCTAGAAATTTCTCTAAAGTGACCTGTTCTAGTATAGATAAGTCTGGTCTTATTGATGAGCTTCTAATGACTTATATTAACTAATCAATGGTAATATTCTTCCATATCAGTACTGGATCCTATTCTCTTGATATCCAGCAATATGATGTCCAGCTCCATTCTGGAATATACATATTTTATACTATTTTATTTTTTGTCATCTTTTTAAAACATTATAATTGTTGTAAGGTAGCTATACCCCAATACAGATTACAGTCTTGAAGATGAAGTGACAAAATGAACACACAACCAAAAATTGGCTTTCTTGCTGACCTTAAAAGAGTGATATAAATTATTTTGCAATTTTTATCACTCTCTTGAGGTCAGCAAAGAAAGCCAATTTTCTGTCATAACGTTTCCTTATGAATTTCTTAAAAATGAGCAGTTTTCAAATATAAAGATATAATGTAGTACAGAAGAAAGACTGAAATCAAAGTGGAAATCCTGGTTTGTCACTTACTGAGCCTATATTTTTAAGAACATTATTTTAACTCTTCAAGCCTATTTTTTCCTCCAAAGTGAGATCGGTATTACTCATAATTCTCTGACTCCAGGAAAATAAATAGGCAAGTTATTTAAAATTTGTATACTATGATAATTATAATATTTATCTTGCAAAGTTGTTATGAATATGCAATAAAATGAGATCTATAACAGTGTCTGGAAAAAACAAATTTCTCCGTAAAAGGTTATGTTTTTTAAATGTTGAGAGGTACTTTTCCTCGTTAATAGGGCTCCAAGGCAAAATAAGTGTTTTGAGCAGAGACCCAATGCATAAAAATGTTTGGAGTTTATTCAACCCAGAGCACGCCTCTGAAAAGTCTATTAGCTCCTACTTCTAAAATCCTCAGAACTACTCAAGGCTGTTGACAATCATAGTTCGTTTCTGTTGTGTGTTATCAAAGAACCTTGAACTTTAATTTTAAAATATAATTTACTAAGAAAAAATTCTGTAAATAATTTTACTCTGTACCTAACCAATGATTTACATACAAGAAAGACCAGATTATCGCACATGAAAGTTGTGTCCATCTGAACGTAATCCATGTCTTTGGGATCTGGACACAAAGCCTGTGGACAATCAGGTAAAAATAACTTTTATTTAATGAAAAAGAAATATATGTAGTTTACAAAAACGAATACAGACACACACACATATATATATATATGAATGAATGAAAAAATTTTGAGTGGTGATCTATCTACATTTTGGATTTTCTTTAAATTTTCATAAGATCACAAGGAAATATGGATGCCAAACTTCTGCTTCTGATAACATTAGAATAAGCATTTTGAACAAAACTTTGCACTGAGAACCACAAGAAAGACTAGATAAAACACTTCTTAAAAATCTGCTGAAATACCTCAGAGAAGTAAGAAGACAGTGACGGTTCACAAAACTTAAATTCAGGAAAAGAAGGATTCCCAGACTGATAAGCATTGTGTTGAGGAGATGTCACTTTTCCATTAGAGGCATCTGCTTATGACTGAGAGGTTAATAACCTAATGAATACTTTGACTAGCTTCCAAACTAGGAAGATGAATTCCAGTGTCTACCAAGAGAGAATATTTTGGTAAACATTTGCATAAATACACTCTGAAATAAGACCCTGAAAGTCTATTATCTAAGAATGAAGAGAAACTCAAAGTAGGGTCTCTATGGGAGCTGCTAAAGCCTAGCTTGAAAGCATCAAAAACTCTGAATGGAATTAAGTTATCTGGAATTGTAAATGTCCTAACCACCCACCATGATCAAGAGTAAATTATTTTTAGAATTCGATTAGCACTACAGTGTTTCATATAAATGACTGACTCTCAATGAAAACTAAATTACATACTCTGAGATAAAACAAAGGAATGAAAACCAAGAGAAAAAAGAGTCAATAGAAACAGCTTTATAGGATGTCAAGATAATGGAATACAGGGAAAAAACAAAATTGAAATCAACTAAACTTAATTAAGAAGATAAACAAGAAAATTGAAAAGCTTGTTAGGGAACTTGAAACCACAACAAAGAACAAAACTGAAATTTTAGATGTAAAAATTATAGTAAGTAAATTATACTTGGAACTCAATGAAAGTTTTATTAGTGGCTAAAACAAAACTGGAGTGTTTATAAACTGGAAGATAAAAGAAAATATCTGGAATGAAGTCCTAACAGAAAGAGAACAAAAAAATGAAAGAGATAGATGCAAATATAGATATGAATAGATACAGAGAAAGAGAAAAGGAAAAGAGGGAGAGAGAGACATACCTAGACGGGAGGAAAGATAGAAGCAATACTTTAAAAGATAATTACAGGTATTGGGAATTTTCAAAAAATTGACCAAAAAACATCAAGTCACAGATTCAAAAAGCTTCACAAACGCAAAATCCAAAAAGCTAGAACAGCATGCGAGCATACGCACACACACACGCACACACAGATTTGGATAATTCTATTAAAATTTCTGAAAACCAATGACAGAAAGAAAATATTCAAATTATCTGGGGGAAAGGAGGAGGGATGACATAATATCTAAAATGGAGCAACAATTAGACTGACATCTGACTTCTCAATAAACCCAGATGATAATAAAATATTTTTAAAGTACTGATGAAAATACCTATGTGCCAAGAATTCTATTTCCGTGGAAAATATCCTTCAAAAATACATACGAATTATAGACATTGTCACAAAGAGAAAATATGAAAAAATTCATCACCAATAGATCTTCACTAAAGGTAATAATTTCATTCCAGATGCAACTTAGATATGCAGAAAGGAATAAAGAACAAAGAAAGAGGTAAAAGTATGGACAAATCTAAATTAATACAGACTATATAAAATAATAGAAACAGTGTCTAAAACATATATAGCATATAGAGAATGTCAAAATAAATGACAAAAATAGCATGCAAGTCAGGAGAAAAATAAATGGAGTCAAAAGATTATAAGGTTTTCACACTGTCCAGAAAGAGATTTATTATGTTCAATCAAGCTGCTATTTTTAAAAAACTACAGACGAAAGAAAACTAAAACTAAAAGAAATACAACTAAATATGAACAATAATAGGAATAGTTAAGCCTCTTTTTATTTTTCTACTTCTTTTTAAACTTACATGAAGTAAATGGAGTGAAAGGGATTTAAGGTTTTTGCATTGTCCATAAAGAGGGTAGATAGTTTTATTAGACTTTGATAAGTCAAGAATGACTGCTTTAATTCTAGTGTAAACACTAGCATTGTGTAAGTAGTGTATTTCTTACAAATTAATGAGACTTAGAATAACAAGGATTTAATCAGATGAAAATAACGTAAGAAATTAAAGAAACAAAATAAGTTGAATAAATACAAAATAAATATTCAAATAGTAGATTTAAATCCAAATTTAATTTGGATTTAAATAATAAACTAAATTTTCCATTTCCAAGTCAAAGATTGTCCCACAAATTAAAAATAAAATGAATAAAAGAGTAGCAAAGAGCACATTCAGCACTAGTTCTAAATATCATTTTCCAATAACAGGAACTAAAGCTTCTTAGAGAAATGTCTGATTCCATGACTGAGCCAGGGAATATTGAGTGTGGAGCACCTTGCTTTGCCAGAAAGTAAGAAAGTGTTCAAAAACCAGAGAAAGACAGCATTTAAAGGGGACACAGGGGCTGATTGAAAAGAGTTCCTAGTGGTCAAAACTGAAGCAATTTGAGCTACAAAATAAATAATGCACTGTTGTATTAATGCTTACAAATACAAAAAATTACCAGATTTAATCAATGTTTTCTTATACCAATTTGTTTTTATTTGACCAATTATTGAAGCTATTACAATTTTTAAAATTACCTCACCATCCATTGCTAAATGGCTTCCATGGTCAAAGAACAATGCAATACAACTCAAGAAAAAAATACAACATATGTAATATGATTACTGGCTTAAGTACAGGCACACACAAAGATGTGCAAAGATTTTTAAAAATGCAATACCAAGAACTGAGACCAAGTCAGAATATCATAGCTAAATGAAATACCTGCTAGATAAACCTAAGAATTGTGTGAGAAACAGAACCTGTAAGATATGTTAAAAAAACAAAAATTTCAAATACGAAGGTAGCTCTGCTATGTTATTTGTAATGATGTCTTTTACACAAGAAATAAAGCTGGAGACAATTGCACTTTTAGATTAAAACTATTGGTTCTTTGTACATCTATGAACCAGAGGCCTAAGTATATACTTTTAATTTCAAGCAAATATCTTGAACACATCATGGGCACAAATCTTTTTGTAAATGTTGTGAGAGAGAAAAGAAAAGAAGGAGGTACTAAATGTTTAAAGTATTTTTAAAATTCTTACAGAAAGCAATATGACTTAGGTACAATATTTTGCATTCATTCAGCTACTGTTTATTGAGATCTATTATTTAGGTAATGTCCTAAGTGTTTGGGATACTTTAAAGATATCACCTTTATAGAACTTACTTTCTAGCAGGGAAAGACATGAAATAATCCATATACCTAATGAATTAATAATCTCATATTTTAGAAGCTGATGACTGCAATTGAAAAAGAAATAGTATAGGTAAAAGTAATTGGGAGTGTATCAGGAAAATGGTGGTGGGTGCAGATGAATAATTATGAACCCAGAATTTAGGAGATAGTGTTAAGCACAGAAAGAACTACAAAACTTCAAGAGACAGAGGGTGATTGAGGCTGGGAATTAGCAAATGATTTTATATAAGAACAACATATTAAAGAAAGCTTTGAAGTTTTTAAGTCTACGAGATTGGGGACTTAGTGCCACTTTCACTAAAAGAAAGAAATCATTATGAGCATTTAATTTAAAGCTAAAATTGATGAAATTGATTAGGACAACCTAACAGTGTGGTACCATCTAGAGATATCCAGATGAATTTTTAAATATTTAGAGAAAACAGTGGGAGTCACAAGGACAACTGGCAATGAAAGAAACTAAAATAGAGAATAAGGTACAATATTTTATAAAATGATTTTTAGGATTTTCTAGTAAAGCCTTAAAAAGTCAATTTACAAATTAGAAATGATTAGCAAAACTATTATCTTTTGATATCTGTATTTTTGGATGAGTAAATTTAAGCTAAAATCTAGATCCAAACTGAAGGTCAAGCCTTAGAAAAGGTGTGATATTATTCATTAATCAAATAAGCATATATGAACATATGCATACATAAATATTACATGCCTGTATATGCATATGTGCATTTTAGAGGCAAATATACACACATGCCAAAGTGTCTGTTTTTAAGAATGAATTGTCTTCACAACTCAACCGATATGGAATATTTTTTCCAGGATTATATTCTCCACAGGTATGAGAGAATTACCTAGAATTTCTAACATGCTGTAGAATTAGACATCTTGAAGGAGATTTATGTTGACTTTCTGCTTGTTTGTTTATTTACCTTTATTTTCCAGCTCCACCACTAGACTACAGTCTTCTTGAGGAAAAAGGCTTCTTTTGTCTTCATTCTTTGTCTTCTTTCTGCCCTCTGCACCATGCCTAATGAATAATAAGTAGCCATTGTTTAAAAGAATCAGTTAGTAAAATTAATTAGTCGGGACAATATATTCCCCAGTAGTTATTCTCTTTTTTCTTGTTCTTGTATGATTTCAAACCTGTTACTGAGACTACTTGCCATCATGTTTAGTACTGACCTCTACAAAAGAAGTAATTAGTACAATATTTGCTCACATATACGACATCATTTTTGTCTCCTTGCTTCATGTAACCTGTCAGACAGAGCAGGGGAAGTTTTACATTCAATTGCTCTGTATTCCCCAATCCCCAATACATACTAGGAGAAGGAAAAAAGCCATATTTAATAGCAGACGTCTACTCTTAACATAAACCTATATAAAATCATATTAATTGAAAACAGTAGAACATACTGAAATCTCTAGATGCCATATAGAAATAGAAAATAATTATAATTAAGGTATTTAATTAATATCAGTTTAATATTGAATATAATCTTGATATTAAATGTAATTAAATATTAAATGAGACTTCCTTAGTTACACCTACACTTATAACCTATGCTCGTGAAAACCTGCTGATCTATTGTACCTCTATGTACTACTGGGCCTGAGAAGCATGGTATGAGTGTATTCTGATTAATGGTAATTGAAACTTGCTTAAACTATCCCTTTACTACTCACCCTTCCCATTTCAAGTTCCAGCAGAAGGTTTCCAAGCTTGAGCATGACTATTCGTGTATTCGGTTTAATTCATTATGTTTTAATTCAGAAGATTATTTTACAATCATCTGGAATTCTTTCTAATAAATGATAATCCATGAATATGGTTGAACTCCACTATACTCTGATGATTTTACAAGAAATTATTCAAGTTTCTGTTGCTATGTAACAACCCACCCCAAAATTAATTCTATGAATTGACTGAGTTCAGTATGTGGATCTTGCTTGGGGTCTCTCATGTGGTTACACATGGCAGCACAGGAGTCATCTGAAAGCTTGACTGGGCTGCATATCTGAGATGGTTTCTTCTCTCACATGTCTAGTGCTTCAGCTGAGAAGGCTAGAATACTAGGAGAGAGACTGGGCATCTCTATCTCCCCATGTAGCTTTTTCATGTGGCTAGCTTGGACTTATTTACAGTATGGCAGTCTCAGATAGTGAGTCTTCTTGCCTGGTGGCTGATTTCCCAAGAGTGCTCCTTCTAAGAGAGCAAGAAAGAAACTGCTACGCTTCTTATGATCCACCCTTAAAGTCACATCGAGTTACCTTTACTGCCTTTTATTTATTTTATTTGGTCTGCTTAGATGCAATGTAGGAGGAGACTACACAATTATATTAATACCAGGAGCCATAGTTCTCTGGGGGCCCCCTTTGAAAAGTTTATGCCATCTTTCATATCCTCTCAAGCCAAGAAAAGCAAACACAATCTACAAGACATGTATTTTGCCTTTGCCTCTTTTTTGTTTGTTTGTTTCTTTCTTTCTTTCTTTGTTTTTGGAGACAGGTTCTCACTCTGCTACCCAGGCTGGAGTGCACTGGTATAATCATAGCTCACTATAGCCTCAAACTCCTGGACGCAAGGGATCCTCCTGCCTCAGCCTCCTGAGTAGCTAGGACTACAGGTGTACACCACCTTGCCCATCTAATTTTTTAATTTTTTTGTAGAGATGGCATCTTGCTATGTTGCCAGGCTGATCTTGAACTTCTGGCCTCAAGTGATCCTCTCAGCTTGGCCTCCCAAAGCAGTGGGATTACAGGCATAAACCACTGCACTCTGCCTGCCTTTGCCTTTGACTATTTGCTTAACACTTTTAATTTTTGAACCAGCTTCAACAACATTCTCTATTACATATCACAAAGAGTAACTTTCACACCAGGCACAAAAATGAGTGGTATGCAATAGACACTCTCTCTTTATGCCTAATTTATGCTGATTATTCTTTTTGTTCAGCACATTAATATTTGGAAGAATTCATGGTGTCTTAATTAAAATGTCATTTGAAACTGAAAGTATTTCAAGGTATACTTACTGAATACTTATTATGTGCCAGAAACCATGCTAAGTGCTAGGGATACGCCAATTAACATAATACTATTCTATCTTCAGAGAGCTTAGAATGAGGACAGGCAGAGCACGCAGCTTCCACATTTCAATATCCCCTTGCACAGATTCTCATATAGTTATCCAAAACTCTTTTTCTCAAACCCTCACATTTTATCTGAAATCTCCTTCAGGCTGAAAAGAAACCATCTTTCAGGTTCCAAGAAGAGTTTAGCAAATGAAACAGTACAAGTGATAAATGTTAACTGTTGTTCCTTCTTTCCTTCCCCTACATGATTTCAGGTGGGATTTATTAAGAGAAGATGTATTTCTTCTTCTAGGTCATGAAGAACATTTTTTTCTTTATCTGTATCCTCCAAGGAAGCTGGTGGTGAAATAGATAAAATGTCAGAAATAATTAAGAAAAATGCAGGGGTATCCAACAATCTAAAATTACACCTTTTGGTGATGCCTAGTTTTTATCTCCTTGGTCCCTTGACAGGTATAAACACCAACTTATCACATCCTTTAGATGGTGGTGTGTTAAATCAATGTTGATGAACACCTGGTGCAGTGAACAGAGAGGATGAAAAGGAAATTCTCTTAGAAAGCAGAGGTCATGGGTTCTAGAAGGTCAATATACACTATGTGATCAATACAGAATCTAGAATCCCTCAGAATTATTGCATTAAAACACTCCTAAATCTCTTTAATCATTTTACTAGGTTCAATCACACCTCTATTTTTTCACTTTTATAACCTACTATTTTCTGTAACTACAAAAATTGCTGTGTTAAACATTTGTTTCAGTATTTTTTTTCAGTAGTAGGTATTTAAATCAGTATGGTAGTAAACTCAACACACGGACAACGTGGACCCCCTGTATCAGAAATGTGATATCTCACAGTTATGAGCCTCTCTTTTGTAAAGACCTTGAACATATTTTTCTACCTCAGCTAAAATCCTCCTACTCTAGATATACAAACTAGTTTTAATGAAGTGCACTTAAGAATCAGTTTTTTCCCAATGGGCCATAATAAACAGATATGGACCATTTATTACTATACTATTAATTATTTAAAATACATGCTACTAAAGTCTTTGAACAAGTAGATAAAAATATCTAACTACGTTAATTCACCTAATGCTTTTAATTACTCATTAGTAGTGGTAGTTGTAATAAAACAGATAAAAACTTTTAAATATACCAGTGTCAAGTAATGCTAAATATTGTTATATAACCTTAATTAGTTGTTCCAATAACAACTGGAACTGTTCTTATTTCTACAATATGGATGTAAAAATAAGGCATAGAGAGAAAAAATAATTTTTCCATGTTCTTTCAGGAGGAAGTAGAAAAACTGGGTTTAAACCTCATCCTGTGAGACTCGTATTATGGGGTGTTAGGGAGGGTAACCTGTTTCCTACTCCTGATGTTTTCATCTATGGGGAAGAGGGCCTACTAAAGTGACAGTACTGGCCCATCTCCCCTACTCCCTGCCATTTACTTCCCCTTCTTATAAAGGAGTGACCTACCAAATTAACAAGTTTGGAAAGGTGAGAAAGTTTCCCACAGTAAGAATAAATTTAGCTCTGCTCTTCTAAGCCATATAGTTTAGATAGGGCAGAGTTATCCTTGAACTAATTATGTCTTTGGATGGATAAATATGTGTAATTCTGGTGTATGACATTAGGTATTTCATTTGCCTACAGATAGAAACTACATTCTCTAATATTACGTGTATAAATAATAAAGGTCTCTAATTGGCCTTAGCTTTCCCTTTCCGGTAAAGTTGGATAAGGAAGAATTACTGACTTCCTAAAGATACCAGCAATCCTGAGGCCTTTTCTGAATCACAATTCCAATAAATGAAACCCAAAATAACATCTTATTGATCTCACATCAGAGTTGCAGTATTTATTCGCAAATACATTTTTCTTTTTTTTTTTTTGAGACGGAGTTTCACTGTTGGTGCCTAAGCTGCAGTGCAGTGGTGCTATCTTGGCTCACTGCAAGCTGCACCTCCCGGATTCAAGTGATTCTCCTGCCTCAGCTTCCCGAGTAGTTGGGATTACAGGCTCCCACCACCACACCCTGCTAATTTTTTGTATGTTTAATTGAGACAGGCTTCAGCATGTTGGGCAGGCTGGTCTCGAACTTCTGACCTCAGATGATCTGCCCACCTCCCAAAGTGCTGAGGTTACAGGCATGAGCCACTGTGCCCGGCCTGCAAGCACATTTTTCTATACATTCTGTAATATCTTGGATACCTCACACACAAAAATTTCATAAGTGAGAAAGTAAAAACTACAGCTTTGTGCCTAGATAGCTATAGATTAGATATGTAACTAAGACTATCTGCAATTGTAAAATGCATTTTGCGGTAATCCAGACCACATAAATGTGTTCACCTTCAAATTCCTAAAAAGTTTAATTTCAGGTTTTTATTTGGTGACCATGAGATGAAAAACTATATGGAACATTTTTAATGAAATGCATTTACCATTTTAAATGAAATATCTTCTAAAAGATATTTTGGAAATTCAAAATACATGTGCTTTAAATAACAACTTGATTTAAAATATATTCTTGAAATTTGATTTTGCATATATATATATAGATAAATATTAAAGTTTCTATTTTATATACATAAAATTTAACATACTGCTATTTAATATGGATTTGATGATACTTGTCAATATTCTGCCATATTATAATTTGTTGAGGTTACAGTTAAATATACATAGCTGTATTTGCCATTTTTGTTGCTCTTATTTTGTCCATTCCTCTGTCCATGGGGTGTTAGAGAGTGAGAGCCGAGTCCAGACATTCTAAAAGGCAGGTTCTACATGAGCCATCATCTGAGCATATAGTGAAAAGAAAAGGTTGTCTTAGCAACTGGAACAAAATTAATGCTCTCAAACTCTGACTTCCACTCAGGTAACCGTTTAGTTCTGCAGTTTTCAGATGTACTTTGATAATAAAAGTCAGGTCTCTCTCTTATTGCCAGCAGAAATTTATCAGCTGATGCCCCTTTTATTTTTTATTTAAGAATTGGGTTCCTCCATTTGTAATTTTACTTGTGGTACTTGGACTATACAACAAAACTTTCAATTATCACAGCTGAGAATTTTCAATACACTTAAATTACAATTTAATCTGTAAATCAAAGTGTTTGAAAATGCACAATGGAGTATTATTTACTATAAAAAAGAATGAGTTTCTGTCATTTGCTACAACATGGATGGAACTGGAGACTTTACGTTAAGTGAAATAAGCCAGGCACAGAAAGACAAACATCACGTTCTCACTTATTTGTGGAATCTAAAAATCAAAACAATGGAACTCATGGAGATACAGAATAGAAGGATGGTTTGAAACAGAAAATTTAAAATTTTTATCTCCTGTGTTCTAATCCAACATGTTTATTAATTCTAATATTTAAATCTTTTTCTGACTTGATGAATATGTTATTTGTAAAAAGTTTGTCAACTATAAAAAAGTTAAAAAAGAAAATAAAATATGATCTAAAAATCCATCACTCAATTATTTTGTAATATTTTGTTTCAGTCTCTTTCTTCTTGCATATTTTGGGATGGTGACCTATTTTTCCTTCTTTTACTCTTTATGTGGTCTCTCAGAAATCTGCTGCTTAATAATTTATTATATCACTATACTATTTTGTAATGACAATGTAATGTTACATCAGTATTACTGATGTGCTTGTGATATATTTGAATTAATGTACTATTGTTAATATGTACTATTGTACTGTTTTTAATTTAAAAACATTGTGAGAGGTGACAGCATGCTGGCAGCCCTCACAGCCCTTGCTCGCTCTCGGCACCTCCTCTGCCTGGGCTCCCACTTTGGTGGCACTTGAGGAGCCTTTTGGCCGGCCGCTGCACTGTGGGAGCCCCTTTCTGGGCTGGCCAAGGCCAGAGCCGGCTCCCTCAGCTTGCAGGGAGGTGTGGAGGGAGAGGCGCCAGCAGGAACCAGGGCTGCGTGTGGTGCTTGTGGGCCAGCGCATGTTCCGGGTGGGTGTGGGCTCGGCGGGCCGCACTCGGAGTGGCAGCCGGCCCTGCCGGCCCCGCCCGCCCCAGGCAATGAGGGGCTTAGCACCTGGACCAGCGGCTGCGGAGGGTGTGCTGGATCCCCCAGCAGTGCCGGCCCACCAGCCCTGCACTGGATTTCTTGCCCGGCCTTAGCTGCCTCCCTGCAGGGCAGGGCTTGGGACCCACAGCCCGCCATGCCTGAACCACCTCCCCCCAACCCCTGTGCCTCTGTGGGCTCCCTGACGAGTGCTGCCTCCTGCTCCATGGTGCCCAGTCCCATCGACCACCCAAGGGCTGAGGAGTGTAGGCGCATGGCAGGGGACTGGCAGGCAGCTCTACCTGCGGCCCCTGTGTGGGATCCACTTTGTGAAGCCAGCTGGGCTTCTGAGTCTGGTGGGGACTTGGAGAACCTTTATGTCTAGCTAAGGGATTGTAAATACACCAATCGGCACTCTGTATCTAGATTTGTAAACACACCAATCAGCACCCTGTGTCTAGCTGAGGGTTTGTGAATGCAGCAATCGACACTCTGTATCTAGCTACTCTGGTGGGGACTTGGAGAACCCTTGTGTCCACACTCTGTATCTAGCTAATCTAGTGGGGAGGTGGAGAACCTTTGTGTCTAGCTCAGGGATTGTAAATGCACCAATCAGTGCTGTGTCAAAACAGACCACTGGGCTCTCTGTAAAATGGACCAATCAGCAGGATGTGGGTGGGGCCAGATAAGTGAATAAAAGCAGGCTGCCCCAGCTAGCAGTGGCAACCCGCTCAGGTCCCCTTCCACACTGTGGAAGCTTTGTTCTTTTGCTCTTTGCAATAAATGTTGCTGCCACTCACTCTTGGGGTCCACACAGCCTTTATGAGCTGTAACACTCACCGCAAAGGTCTGCAGCTTCACTCCTGAGCCAGCGAGACTACGAACCCCACCAGAAGGAAGAAACTCCGAACACATCAGAACATCAGAAGGAACAAACTCTGGACACGCCACCTTTTAAGAACTGTAACACTTACCATGAGGGTCTGCGGCTTCATTCTTGAAGTCCCTGAGACCAAGAACCCACCAATTCTGGACACAATTGTATATAAATCATTTTCTGTCTCTGATTATTCCATAAAAGAACATTCTTTCAAGTGGAATACTGGATCAATCGTGTGGTATTTTTCAGTTTTTCTTACATATTATCAAATTATTATTTAGATTCTGGAATATCTTTAGAGTCTGGAAAGTTTTCACCAATTTGTGCTTAGTCCATGAAAATAAGAAAGCTTCAGTATCTTCAAACTCTATTCAACACTGGAATTTAACAATACAATAGTTTCAGTGAGAGCATTTTGGTATTCACTTCTTTATTAGTGAGGTTAAACTTTTTTATACTTTATTAAATATTTATATTGATGTTTATGTTAATTGTATATACCTAGCCCTTATCCACTTTTTTGTTAATATGTTTTCTATTTTAATATTATTTTTTCAATTTCTAACATTAAACTTTTTTTAATCTGGTGGAAGTCAAATTAATCTTCCCCCCTTGCTAGTGTCCTGTCATCTTTGCACTTTGAGAATTCTTTTAAAACCTAATAATAGAAAAAAAAAAAAAAAACCCTTACCTATATTTTCTTCTGAGTGCTCTGTGATTTTGTTACATTTAACTTCTTATGAGACTTATTTTAATGCCCAGTTAGAAAAGAAGGCCTCCACTGGACCAATATATTTACAGAATTTTATTTAACTACCACACAAATTCCATGACATACATATAATCTTTTTTTATTTTAAAATTTTTATTTTTTGTGGGTACATAGTAAGTGTATATATTTATGGGGTAGTAGATATTTTGGTATAGGCATGCAATGTGTAATAATCACATCATGGAAATTTGAGTATCCACTAAGGCAATTATCCTTTGTGTTACAAACAATCCAATTACACTCTTTTTATTATTTTAAAATGTACCATTAAATTATTATTGACTACAGTCCCCCTGTTGTGTTTTCAAATATTAGGTCTTATTCATTCTTACTACATTTTTTGTACCCATCAGTCATCTTCCTCCCCCTCCCCCAATACAACTATTCCCAGCCTCTGATAACCATCCGTCTGTTCTCTGTCTCCATGAGTTCAATTGTTTTGATTTTTAGATTCCACAAATAAATGAGAACGTGTGATGTTTGTCTTTCTGTGCCTGCTTATTTCCCTTAATGTAATGACTCCAGTTCTATCCATGTTGTAGCAAATGACAGAAACTCATTCTTTTTTATGGTAAATAATACTCCATTGTGCGTATGTATAGGATTTTCTTTGTCCATTCATTTGTTGATGGACAGTTAGGTTGCTTCCAAATCTTAGTTACTGTGAACAATACTGCAACAAACATGGAAGTACAGATATCTTTTCAATATACTGATTTCCTTTATTTTGGGTATATACCCACAGTGAGATTGTTGGATTGTGTGTTAGCTCTATTTTTAGTTTTTTGAGGAACTTTCAAACTGTTCTCCATAGTGGTTGTACTAATTTACATTCCCACCAATAGTGTATGAGGATTTCCTTTTCTTCACATCCTCATCAGCATTTGTTATTACCCGACTTTTGAATAAAAGCCATTTTAACTGGGGTGAGATGATATCTCATTGTAGTTTTGATTTTCATTTCTCTGATATACAGTGATGGTGAGCACCTTTTCATATGCTTGTTTGCCATTTGTATGTCTTATTTTGAGAAATGTCTATGGAGATCCTTTGCCCCTTTTTAAATTAGATCACTAGATTTTTTTTTTCCTATAGAGTTATTTGAACTTCTTCCATATTGTGGTTATTAATCCCTTGTCAGATGAGTAGTTTACGAATATTTTCTCCCATTCTGTGGGTTGTAGCTTCACTTTGCTGATTGTATCCTTTGCTCTGCAGAAGTTTTTAACTTGATGTGATCCCAGTTGTCCATTTTTATTTTGGTTGCCTGTGTTTGTTGGGTATTACTCAATAGATTTTTGCCCAGACCAATGTCCTGGAGAATTTCTCCAATGTTTTCTGATAGTAGTTTCATACTTGAGGTCTTAGATTTAAGTCTTTTATCCATTTCAATTTGATTTTTGTATAAGGCAAGAGATAGGGGTCAAGCTTCGTTCTTCTGCATTTGTATATCCAGTTTTCACAGTACCATTTATTGAAGAGACTGTCTTTTCCCTGATATACATTCTTGGTACCTTCTCGAAAATAAGTTTCTCATAGGTTTGTGGATTTGTGTCTGGATTCTCTATTCTGTTCTATTGGTCTATGTGTCTGATTTTATGCCAATATCATGGAGTTTGGGTTGCTATCGCTGTATAATAATTTGAGGTCAGGTAATGTGATTCTTCTAGCATTGTTCTTTTTGCTCTGGATAGTTTTGGTTATTTGGAGTGTTTTATAACCCATGTAAATTTTTTGGATTGTGTTCTCCATTTTCATGAAGAATGTCAATGGTATTTTGGTAGGGATTGCACCAAATCTGTAGGTTGCTTTGGGCAGCATGAACATTTTAACAGAATTGATTCTTCTAATCCATGCACATGCAATTTCATTTAATTTTTTGTGTTCTTTTCAATTTCTTTTATCAATGTTTTATAGTTTTCACTGTAGAGATCTTTCATTTTGATTAGTTTCTAGGTGTTTATTTGTGGCTATTATCAATGGGATTACGTTTTAAATTTTTTTTTCAATTGTTCACTATTGGCATATACAAATACTAGTGATTTTTGTATGTTGATTTGTATATTGCTACTTTACTGAAGTTGTTCATCAGTTCTAACAGTTTTTTTTTTTTTGATGAAGTCTTTAGGTTTCTCCATATATAAGATCATATTATCTGCAAACAAAGATAATTTGACTTCTTCCTTTTCAATCTGGATGTCCTTACTTTTTTTTGGTTCTGATTGCTCTACCTAGGACTTCCAGAGCTATGTTGAATAACAGTGGTAAAAGTGAGCATCCTTGTCATGTTCCAGATCTTAGAGGAAAGGCTTTCAGTTTTTCCCCCTTCCATATGATACTAGCTGTTGGTCTGTTCAAATATGGCTTTTGTTATGTTGAGGTATGTTCCTTCTAAACCGAATTTTTTGAGAGATTTTTTAACATGAAAGAATGTTGAATTTTATCAAATGCTTTTTCACCATCAATTGAAATGATCATATGATTTTTGTCCTTCATTTTGTTGATATATCATATTGATTGATTTGCATATGTTGAACCATCCCTGGGATAAATTCCACTTGGTCATAAGAAATGATGTTTCTAATGTATTGTTGGATTTGATTTACTAGTATTTTGTTGAGAATTTTTGTGTCAATATTCATCATAGATATTGGCATGTAGTTTGTTTTTTTTTAATGTGTCTTTGTCTGATTTTGGTATCAGCGTAACACTGGCCTCACTGGCCTCACTGGCCTACAATATCTATTTATTTTATGCATTTCTACATGACAAGCCACCCTTTAATTTACAGACTTAAACACCACCATTTATTTTACTCATAATCAGTAAGTTCGGGAGAGATCTGTGGAGAAAGCAGTTTTGCTCCGCTCAGCTTCAGCTAGGGTAGCTTCATTTAAGATCACCCACTGATATGTCTGTTTTCTGGGGTCTAAAATAGCTAAGATTCCTTGGCTATCTTCCCCTGATTCAATGTGGTATTTAGGGATGGTGGCTTCAGGGTATCCTGATTTCTTACTTACTCACTTGGAGTTCCTGAGAGAGACCAAGCAGAAGTTAAATCACCTTTTTCAACCTTGCATTGCAAGTCACACCTTGTTACTTCTGCTGCATTCTATTCATTGAGGCAGTCACAAAGACCTGCTCCATTTTAAGGGGAGGGAAAACAGAATCTACCTCTTAGTAGGAGAGTTGAGAGGTTCTAGAAGAGCGAGTGGAACTGCAAATATTTTGAGAGCCACATTTGGAAAATAAAATCTACCACAGGATCCAACCTCAGTCAAAAACACTTTTTATACCACATCTTCCAATTCTTAACCTAATTTTTAAGGAAACAATAAGTATGTTCTCATCTTCCTTCAATATTTTTTTCATCTTATTCTCCCTTTTCCTTCTATTGCTTTTAATTCTTCCTTGTCCATTGCCTTTTTCTTCTCTTTCACTTCTCAACATCGTCTTATATCCTAACCTGCATTTCTACTTTCTCTTCTCAGAAGAGGAAAACTTTTAGATTAATGAAAATGCACAATTTAAAGTTAAGTCAGTGAATGGTATTCTAATTAGTTTAATTGTGTGCATAAATATAGTATATTATCTACAGCATTAACTTACAAGTTGCTGATTGGTCATTGAAACCACAATAACTGATTGAGTAGTTACTATATCTTAAATATTGTCATAAATCTTTTCCCAAGGAAAAATTTACCTATATTTTAAGAAAACTTCTTTTTTAATAGAAATTAAATTAACAAACAGAAGGAGTAAAGGTACACTAGGTATTTATCTTGTTCAGAGGGTGAAATTATATACATATATAGATAGATTAATTCTTAATGGTTTTAAAGATATATGTTTAAATGTATATGAATAAGCAGCTCAAACATATATGTCATATATATGATATATAAAAATATCTGCACTATTAATTAACAATACAAACTTAAGAAGTAAAATAAAAACAATCATTTTTTGCTTATGAGTTCAGAGAAAATATAAAAGATTAATATTATTCAGTGGGATAGTTGATAAAAAACTTGCATTCTTATATACTGGAGAATGGAAATACTAATTGACACAAATTTGGAGAGGGCAATTTAGTAACTATCAAAATTTTAAGTGTCTATCATGAAGAATTGAAACTAAATATTACATTTACACCTATACTGTAACTATAACCTAATACTAATCAATGGCTTTAAAAATAAATTAGATGTCCATACAATCATATGGAATCTTCAAAACATATTTATGGTTTTAAAATCTGAAATATAGAGTAAGTCCATTTATATAAAAATGTATATGCATGCATATAAAATAAATATATAAAACACACATGAAAACACATGTGAACTTTAAATTCCAAGCTGGTTACTTAGTGGGGGTAAAAAGGATTAAAAATGGACTTTTGGGCCAGGCACAGTGGCTCATACCTATAATCCCAAACTTTGTGAGGCTGAGGCAGTAGGATTGCTTGAACCCAGGAGTTCAAGACTAGCCTAGGCAACATGGAGAGACCCTGTCTCTACAAAAAATTTAAAAATTAGCCAGGCATAGTGGCATGCATCTGTGGTCCCAGCTACTTGGGAGGCTGAGGCAGGAGGATCACTTGAGCTCAGGAGGTCAAGGTTGCAGTAAACCGTGTTTGCACCACTGCATTCCAACCAGTGTGGCAGAGTGAGGTTGGAATGCAGTGGTGCCAGCACAGTTCACTGCAGCCTTGTCTCAAAAAAAAAAAAAGAACTTTTATTTATTATTTTATTAACTTCTTAATATTTAGGGTGTTTACAATGAGCATGCATTTGTGAAATAATTTTGTAATTACAATAATCTAAATTAGTGTCATAATTTGGAAAGAGGTTATATGAAAAAAGCACCAGGAAAAAATAAAATTGATAGTTAAAACACAAAAGTTTCAAATCAAAATGATGAGTAGAACATATTCATAAATTATGAAAAAATATAAAAACATAAAACCTGCTTATAGTTTTCAGTCTGTATTTTAAAAATTAATAGACTATAAGAGAAAAGCAAATAACTATGGTGGTCATGGCTTTTTTTTTTTTTTAACTTTATACTATCTTGGGTTCTATTAAAAGAAAGAAATTAACAAAAATATTTTGTGGAGTATAATGCAAGCTACCTAGAACCCTTGATTATGAAGTTCTTGGTAGGTTCATTTTAGCAGAACAGCAGAAAATTCACCATAAAGTTAAGAGTTTAAAATTTAATTAATTCAAATGAAAATATTTTTAAAATCAAAACCATCTCTTGACTTTCTAAACATAGTCTTGCTCAGTTAAGATTGTTTTATTTTACTCAGTTAAATAAAAATAAGTATTATTATACAAGAATTGTAAGGCCAGACACAGTGGCTTAGGCTTATAATCCCAGCACTTTGGGAAGCTGAGACAAGATCTCTTGAGCCCAGGAGTTCGAGACCAACCTGGGCAACACAAGGGGACCTCATCTCTACAAAAAAAAATAAAATATAAAATAAAAGTAACTGTGGTTCCAGCTACTCAGAAGGCTGAGCTGGAATAATCACTTGAGCCTGGGAGATTGAGGCTGCAGTGAGCCGTGATCACGCCACTGCACTGCAACCTACGTGACAGAGAACAACTGTCTCAGAAAAATAATAATAATAATAGTTATACACTCAGAATGTGTCAAAGTATGAAATTCAACTTTGCTTTTTATCTATGCCTATGAAATAACACTATTCTTATTGAATGTTAAGTATACTGAGGAACAGACTGATAGTCTACACGGATATTCGAAACTTGTGTGTATAACATACCTAAACCTACTTGACAATTCCAACTCTGTATTTGTAAAACTAATACACAAACATAAGAAAAAAACAAACTATGGTGGTCAACATTATTTTACTTTATAAAATAAAATGAAATCTGAAACGTACTGATGGCAAAAGAAATAAAATTTTATTTTATTTTATTTTTTATTTTTATTTATTTTTATTTTTTGAGACGGAGTCTTGCTCTGTCGCCCAGGCTGGAGTGCAGTGGCTCAGTCTCGGCTCACTGCAAGCTCCGCCTCCCGGGTTCCCGCCATTCTCCTGCCTCAGCCTCTCTGAGTAGCTGGGACTACAGGCGCCCGCCACAACGCCCGGCTAATTTTTTGTATTTTTAGTAGAGACGGGGTTTCACCGTGGTCTCGATCTCCTGACCTCGTGATCCGCCCGCCTCGGCCTCCCAAAGTGCTGGGATTACAAGCGTGAGCCACCGCGCCCGGCCAAGAAATAAAATTTTAAAGGCTACTGTGGTTTTTGAAATTTTGAAAGCTATAATTTTTCACTAATATTCATAGGCTTAGTGCTGGCAGCCTTTGTTGTCATTTGCTCTTTCTAAATTTTACTCAGGGATAACTGAGTCCAGGGCGCAGAGAATTAAGTAAAAATAAATTATTTTTTAAAATAACTTAAATAAATCATCCCTGAGCAGTAGCTTCAGAGGCTTTTTGATAAGAAATAGTCAATTTGAACTTTTCCTAATTGGTTTTCTTTGGAGGAGTCTTATTTGCTTGATTCACATTTTGTACCATGTTCCAAATAGGTATTATTGTGAAGTGGCTGAGGTTAGAATTCATGACATATGGTTGTGTGATTGCATTTTTTTTTTTTGTAAAATATTTGTGGCAGAATTTTTAAAGCACCTTTATGTGGTGACAGTGGTGACACTATGAAATAAAACTATGCTTATTTTTTGAAATTCGATTTCCCAAATGTTTAGTTCTAGAAGAGAATTGAAGCCTGAATTTTGTTTTTGAGGTTTCCAAATTCTCTGGTAATTTACCATCCCAAGCACACACTGGAGAGTAATGGCCAGTACATCCTATTGCAAAGGTGCATTACTCAACCCTTTGGTGACCACTGAATATCTTCTAGACTGGCTTCATAGTACACCAAAAGACAGAAATGGCCCACCTGCATAATCCTGGGAAATTCTAAAAACAACTATAGGAAAGACAGTAATTTATGTACTGAATGCTCCTCTGTCCTATTCAGCACATTTTTTAGAGTATGTCATTTTCTAAAGCACTTTGACAGGTCACCTTTAATGAAATCAAAGCTTTTAAGGGGAAAGGACTGATGACATTACAGCCCTAATATTCTCTCTCTTCCAGATGGGCATAGTGTTAGCTGCTTAACTTAGCACAGTATTAGCTGCAAGATGCATGAGTTCCAAAATGATTCTAAGTGTTCATTTAACATGAGGCTTCCTTTGAGAAAAGGCTGCCAGTGGTGCATAATTGTGCCAAATGTGCAGCAGTTTCATAATGTGGGCTGTAATCCACTAGGAACTAAATCCTGCTATTACTCTCTTTAGGGAGACTTCTAAAATCCTACTCTTCTTATTGTCAATAGTAACCTGGAGTAGTTAGAGGTTACTGGAAATCTCCTTTAAAAATTGCTGCACATATGTTGAAGCTTTCTAAATGTAAGTCACGGTAATGTGTTTATCAATTGGGCTACTGCTAAAGCCACAAGATGGGGCATCCAACACATTTCCTCTCTCCTAATAAGTTATTCTTTTATTTTGTGTATTATGACTTTAGTTATAATTTAATCTTAAAATTAAAAAAATTATTGACTTCAATAACTGGAATATTTTTGCATACTAACAAAAAAAGATCCTTTTCCGTGGTATCAGTGACACAATGGGATCTAGTTTTATGAAAATGTAAAAGTGTGCAGAAGCACGTCTTTCATTTGGAGATTTCAATTCACCACTCATATATTTGTGTGTGTGTGTGTGTCTGTGTGTGTGTGTGTGTTGCAGTGTTGACATTCGCTCATCTAAAGAACAAACCCAGCAACCATTTCCCAGAGCACAGCCACATTCTGTAACTGTTCAGGCAGGAAGCGAAGACCTCCTCATTGAACTTAACCAACCAGGGGCCTTTAAAAAGGAAGCAGAATGCAATTACCCAAATTGAAGTTTGTCCAAGACAGTGGAGCTAGCGCCTTCACTCTTCCGGAAAGTACCAGGACTCTGGTTTTTTGTCTTATCTGAAAGTTGATGCCTGCTGTCAAAAAGTGCCTTGCATTCATATACTGTCAGGCAACCCGGAACTGAAGTGGCCATTTTTTGGAAAAAAAAAAAAAAAAAATCTGTACAAACAGTGGATCGGTGCAACCAGGATTCATTGGGGCAGTTGTTTTATTTATTTATTTATTTATTTATTTATTTATTTATTTATTTATTTTTAAAATTTCTGTGGGTACGTAGTAGGTGTGTATATTTATGGGGTACATGAGATGTTTTGATACAGGCATGCAATGTGAAATAAACACATCATGGTGAATGGAGTATCCATCCCCTCAAGCATTTATCCTTTGAGTTACAAACAATGCAATTACAGTCTTTAAGTTACTTTAAAATGTAAAATTAAGTTATTATTGACAATAGTCACTCTATTGTGCTATCAAATTTGTAAGTCCTTTTCATTCTTTCTAACTATATTTTGTACCCATTAACCATCTCCACCACCCCGATATTGTTTTTTTTTAATTTTTAAATTAAATTAAATTTAATTTAACTTTTTTTTTTTTTTGAGATGGCATTTTGCTCTTGTTGCCCAGGCTGGAGTGCAATGTCCCAACCTTGGCTCACTGCAACCTCCGCCTCCTGAGTTCAAGCAAATCTCCTGCCTCAGCGTCCCAAGTAGCTGGGACCACAGGCACACACCGCCACACCTGGCTAATTTTGTATTTTTAGTAGAGACAGGGTTTCACCATGTCGCCCAGGCTGGTTTGAACTCCTGACCTCAGGTGATCTACCCACCTCGGCCTCCCAAAGTGCTGGGATTACAGGCGTGAACCACCGTGCCTGGCCTGTTTTATTTTTTAAAAGAGAAAAATACAGATCATGATTTTTCCCTTCAGACCAATTCACAGCTCCCTTTCTTATCTCAATGACCAAAAAATATGTTGCATGTAACTGCGTATTATTTATCATGAAAATTAACCCTACCTCTTACCAAAGTAAAAACAAAACTGAACAATAACTTTATTCTGTATGTTTTCACATAATTTGTATCTGGGTATAGCACATTTTCAATTTCTGCCATTAATATGCCTTCCATACACCATCAAATAATTAATGTATTAATGAATTTATTATGCAAGCATTGTAGTATTACAAATTCAAGATATAAATTCAGAATTACCAGCATTAATAGAGAAGCTGCGTGCTAGGTGTCTAATTACAGATTGAAGAGGGTCTTCTTCATAACATGTAGTGAAAAGAATTCTTTGCTTCTACTCAGTTATAATCTAAATATACATCAATTGATAAAAATGATATTTCAAAATTTCTAAAGAGAGTACAATTTCAGTATATTCTTCAAATAGACCTACCTAATAAATGCATCTTTGAAAAAGAAAAAGGCTTAAAGCATTTTCTAGTAGCTTTAATTATTATAATAAGATTTGGTTCTTATTAACTAAGGAAACATTAAAGGAAAGGTAATTCTGATGTTAGTTAAAAGGAATGATAATGTAATTCAATTTACCTGTGTAATAGTTTTCAGTTTAAGTTTTATGTTTCAAATATTACACAATTACCTAAGTCTTTCTACTTGTGAGTAGAATTTATTTTCTCATTTATCTTTATACTCATAGAACTAATCCCAAAGTTACTCTTAAATGTACTGCCCAAGCTTTTCTAATTTTTGTTTGGGTCAGAGGGTCAGAACACTATTCTCCCGAGGTCAGGGTCATCCTCATTAGCATTGCTCTGTTCTGAGGTCACCGATTACACTTTTCGTCCTGAGAAGCCCGGGGTGCCTGGAAGGAAAGGCAGATGGACCCAGAAAAATCTATCACAGCCATAAGTGCCCCAACTAATGGCAGGTCAGGACTGCCATTTTCATATACAAAGAATAGCATATTATGACTCTTCAGCTTTTATATTCTTCTTAAAATTCCTCATTCAAAAAAAATGCCTGTAAGTCAACAAGAAGCCAAAAATTAATCAGTATATTGTAATTTAAAAAGTAATGCTTCTTTAATATAAAAGGAAGAGTTTTTAAAGAATTAAATTTAAAAGGCAATAATTTATAAAGGTTGAATTTTAAAATTTTTACAGAATATTTAGTGATATGAAGAAATTCTCATAATGTAATTTTAACTAAATTGTGCTCACAATACAAGGTTAGATTGAGTAGAAATTTCATATATATATTAGGATTCCAAGACAATACTACATATTACTATATACCTAAAGGAAACACTTGGTAGGAGAAGCAAGACCAACATACAAAAAGCTGAGGAACAAGGGATAGGATGAGAGGAAAAAAAGAGAGAGAGAAAAGATGGGTTGGCAGGGTGGTGAGAAGTGATTGTAAATGACACAATTTGACACCCTGGATCCAAGTGTGTCTGAAGTATGCCTGATTTACTCCTAGAATTTTAATTACATGAAACTATAAATCTTTTTTTTTGTTGTTTTCTTAAGTTGATTTAAGGACCCCAAAGAGTCCTTACTAATACATCTGATATTACCTCAATGAATAGATAATTAACTAAAGAAATAAACTATGCAATACTTCAAAATTTAAAGCATGGGTATTCATGCTTGCATAATGTCTTGAGATTCCAGTGTGTATGTACATCTTATAGAGGAAAAAATGAATGTATTTCATTTAACAAAATGAAAAAAGACATAGTAAATACTTTTAGGATTATAATATTAAAGAACATGTTTAATGATTAATCAAAAATATAATAGAAGGATTTTATGTAGTAGTGTTGTTCATTAGATATTAAAAATAGCTTAGAAATAATCAATTTGGCCTGGCACAGTGGCTCACACCTGTAATCCCAGCACTTTGGGAGGCCGAGGTGGGCAGATCATGAGGTCAAGAGATCGAGACCATCCTGGACAACATGGTGAAACCTCGTCTCTACTAAAAATATAAAAATTAGCTGGGTATGGTGGCGTGTGCCTGTAGTCCCAGCTACTTGGGAGGCTGAGGCAGGAGAATCACTTGAACACGGGAGGCAGAGGTTGCAGTAAGTCGAGATTGTGCCACTGCACTCCAGCCTAGCAACAGAGCAAGACTCCGTCTCAAAAAATAAATAAATAAGTAAATAAATTTACCTAGTCAATGTACTGAATATTTACTGCATGACAGACACTGTAGACACTGAAGGTACAAGGATAAATTAAAGACTTGACAGCACAGGAAGAGGCACAGCCTAGAGAGGGAGAAACAGAGATGGAAAAGTCAAAGAACAAGAAAGTCTCACCCAAAATCTGACACCATGACACTAACAGACATCTTGCTTATGATAGGTAGGAAGATAGAAACATAGACAGAAAGATTAAATTGATATATAGATTATAGACAAATAGATTTTAAAAATAGTTATGCCCATTTGATACATACATTTTTAAATACATTGCTGTTTGTCCTCCTAGATAGTCTAGTAATAATTCTTTCCACTTCAGAAGTATTTTTTTAAATATATAATACTTTACGTGGAGCTTTTAGTTATTTTCAAATATTGTAACATTCCAAAGTGGAGTTCCCATGAGAAACACTCTTTATGTGCTCCTTCTTTTTGACTGGATAAAGGAAAGGTCTCAGATGAATAAGGAATAGAGAAAGGGAAGCTGTAGAGAGGTAGGTGAACCTGGAAGGTTTCCTGGGCCATTCCTGGCTGCTGCTTTGCATGGAAGAACTGTTGCAATTCTGAAAGGCACCTGGAGATAGAAGTAGTATTCCTCTGTGATGGCCAAAGTGTCTGGAAATATATGTTGTCTCCTGTATAAAGGGCTAAAGGACTTGCTAACATTACTCTGCAGATTGTTGGTCTCAGTTCTCAGTATAAGAGTATCAGATTTACAAATAAAATAGTAGATGTCGATGATAGAGCAGATCTTTTTGCTGCCATCTCACTTTGAAAACAGCAGCTAGCATTTTGGATTGGACTTACAGGTTCCTCCTCCCTACGTGCTGAACCCATCCAGTGTTCTTTCTCTTTCCATTCCTCCTGCTGCTCAGGTACCAGCAAATTATTACACTATATGGATGCCTTGCTTCTGAAACTACTGAACTGGGGCCCAAGATCTTTCACTTTCAAAGCTCTGGCTGAGCTTACAGAATTGTCAATGTATGTTAAAGAAAACTTCCAGGAAAACTGTTCTCTGGAGGATTCCTGTAAAATACTGTACTTAGTTCTACTTAAAGGGAAGGTAACCCAAGCAAAAATAACAGACCATTAGAATGAGGAAAGTAGATTCTAGAAATCAAAGCAGAGGAAACACATCCAGACTGTAAACTCTGCTATTTTAGTAAGTTCTGTGGAAAAGCATGATTAAGGTAATAAAAATTGAATTGCCAAAAGGGGTGGATCCAGCATATGTGTGGTCTAATGATTTTATAATTAGGAAGGTCCCCTTTAAGAATAAACACACAAACTTATCAATAAAAAATTTAAAATTACTGTATTTTATGAATAATAATAAATGAAATCACAACAAGAAGTTTAAAATTTTCAAAAGCTGGCCAAAAATATACCTGCATGCAAGCTTCCATAGCATCTCAGTAATCTACTTCTGATTCCAAAAGATCCTCCAGGAGCATCCTAAGTAATTCTCTATTCAGTGACATTCTTTTTGTATTCTAGCTTTTCCTTGCAAGCAAGTCTTTTCTATTCATATTTAAATGTACTCAAGCCTCTTTTAACCTAGCTTATTATTATTATTATTATTATTATTATTATACTTTAAGTTCTGGGGTACCTGTGCAGAATGTGCAGGTTTGTTACATAGGTATACGTGTGCCGTGGTGGTTGCTGCACCCTTCGACCTGTCATCTACATTAGGTATTTCTCCTAATGTTATCCCTCCCCTAGCTCCCCACCCCATGATAGGTCCTGGTGTGTGATGTTCTCCTCCCTGCGTCCATGTGTTCTCATGGTTCAACTCCCACTTATGAGTGAGAACATGCAGTGTCTGGTTTTCTGTTTTTGTGTTAGTTTGCTGAAAATGATGGTTTCCAGCTTCATCCATGTCCCTGCAAAGGACATGAACGCATCCTTTTTTATGGCTGCATAGTATTCCATGGTGTATATGTACCACATTTTCTTTATTCAGTCTATTATTCATGGGCATTTAGATTGGTTCCAAGTTTTTGCTATTGTGAATAGTGCCTCAATAAACATATGTGTGCATGTGTCTTTTTAGTAGAATGATTTATAATCCTTTGGGTATATACCCAGTAACAGGATTGCTGGGTCAAATGGTACTTCTGGTTCTAGATCCTTGAGGAATTGCCGAACTGTCTTTAGCCTAATTTTTATTAAATTTCTTATGACCCACATCCCCCTCCTAGTAGGACCCTAACACTCTTTACAACCAAACTCCCGACTGAAAGTGTTTCTTGTCCCCTTTGACTCGAAAACCCTCAGAAACCTGACCTCTCCCTTCAGCAAAATAGCTCTTTCTAAGATCTCCCTGAGGATAACAATAGCCTTAATATCAAAATAAATCTTTGTCTTCACCTAACTTTTCAGCATAGTTTGTTCTGTCAACATTCTCTCTTCAACCAAAATACTTTTTTCTTTTGTGGTGGCAAACGTTGCTTGTCTTTCTCTTATCTCTCTTGCTACCCATTTTCATTCTCTTTTCTTAGCTTCCTATCGTCTGCTCAGTTATTAAATTTAGGAATTCCTCAAATCTCAGTCTTAGTCCTCTTTTTTTTTTTTATTCTATTGTCTCTCTCTAAAAATCTCATAGTTTCAACTGACATCTGTAAAGATTCACAAGTTTATATGTCCAGGCCAGACCTATTTTTTAGACACCTTCATTTGGTATCTCAATACCTCAGACTGTGCTGCGATCTTCTCCATTAGACCTAACCAGTGATACCCATCCTTTCAGGTCCCAATGTGAGCATCCTACGAGCCACCTCTGACACCTTCCTTTCTATTACACCCAAGTCTAATTCATCATCAAATCCTGTCAATTACACCTTTTAACTATCTCCTCAATTCGTACATGTCTCTTCATATAAACTCTATCACTATAATCCACGTCACCATCATCTCATAAACGAAGTCCTATAGTAGCCTACTAAGAATTTTCCTATATCCTGTCTTTGTGCCTCTTTTAGTCTGGGTTCTCTAGAGAAATAGAAAGGAGATATATTTATATTCATTATATATGTAAATATGAATATAAAATATATGTCTATACATGTAAATATGAATATAAATATGTGTCTATATTCATATTTATACTTATATGAATAAAGAAATTTACTATAAGGAATTGGCTCACGTGATTTCGGAGAGTGAGAATCCAAGATCTGCAATCTGCAAGCTGCAAACCCAAAAAAGCCAATGGTATAGCTCCAATCTGAGTCAGAAGGCCTGAGAACCAGGGCAGCAGATGGAGTAAGTTCCAGTGTGAGTGCAGACCCATGTACGAGCTGATAGTCAGAGAGAGCAAATTCTACCTTACTCAGCCTTTTGTTCCATACAGGCCTTCAAAGGATTGGATGAGGGACATCCACATGAGGGAGGGCAATCTGCTTTACTCATTCTACTGATTTCAGTGTTAATCTCATCCAACAAGGCCTTCATGGAACACTCAGAATAATGTTTCACCAAATATCTGGATAGGCCCTGGCCTAATCACGCTGACTTATAAAATTAACTGTCATATCACCTACAATCTAGTCACCATAGAGTTGTAAAACAGATGCCTCTACACTACAGATCTGATCACTCACTCTCTGCTTAAATAATTTCAATAATTATTTCATAAGCTTCAGGTACTGACTCTGGTCCTTCCAGTGACCTGTGACTTCCTGCATGGACTGGCCTCTGCTTACTTTGACATATCACAAATCTGTTCTCCTGGATCTCCTTGTTCTAGACTTACTGACCATCTTTCACATATTGAGCACTTTTTCATTCCTCCTCCATTCAGCCTTTGTGCTCTTAAATTCTCTTTGGAATGCTGCTCATTCCCACACATTAATGGAATCTCAGAAAAAAATATTACTTCCTTGGGCAGGCCTCCCTAATTTCTGTCCCTGCATCACCACCATCTTCACTACAATGTAGGTGAAGTTTCTTTATAATCCACTGTAATAGAATAATTTTATTCTCATGATGAGCAGCTAACTTTATTAATGTATGGCATTGTTAATCAAGAAAAGCGACCACGGGAAGCCTCAATCATTTTAGGAGGTCTATTTGCCAAAGTTAAGGATGTGTGCCCAGGATACAGGTCTATGCCTTTCTCTGAAGATGATGTTGAGGGCTTCAGTATTTAAAGGGGAAAGGGCAGGATATTGAGAAATACACAATTTTCACGTGAGGTGGGGTTAGGGAAAACAGTCATTCATGTCTTTGTCTGGTGGCAGATAATACGGCAGAAGAAACAATCAGATATGCATTTGTCTCAAACAGGCACAGGGATGACTTTGAGTTCTGTCCCATGTCCCTGCACCTGTAAAGATAAGCTATCAATTTACATTGCCACGGTGAACTTTAACAGAAACACTTTAGTGTAAAGATCTTGGGACCCACAGGAAACTCCTGTGGGCAAAATATGAGGGAAGTATGTAGCTCTTTATCTTTGTAACTATCTTCTTTAGGAACCAAAATGGGAAGCAGGTTTGCATGATCCAGTTCCAGCTTGACTTTTCCCTTTGGCTTAGTGAGTTTGGGGTCTTGAGATTTATTTTCTTTTCACAGTATTGATCTGGCAATATCTGGCAATATCTTTTACTCACTTGAGAGCTTTATGAGAGCAGGAACCAATTTTAAATGCACTTTCCATTGTGTCACTATCACCTAACAAATTGCTGTACTGATATTAACCTAGTCAATAAACATATGTTGAATGTTGAATAAAGTAGACCCTCAACCCTTATTTCCACCAGGAAGCATGGCTCTCCATTTTTTAAAAAAGCGAATACCCCAACTCTTGCGAGAATTGCTCCAGGTCACAGCTTCCATCCTCCTCCACACTAACCTCTTTGGATTCTGAAATTCTTGATCTCTCCACTTGGCTGGTCCTTCATTGTTTTCTTTGATTTTGGAAATTTCTTTTTATATCATTTATTTTTAATATTAACCTAAAAATTCTTATGAAATACTACTTCTTACAAATGTCTCCTTTTCTCCCAGAATCTATCTACAATTTGAGGCTCCAGAGGTTGTGCCCACCAGCCAGCTTGGGTTCTAGTACCCCAGGGAATAGGGCACCTCCAGGCTTCCCACCATGCCCAGAGGAAATATCAGACAGACATATCCGGAAACAAGTTTCCAGTTGGTCCTACTTGAATTACTGAGATCTGCCCTTCCTAGCCTAGAGATAAATACGATAAAAATACAATAAAAATGTATTTATCTCTCCTTTGGGCTCCATCATCACCAACCTGCCAGATCTTGTATTCCTTACTAGGCTAATGTATTAATATACACTAATGGAAAAATATGTTTTAATTTAAACAGAGATGCTCTGGAAGCAGCATTTGAAATGAAAAGATCTTACAGCATTCTTTATTTCGTATGTTCTTTCTTTTATGTGTGTTGAGATTTGATTTTTTTCAGATACCTAAGGTAACTTAAATAATAAATTAGACTCTTCAAGAGCTAATGTCAATTCTAAAAGATTCTCCCAGAAGATGGTATACTACCAGAATTGAGCTCATGAAAAGGCATAGTGTTCTGTATACTGTATAGAAAATAAATAGGACACAGCATCTGCTCTAGAGAACTTGCATCTACTATTAGGGAAGCATATGTAAATACGGGGAAATAGGCAATGGTGTCTTGGTCATTTAGCAGTTCATAAGAGTTATTTTAGTGACAACCCTGCACATAAAATTAAAGCATCCTATATACTGGACGGCAGACCTTAAGAAGTCTTTGGAAAACATTACAACTTTATGGACTTTAATGAATTAAGTCAATAAAATAATTTAAGTAGGCCTTCTAGGGAAACAACTACTTTTGTTTAATTAGTCCTTCTAAATAGCTTTTGATGGAGTAACACTGTATTTCAAAGTAGCACCCAAATGTTTATTTTGATTATTACTTATTCCTTTAAGTAGCTACGATCAATAGCAAAATAATAAGAGTTTTCATTTATTTAAGCATTATGTCTAAGATGTTGGACTCTGAGCGTGAAATGTATTAGCTCATTTATCTACTTAATAATTATTTGCATTAGGAGCAATATTATGACCATTTTACAGCTGAGGATACTGAGGTTAAGTATCCTGCTCACGATTACTTAGTTACTGGTGGCAAATGAGATTTGAAACAAAGTATTTGACCAGTGGTTCTCCACTGGGGACAAATTTGGCAATGTCCAGAAATGATTTTAGTTGTCACTACCTGGGGAGTACTACTGGTATCTAGTGGGTAGAAGATTCACATTAAATTGACCTTGAAAGGGACACTCAGTTCAGTATGAGAGCTGAAACGAGAGCAGAGTGTTGCTTTGTTTGACCTCAGCTAGGAATGTCCATGTCCACAACTAATAATTTTGGGGTTACAAACAAATTCTTTCAAGTATGCAAATTCACAAATATAGAATCAATGAATAATGAGAATCTGCTGTACCTCAGTGATTGCCCATAATACATTTTTATGCTCAAAGAAACATTAATACGAAGTCTTATAAAATAGTTCAGTTTATTTGTTTCTGTACTTTTTGTAGCCTTGTTGGTTTGCCTAAACATATTACTTAATAGTGTAGTGACTTAATAGGTCATAATTTTAGAAATTATTTAAATTGTTTACTAGGCCACAATCTTGCTTTTTTCATTTCAATCTATCTTCAAGAAAAGTGGTTCTCAATTGATGATACAAGGTAGACCTACTCATGGAGTTTTGTAAAAATACAGATGTTTAGGCCTTACTCTTTACTTACTGAATCTATTTACTTCATATTCTAGGTATATTTTTTGTATATTATGTATATAATGTTTCAGAATTATTCATTGTGAAAATTATGTTCATTTATTTTTATAAATCAGGTGTAACATATATTGAATTTTTGAAAATGGGCTTATCAGTTATCTCTAGAGATAGTTTGTCTAAAATTTTTTTGGAATGGCTTTCTTTTTATACTTTGTAGGCTGCAGAAACAACCAACATTTGTTGTCACTTACAGATTCTCTTTATGAACTCTCATTAGTCCTTTCACATTTGAAAAATTTCAGTAATAGATTAGCAATAGCCATTAAGTCTCTATAATCTACAAATAGTCTTTATTTTACTCAGATGCTTATCTGATTTTGTATTCAATAAAAAAAGACTTTGACATGGACAGGAAAGTCCTTTTCCACGGTGTTGAAACACCATGAAAAAGGGCTATTGCAGGTTCTTCACATTATTGGCAATTCAAAGAAAAGACTCTTGGGTAAAGGCTTCTGATGACATCACTTATACAACATTCAGACTGGGTTGAGTCAAGAATAAAACAGCTTCGCAAGACTTATATCCCAAAATCTAATGAAATATAACAATTTAATCAATTCTGTTTTTGTTATCTGAAATGAAACATTTTAAAATAATATCTATTTCCATTGGGCCCTCCAGAAATTCTTCAGTTTCTAACTTTTCATGTTAATTCAGTTACTTACATATGTTCAGTAAGAATCTGTTCTCATTTCTACCAAGATATAATTTTTAGTATTGACTATGCAACCAAGGCTTCACCTGGAGTGTTATAATTGAGAATCATGCTCATTTAATCAGGTTGACAAGCAACTTTTACAGAACTATAATTGACTTTACCTACGAAACTGATGCCTACAAAGTCCTCCCAGGGAAACTGCCTGGTACCTGGCTATACAGTCACAGTTACAGATGGTAAGAAAGGTCACTATCAGGCATGCGAAAAAAAAAAAAAAAAAAAACTACAAATATTTTGGGGACTTGAAGAGGAAGAGGAGAGAAAATTCATCCAAATGTATATGTAGTACAGGTGAAATCTGGTATAGATAGTCTTTTGAGGCTTGGTTTCCTACCTTCAGGGTGGCAAGTAAGAGAGGATTTTAAAATTAAAATCCAACCTGATATTCTTTATGACAACTTCTAGAAATAAGTTAACCTTCTGATTGCTCAATACTTTATGGCTGTGGACTTTACTCTTGCTCCATATATGCAAATAATCAGGCTAAATATAATGAGACAATTCTTATTTTGTGATAAAAAATAATCTTTCTTTGAGTTTATTAAGATCACAATGAAGAGAAAAATTATTGAAGA
This sequence comes from Hylobates moloch, assembly GCF_009828535.3. Lineage (NCBI taxonomy): Eukaryota > Metazoa > Chordata > Mammalia > Primates > Hylobatidae > Hylobates > Hylobates moloch. Next base: position 63,180,791 of record NW_026652288.1, on the reverse strand, counting down.
CTTTGAGGCTGGGTGTAGTGGCTGACACCTGTAATCCTAGCACTTTGGTAGGATGAGGTGGAGGATTCTGTGAGCCTAGGAGTTCAAGACCAGCTTGGGCAACATAGGTAGACCCTTTCTCTACAAAAAAATTGAAAAGTTAGTGAGGCATGGTGGCTCATGCCTGTGGTCCCAGCTACTTTGGAGGCTGAGGCGGAACAATTGCTTGAGCCCATTAGATTGAGGCTATGGTGAGCTGTGATCACGCTTCTGCGCTCCAGCCTGGGTGACAGAGCAAGATCCTGTCTCAAAGAGAAGAAGAAAAGACTTTGAAGCAGAGGAAAGAGACTACTACTACATATCTTTTCAATGGAGAACACCATAGCATCTGGAGATTAACTCATCCAGTACGAGTGTGCACTTTACTCTGTCTTCGACTAGGCTATTTTACAACTTTGTAGAAATAGGCATTAACTTGTCTAAAACTAACAGTAATACAACTAATTTCTGTCTGTAAATATATAAACTGTATCTGGTGAAATGCATGTGACCAGTGTATATTAACTTGTGCATATTGACCAATTTTGCCAGTTCTGAATTCATTCATAAATGTATTTCAATCTTTCTTATTTGATTATAAACTTAGAAAAATTTAAATATTTTTGCACCTGTGTTATTCTCTCATTGATTAATAAGTTAAAATCTTTGACATATGCTAAATTTATATTATATGAGAGTCATTATATTACCTTTTAGTTAGAAAGTTATCTTCTAACATTTCCTAATCAAGAAAATGATCTATTGAGTTTTTGCAAACTGGAAACAGTAAACAATCTATTGCTAAAGCAACATAATGAATGAAAGTTAAGAAAACTAGCTTCGGCTGGGCGCTGTGGCTCACACCTGTAATCCCAGCACTTTGGGAGGCCGAGGCGGGCGGATCACGAGGTCAGGAGTTCGAGACTATCCTGGCTAACACGGTGAAACCCCGTCTCTACTAAAAAAAAAAACAAAAAATTAGCCGGGCGAGGTGGCGGGCGCCTGTGGTCCCAGCTACTCGGGAGGCTGAGGGAGGAGAATGGCGTGAACCCGGGAGGCGAAGCTTGCAGTGAGCCGAGATCGCACCACTGCACTCCAGCCTGGGCAACAGACGAGACTCCATCTCAAAAAAAAAAAAAAAAAAAAGAAAACTAGCTTCACGTTATTGTCATTATTCTGAAATTATTTATTATTTTCGCTATTTATATGAATGTGCAGGTTTTTACAGTTTCAAGTGTGCATCATCATGAGTACAGGGAAGGCTTCTCAAATCTATTTGATAATATGAAAACATATATTCTTAAAATACCATTGATATGACATCAGAATTTGAGTATAGAAAATATTTATCAAGTGGTTAATGAAAAATATAGTGGTAAACATGCTTAATGAATAGAGGAGGTGCATTAGACAGAATAAAAGGTACATGCTTAAAAGGAAGCCTTGAAGATATACTGCCAGCTACAGATGTTTATGATAGCATAGATATGTCTATTTGGGCATAAATCTGAACTATATCTCCTGGTCTAGGAGAATAAGATAATAGTCCTAGAGATTATCAATAATTTCAAGGACAACATATTACAATGGCATGGAAGCAATAAAGAGCCTGATATGAAGAAGCTTGTGTTGATAAAGTAGGCAGTCCTGTGAGGCTGAAGGACAATTAAACTCAAGGTCTCAAATTTCAAGGTCTTTTTACTGTATTCTAAGGACAGTGAGACACTATGCTTTCCCATGGTCACTCATGCTATAGTCCTGTCCATTTTGTCATTAATGAGCAAAGGCCAACTATACTAGCAGCAGAAATTTGCATATATGCATTTTTTAATTCACTGACACTGACAAAAAAGACACAGGTGAACCTCCAATAGTCACTGATAGTGAACTATGCAAAATATCTTTGGTATTCATTCATACTTTGTTATAAATAAGCTAGATATCTGTGCCACCATTCTAAAATCACAGTCTTATCCATCCCCTCCCTCTACACTGACAGTTTACATTAAATATAATCACTGTCATGTAGTCCCATGGTGTCAGGTAGCGGAAACCTGGAGGATGGAGATCTTGTTTCTACCAGGAGGAAGTGACAAACAGACTGAGCAGAATTCAAAGATAAATAATAAAATTAAGAGAAATACATAAGCAAGAACTTTTTGCTCCACTGTTGAAGGATAAAACTAGCTGAAATGAAGAAAAAGCAAATATTTAAATGATCACAAAAGACAAAAATGTGTATATTATGGGGTCGGGGTTCTACTGAAGGAATAAAGCTTTCTTTTAGAGGGGATAATCAAGAAAGCTCGCCTGGCAGAAGTTAAGTTATACGGATATAATTATTAAGTTAGAGAAAACACAATAGTCTAATAAATAGAGTAAGATACATACTGTACTACAGGCATTTCCTCAGATCATTTGCTGTTTTTCAGGGGAAAATGAGTCATTGCTAACAAGACACATTGTCTTTTTTTTTTTTTTTTTTTTTGAGATGGAGTCTTACTCTATTGCACAGGCTGGAGTGCAGTGGCATAATCTCGGCTCACTGCAACCTTCGCCTCCCAGGTTCAAACAATTCTCCTGCCTCAGCCTCCTAAGTAGCTGGGACTACAGGCACGTGCCACCACGTCTAGCTAATTTTTGTATTTTTAGTAGAGATGGGGTTTCACCATATTCGCCATGCTGGTCTTGAACTCCTGACCTCGTGATCCTCCTGCCTTGGCCTCCCAAAGTGCTGGGATTACAGGCTTGAGCCACTGTGCCCAGGCACATTGTCTATTTTCCACTTCCCCAGGATTGATAAGACCTTGCCTAAAAAGTACCTCCAATACTATGGGATCTGGCTAATGAGTCACAGGAATTTTAAATGAAGCCCCCTGTCTTTTAGTTAAATTTAGCACAATTTACATATAAAGATAAATAAGAAAATAGTCCAATAGATTAAGAGGACACACAATTTTGATGGCTTGGAACCTGTTTCAGAATAACAGGGGAAAGTTTTAAACATGCCTTAAGGGATAGTTTTCTAGCAATGAAGATATGGAGAAGATATGGATAGACTATTTCTGAGTCTCTGGGAACCAAGTAAAGAAACTTCCTGCAAAATTCCAATTGGAAAAAAAAATAGAGAGTACTGGCGTACCTACAATGCAGCATGGGGTTTATATGAAGTAGTATGGATAGAATTTCTGCTAATACAGTTCTACTACAGCATAAACTCTAAGGACAGCTTTAAAAGGCTTGGCTTATTTTACATATCTCATAATTCAATTCTTCAAATAGTGAGCATTATAATATGATAGACACTTTGCTATGCAGTAGGGATATAATACAGTATAAGACAAGGTCTTTTCTTCTCAAGTGGTCAGAATAGCTTGTGTTGCAAAGCTTTAGCATTTTATGGAATTTTTTAAATTGAGAGTTTCTCAACAGAGAGTGCTGGTTTGTCATGATTAGGAGACCCAAATAAGACTTCCTACCATAAGCATTATTTCATTAAAACAGGACAAAAATTACAGAATAAATTACACTTCTGCAAACTGAATCAATTTGGCTTCATCAAAATGCACTATAATGTCTTTATTTTTCTCATTTTGTCACAGACCAGTAAAAAATTCAAGAACTCCACTAATTTAAGAATCACCAACTTTGACATATAAAAAGAGTTTGCAGTGTTATGTGCCCTCTTCTTTCAAAAGGAAGCGTACATCTCATCACTGAGTGGACAAGGAGAAGGAATGGAACACACAGACACAGACATGCCCATATATCATCTACCAAAATGATAAGTACGATAACAAAATCCAATTTTAAAATGCAACATACTTCCTGAGGATTTTCTATCCACTTTTAATATCTACATGTGAATTTTTAATCAAATAATTCTGTAACATCTTGATAAGATCTGATACACTTGTGGAATTTACATTTTTATTGGGGGAACAGGGAAAGGTTATTCTGGATTGCTTGGAATATAACTATTGAAGGCTGAGTCTGAATATGTTTTAGGATCTGAGAACAGCATGTGGTTGCAGGCATCTGGAAGGTAGGTCATAAGAAGAATTGAAAATGAGGAAAGATTGAGGAAAATATTGGGAGAAAGCCAAAGATAAACTCATAAATTCTGACTGCTTTTGTTTTTCTTCTAAAGATGATGATCCAACTTGAAAAAACAAAACAAAAAACAAACAAACAAACAAAAAACACCCCTCTTTTCTTTTCTTGAGACAGGGTCTTGCCCTGTTGCCCAGGCTGGAGTGCAGTGGTGTGATCTCGGCTCACTGCAACCTCTGCTTCTGGGGTACAAGAGAGCCTCCCATCTCAGCCTCCTGAGTAACAGAGATTACAGGCATGCACCACCATGACTGGCTAATTTTTGTATTTTTAGTAGAGACGGGGTTTCACCATGTTGGCCAGGCTGGTCTCGAACTCCTGGGTTCAAGCAATTCGCTGCCTCCGTCTCCCAGAGTGCTGGGATTACAGACCTGAGCCACCTTGCCCAACCCCACGCCTTTTATTGATAGGACTTTAAACAAATAAAATATAAAATTGGTAAAAATTAAATGGGTCTGGTAGAAATGAGAATAAGCAACCCAATGCCCTAGCTGTAGAAGTTGTGCCTTCAACAGTCATGTCTGTCTATGTTCAAAACCAATGGTTTTAAAAGAGAAATAAAAACTGGAAAGGAAAGATGGCAATAGGCTGAAACTCAGAGGACTAGGATAAATGTTCTGAACTCAGGAAACGTAAGGAGTCATTTGTGCTCTAAAAACATTTAGTTTTGTAAGTACTTACACTTAGCCTGATTACCCTTCAAGGCTGATATGGAAATTCTAAGGTGGTAGAATAGGAGAGGAGGTTGGATAAAGATGATGAACTGAGCATACAGGAGTCCTCCTTACCCACGGTTTCTGAGCATACAGGAGACCCCTTATCCATGGTTTCAATTACCCGTGGTCGACAATGGTCTGAAAATATTAAATGGAAAATTCCAGAAAAATCAATTCATAAATTTTAAATTGTAAGCCATCTTAGTAGCATGACAGAATCTTGCCTTGTCTTGTCCCTACCCAGGTTTTGAATCATCCCTTTGTCTAGCATAGCTACGCTGCCTATGCTACTGGCCCCTTAGTCACGTAGCGGCCCTCTTGGTTATTAGATTGACTGTCCTGCTATCACAGTGCTTGTATTTAAGGTCAATAGTAGCCAAACCCTATGTCATTCACCTGACTTCGTTTCATTATGTAAGCATTTTATCATCTCACATTATCACAAGAAGGGTAGGTACATCTACAATTCTCCAGCAGAAAATTCTAGGAGATTTATTTAGGTTCTTTATAAACAAGTGTAGGACGTGGAGGGGGATAGAGGATAAGGAGAACTTTTGAGGAAAAAATCTTGAAAGACAGCAGAAGAAACTACAGCCAAAAATACCTGTACAAGAGCTGTGGAGGTGGAAGTTGCTCAGGGTTTAGAACCCATACTCAACAGGACAATGATCAGGAATCAGCACTAGTGGAGTCTCTCATAATAACTGAAAATAATTACTCAGAATTCCGCATAGCCAAGCCTCTTGATTCTGATTACCAATTCATAGGTGTGTTCTATAAAGAACTGCTAGAGAAATGATGGGGAGGAAATAATCAAAGAAATAAGAGTATTTCTCATTGTCAAAGAAATGAATCTCAAATTTGAAATGACCTTCATACTAAAAATATTCAAAAAATAATTTTAAAAGCTTGTTTGAAGATTTTTCCCAGTCTCTAAAATCAAAATATGCTTGCTGTTATGAATCAAAATATAGACGTCTACAAAGCAAAAGTAAACTGCCTATACTTTCCCAGTCCAATACTAGCACCTGCGTTAACTAGTGTTAAAGTGATGTGTATTCTTCCACACTTTCTCTATATTCACTTAAAAAATATGCATACCTTCCTGAAGAGTGATTCTTTTTCCTTTTTTATAACAAAAGTGGGATTACAGTATACCATATTTTTCTATACTTTTTGTTTTTACATATACTCTGTGCATTCCTCTGGAGCCATTGATAGGGCTGTAAATTAATTGTTCATTCTGCTTAAAATAATCTTTTTCATTACCTTTGGGAAGCTGTCTTTCTCATTTTCTTCAGGTTCCAGTTTATATCGTATCTGTAATTTTCTATTATATAATTTTGTTTTATTTTATTCTTAGTACATAATCACTCTCTGAAATTATTTTAATTTGTTTACCTGTTTATTTCCTACCCTCACTAGAATATAACAGTCATGAAAGATACACTTTCCTTCAGTACTTGCTCTAATGTTCACACTTAAAACAGAACATGAACATTGTAGAGATAAGTTAAATGTTTCTGAATGAAAAATTAGTAAGCTCATTCTTTTTTTATAGTTGCAAAGCATTTCACAGCATGAATATACATTAATTTATTCAACCTGTCTCCTATTAATTGACAATATAGTTTGCTGATTTATTTTTGCCACTTATATAATGCTACAATAACATTCTTGTATATATTTCCTTACTTATTTGTGATTTCATTTCTATTTGATAGATACCCTAAACACAGAAATTGCTCTATTAAAGAATATGTGTGTGTGTATGCGTGTGTATATATATGTAGATACACAAATATCTATGTGTATATATATATTTTTTTATTTTAATGGATACTATCAAATATTTTCCAAAGAAGTCATAGCACTTTACACTTCTTCTAGAATGTATGAGTTCCCATTTCCCCCCATCCTCATTGGCACCCAGCATTATCTGTCGTGCACACTCACACACACACATATTTTTGCCAACCTCATGGGTTAAAAAAGTAGTCTGTTATCATTGTTTTCATTTCAATTTTCTTACTAGTGAAATTAACATATTTTCATATATTAACACCTATTTTCCAAAAAAAAGGGCTCTCATAAGGAACTCAATTGGCCAGGACCTTGATTTTGGACTTCGCTGTTCCCAGAATTGTGAGAAACATATTTTTGTTGTTTAAGCCACACAATATGTGGTATTTTTATTATATCAGCCCAAATTGACTAAGACACTAGATATTCAATTTTGATTACTGTAGCTTTGCAGTAAATTTAAAATTTTGTTGAGTGAGTCTTTCCTCATAAATCATCTACTTTTTAAAATTTTTGGTAATTTTCTCCTGAAATCTTCAAATAGATTTAACCTGTTTAGTAGGGATTCTGATAGACTTTTAAAATTAATTTTATATAATCATTTGGTAATGTTGACATTTTAATGATATTGAGTTGACACTGTGGTTTGGTTCCCATTATCTATTCTTTCTCACAGTATGAACTCTCATTTTAATTCAACCATTCATATGTCCCCCATGCATCTCATCAGCTTGGAGAGATGTTGAATCCTCTATCTCCAGGGGTAGGGGAATGTGGCACATAGCAATCAACATTATCCCATCTCCTGGCCTATGCTTACAGACAGTCCTATGACCCAATTTGGGCAATGAGACACAACAAGAAAGTGATTGTGGGCTTTTGAGAAAGAAATTTCCTTAGTTCCATAAGGAAGCGCCTATATGTAACCTAGTTTTTCTTCCTCTAGTCGTTAGGAAGTCTAGAGTCCTGACACTGTTGGCAGTGCCTAGAGATCCCTAAAGGAAGCAGAGTAAGGATGAAACTGACAAGTGGAAGGCAGAACAGAAAAAGCAAAAAGATACATTAAACACTGAATCTAACCTTAAACTTCCAGTTTGTCAACAGATAAATCTCTTTCACGTATGCTTCTTAAATGTCAGTGTGAATAAGGCATGTTAAAACACAGATTCTTAGGCTGCACCTCCAGAGATTCTGATTCAGTATTTCTGGGATAGGGCCTGAAATTTGTATCTCTAACAAGATCCCAAATGGTGTTTCCCACTGACCACATTGTGAGAAGCAGAGCCCAGCATTATTTCAGCTAGTTTGAGTTTCAGTTTTCCTTCCTTGCAACCAAATGCATCCTAACTGATGTACCACTCAGGAGTGTGTGTGTGTGTTTTCAAGGTCATGATTCTTATCCACCAATAAAATTCGTTTATTTGTTTATTTATGGAATTTTATACTTTTCTTCATCTAGGTTTTTTTCTTTTTGCAGTTAATTTATTTCTTAGGAAAGTTACAGATTTTGTTAATTATCGTAAGTACTAACAAGTTGTTGCGTGTTTTGGGGCTTTTTTAGCCTGTGTGTAAAACATGTATTTCGGTATATTTCATAGATATATATTATTTGTGTGTATATATGTGTGTGTATATATGTGTATATACACACAGCCTTTTTTACATTTATTAAAATGATAATGGGAGATGGCTTGCATTGTAGCTTCTTTGGTTTTCAAGATATAAAATCTGTCACATTCAGGATCTTGACAGAAAACAATCAACACACTTTTTCACTAAAGAAAGGTTAGCAGGTTATTTACAGAATAGTTAGCAGGTTTAAAGAAACATGGTTGAGAAGGGGAAGCCTTCAAGTGAGAGATTAAAATAAATATTTTCATATATGCAAAGGTTTATTTCCATTACCACTTTCTGAAAAAAGTGGAGTATGTACATTAGCAAAGCAATAGTCTCAAAAAGGAAAAATGTAAAAAAACAAGACAGAGTAGAGAAAAATAATTCTATAAAATGAATAACTGAATCTAAATAATTGATGACCCTCTAAAAATAATATGCTCATAATATTACTTATAATTTTCCCTTATTACAGCAGGGCACTGGTGACAGGTAAGAAAAATGAAGAGAGTTGGGCAAGGTTCCCGTTTATCATAGAAAGTAAATTGATATGGCTAAACCTTCATAACAACTGAAAAATAAGTTGGAATATGTATGTTAAGATTTGAAGGATGTACACTAGGCAGGGAGAAACACAATTTGTAACTTCAACCCATAAATGGAAAAAGAAAACCAGTAACACGTAATCTTGATGAATCAATTTAAAAGCAGATAACTAAAGCACGGTAACAGAGCAGAAGAGTATCAGTGATAAACAAAGTAATATGGAAAGGAAATATTCATGCATTTTAGAATTCACAAAACATAAATGGATTAAATTCCCCAAGTCAAAGGTTTGAAAAAAAATACAGTTATCTTTTATTTAAAGATAAGTACCATAAAAGTGATGTTATAGAAAGGCTGAAAATTAAGTAATGATGATTAAGTACTAGGTAAATGGTAACTCAAAGAAGGCAAATATATCAATACTGAGAATGGACAAAAGAGAATTCAAGGTGAAGTACATTAAAAGGGGAGAAGGGATAATGGATGTTGATAACATTATAGGCCAATAAGAAGATACAGCAGTGATGAAACTGCCACATGGCTTTAGAAACTTTTAAAGTAAAAGCTGATATAAATACCAGGTGAGTGTTTAATTCACCAGTTGAGAATTTCACAGTGGTAGACATTTACACAACCCTTTTAGAAAGCGATTAAGTGAGTAAAAGTTAAGAAAGACGTAAGTCAAACATAGCAAACTTTTTCTGCAAAGAGCCAGATAGGGAATACTTTAGACTTGAAGGCCATGTGTCTCTGTCACACAAGTGAACCCTGCTGCTGTAATGTGAAAGCAACCATTAACAATATGATGTAGGCCTGGCACTTTGGGAGGCCCAGGCAGGCGGATCACCTGAGGTCAGGAGTTCAATACCAGCCTGGGCAACATGGCGAAACCCCGTCTCTACTAAAAATACAAAAATTAGCCAGGCGTGGTGGCACGTGTCTGTAGTCCCAGCTACTTGGGCGGCTGAGGCAGGAGAATCGCTTGAACCCAGGAGGCAGAGGTTGCAGTGAGCTGAGATCCCACCACTGCACTCCAGCCTGGGTGACATACTGAGACTGTCTCAAAAAAAAAAAAAATATATATATATCATATATATACGATATATATATATATAAAATCATATATATACGATATATATATAAAATCATATATATATACGATATATATATGATATATATATATATATATGATTTAGCTGTGTTTCAATAAAACTTAGTTTATAGCTACAGGTGATAGATGATATTTGGCCTGTCACGGTACTTAGCTAACCTCTGATACAGATAATTTAAATAACAAAACAAAAAAACCTGATCATATACAAGGCAATCATTAAACAAATGAGACTTATAAGTTACAATTTGAAATCAACTACTTCCAACCCAAATCAATACACTGTGGAGTTACTCTTTCCCTCTCCTTGGGTGAAATCTATGGTTTTTATAATCACTTTAAGAAACTAAAAAAATTCTTCAATCACGTTGACTCACAATGCACACCTAATTCAGTAGCTAAAATATCCAGCTCCATGCGATAGTTGAAACTCTGAGCCTTATTCTAGATTAGAGCTTCAGCCTCACTCCAGGCAGCCTATTTTCCGTCTTGATAGGAAGCCTTCAGTGGGAAGGAAAGGAGGGGAGCATAGGTGACTTCTGCAATACTTTCCCTGCTTATGAGTCTATTGCTTCTCCCTCCTACTCACTGGGCTGTTCCAATGCCACAGCAGGGAAGGAAGGGAAAGTGAGGGACAAAAAGGCTTTCTTGATTGATGCTGATATAATTAAAGCTATGGCAGATGTTAAAACTTCTTCTTTCTTTGAAGAGTATATAGATTCCTTTGGAGACAGCTAAAAATTGGTTCCCTTGAGGCATTTAAAAAAATATCCTGTTGTTGGTAACTCAGGTCCAGATATGCCTTTTTCCTCTTTCACAGAGGTCGTCTTCCCCTCACCCCAGATAGCCATCTTGAGCTGTTTCTAAAATGACCTCTGCTGATCTCTTCCTATGGGTAACACCTAGTCACTGAGCTTGAAGAGTATAAGTACATGAATTGCGATGCTAAACCCCAATTATGGCCACAGTATTTCGTTTGCATCAATGAATGAGGCTTGTTTACTTTGCAAATCTAGGAAACCTTTGATAATATGAGTGGGACAGCAGAATGAACACCTGTGTGCTAATATTATCTGGGATTAAAACTTTAGGATTAGTTAATTTACACATAGCCAATCATAGTAAATGTTCAAAAAGGAATCACACACCCAGAGAATCAATCACAGAAAAGGGATTTCTTGTTATAGATAAGGAAAGCCTGAAGATTCATAGTTCAAAGGCACTTTCTCCCACTGCAGGGTCCCAGCTTTTCTTCTGTTCTCCTAACACTTGAGGAATCTGACTAGACACTACAGACCTGGTTCTGACAATAGTCATTGTACTGGACTCCATCTACAATGAAGATTTATACTGCTGCTGGGAAGAGAAGCATCCCTTTAAAGGAACTTTATCACTACTACCCCAAATAATATGTGTGTAGTAGGTACATTAATAAGAACATGTAGTTGGGACTGACTGGATAATTTTACATGTAATCTCTTTTTCAGTTTATAATCCTATACAAAGTGTAAGTAGTTTGGAAAGCTTGCCTTTGATCAGCTTTCACATGTGACAGAATCAGAATGTCAAGCTTAGACCACTCCCCACCAATGTAGCCTTAACATTGGGAAATGCACATCTTTGGCCCACTGTCCATGGAAATGCTCTCACTACAGCCCTCTACCCCGATGCCACAGGAGCTTTGTACAGTTTACATTCTTTAAATTTCTCAAGAGTGTGTCTGATACTCTAGGGGACACGTATTAATCTCTCTGGCTGTTCTCAGTAAAGTCTTTTCCATAAGATACTTGAAGTGAATTTAATGGATATCTCATTCTGACACAGAGGGGTGGGTAGTATTTAATGTCCACCAGTAATTCTTTCCAGAAAAGGTCTCTTTCTCTTGGCTTATTAATTTATCTCTGGCTGAAGTCTAGATCTGCAATTTACATGTGCAAGGTGTTTGCAAAAGTGATTTTTTAGGATTTTCTTTGCAAAAGTTGTCTAACTTGGTATAGCTCCTTACAGTGGAATGTGAAAGTACTTGCCATTAATTTTTTGTGACCTCAGCCAAACCTGACATAGAAAGAGTTTCAATGTAACATCCTGTTACATAAAAGTTTTTAGTATCCATGGGCATTCCATAAAAAGGATCATGTTATCTTTTGTACAATGAAAATCTCAATGAAAACTCCAGATTCAGAAATCATTCAGGCCACATTTTCAGACAATAAACTTTTGAAATAAAGACAAATGTTCACTCCAATATTAAGAAGACTTTTTAAAGCAACCCTTGGGTAAATTTGGGAGACCAACGCTAAAATTAAATTCTAATTAGAAATCAACAATGAGAACACTAGCTCATCATGCGAATGTGATTGACATGCTACACAGAGAGAAATGTATAGTCCTTAAAGCATTTATTTAAAAAAAATAGAACAAATATAAATGTAAAGACACCCTGGGACAGAAGATAAAAGATATGGCTGAGGCAATGCGCTGTTAGGCTACACCTGCACACGGTTGCCATAGCAACAGTGAGTTTTATTTTATTTTTACAGGTGAACCAAGGGAATGCAACACTAGGGACACAAGGGGCTCAAGACATTATATCTCACTAATCAAGATGACCATGAAATATTGATTTTCTTAAACATCTGATGGCATAAAACGCCAGTGAAAACACCAGATTTGGTCAGTATTTTCTCATATTGCCTACTCAAAGCCACTCTACAGTTGAAAATGAAGTAAAACAGAATATACAAAAGTGAATTTGCGATTGTTTAAAGTGGAATTAAATTGGTTTAACTAAAAGGCCAGATTGCAGTTAAATGAAAAGGGGTATCTAAAGTTAAGTAATTCAATTCTAATTCACTCGGTTGTAATAAAACATTTAAACATACACATTACGGATATAAGGTCACCCACTGTTTTGAGTCTCCCAAAAAGAAGCTCATAGTTAACTTATAAATTAATTTGAAAGGTTTTATAAAATTGTAAATGTTTTCCTGAGCCTTTAGAAATGCTTTCAAGGGAAATTACCAAGAACGCAATAAAAATATTTTTAGCAGGCTTAAACTGGCAATTTAAACTTTTCTAATATGAAAGATGATGAGTTTTCATAATCAGCTCAGCATCAGAATTTTTTAAAGATTTAAATATGTTTAAAGAAATAATTTATCAAGAATATTTTTCGTCTTCCTATTTTACTCTGAGTAGAAGATTTAGAATCATTTCAAGAAAATGAAACCAATGTATACTTTTTTGAGATTCATATCAAGCTAATTTCTGAGTTATTAAAAGATGTTCAGGTCTATTTTATTTTGACTTCAGTTCTGTCTTATTCACAAGTTTAAAATATATAGTCAGACTGTATTCAGGTTTTGATTATTGAGTTTTTTATATCCTTCCAAATGCAACATTGATTAGTATATCATTGCAGTGCAAACAAGTGAGTCTCATCCTGCCAAAGAGTAAAAATACAAATATTTTTAAAACATACATACATATAACAAATAATTGCATTAAGAATAAATAGTTTGCATTTATTTTATTTCCTCTCCCCAGATTAGAAGTACAAGAGAGAGATATATATTAGTTTACTGGGGAGATGTAGGTTCAGAAAGACCACATAGAATGCGTGAGACTCGAATCTTAAATGATGGGGCAATATTTACCAGGTAGACAACAAGACTGTATGTACTTTGTGCTCCTTATTGCTAACTTTGCCCCTACAAGTTAAAGAGGGAGTAATTAAATTACAGAAATTGAAAAACTACATATTATATGGAGTAAATTATTTTGAGCGTGTACTTTGGACTCCCAGACATGACCCTTATGTTGAGTGCAGTATCACATGAAGAAATAGCTTTCTCTAGAGCAAGTAAAATGTTGGTTCATCCAGATAGATTCTGTGGACATGGTACTTGTAGTTGTACAGTTGTTTACTTATTTACTGTGACTATTACCATACCTTATCCAGTGAAACTATTGTCAATTAATAATGCTTTTAACCTTGTCAGGAAAGGGTAAATAACATCACACTAATAACAGTCTTGAAATCAATGATGAGGTAAAAGGGAGGATAAAAACTAGAAATGCTATGACAATATACTTTTCATTTGAAAAATTAATAAAATATATGCTATCCGCTCAAAAGATTCTGAATAATTTATCATACTTAAAATTTATTCTCCTAAATTTAACACATGTTCTATTTTTTTAAAAAGGATATTAAAGTTTGTATGTGACTAAAGAAATTTTTTAAATAATCAACATAAATTCTAATAGAAGACTGATGCTTTTGTGCTCTGTGGCTTTATCCATACTCACTTCCTTGCAGTTTTCCTTCTTGTACATTATCTTGGTCAATCTGGGTTTTCTTTTGATATTTTCTTGCTAAAATCTGCATCCTTCTCTCCTTTAAAAAAATCAACTGACATCAAAGCATTTTTACTCATATTGAAAACCCTGTTTTTAAACAACTGCTGTTTGTTTCTCTTTAGTAACATCACCAATATCCTTGGATCTAGGCAACCTTAGCAGGATATATTCCTTTCTCATGTTCTCCTATCCTATTTCCTGCAGAGTCTGATGTAAAACAGATTTTAAAGTTCATAATAGAACAGAGGTCAACATGAAAGACTCTAGGATCCTGGCCTTTGGTTTTTGCTTCTGGTCTTTATTATTACAGCAAATAGTTAGTTGAACAATTATTTTCCGTGTCATATAAAAACATTGGAATGACAGTCCCTTGTTTTTAATCATAGATTGCAATTTTAAAGGATTTTCTAATATATAAGAAGGGATATAAGGTAAAAAAAAAATAGGAACACAGTTATCAAAATGAATTGTAATATGCTTAAATTTCTCAAATCTGGGAAACAGAAAGCACATCGTCTTTGTACATGCTCCTCTCTTTCTTTCTTAAATATTTTGATCCAGAATGTGTCTAAGGCAGTCTCTTCTCCTGTGTTTTAGATTATATTCCCCGCTGTTTCATCTGGAAACTTGCTCTGAGGATTTTCTCCTTTTTTTTTTTTTTTGTGATGGAGTCTTGCTCTGTTGCCAGACTGGAGTGCAGTGGCGCAATCTCGGCTCACTGCAACCTCCTCCTACCGGGTCCAAGTGATTCTCCTGCCTCAGCCTCTGGAGTACCTGGGACTGCAGGCACGTGCCACCACTCCCAGCTAATTTTTGTATTTTTAGTAGAGACGGGGTTTCACCATGTTGGCCAGGATGGTGTCAATCTCCTGACCTCAGGTGATGCACCCACCTCGGCCTCCCAAAGTGCTGGGATTACAGGCATGAGCCACTGAACCCAGCTGATTTTCTCCTTTTTTCTTCTGCATAGTCAAAGTAGATTCTTTTCAGCTTTTAAACACACACTAGTGTCACCCATTTCAAAACAATCACCAATCTTGTCCTATCTCCAAGGCACCCACAGCTCTGGCCTGACTCTCTTCTTTCCCACAAAGCTAAACTTCTCTACTGGGTGACCTATTCTCACTCCATTTCCTCACCTTCCTTTCTTAGCACACACAGTCTGCTCCTATCAGCATCATGCTACCGAAATAGCTCTTGCTGAAGTCATCAAATCAGAAGTCCATTTTTCAATGCCCCTCTCAGCAGCAGTCAACTGAGAAGGACCCACTTTCTTTCTTTAAAACATTCTGATCCTAGGCATCATAATTCTACATGAAGGTGCAAAAAAATCACTAACATCATCATCATCCCTGAAGATCTCACCCTCCCAACCTCTCCCATGTTCTTCCCCTTCTCTCTCATTTTTCTGTCCCCAAATGGAGAAATCCTAGACTCTTCTACTATACTGTTCTTTAGGATTTTGAGATGTAGAATTGGTAGAAAGGGAAGAAAAACAACAAAGAGGACAAAGAAAGTAGGGAGACTATTACAGAAGAAAAGAGTGGCAATTACGTAATAATTCTAGTACAGTATTAAGTAGGTAGATAGGAAGGAAAATAAAGTAAAAAACGTTCTTTGTGAACAACATAGTTTTATCCTTTAGAGTAAACTTTTTTTTTTTTCTTTAAGTAAGGTAGAAAACCACTGATATGTTTTAAGAAAAAGACATTGGGGCAGATGGACTCTAATGAAAATGGAACAGAGTGAGAAATTTTATTAAATGGTTAATATTAGCTGGATAATTGTATATCTTCAAAGTTGTTAACACACTTGGAAGTAAAGAATAGAGGCATTTTGAAAATATTCTCAGTGGCTTGACTTTCTCTTCAGATAAACGCATCCATTCCCACATCAATATGTATCCACTATATGCAAATTACTTCTAAATATATGTCTTCAACTCTGATACCACGTCTGAATAGTAGACTCAGATATCTGCTTCCTATGTGATATTCCCACTTAGATGTATAAACAGTATTACCAAGTCAAAAGAGAGCTCAGAGTTTCTATTGCACATCTTTCTCCTCCACCTAAAACATATCCTCTTCCAGGGTCACTTATCACCCTGAATGCTGCCCTTATCTATTGAGTTTCTCCACAAGCCGTGAACTTACCTTAGCTCAACCATTAAGAGAAAATAGTTTATAACCGTCTCTCCACTTAGAATAATTACAGCTAGAACTAACAGAACAACTAACCAAAGTAGCTTAACAATGAGGAAGTTATCACATATAACAAGAAGTAAAAATGTGCAATTTCAAGAATGGCTTACTCATCATTATATAAGTGATTTCCATACTTCAGCATTTGGCAGTGCATCCCCTTAAAAGCTCGAGGTGGCTGGTGCAGTTCTAAAAATGTGTGATCACAATGACATTGCTCCAAAGTCACACGGAAAATTAAAAAAATGAAAGAATAAATATCATTGATATGCTATTCAAAAGAAACCTTTTGTAGCAATATTACTATCAAGTATACTGGCACAGATGCTGAAATAAGACTTCCTCAGTTTGAACCTCAGCTCTGCTAGATGTTGGTTGTGTCATCTTGAGCACATTACTTAATCTCTTTGTGCTTCCACTGTCTTTTTTTTTTTGAGACTGAGTCTCACTCTGTCGCCTAGACTGGAGTGCAATGGTACAATCTCCACTCACTGCAACCTCTACCTCCCAGGTTCAGGTTCAAGCAATTCTCCTGCCTCAGCCTACTGAGTAGCTGGGATTACAGGCACCCGCCCCATGCCTGGCCAATTTTGGTATTTTTACTAGAGACGAGGTTTCACCATGTTGGCCAGGCTGGTCAAGAACTCCTGACCTCAGGTGATACACCTGCCTTGGCCTCCCAAAGTGTTCGGATTACAGGCATGAGCCAACGCATCCAGCCCCATTGTTTTTTTTTTTAATAAGCATAGGATAATAATAGTATTTGTCTAATGGGTCTGTGTGAGAATTAAGTGGTTTTGTACATTTGTAGATCTTAGAACAATGTCTGATAAGAAGTTAGTATATGATAGTTGTTGTCTGATTATAAACTCAGAAACAATGAATAAGGATGAAAAGGAAACTACATAACAACAAAATTAAAAATATACCGAGAAGATATAAAAATAATAAGATTATATGCTTATAATTAAAGCTTCAAGATAATATTAAAATAATCCTTCATAATAAACAAACTATGAAAGATTTACACCACTCTCTCTACTTGGAAACTACTTAATTGCTTACCAAGATAACTCTAGAGAGCATACATTCTATTAATGCTAATAAACTAATTCATCAAATTTTCTAGATGCAAGGCTCATGTATAAAAATCAGTATTATTCCTATACTAATAATTGCATTAGAAAAGGCATAGATTTCACATTCTATAGGAACAAAAACAAAACAAATCTTACCTAGAAATAAACCTAACAAATGTGCAATTCTCTTGTGAAGAAACTCCAAGACATTATTGAAAGACATAAAAGAAGCAGTAAATATTTGCAAGTATATAATAAAATTATATTTTTGTTTACTTATACAATAAAATATTATAAAGGTCTAAATAAATTAACTAGAGACACATGGTGAATATAAGAAACCGTAATTTCAAGCAAAAGCAAATATCAAAATGATATGCATTATAATTATATACTTATTTTGTAATGTTATTATTATGATCTCTTTTTAGTAATTGTAGAAAAACATAAATGGGAATGGTAAACATCAGATTCAAACAAGTGGTTATCTCTAGAGAGGGAGGGAGTTTAGAGTAGAAATTCAACTGGGGGTTCAGCAAGATATACGCTATTTTATTTTTTAAAATAATTTGAAAGACATTTTTCAAATATTTGAATTTGGTAGCATTGGGTGGATGATACATGGGTGTTTGTTTTATTATTCTCTGTTGTTGCCTGTATGTTTACCACATTTCATAGTAAAAAATTAATTAAATGAAAAATATGTGCTTAAAACAATTTTATTCTTAGATTTAAGTCACAAATACAAAGTAATAATTATCTTCCAAAAATCACAAGATAATAATAATTGCATTAAATCCATGTAAATTGTATACATGATTTTTTTCAAGATGTTAACATTTATGTTTTAAACATTTGAAAATATTATTCTTTAGGAACTTATTTGTGAGACTCTAATTATGTTAAAAACAATACAAATAAGAGTGAGGAATTAAACAAACAACAATGGCATATAAGAAAAGGGTGTATGAGAACCTTTAATTAATTGTTGGAAAATGGACAGTTGGTGGGTTGTTTACCAATTAATTAGCCAAATCAGAGCAAAACACAGTGCAAAATACATGTGTCGGGGCTATTACCAACAATGAGCACATCGGCCTGATAGAATTCCAAAGGGGGATCAGGCTCAAATAAATCTAGCACCTAGTGAGGATGTGAGAAACAAGGCTGAAGGCAGGGAAGTCTGCATGCCTAGTAATCTTTCCCCTTGAACAGTAAGATGCTTACCACATAAAAAGGAAATTTCAGGCTCCTTTGTAAAGGAATTGAATAAAATATCTGAGGTGAACTAAGAGATTTAGGAGTCCTATGGCATAATTGCTAGGTCCTCAGCCCACTCGCCCAAAAATAAATAGCACTCATTGCAAAGTCCCACCCATGTACTCAACGTGCTTTCAGTTAAACTTTCTCTTGTCTTGTATTTAAATATGAATCAGCAACCATGGATTACCTGCCACCTAAGGGAAAGCTTGCAACATAAAATAAACAAAGCAATAGATACTAGCAGCCACAGAGCAAGTAAATAATTTGGAGCAAATAGTATGCTAACTAGCATCTTCAGCAAAATTTGAGATAATTTTATATGCACAAAGCAAGATCAGGATGCTATGAAAAGGGAATGTAGAACGAGAAAGTTCTTGGATATTAAAACTGTGACTTTACAAAACTGCACCTGAATGATTACAAAACAAAACTGAAGAATTCTCCCCAAATTGTAGACTCCAGTAACAATGAGGCCCAAAGGAAAAAGGACAAAGACGATCATATGACTAAAAGTCTTTCCAGAAAAAAAGAGAGAAAATTGAGGGCAAGAATGCAAAGAGAATATTCATGGTGGTAAGTGGCATGATGGTGATGAGGTATGGCTGGTGGTGCTGTCAATGGCACATGGAGAGCGGTAATGTTCTAATCAGACTGATGTGACACTGACACATTGGCTGTGTTCTTAGAAGTGTGTATTTGCTTGTTTTCCACTCATTGCCAGAGTCTGTTTCCTGAGCCTTTTTGTCCATTCAATGACACTATATTCCCTTTCTGTTGAAATTATCCAGTGTTATTTTCTATTCATTGTAGATTCTAAGAAAGATCTCAAAGAGCTAGCATACATGCTATTCCAAAGGTACCTGAGTAAGGATGCAAAGTTGACTCACTGTGTTTTAGAAAGAAATTTTTTAATGGTCAAGACTATGACACATGTTCCTACTCTAACTTCAGAAAACTAGATTTTTAAAAAATCTAGTATGTGAATAGAGAAAACTGCTCTTTATCTTTCACAGCAAGAAGCAGTTTTTTGCCCCTTGTTAATCTACACAGTAGGTGTTTCTCCTAACATAACGAAAGGGTATAAATACTAGATAGTCAACAACAGCAACAACAAAGCACCTTACTCCACCAGGCACACACACTGCAGAATTAAATATATGGTTGTTAATAAATGAATAAATCGCAAAAAATAATAAAGAATAAATCTCAAAATTAAATGTGAAAATGTTAAAAATAAAATGATGAAAACCTTTTTATGGACAGAAAATATAATTTTATTTCAATTTCCTTAAATCTCCAATTTATTGGAAAATTTTGTTAAATGTATTCCAATATTTGATAAATTTTAAATGTTTTATTTTGAGATATAGAGAATACATAGAACAGATGATATATATACATACACACATATATGTATATACAGTATACATATATATACAGTATACATATATGTGTGTATGAATGTGCATCATATATATGAGGTCACATAAAGTAACAGAATATTCACTCAGAGGTCAGAACTGTAGAATAAATTGTAGTATTAGTCCTTGGGGTTCTTCTCGTATGTAAATGGGAAATTTCAATGAGATAAAATAGTCTGTTTTAAATTTATTTATTTTATTTTTATTTTATTTATTTTAGAGACATGGTCTCATTGTGTTGCCCAGGCTGGAGTGCAGTGGATATTCACAAGTATGATCATAGTGCACTGTAGCTTCCAACTCCGGAGCTCAAGTCATTCTCCTGCCTCAGCCTCCTGAGTAGCTGGGACTACAGATGTATGCCACTGCAACTGGCTCAATTTTTAACTTTAAAAGTCTATGATTCTTAGTCAGTAACTTTAAAAGTCTATGATTCTTAGGAACTGAATGTGTGTGTATATGTGTGGGTGTATGAATATAAGGTAAGGATGGAGAGACTACCCCAAAATACCTTGGACTTTTTATTTTTTAAATTTATTATTTATTTTTGAGATAGGATCTTGATCTGTCACTCACACTGGACTGCAGTGGCACAATCAGGGCTCACTGCAGCTTTGACTTCCGGGCCTCCAGCAATACTGCCACCTTAGCCTTCCCAGTAGCTGGGACCACAGGCACGCACCACCACGCCCTGCTAATTTTTCTATGTTTTGTAGAGATGGGGTTTCTCTGCGTTGCCCTGGCTGGTCTTGAACTCCTGGGCTCAAGCCATCTGCCCTCGTTGGTCTCCCAAAGTGCTGTGATTACAGGCCTGAGTCACCGCACCCAGCCTACCTAGTAATTTATAATGGACCTTTTTGATTTTCATCTACTTAGAAACTTTTCTTCCTTTTTAAACTAATATATCTTCTTTCCTGGAATACTGATTTTTCTTTATCCCAATCAACTGATTCCTGTAAGTTTCAATCATAGTACATAGCAGTGTGCAGGCAACCCTGGCCTGACCATAAGTATGTCATAGCCCCTGGCCATTGTGCTTGGTCCAGAAATAAGGCATGTTACTTGGGACAGGGTAATCAGAACTTTTACTAGCATCCTTTATATTAAAGCCAGAGGGAAGACCCATGCTAACCATGCTATGATCACATCTCCACTTTCTACCCCTGAAGAGGAAGGTGGCCATAATTCAGAGAAGGACTAAAATGAGACATGAAGAGAAAAATGAAGAGTCTGGATCACGTTGTTAGAGTCTAGCTCTACCTCCCCAGTTAGAAGAGCCAGCATATCCTCTTTTTGGCTTGAGCTAGATTTAAATGGATTTTATTTGTTTACAAGGAACAGTACTCTTTAGCCCTATATCTCATGGTACAAGCTAACTGCAAACTATAGTTTTTAGCCTCTAATTGACATTATAGTGAAGTTCTTTGATCAGTGTATGGGTCTTGAACACCTCTTCTCCAAACTTTAAACAGCAGGTATAGCTTAAAGAACATCAACCAAGTAGAAGGAATTGAACATTTGAAATTAAGCCATATGAAAATAGTTAGTTGACATTATCCACGGACACATAAGATTACATATGAATCAACTAGCTTTGTGCTTGTCACATAGTAGGGGTTCCATAAAGATTTATTCTCCCTGGTAAAAAGTTTTGAAAATAATACAAAAGAGAAATAGTCTCCCTCTCCAATATATAAACAGATATGTTATTATCATTAGTCTCTACTTCAGTTGGAAACATTAATATTTATGTTTAACGATAGGGAAAATTGACATCTTTTCTGGCCTTTTAAAAGTTTAGATGCTACTTAGACTGTTTCTTCATAATTTCAGAATTTGTCAGTGTATGTATCTGGCTTGAGGATATATTATGTAACTACTTGTCTGTTATTATTTTATTTCACTATTTTTTAATACTCAGTCTATTTTAATTATTTAGGATCCTGTTGTACCACATGATGAAGTTTGAGTAATCTACAGAATATATTTACCCCACTATAATGCCATTTCTATGTATAAATGCATAGATATAATGAAGACAGAAATAGAATGAGACAGAAATAACACGAAATAAAATTCAAATTGAGTGCTTTGAAAATACAATGTTTATTTAAAAGCACATAGTGCAAAACTTTTCATGAATGTGTTCTTCACAAACTAATCATTCTATCCCCCACCCCAATCAACATCTGCCATTTCAAAGAAGGTATCCCAAGATTAAAATTTGACTGGAGTTGGGGCCGGGCGCAGGGGCTCACGCCTGTAATCACAGCACTTTGGGAGCCCAAGGCGGGTGGAACACAAGGTCAGGAGATCTAGACCATCCTGGCTAACACGGTGAAACCCCGTCTCTACTAAAAATACAAAAAAATTAGCTGGGCTTGGTGGGGGGCCGCCTGTAGTCCCAGCTACTCAGGAAGCTGAGGCAGGAGAATGGCGTGAACCTGGGAGACGGAGCTTGCAGTGAGCCGAGATTGTGCCACTGCACTCCAGCCTGGGCCACAGAGCGAGACTCTGTCTCAAAAAAAAAAAAAAAAAAATCTTTGACTGGAATCAAGAATTTTAATTTTACTCCTGAATCTGACATTGACCAGTACAATGAATGATATTGGATAAATCATATTTTGGACTTCGGTTATTCATGTGATTTGGACTATTATAGTGCCTGTGCATTAAAAATAATTTAAATTGTATATGAGAATCCAGTGAGTCTCGTCAGGGCAAAACCATGCAAAGAAGTTAAGAATTTATTTTGTGTCTTTTCAGCTCCCTCTTCAGTCACATAGGTTTCTCTTTGATGTCTTCATCCAGGATAGCTCTTAGTAGAGACTCAGTATGTGTTAGGTCTTTTCTTCACCTCTATGTTCCAGTGCCTCTACCCCTTTGCTACACCGAGCTTCTCATTGTAAACTCCACCGTTGTAAACTCCACCAAGGCCAAAGAAATTACCTTGGGCAGGATCCTAAAATTCAAATATCTCTTTCTCAGCTGCTCTATTTACTAGGTGTTAAGAGTAATTTGTTTTACCATGTGGGACTTGTGCCTCTATTAATATGAATAGTAAACAACAGGCTTACAGTTGTCACCCTTCCGAAGGATGTTTTTTATTTCAATAGAAGTGTCTTACCATTATTCAAAGGAATTGGTATCTAAAAATGAGACTGAGGGCCCTGCCACAGAGAGGCTTCAGGCTAGTTAGGGGAATATTTGGGAAACATGGGAAAAAAGAGTAATTTAGGTTTCCTAGAGCCTATCTAACTGTAATCAAACATGAGTTTTTAGTCAATGACAAATTATTTTGATACTTAAAACCTTGAGTGAGCATTTGATTAATATCCCCTGCCTGTTAACTTTTTCATTGTTTTTATTGTCATTTTATAAACTGGGATTTGAACTTGTTTGGACTGGTTTTCTCCCTTGTTTTAAGGGGAAGGGAGGGTGAGTAAGTGAAGAGGGGAAAAGTTGTGCTTCTAGCAAGCATGACTAGATTTCAGAATTGTTTCTGTAACTAGAGAGAGAATATGCTTGCAGGTATTCCAGGCTATAGCTCTCTCAAAGATCTTCCCACATGGCTTGCTTAGCTTTTACTTTCATTTTGTATTAAACAAAAAGTCATTTGAGGGCTATTTAATGCTCTGGTTTGCGTTTTCCAATACCAGATAAAAGTTAAACAGATGAACCATTTGGGGGGTAAGGATTGGGAAATCCACGGCTGCTAAAATGCTTTAAAGTTTCAAAATGGTTTTGTTTTTTTAAACCCATTTTCCATGTTCCAGCAGCTGTGGGTTTTCCCAGGGCTCCCCCTGTGGCTCAAAAGGGAGCTGCTTAATGCTTAACAGATGAGCCAATTGAGTTTTTAAATGCAAAATTAAACTTAAAGTGCACAAAGAGCACAGGGGAATCCACAGCCAAGAATAGACTGGAGGAGGAGAGTGAGCTGCGAGCATAGGGCTGTGGGGAGACACAGCCTCATCTACTGCAACCAGCAGCGACTGGGGGGATGGTACAGGCACGTTTATCTTTTTACCGTTCCTCCAACAGGCTGCCGTTATACTCCATAGTACCAAAAGTTTTCTTTGTAACTACTGGCTTTATATATATTTATATGTGTCTATTTTTCTTTAAGAGCGAAAAAGAGAAAGAAAAAGAAAGAAGGAGAAAGAAAAAAAGAAGAAAGAAAAGAAATAAAGAAAGAAAAAGAAAGAGAAAGAAAGAAAGAAAAAGAAAGAAAGAAGAAAGAAAGAAAGAAAGAAAGAAAGAAAGAAAGAAAGAAAGAAAGAAAGAAGAAAGAGAAAGCAAAGAAAGATAGATCAGCTCTGTAAAATAGGAGGACAAACATGTTTTGCTCTCCACCAGGTTTGTTCTGCCAGTGATAGTGAGAGGATTTGGTGTCCTCAGCATTATTTTTCTGCTCAGGTTCCTAGGTGCCTTGCTTCCTGTGTCGCAGACACCCTTAGCAGATCTGGATTCTCAGAACCTTCTACTTTGAACATGAGGAGCTGAGATGATTGTAAACTTTGGTTGAAACACCATTTGCCAAATCACTGGATAAAGTGTTTTGTCATTCGTCTGAATATTTGAACATTAAAAAAAAAAACTAGATTTTTACTTTTATTTTTTTGAGACAGAGTGTAGCTCTGTCGCTATGCTGGAGTGCAGTGGCGCGATCTCGGTTCACTGCAACCTCTGCCTCCTAGGTTCAAGTGATTCTCCTGCCTTAGCTTCCTGAGCAGCTGCCCACCTTGGCCTCCAAAAGTGCTGGGATTACAGGCGTGAGCCACTGTTCCCTGCCTAAAGCACCAGATTTTGATTCCTAAAAAAAAAGTTTCAGAATAACATTTTGGCCAACTTCGTGAGAAGTCTCTGATTAAAAACCAATCATTCTAACACCTTTAAAAATAAAACCTCTTGCCGGGCGCGGTGGCTTACGCCTGTAATCCCAGCACTTTGGGAGGCTGAGGAGGGCGGATCACTTGAGGTCAGGAGTTCGAGACCAGCTTGGCCAACATGGGGAGACCCCCACCTCTACTGAAAATATAAAAATTACCCGGGCATGGTGGCACATGCCTGTAATCTCAGCTACTTGGCAGGCTGAGACAGGAGAATCACTTGAACCCGGAAGGCGGAGGTTGCAGTCAGCAAAGATCGTGACATTGCACTCAAGCCTGGGCAATAAGAGCGAGACTCTGTCTCTAAAAAAAAAAATAAATAAAAATAAAGCCTCCATTTTAATTGTGCAAGTGCTTTATTTATCCAGGGGCTCCCAGCATCATCAAGACTAAAATATCATTGGTGCAATTTCTTTCACTGAAGATGACAAAAGTAACTGTTGAATTCCAAATCATGGAAATCTGTTTGAAAGCCGATTTCATTATTTCAATAAGTTTTTCGTAGCCACATGTACATTGACATTCCAGAATGGGATACAGCCCAGCTCATCAGACTCACACAGTCTCTCAGATTTTTAGACAATACATTCTAGAAACATAAATATGTTAACATTTGAAGGGATATGTCACTTGTTGTCTATTGCTTTCAAGAAAGTGATAATTCCCATGCAAAATTTCTATTACCTAGATTTTGCATTCATACTAGGCTTTTAAACTTTGCAAACATTGAAAATTCTTTAATTGCTCACTTTTGGGGAAATATATATATTTTTGAACAGAGTCTTTCTAGATCCCCCAGTCTGGAGGGCAGTGGTGTGATCATGGCTCACTGCAACCTCCACCTTTCTGGCTGAAGCCATCCTCCCACCTCAGCCTTTCCAGTAGCTAGGACTACAGGTGTTCATCACCATGCCCAGCTAATTTTTGTGTGTGTCATGTTTGGTAAAGATGGGGTTTCTCCATGTTGCCCAGGCTGGTCTGTAGCTTTTGGGCTAAAGTGAACTGCCCACCTTGGCCTTCCAGTGTGTTGGTATTACAGGTGTGAGCCACTGCTCCTGGCCTGGAAAAATAATTTTAATAGATAATAACCCAAAATTATATCAATATGCCAGTAGAAACGTCTTTGTTAGGATTCATTAAGAAGAAGATGCTAGAAAGCTTCTAGTTCACATTTGATTTTGTGGGGGTTCAGAAAAAGATAGCCCAAAGTACAGCACTTTGACATACCAACTACTTAGAACTAAAGCACATTGGAAGGCCTCAGAAGCAGCATCAGGACTAATGTATGCCTCTGACCTTCTCCTGCCCTCCTGTTTCTTGCCCCTCATTCTTCCCTGAAGTGAGTCACAGAAACCAGAATTCCTCTTCCAAGTGAGTCATAGAAACTAGAACTCTTTTTCCCCAAACCAAGCCGTAAAACCTAGAATTATTACCCTAACTTTCCTCTGTCTTTTTGTGTAAAAGCTTGTCCATAAGAAATTATATAACCTAATTTGTCTCAAAGTAGATGAGAAGAACCTTATTCTGGAAGGAGTCCTGCCCTATATCCAGGAGGAAAAAAATGCCACAACAGACAGGCCAAATAGAATCCAAACAGACAGGCCTTGTTGGCTTTTCCCACTCAGTCTATTGCTATTAGATCATTTCTCTCTTTGTTCAATCATATTTTTATATGGCTGTTCACTCATCATTGAATCTAAGCATAAAAATGGACAGTTTTCCCTTGGGAGATTGGGCTTCATTTTGAAGGCTCTCATGACACATAAAACTTTGATTAAATAAATGTGTTACACTTTTCTCCCGTTAACCTGTCTTTTGTGATAGGAGGGTCAACTGTGATTCTTATGATGGGGAGGAAAGATATCATACCCTTTCTGCCCCTACAATATGTTAGCAAGTCCAGCAATGATTTGTAAAGTCACAAGGTCAAATAAGGTTAAAAAAGTACACACACACATATACAAATAGGTGTATCTGTATGTACACACACACGAACACACACACACACACACACACACACACATATCTAAAGTTACCTATTCAACTACAAATTATATTCCTTAGGCATTTTTACCTCTTTCAGTTCTCCAAGTAAATCTTTTTTTGTCTTTTTTTTTTTTTTTTTGAGACTGAGTTTTGCTCTTGTTGCACAGGCTGGAGTGCATTGGTGTGATCTCAGCTCACTGCAACCTTCGCCTCCCGGGTTCAAGTTATTGTCCTGCCTCAGTCTCCAGAGTCGCTAGGATTACAGTTACCCACCACCATGCCTGACTAATTTTTTGTATTTTTAATAGAGGCAGGGTCTCATCATGTTGGCCAGGCTGGTCTCGAACTCCTTACCTCAGGTGATCCACCTACCTTGGCATCTCAAAATGCAGGGATTACAGGCATGAGCCACTGTGCCTGGCCAGTTCTCCAAGTAAATCTTATTTTTAGTTTGAACTATCCTGGTCCTCTCCCATCCTCCCTCAAACAAAACAAAACAAACACACAACCCAATAAATAAACAAACAAACTATAAAACAGATCATTTTCATTTGGATGTAGTCTTCACCTTCATCCCGATAATTGTCAACTCTTAATTATTTCATGGAACAATTATTTTACCTTAATTGCTTAAATTTATAGTTGATTGTGAAATGATAACTACTAGAAAATAGATTGGAGATGAACATTCCTACTGTGCATTTGTGACTGCATATGCAGAGCCTTGTACCTCTTAGCTAATCAAATTCTCTTGAGTCATTGACTAGATCCAGCATTGTCAGTTTGCCTAAAGGAAAGATACTGATGAGGTTAGGCTCCTTCGAAAGCAATCATATGGTTAATTGCATTAGTGTGAACCTAGCCTTTGTGATTAAAGCCTAGGACTTTCGTTTAGGTAGAGCAGGGCTTCCACGCTTCAAGGCACTCCTTGGCTTATCTAGTACTCTCCAGGCCTTGAGGAAATGTGCTGAGGCATCAGTATATTTCCCTGAGGAGTTGCCATGTTTGGGAGAACATTCAGTCATTAGACCATATTCAAAGAAACAGGTTAATTTGAATATGTAAACACTAGATCACATATTCATATATATGCAATCTCTTTGAAAAGATCATCATCAGAATGCAGATTTAAATAAACAAGAACATACTCAAAACTTGACATATTATGTGCTTGAATTTAATGTGAATCAGTGCTTGCCCAAAGGATTTTATACCTGTCATCTAATGATGCCTGTATACTGCTACTGGTATGCTTTTCATAGATGTACATTAAAAAGACTCTGCTCTGTTTTTGAATAAAATCCTATGGCTCATATTTTCAAAATTCCAAATGTAGTTATTTCTCATAAAATTTGGTTAGCAACATTAAGCCCACATTTATATACACACACACATCACACATACACACACGTATATGTAGGCACACATATACACATATATATATATGTATGTGTAAATATGTACATAGACTAAATTTAGTACATAAAACATTTCAAAACTTGTTTTCAAGCTTTAAAAAAATTACATAGAATTAAAATCATTGTTCTTTCCCTCTCCAGTGAAATGTTGACTTCAGAGTTCACTTTTTATAAAGAAATTCTAAATCATTAAGCAAGTAGAGTACTATCCTTATTTTTTTAAATAACCCAATATACTTTTGGAGTTTTCACAAGTGGGGGCTAGAATGCATTGATGCATAAAGAAAAGCTATCTATGTCCCAGTAATTCAGATCCAACACCATTTTGACTAGATACATACTCATGGGAGTAACCAAGGGTAATTGATGATAAGTTCCAATTACTTGCATCTTATTCGTCTTAAAATCAATCCCATAAGCTGTTATTACCCTATAGGCAATAATATCATTCTGTCATTTGTGAAAACAACGAAGTTTTTTTAATCTTACTGTATTCACTGCTCCTCTATAACCTCATAAAAACTGGCTCCTGTGTATATAAACCATTTAAGAAACCCTACTTCCTTAGAAATAGATGCCATCAATAAGATTTACCATTTTAAGAAATATTAATATAAAAAGGGGGTCATAGGATGGTCTATTCTCATCATTTTGCATTGTTCTCCAAACAGTTGCCTTCGTTTTCAGGGTGAATCTCTGAATGTTAATAGCAGATGCATCACGTGCAGAAGCTGGGAGCATGCAAGCCATGTTAGGCACATAGATTCTTTACAAGGAAAAATGTTACACAAAGCATATTGGATCAGGGGCTCGATTTCAGAAATGGAATCTTTCCTTTCTGTTTTAGACCTGTCTGACTCAGTATTACATACTACTATAAAAATTTGCTCATAAAAAGATTAAATATTAAAATTGAATGCAAAGTAATAGAAAAACAAAACCTTTATTCCCCAACGCAAAAATCAAATATGCAAATATGAAAATGAGGGGACTCTGCTTTTTTTCCCCTTACACAACTGATTAAATTGTCACTGCTGGAGATTACATGGGGTTTTATTCCCTTTACAGCCATATTCAATTGGACAGATAGAAAATTATATTGCCACAGACGAGACCCACCACTTGGGTACACTGTGCTTCCAGTTGTTGCAGAGGTCTTTTCCAAAACTTTGCAGCTACCCTTTAAAAAAAGAAAAGTATTAGATGTGGTCATTCATGACACACTAGATTTTTTTCTAAAGTCCTCTCCAACTTCGAGATTTCAGGACAAAAACTGCTCCTCTTACTTCTACATATTAGCCTACAGCTTACTTCCCATGTAACAAAACCTTCACCAACACATCCCCTTTTATATATATATATCCTATAAATGTATGTATGTGCAAATATATGTATGTGCATAAACATATATATATATATATATATATCAGAGGCTTTTTTCTTTTTGTGTTTACACTCTATTTCCTAATTTGTGACTTTATTTCCTGGCTCAGCAGTTCTAACACAGAACCTCCCCCAACCCAACTCCTTTTTTTGTCCAGCTGTCTCTTCCAGATGAATATATTTGATTCTTGCAAAAACTGAATACAGAAACAGGATTACCTGTGCTTCTCTCATGCCTTGCCGTGGTTCTGAAATGGTTTTCGCTGTCTGCCTCCGTGGAACAGAAGTTAGTGCTCAGCGACGCTGTCGCCTGTCTGTGTCACTCTGCACTGGGGCTGAACAGAGAGCTGCCTCCAGCTGCAGGCGAGGGGCCTCAGTGTTAAGGACGCACAGAACTAGTTTGTTAATGAGATCATTTCTCCAGTGCAAAGAAATGTAGCCACAAGCACAGGGATATTTAACAACTAAAAGAGGTGGTAGGATGATGTTTTTGAATTGGAGTAATCAGGAAAAAAAATAACAAAAAACAGTGAGCAGCAGATGCTTCATTGCAATGACAAGTGAATAGGAACAGGACTATTTGCCTTAAGATTTGTAGTAGACATGCACGTGTTACTTTGCTATAGAAATGAAGAAATTGATCCCCAAAGAATTTGTAGGTGGCTTGATATGTGGCTGGAAATATTTTTGTTGTTGTCAGCAAAATAATGCTTAAGGATGTTTTTACTAGCTAAGATCTCTACTGTATCTGTTGATAGAACTGCAATTTGAAAATTTTTTTTCTCTGATTGGGTAGTTGAGTAAACAATCAAGGTTTTCATTTCTAGCACCCAAATGGGTAAATTTATCATGAAATCAAGTGATTTCTTCATGCAAAAACTTCCAACATTTTTGCATTTGAAAACACAAACACATACATCATGCTTAAACAAAGCATTCTGTTTAAATTTGAGAATTTTAAAAATCATTGCTTTCTAACATCGTAAATGCCCTTTCTTGATTCAGATATCTTTTTGCTGTCAAAATTAAAAGCAGAGTTGTGTTCATTTTACTGGCTTGAACATTTAGATGTATCCTTTAGTCTCTGCTTGTGTTTGCTTTTTTTCTGTCTTTCCCATGTTTCTTTGTTTTCCTTTTGTCTTCTTCTCAAGACTTCCCATGGTTTTTGTTTTATCATATTGTTCTCTTTGCATTGTTCAACTGCTCTTTGACAAAAATTCCATATTTAATCTAATTTTCTTGTTTTTGTTTCATTTTCCTTATAGTTTTATATGATTACTTTTTTTTTTGGTTAGGGCATTGTGTTTATTTGTGAAAACACAATTCCAAAAGTCAGAATAGTACTACGTGAACAAACTTTTCTATTGAGTGTCCTTATCTTTTAATATTTTGGTTTTTTTGACTTGTTTTATTCTCTTTCCCAGTTCTGGCCATTTTAAATTATCTTTTCATCTATTGCATTGACTTTTCCATTACTAATAGCCTTCTCTTTTAATTCTTCCCTTGATGTCTTGATTTACTAGGCATCTCTTCATTACTAAAACATGACCACCATTTTTTCAACACTTAGTATAAGCACTATGCTCAATGCTTCGTATCTATTCTCTTGAACTCTTACTGCAAACCGGAAAGGTAACATTCTCATTCTCATTTGACACAAGAGGAGACAGAGGCCCAGTGATTAAGGTACTGTCTGAAGACCACACAATAACTACAATAGCAATGATTTGTCCCCAGAGCTATCTGACACCAAATCACCCCCTCTTTCAACTAAACCATATTGAGGCTCAAAATCAGAATTAGGTTTTGAAATTTTGTTAAGTATTGGGGAAAATATACTCACTTGTTAAACTTCACAGATATATACTCATTTCAGTCTTAGTATGCATGTGTACCTGAAATGATTCAATATAAATTACTACTTATACCTTCCTTTTGATAACATTTACCAACTTTAGTTTTATTTGTGATAAAAGAAACCTCTAAACTCAAGTTATTATCTTCAACAAAATTTTTGAGACAAGAGTAGGTCCAATTTTTCTTTGCGTACATACCAATCTGCTAATATATGGTTGTAAAGGTACATGAATTGTAATAATAAGTTCCTACTAGTACAATAAACAAGAAAAGACAACACTAGAATAATAAATAGCCTGTGTTGTCTGCAAACCTCACAACACTATATCAGCCTTTCCAGTAATGACATCAGTAATCAAATATGTTTTTACAGTTGTCAATGTAGCGGATCAGACATCTAATCCCAGTCTGCTTGCAGCTGCTTTTCCTCATCCTTCCCTCACTGTATTAAATTTGCCTTTTGGGAAAATAAGAAAATTATGTGTTCCCTTATATTCCTCGTTCAGATTTAAAAACTCTTATTCTTCTTGCTATGATGATGACATGCAGGTGTCATTCTCTAAACAGGACACTTTGCAAGTTTTATAAACCCACTGTTTAATGGTTACCATTTTCTTCACCTTATTATTGCAATGATAATACATATATATGTGTGTATATGTGTACATATATAAACACACATACAGACATATTTACTTTTGAGAAGCAGATATATATTTGATATTCTATTAGAAGTCTCTAAAATTGCTGCAGCTATTTCTGTGAAGAAAGTTGTATTTCTAGACTTTGGAAAAGAGCTTAACAAAATTCTCTTTGATGGATTGCAGTCCTGAAAGTTGCTCTTGTATTAAGCTGCAATTAATGCATGTACCCAGCAGTCTCCTAAGGAATTACAGAGGAACAAAGTTGGCAACTAGCAGGCCTAAAATAGCTAGAGAGCTTTGACCACAAGGATAGGATAACAGTAATGCAGTGACTAAGAGGAGAGACTGAGGAGTAAGGAAATCTTGACTTCAAATTTCAGCTCTTATAATTTGCTACCTTTGTGACCTGGGCAAGTTACCTAATTCTTCTAATAAGAAATATTGTTCTAGTATTTCTTTGTTTAAATGGAGACAATGCCCACCTCAAAGGGTTTGGGGGAAATTTGCCAGTTAATAAATATAAAGCATCCAAGACAGAATGGTATTTACTAAGTCCAATATAAAAGCCAATGGTTTTCATTGTCACTATTATCATCTATGCAATAACTAAAAATGAATTTCTCTTTCTTTCTTTCTTTTGTCATGATGCCCTGAGCTATAGAGTCTCTTATGCATCTTATAAGTAGCATTTATGCTTCTAGTATTTTCCTGTTTTGGTTGTTCTCACCACACTGTAATGG
The DNA here is from genome assembly GCF_009828535.3 of Hylobates moloch. Lineage (NCBI taxonomy): Eukaryota > Metazoa > Chordata > Mammalia > Primates > Hylobatidae > Hylobates > Hylobates moloch. Next base: position 63,147,624 of record NW_026652288.1, on the reverse strand, counting down.
CTATTATATACAACTCCTGTAATAATTTTAAGATCAACATAAATCTGTACCAAGTGAAATATACATGAATCAACTCTTCAGCACATGTAGCAGAAAGTTTCTAGGACTAAGCTCAATGCCTACACAATGCCACATAAAAGATGTTCAATAAATTACTGTTACAACTAGCTGAATTGAACCCATATATTGTATTTGCCCAATGCAAACCATAAATTCATTAAATGTATGCTTCATTCGTGTTCCTGTACATACATATATGCTTTTATTCATGTATCACATGTCTACTGTATGATAGGGACTGCCCCCAAATTAAGCTACGATGGGCAGGAACCATTTGTTTCATGTATGTGTGTGTGCGTGTATGTATATACAGCATACATACATATATATATATATATATATCTCTGTATATATAAGCTTTACTTTTTCATCTGTAAAAATTAGAGGGACAGTCTGATTTCTAATGTCTCTAAGCAATAACATTCTATGATTCTTATCTAAATACACTCTTTCTTTCTTAGAGAACTCCCAGTAAAGCTGGTATACCAGGACCACCTCTACTCCTAATTATCAGATTTCGCAAACTTTGTATAATTGCAAGGGCTGTATATTTATTATAGTTGACTATAACCTTCACTATTTTTTCACCTACCATTCACGCTTTTAAATTTTATTTCAAGGAAAAACTGTTGATTTGAAAAACTGTTGTTAGGAAAACTCTGACACATCCAATTGAAAACATACTGGCTCACAGTAGTGAAACCTTGAAATAAACTTTCAAGATCTGATTACTCACAGCCTGACAAGTAATTGAAAAGATGGATCTTATTATCATTGGATTGTTTGTTGTTTTTGTTTTTATCATGCATTTCTTCAGGCTGTCCCTATGTATCCTGAAAAGCAATCCATCTAAAGATATAATTTAATTGATTGATTCAGCAAACATTTCTTGAGTACCTATCATATGCTAGGCACTGTATTAAGTATTGAGGATACAGATATATAATCTATATTCTCACCACTATATCACAAAACCTATTAAATAGAAATGCTAACATAGATAAATCCATGAATAGCTACATTTAAAATTATCTGTACTACATTCAAAAATACTAACCAAAAGCAGAAAATGTGCAATAAAATACTCAACATGCTGTTTGTGTTGTTGTCTATTAAAAAAGGTTTCAAAATAATAGAAATTTCAGTTGTTCAAGCATAATGTACTTCTATTCAATTGAGCCCCTAAATCCAGATTAAGACCAGAGTTGGTTCCAATGGGCATGTTCCCCCCAGCACCCTCCTGCCGCCAGCCATTCATATTGAATTTTAAATTCATGTTAGCAACTGCCTATACAATCCAGGGAGGAAAAGGAGAGAATAGGGAGAGGGGTGGTGTTGAAAAAGTTTCTGAATGAAAATTTGCAAGTTAATCTCAGAAGACGAGATTTTTTAGGAGTTCCTATATCTACAACACCAGAGTTGTTTGCAAATAACAATTTGGAGACTTTTTAAAAAATTCACTATTAAAAAATTGCAACTGACCCTTTGCAAGTAACCATTCAAACAGTAATAAAAGAAAGCAATGCTCAGTTCTATAGTTTGTTCATCTGGATGTGAAAGGCACAGGCTTAGAGAGGGGCATGTGTTTATAATATTGCTATGTGAAAGAAACAGGGGCAATTACATATTTCACAGAAAGTTAACACTTGGGATAGGCTATATTAAACATGTTTAACTAGATGGCATATTCTTGAGAAGTGAATTTATCTATGTAATCTTCTATAGACCTAACAGGAAGGGTGACCCTGTAGAACCAGGATCAAGGCTTTAGCATGAATGATTGTAAGCACGTGTAATTATTTCTTTCAGATTTATAACAACATTCTTGCTGTTAACAAATATAAATGTAACATTTACTAGGAAATAAGAGACTGCAGACGGAAATAAACAAACCTAGGATGTAGTTCCTCTAAGTAAACACTGAGGTTATAAACCTTCTAACTCAAATATCAAGAGCCCTGCAAATTAATGCTACGCACAATAGGCCCTTTGGAAGCTAACTTAATCCACCCCCCTGAATCTACATGAGGGCCATGCATAACAATGCAGGAGCTGGGTTTCCATTAAGAGTTTCCTCTGCAGGCTGTCAGCTGTTTGAAGAAATAACAATTTCCTAGGCATGAAAGCTTTTTCAGAAGGTTCCCACTGATGTGTAATAAAAGTGACTTTCCTTTTTTCCCTTCTGCTTCTTACTTTCTCCCCAACCTCAGATGTAACATTGTGGGGGAAAAAAAGGGTGGACTAAGGCCATAGGCCCCCTACTAGTTTACCTTACGTGGATTATCAGTGCAGGTGTTAATATAATTGAAGGTGTGGTAGCAGATACAACCCCCTAATAGCTTTTCCTATATGGAGATTACCTAGGTAGAGAATGCCAGAGTACCTGAAGAATAGGCAAGTGAGTACCTTATTAACATATCACCATTCAGCGGCAGCTGCATATCTGGAAGAAGAAGAAGAAGAGAAAAAAAAAAAACCTCTAAAGAGCCTATTCATCTATGTTAATGGGCCCATTGCACAGTACATTGTGTGAGAAATTAAGTCTCTGGCTGTGAACTTCCTGTGCTGTGCAAGCTGCCTTGACTCTTTTTTATTGCTTCAGTGTTATTATCTCCTCCTGGAAATAAAAACAATCATGTTCTCACATTTGAGAAGCCAAAACATTCCAATATAACAAACTGGAGATGCTGGTTGAAAGTTTCTTTTGTCTCCTTTATTAACTGAAAAAATATGTTTTGAAATTAAAACAACCCCTAAATTTACATCAAAGCACATCAAATTAACTGAGCTGCCCTGTGAATGACAAAGTTTTTTTTTACTCTTCTTATAAAATACACAATTTAAATTGCTTTTCTAGTTATCATTCCTTTTTAGAATTAATTTTTGTAGATAAAATATGTTAATTTATTCAAATTAGGCTTTTTTTAAAAAAAAAATGTCCAACTGGCAAAAGAACTGCTTTCCTCCTGAATGATAAGTAAAATAGACACTTTTGTAAAAAAAAAAAAAAAAAAAAAAAAAAAAGATATTTATTGTGAGCAAATAATTTCAATTTCAGAAAAAGTTTGGCTAGCATTTCAAAAATAAAAATAAGAAAGGTTTAAGATTAAAGAAAATCCCTCTTTTAGGTGTTAAAAGTCCAGAATGTTTGCTCTTACTTTTTTCTTGGTTGTTGCAAAGCAATCATGTAAACCCATGTACATCATTTGGTATAAAAATGAATTCTGTTCAGATTAATAGAACACATTTTCATCACTTTGTGTGCACATTACCTAATCATTACCACCATCATCATTAAGATCTTTATCATAAAATAAAAAGCTAATGACCAATAATGATTACAACTCAATTAACAATGACTCTCCCAGTGCGATTTTAAAAATTCAGTTTCCTTCCAACTTGAAGCATTTTCAAGTTAAACTAATATGTTTTACTATTTAATAGGCACTGGATATGAGAGACGATAAAAAGAATACCATGATTCAATCTGCTATTTTACTTTGCTAAGGTACATTCTGTCTTCACTGACAAAATTTGTCCAAGGAGAGTAATGATTATTGTCTGATGTACCTAAGTTTTCAGCAATCATCAATCTTTATTTTAAGAATTTGGCAAATCAGCCAATGGTAAAACAAGGTTGAATACATCCAGGATGGATATATAAACACCAAAGAGTTTGTCAAGATAATTCTTACAGTGTTAAAACTTTAGACTTTTCATTGATTTTTGTTGTTTTCTTTAAAATGTAAGTAAGAGTTTGTAAAAGTAGGATGTAGTCAAACAGATCCTTCTCTAAATGATATCATGGCATGGATGTTTCTTTAATTTGCACAGTAAAATCAGCATTAATTATTTGAAATAATATTCACTGTCAAGTCTTTTTCAAGGATGAGTGCAAGTGTTCCAAACTACTACTTACTAATATATCTATATTACATTTATTTATTTACATACACTTATTCATGTGAAGTACTGAAAGAGAAGAATCTGTTTGCTTTGGAGTCAGTGCTTTAGTCGCTGGGATATGACAATAATGGTACACTTTCATAGACTTTGGAAGGCGTTGCTAACTTTGGTTTCTTAAAGAGAAGACAAATTATTAATCTACAGTAAGAAGGGAACTTGACTATCCATTCTTTCCTTAACTAGTTTATATTCCATGTTGCTTTATATAGACTACTATATAGACTAGTAAATAAACAAGGTTTTCTAGAATGAGTTCATATTTTGTTGTTTAAAGACCTCCTCTTTACATGGGGTTCCTTTCATAAAATACTTTCTTTTTTTCAGACAAAATGCCTTCTAGTTTTTTTGGCTAACATTTTATGGTCACAATCTGCTGCTGGGGGCACTCGGACAAAAAGAACTAACACCAATGTTTTCTACAGCTAGGGGGCAGTTGATATTTCAAAAATAATGGAGACCAATAATTTAAAGAAGAGTAAAATTGAACTAGTTCCTTTAAAATAATTCGGATTAATGGGCCATTCACAGTCCTGTTAACACTTAACAATTCTGTGCTCCAGGTAATCAGGGTAACATTGTTGCCAGCACAAAAGTGACACCAGAACTCGTCTTCATTGGCATCAGAAATGCCAGCCATATCACCTCTGACTGCGTGGCCACATATCTATTAACCTTATTGATTTGGAGTCCTGCTGGGCCTCCCTGGAAAACTACTCCCTGCTGAAAGGTTGAAGTGGATCAATCCTGAACCATGGACAAGAATTCAATAAAACAACATAGTAAAGACCTTTAACCATTAAGTATTCCTTAAAGTATATCAAATTAAGAACTTTGCCATAACAAAGCTCTTTTAAGATTTTTGAGATGCCAGTTGATTCCAAGTCCCCAAAAGTAGACTATTGTCTAGAAGGGGCATCAGACTATTTCAAGAGACACCTTTTTAACTGTTGTGAGGTAGTTAATGGAATATAATAAGGAGTGCTGGGTTTGTGTATTCAAGATGGCTGTTATGTAAATAAGTGGCTTTAAAGTCAAATTTTAAAACGTTATTATTTTCATAATAAAATTGAACATTATGCAGATTGGCAGTAGAAAAGTCCTAACAGAAAGAAAAATGTTTTCCTCACTAGCTACTAACATAAATTTATTGTACTTACTACTTGTTTTCCATAACATGCTACCAAATTTTCTGAAGTTGTTAGTAAACTTACAACCTTTTTCAAATTCATAGTTAATAAAGAAGACAAGTGCAGAGGTTCAGAGCTCCATATTTCTCTACAAAGGCAGAAGTGATCTACATATATAGCAGGACTGCGACAAACCCATTCATATTTAAATGCAACTGGATTTCTTAGGAATTCAATTTCCATCTTTCCAGATTTTATATTCTTTGGGCTTTGTTTATTCACAAGTCCCTGATCTGGGCTTCAAAAAAAAATCTCATCCCCTGAAAACCGAACACTTTTGTAAACTTTTAATACTTGCAAAATTGAAGGATCTTATCAATACTTATCTTTAAGTCTCAAAAGTCCTAAATTCACAATAGAGATTATATATGAATATATATAATATTTTATGTAAATATATAGTATAACAATATATAAACATTTATATATATTTACTTTATATAATACACAAATATATGTATATGTGTATATACATTATATATGTTTATTTACTTCTGAATGTTTCTACTTTCTCTTAATTACTTTTAAAATGACTGGCTGTTTTTAAATTATCTATAATATCATGTTAGTGAATGTATATAACTAAAAGTTTTAAATAAAACACTTTTGCAATTAAGAATGCAGACACAGTTTGATTTTTAAAAACTGGTTGACATTTTTGTTTCCTAAAATATTTCCTCTGTAGTATTTTAGAAAATGTAGTATTGGGACTTTTTTTCTTGCTGGAAAATAAATACTATATTGTGTTGTTCATTGAAAAATGGCCCAATTAGTTATTATGCTGAAATAATGTCATACAACTAGAATAACAAAAATTAATGATTGCTGGCTATAATAGGTATTCATCTTTGATCAATAATGCATTATAGCCTATATGAAACACCTAACATAGAACATAACATATATTATCTCTATTTAGCACCTCTAGGCAAGAATACTGTAAAAAGAAAAGAATCGAAATTACAGTTTTTCTTTATTGACAGCTCTCTAAGGAATACACTGGAATGAGTTCTGTCTGCCCAACTAATTGATAATTATTTAATTAGCAATTTATAATGACAATGGGATTTTACCCTCCACTAGTCCATCTATTCTTTAAGACAGAAGTAGACAACTTTATGCATCTTTGTACTAACTTCTGGCAGTCAACACTGGCCAAAGTGTGCCCTCACTAAGATTTCCAAAGTTAAACTCTAAAAGCAGTGTGTGCCACCACCTCCTTTAAATCACAGCATTTCCTTTTCCCATTACCAGCGATGACTGGCATTTTAACAATGTGTGTGGGTGTACACCCTTGTTGTGTCACTGTGGACAGTTCTAACAGCAGCTTCATTAGTTCTTTTTACAACAAAAGATAGGGTTTTCCCCCCTGCCTTTTTCTTTCTTTTCCTTAGTTGGCATGCGGGTTGAATTTTCCTCAGACCCCCTGCTTGACTTTTTTTTTTTTTAATTCCAAAACTTCTTTAGAATGGTGCTGCTATTCGAACACTACGAATTGTAACTGATAGACTGTTTGCAGAGGAACTCATGAAAGTTCTCTTTGTTCTCCCTTCTTTAACCAGGTTTACCAGCCCCTCCCTCCCACCATCCAAAAAGGAAAAGGAAATCCACTTTTAATTATACATTGATGGAAATCACTGTGTAGGAAGGATGCATTCACTGTAGAATACCCATTATATACTTTATTACAAACAAAAAGAGGTGCTTGCATCAGAACAATCAGGGCAGTAGTTCTCTATACTGAGCAAAAGCTCAAGTTAAAATGTATTTTTCTCCATAACATTTCTGTTCAGTTTAATATTTCTCCCCTAATGACAGAGTTCTTTTAAGACATAAAACTGGGTAGTAGCTTTAAATATATATGTGTGTGTGTGTGTGTGTGTGTGTGTATGTGTGTGTGTGTGTGTAATCTTCAAGTAACTATATAGAGAAGCTTTGTGTAGATAAAAACAAGATTGAATCCCATCTGAATGAAGTTTTGGCAATTCATTATTTTTGTATCTTTCATGCAAAGAAATAGGCTTGGAGTCAGAAAGATTTGAAACGGAAGAAGATGAAGTTGTGAGATCTCCTCGGGAATAATGAGGGGAAAGCTATATTTTAAGGTGAATCAGTGATTAATGATGAAACTTCAATATTCTCTCTAGGAATGAAAAGAAGAAAGAAAATTAAAGGATCAAGAAATAGGCACTTTCTTGAAATAAAATTTCAACTGAACTTGCCTTTTAGTATTTTACTTCTAAAGCGTATGTACACTCATTTTCTTTAGGTTAGAAACCCTTTTTTTACTTTTGAGGGTTTACTAATATAAGAAAAAAGAAGTAGTAATGTCCTGCATGCTAAAGCAAAGGCATTTGCTCTAGAGGACCAACATTCAGGCTCCAAAAAGGTCATCCACTTACACTTTACACACCAGACCCATTATCACCGGATTCTCATTACAGCTGTGTGGATCAAGCAGGACAACTCATTTTTTTATAGGCAAGGAGGATAGGGCTTAAGAGAGTAAATAACTGGTCTTATTAGTTGAGGTCCATAAAGAAGACAAAACTAATGCAAGTACTTCAGCAATAAGAAATTTAGTATAAGAATTAGATCTTCTATGAATGTTGGTGGGAGCTGTTTAAGTGAAAGTCTGGAAGAAGGGAGTAGAGAATCAGAGATATAATCAATGCCAGATTTACATGAAGCAGTGGCCCAGGAGAACAAGTGAGTGCTTGTAGGAAAATATGAGAAACTGTGCTCATCTGACAGCAAAGTTGCACTATGATGTATGGAGGTGTCTGTGGAAACTATTCTTTCCGGAGAACATGTTGCTTCTGCAGGGGAGAAAAGTAATACCTTTTCTTCACCCATTACTAGAGTCATGGCTCACACCCCTATAACAAAAGACAGATTAACAAGAGGAAAAACATAACAAATTTATTTATCAAAGTTTTATTTGACATATGAACCTTTTTGAAGTTTTATGTGACATGGAATCCTTCAGAAATGAAGATACAAAGACCAGAGGAAAACTGTATCTTTATGCTTGGGTTCAGTGAAGAATAGACAGTTACGTAAAAGCATGATTGGACAAAAAGTGTATGATCTGATGGTAATAAATTGGTGTGTATAGGAGGTGCCCAGCAAGGTCTATCTGTTTAGATCCTTTTTGGCCTCTGGGACAGGACAGGACACCTCTGGAATGAGGGTCTTATTACCTACTTTCAGGTGAAGTAAGTCAGATAATTTCAGTATTTTGTTCTAAGCCCCGACATACCTATAATCTCACAGCCAAGCCTGTAATGGTGCGCCTGAGAGCATGATGAGTTGGCAGGGCCCGAAATCAGAAAGACATGCTGGACATGGAGCAACAGTAGAGCAATGATGAACTGGGGCTCACTGGGGACTTTTGTATCTGTCCCTTAAAGTATCTGACTACCATGGCCTTCCAAGAGTAATGGCTTCCTCACTTCTATCTTCCAAGTCTCACGTAAATTCCTTTCTTGGGCAACTCTAACTCAGAACCATGCAGGGAAAGGGATTCTGGAAAATGTAATTCCCATCCTTGCATAGGAATAGAAGTGCCAAGTTGACAATACACACTTCAATGTGTTGGTCTAAAGCCACATACCAAGAAAGCAGAAGGACCAAAGCTAGAGTAGGTTTTCAACTCTGAGGACAACATTGTTTTCATTCTGTCAGGCTATGTTAAACCATAAATTGTCAAATGGGAATTAGTTGTCAAAAGGAAATTTATTGCTTCATTGAAATATTCAGACTTCGGGGATGACTAGATCCTGGGATTCAAATGGTATTGTTAGGATTTAATTTTTTTCTTTTTCTCTCTTGTTTCTACACTTTGGAATGGCTTCATTCTTATCTGCTAAGAATGGTAAAGAAAAAGAAAAATCAAAATTGCTAAAAGAGTAGCTGTTTGCCAGGTGCAGTGGCTCACATGTGTAATCCCAGCTACTCTGGAGGCTGAGCCCAGGATTCTGAGACTGCAGTGGGCATGACTGTGCCATTGCACTCCAGCCTAGGCAACAGAGTGGGAGACCCCCATCTTTAAAATAATAAGTGAATAAATAATAAATATTTTTAAGTACATAATGGGATGGATGTTTTAATTAGCTTGATATTATCATTCCACAATGTGTAATATATTAAAACACCACATTATACCACCCAAATATATACAATATTATTTTAAATTAAAAATAAAAATTAAAGAAATAATTGAGGTCAAGAGATGATTGTCCATGGACACAAATATATACAATATTATTTTTAATTAAAAATATAAATTAAAGAAATAATTGAGGTCAAAAGATGATTGTCCATGATTTGGATCTATCTATGTCATTTCCAGGAATCAGGTAGGGGGAGAAAATACCATCCAAACATGGGTAAGAGAAAGATGGCTTTTCTGTGATTAAGAATATGGAATGGGCAGTAAATGTCCACCACATCAATAAAAGCTCCTTTTTTACAATGAACTTTGTTATTATATAAGGGAAGCGGAAAAAGGATGGGTTTATCAACTCTCATCACCTTTAAGAATCTAGGCTGGGTGTGTTGGCTCACGCCTGTAATCCCAGCACTTTGGGAGGCTGAGGTGGGTGGATCATCTGAGGTCAGGAGCTCGAGACCAGCCTAGCCAACATGGCGAAACCCCATCTCTACTAAAAATACAAAAATTAGTGTGGTGTGGTGGTGCATGCCTGTAATCCCAGCTACTCGGGAGGCTGAGTTAGGAGAATCGCTTGAACTCGGGAGGTGGAGGTTGCAGTGAGCCGAGATTATGCCACTGAATTCCAGCCTAGGCGACAGAGCAAGACTCCATCTCAAAACAAAAACAAAAACAAAAACAAAACAAAAAACTAAACTAAACATTTATGAAGCAAAATTGAAATGGAATCATATAACTGAAGTAGCAATAATTTTTTGATCAATTGGCCATATATTATATGTGCCCAGTAGTGTTCTGAGCATTAAAGGGAATATAAAAGTATAATTTATAGTTTCTCTTCACAAGGCTTACAGTTTTATTGAGGACAGAAATTTTGTGCACACAACAATTAGCAAACAGCTTAAGACAGAAGGTAATTAATGGCTACTAAAGTGATACTTTAAGTTATAAAGAATAACAGTCTATTAGGAAGGACTATATAGAAAGGCCTCCCAAAAGAGCTGGTACATTGGTCAGTCTTTAAAAAGTGATGGAAAAAAGGAAAGATATTCCATTCTAGAGAAATAACATAGAAATAGATCTAGAGACAGAACCAAGCATATGATAGGATAATATCACAAATGTTACTTCCCCTTCTTCACTAATAGAATCTTTTTGCTGCTGTTGAGTGCAGCAATTTGCCAAGCTTAGGGGATGAGTAATCATTGTTTCAAGCCAAACATCAAAATTTTGTTATCTAATTTCCTGGCTTTCTGTATGGGGAGGAGAGTCCATGTGACCCAAATAGCTAATGAGATAAATGAAATCTTTTGGCAAAGTTTTGGGCAAGCTATTGCTTTCCTAATGTAGAGGAACAAATGTGGCTAGCTTCAGCTTTCTCTTTTTTTCTGCCTTAAATATAAACAGTCTCTGAAGGTACAACAGCTACCTGCAGCCATGAGACAACAAGCCTGGAAAGAAAAAGTCAATATTCTTTTTTTTTTTTTTTTTTGTCTCTGTTGCCCAGGCTGGAGTCCAGTGGTTTGATCTCAGCTCACTGCAACCTCTGCCTCCCGGGTTCAAACGATTCTCCTACCTCAGCCTCTGGAGTAGCGGGGACTACATGTGCATGCCACCACACCCGGCTGATTTTTTTTTTTTTTTTTTGTATTTTTAGTAGAGACGGAGTTTCACCATGTTGGCCAGGCTGTGTTTGAACTCCTGACCTCAAGTGATCTGCCCGTCTCAGCATCCCCAAGTGCTGGGATTACAGGCATGAGCCACCGTACCTGGCTGAAAATGTCAATATTCTAAAAGTGGTGAAGCAGAAAGAAAAAATCCAAAACCAAACTCCTTCCAGATATTTAGGGGTTAAAGAAGTGTCTTTTTGTTTAAGCCACTGTAATTATTTCCTTACTCGCAGCCAGATCTATTTTTAACTAATACAGATAAGAAAGAAATCAACCTAGTGAAGGGTTGAAAAATAGTGGGAAATATGATTTCAATAATCACCATATACCATTCACACATCTCTGATTTTGTATGTTGAATATTTGCTGTCTTAAATGCCTTTTGTTTACTATAGTGCATGGTGCATCCTTAGCAAAAATGTCATCTATTTAGGCCTAGTAATTTGTTACTTCTTATGCAAAATTTTCTTTAATTACCACAGTCAAAATAAATGAGGCTTTGGGCTCCCACAAAATATAGCTTGTACTTAGATATAGCACTAAATAATTTTTCAGTCTCATGGTATGATTAAGTGTTTAGATATGCACCTCTTTTCCTAGCCTGCAGATTTCCTGAGGACAAAGATGTCTTATTCAATTTTTTTGTTTTGTATAGAAGTGTCTTACACATATCCTGCTTTCAATCCAGTTTTGCTTAAATGAAGTTTTGTGTTGTAAACTGAAAAAAAAAAAAAAAAAATGGTAGCATTATTTTCCAGCTCCCAGCTCCTTCTCCAGTAGGTGAAATCTATCTCTCCATTCTTAAATCTGTACTTGGGGGTGTCTCTCTGAATCTGCTGTGATTATGGGGGCTGCCAACCAAAAAGAGATATGTATATATATACATATATATACACACTCACATATATATATATATATATATATACATTTAAAAAATTAAATCTGTACTTGGCTTTGTGACTTGCCTTGCCAATGGGATATAGCAAATAAGATACAAGCAGAGACTTGAATTGAAAGTTATGGTGCATTGGAGCTTGCACTTCTCACTGCATTTTAGAACCATGAGACTCTATGTGGAGAGCTCAGGTTTGTCTGCCAGATGATCAGAGACCACAGAAGCAACTGACCTAGCTAAACACATCTTCTATCCACCAGCAGATTCATTAATTGGCCTCAGTTGCTTGAGAGGAGCCAAGACCAGCAAAAGAATTGCACAACTGAGCCCAGCTAAATTAATGACACATAGAAATATGAAGTAAATAAAATGATTGTTTTAAGCTACTTAATTTAGGGGTAGATTATTATATAGCAACAACAAAGTCACTATCAAATTTTCAGGGTTGCTTTTTAGAACTTTCCAGTTTAGAGGTTCAGTTTAAAATATGCAGATGATTGGAGCAAATGTATCTTTTGGTTAAGAAGAAATTTATTTTCGTAATTTTTGGTTGACTTGCAAAAATTACTCAAATTACTGGTTTGTATTATAGGCCTACCCTGACTCATAAAATAAATTGGTTGCTGTTGATTTTCAAAACAGTGTCATGGGACCAACAAAAGTAAAATAAAAATTCTCTGCTTTTTAAGATTTTTATCAAGCGGTACAATGTTTCAAGCTGTTAAAAAACCTTGAGTATCCTTTATAAAACTCATGAGATTTGTGACCTACCCCAGCTATGTTGTTCTTTGTGAAACTTTTATGAATATTTTAATATTTTAAGCTAGAGTATTAATAGAATTTTCTGTTTGGTCTTAGCTTGATTCACATGAACTTGGTTCTCCTTGGACGATAAGAAATTCCTCAGCATCATACCTTACTAAAAATCTGCCCATTTTATACATGCATTAGGTATGAATTTCAAAGCCTTAATTGAGGTTTCTTAGTTTTAATCTTTAGTAAATTGCTTTAACTCGAGGGCAGTTAGAAAAATCTAAGTTATCTCTAAGCCACTTTCTGTGTCTATTTCTCTTGTCCCTTTCCACATAGATAACAAACAGCAGACAGCAAGCAGAGGAAAAGTAAGGAGTATGGCCGGGCACGGTGGCTCATGCCTGTAATCCCAGCACTTTGGGAGGCCGAGGTGGGTGGATCACATGAGGTCAGGAGTTCGAGATCAGCCTAGCCAACATGGTGAAACCCTGTCTGTACTAAAAATACAAAAATTAACCAGGCATGGTGGCAAGCTCCTGTAATCCCAGCTATTCCAGAGGATGAGGCAGGAGAATCACTTGAATCCAGGAGGCAGAGGTTATAATGAGCCAAGATTGGGCCACTACACTCCAGCCTGGGCGACAGAGTGAGACTCTATATCAAAAAATAAATAAAGAGTATGGTTGGCTGGTTCATTCTGTCTCCCTCCAAAAGTTTCTGCCTTAATTTTTGTGGAGGAAGGTGTATGTAGGATGGAGAACAGGTCCTGGATATTCTGAAATGTTGGGCAAATCAGCCAGGAGTAAAGATGCCATTCTCACAGAACTTTCATGTAAAAGCTGCTTGTGCAGCTCTGCCCCTTGGGGTGTCTCGGCTATGACATGAGAAGTCACAGCTTCCCATGTCAACCTCTCAAAAAGGGCATCTTCATTGTGAATGGGGTCCCCTGCCCACCTAAGCCCTAACTTGACAGGCATTTGCTTCTTAATATCGAAGATAAATTTTGAGATATGCTCTCAGCTGCTCCAAATAGTCTTTAAAATCTGTTTTAATACAGCCTTTCCCACATCTTAGATGGTGTACAGAAAATAACATATAAGTATATATGTACGTATTTCTTATATAAATAACTTCAACTTTATGATCTCTACAAACAACAGTCCATAGTTATAAGCAAAATTTCCATAACATTCTTAAAGCAAAGTTGGAATTAATGTGCTATGGCTACTAAAGTTTGCAGTGAGTGTTTCTCCCAAATCCCCTGTGCTGTGGACCTAATGTCTGTGTCCTCCCAAAAGTCATATGCTGAAATCCTTACTCCAAGGTGACAGTTTTAGGAGGTGGGGACTTTGGGAGGCAGGAGGTCATAAGGATGGACTCCTCTTGATGGGATTAATGCACTTATAAGAAGAAGCATGAGGAAGATGATTTTTCTCTCAGACATGTAATGGTACAAGAAGATAGTTGTCTGCAAACCAGGAAGTATGTCCTCACTAGACACAGATGTGCTGGCACCTTCAGAACTATTAGGGATACACTTCTGCTTTTTAAGCCATCTCAGGTATTCTGTGATAGTAGCCTGAACCGACTAAGATACACTAAAACACTAACAATTAGGAAGGAGAAACTACAATCTACAAAGTCTTAATCCTAATATTATTTACTACTTTTAAAACATTTATCTGAGTTTTTTACTATATTGTACATTATCATTTCCAGTAGAGTATGCTGGGGAGAAGCTACTTCTGAGGAATTAACCTTCTAGTCACATGTAAACATGTGTTTACAATGAGGTGTACTGGAGATATTAATGACTACTTCTAAACTTTGAAAAAGGAGATGGATAGCCAGAATCTCTAAATCAGCTGGAAGATACAGATGGATAATGACTTCTGATGGGGGGAAAACGTGATTTAAATATCATAAAAATTTGTTTTAGTGGCCGCACGTGGTGGCTTATACCTGTAATCTGAACACTTTAGGAGGCTGAGGCAGGGCAGATCACCTGAGGTCAGCCTGGCCAACATGGTGAAATCCCCTCTGAACTAAAAACACAAAAAGCAACCGGACATGGTGATGGGCACCTGTAATTCCAGCTACTTGGGAGGCTGAGGTAGGAGCATTGCTTGAACCCGGGAGACAGAGGTTGCAGTGAGCCAAGATCATGTCATTGCACTCCAGCCTGGGTGATAAGAGCAAGACTCTGTCTAAAAAAAAAAACTGTTTTGATGCCACACAGAGATAGGAAAGTCAGGCTTGGTATGATGATTCCAAAATCATGTCTTTATTTTTTTAATTGAAAAAAAGTCTCTGACTTTCGGACCACAACTCAAAAGAGCCACACTAAATATATTTCTTTAGCCCACCTATTGAGTTTTCTTTATCTTCATAACTGGTAGACAGACCAGTTTAAATATCAAAAGACAACATAAAATGTATGGTTAATTGCCTAATACAGTAAAAGGAAATGGCTACAATTGACTATTTTACTGCCTATCTTTTTTTGTCCGATTGCTACAGAATACTGGAATTATATGGGGACACTGAGGTAACTGGGACATTTTGTGAAGTTGAACAAATCCAACTTTAAGGTTCTTAGATTTAAGCCTACAGTCTTAAAATATAATTGCTCTCAAGTCAGTCCGTTTAGTCCAACTGGGCCTAGAGTCTCTTTCTCTATTAGTTACTAAAAGTCAGTTTTTTATTGTGAGGTTTTCTGTTGTTGTCATGTGATGTGTTGGTTTTTTGTTTCATTTTTAACGAAGTAGAGAGAACATGCTTTAGAAAAAACACATATGGTAAATTTTAAGTGCTCGATACAATATTCTACTTGAGTGTTCATGTTCAAGCACTTTCTTTAGAAATATTTTAAAGTGAAACACTTCACACAAACTGTAAATCCCAGGTTAGTTATTACTAAGTGAGCCATACAAGTTATCAAAAGCTTTAATTAGATAAACTGGTTTACTTCTCTTTATTTCTTCAGATATTGACTGTCACCTCTGAGTAAAAATCTTCAGCCAGATCTGTTTCTTCATTCAGCCTCTCACTTACTGCAAGCTACAACCACAGACTTTTTGAAAAAAATATGGCTACCATCCCAGCTCCATAGTTTCTGTGACTGTTTTTGTCTAACAGAGGAAGAACTGGCACATGTCTGTTAAACAACAGTAGGAATCCTTCTCTCACTGTTTTCTAGTCATTTGCTTTTCTGTTGGCATCTGTAACTAAAACAATTTCACATAAAACTGAAATGATTCACTACTCTAGCCTTCTGTTAAAGATTACTGATTTTCAACCCATCTTGGTATTTACATGACTTCTTTCTTTTGAACATTTTTTTTTTTTTTTTTTGCATCAGGATCTATTTGAACATTCACATTAGTACAAAATAAAAACAGTTGTAACATTGCTACATTTTCATTTCTGAACACTATGTGTTATAATTTACTCTTGTGGTCTTACAGATTAATTAAAAAATTCATAGAGTAAAAAACTACTTTAGATGCATAAATGAAAGTACCTGTTTACATCATAAACATTTTACTTGTGTGTTTTTAACCATGTTAAAACATGTCTATGTCTTTAAAATGTTTAAAATGCAATATAAATTCGATTAAATATGTTTTTAAAGTTATAGAAAGGTGAGCATTATTGTTTTGAAAGAAAGTACTTCACATCAGAGACCCAGATACAATGGAGCTGTGATAATAATTATGGAGAACAAAGACAACCTCTGATAGAAAATATGAAATGTACTTCCTTGTGATTGATAAAAGTCCTCATAGGATTTTCACACAGGCTAATAGCGCCACATTGCTCCTTAAACTTCTTTCTTTCTTTTTTTTTAACTTTCTATAAGATAAGATAAGTACTGTATATACACAAGAAACGTGAAAAAGTGAATCAATTTTGTCCCTTGATCACTTTTAAGTAGGAAATTGTCAGGCATTCCTGTTTAAATACAACCTAAGGTCTTACGTACCTGTCTACAAGTACTTCCCAAAGTGCTACTCACCTTGTGCACACACTCTAGCCTTTTAGTTGTGTGTTTACTCTCCTCATCTTCCACAGAATTAGTTGAACCTCCATGAGGTTGATAGAGTCAGTGTTGTAAAGTCCTTCAGATCATAGATAATTACACATTCTTTAAAAGAGAATCTGGATAATTTGAAAACTTTTTTGACTTGGCTAAACTCAAGGCACGAAACAAATTCAATTAGGCTTAGATAATAAGTGATCCAGACAAGTTTTGATATTTATACATGTGCTTGAAATAATGATTGGTTCAGTTAGCACCTCTACTCACTAGGGGTTGCAATCATATCACAAACTCTATTTTAAAACTTTAATAGTTGTTCCTCTTACCATTGTATTACTTTTACTTTGAATATCTCTCTTCTCAGAAGTAATCACAATTCTGTGTGTGACGATTATCATTCCCAAGCTTATTTGTAAACGTTTACTAGAAATGCTTTTGTCTGGACAAAAATTATTTGGTCCAGAAACAATATTTGGCTAGATTGTGGTCAATATGACATTGCTACCATCCCTTTTAAGGTCTCCTCTGCAATGACATTTCAGTCCCTTTTTCTACATGGTTCTTGGTCAGAGTTTGCTAGTGAGAGGTACTCCAGTGATATTGGAATGCAGAAACGAAGGGAAGGTTATGATGTTCTGGAGGTACTTTCAGGCAGACCCCGGCCAGGTTGCAAACAAGAAAATCACAAGAGCTTTCTGGCAAGCTCACCTGCTTTAGTGCCACAGGCAGTTGAGGTAGCAAGTAATGACTTCTTGAGAACCAGGGCTGCTGGCTGAAATAATATTCGGTTCAGTGCTTTCTGAAGAACCTTTTGAAAACTTCTAGCTCTATTGCTACAATTAAGATTATCACTAGTAAATTCCCTTATTTATTATACTCTCCCAGCCAGTTTAATTATTGCACATGACTCTAATCTCTCCTATCAAAGTCCATACTTGAAATATAATGTGGCTTCTGATTTTCTAATCAGATACCAACTGATAGAAATAATAAGCATTGTTTTATATGATTTTAAACTTTACACAAATGGCAAACTTCTATACCTATTATTTTTTTTTTTTTGAGACGGAGTCTTGCGCTGTTGCCCAGGCTGGAGTGCAGTGGTGTGATCTCAGCTCATTGCAAGCTCCGCCTCCCAGGTTCACGCCATTCTCCTTCCTCAGCCTCCAGAGTAGCTGGAACTACAGGCACCCGCCACCACGCCCAGCTAATTTTTGTATTTTTACTAGAGACGGGGTTTCACTGTGTTAGCCAGGATGGTCTCGATCTCCTGACCTCATGATCCGCCCGCCTCGGCCTCCCAAAGTGCTGGGATTACAGGCGTGAGCCACCATGCCCGGCTATACCTATTTTTTTATGTTAACATAGTTTCAGTTCATTCCTTTCAATCGATATGTAATATGCTAATATTTTATTTATTATAATTTATCCATTTTCCTATTAAGGAACATTTCGTTGGTTTTCAAAGTTTTGCTATTACTCCGAATGTTCGAATGAAAATCCTGTGTCTCGTCTTCATACATACAATACTTTTTTGAGCTCTATATTAGCAGTAGCATTGACGACTCCAATGGTATAAGAAAATTCGTTTTCCTGTACATTCTCATTAAAGCCTAGTAATGTCAAACTTTAAAGTTTTGTTAACATAATAAATGTTTAATAATACCACATTATTGGCCGGGCGCAGCGGCTCACGCCTGTAATCCCAGCACTTTGGGAGGCCAAGGTGGGCGGATCATGAGGTCAGGAGGTTGAGACCATCCTGGCTAACACGGTGAAACCCCGTCTCTACTAAAAATACAAAAAATTAGCAGGCCGTAGTGGCCGGCGCCTGTAATCCCAGCTGCTCGGGAGGTTGAGGCAGGAGAATGGCGTGAACTCGGGAGGTGGAGCTTGCAATGAGCTGTAAGCCGACATAGCGCCACTGCATTCCGGCCTGGGCGAAAGAGCCAGACTCCGTCTCAAAAATAATAATAATAATAATACCACATTATTTTATTATTATTATTATTTGAGATGGAGTCTCACTCTGTTGCTGAGGCTGGAGCGCAGTATGATCTTGGCTCACTGTAATCCCTGCCTCCTGGGTTCAAGATGTTCTCCTGCCTCAGCCTCCCAAGTAGCTGGGTTTATAGGCATCTGCCAACACACCCAGGTCATTTTTGTACTTTTTTTTTTTTTTAGTAGAGACAGGGGTTTCATCATGGTGACCAGGCTCGTCTCAAACTCCTGATCTCAAGTGATCCACCCACCTCGGCCTCCTAAAGTGCTGAGATTACAGGAGTGAGCCACTGCACCCTGGCCAATACCACATTATTTTAATTAAAAATTCTAAAATTCCTATTAATAGAAATTAGATGTAAATCATCTGCTTGATGTCATATAAAATTGTAAGTTTTACTTACATGTAGATGTTCATTGAAAGTTACTTTGTGATAAGAGCTGATGAAGCTATTACAATAAGACAGCTACTGAATATTATACCATATAGCACATAAAACAGGAATTGTTCGTTTAAAGATTATTTCCTCTTACTAGACTGGGCTCGTATTTTCATTTATGAATCCTTTAATCCAAACTTTAACACCAGTTAAAGATGTGACCCAAACTTTAACATCAGTTAATGGAGGAGGAGTTAAGTCATTTCTATTCCTCCTCTTTTCTAAAACTAGCCAAACATTACAAAGAACAAAAATAATTATAAACCCCTTCTTCAAAAAACTAGGAAAAAGTCACAACTCGCAATTACAACTATTGAAATTTGAAGTCCAGATCAACTAGAGGTAGAATGCCAAGTAGGAAACATATTTCTAAGATATAGTGCAAATTTTAATATTCTTCTAATGCAGAAGGGATCCTCTCCTAAAAAATCAGTGTCCATGTAATTGGTACAGCAACATTTGAGGAGGGGTGGTCTGAGGGAGTATCTCTGAATCCAGTACATCTTACAGAAGGGAGATGAGGGAGAAACAGCAGAGACATGCCATCGGTGCTGATCATAGGCAGCTAAAAATAAATGATTGAATGTCAAACCATTGCACAAAAATGAGTGACACTGCAGATTTTGCTGCAATCCTCACAAATACTCTACTTTCTCTGAATGGCTACTCAGTAGGGTGAGTAAAGACATATTCCCAAGGTAAAGGCCGTGGAATATTTAGCACGAAGGTTCAGAGATGACATATCTAGAATAAGTTTTCCTGACTTTCCTGCTCAATCATTGTTTTACTCCTCCATCTTTTCTTAAACAATAAGCTGATTCAGATAGAACTGACCACATTTAAAGATGAGTAACAACTAGATGAAAACAGGCATGGAGCTAACCAAAAATGAATAAAAAGTAAGAGAAGAAGAAGGGAGAAGGAGAAAGCAAAGAGGTGGAAAAGAAGTTAATATATAAAGGCAGGAGAAAAAAATCTCTGGGTCAAAATAATAACACCAGGCAACTTAACAAGGACATATTCATGATCTGAGAGAACTAACTAAAGACGTGGTTTATTTGAAAAGTGATGTCAAAGACATACATATGTAAGGATAAATAAAGAGATGAAAGTAAACTGTCAGACTCAGCTTACCTATGTTATTAAAAATAGAACCCAAAATTAAAATAGACACTACTGAGAACACAGTTGGTGGCATGAAAAAGAGACAAGTTAATTGAGCAAAATTAAGTACCAAGTTTATAAAAGTTTAAAGTGATTAGAAAAAAAGAATAGGTGTGGAGGACAGATACAGGGGATGAGAGACACTCATATGTTGTAACTGAAGAAGAATACAAAACTAATTGGTACTGAAAATATTTGCTGCAACAGAGTCTGAATACCAAAGGGTACATTATATCTGAGAAATAATTGATAACAGAATAATCGACAAGTTACGTATTTTTAAAATTGCTGGAATTCAAGGGTTAAAAAAAAAATCTCATTAAAAAAAAATCTGCCTACTGAGCCTAAAAATTACGCTGCTCTTGGATTTCTCAATATCAACATTCAATACCAGAAGATGATAAAACAATGTTAAACAAATATTCAGTAATGAAAATATGATTTGAGAATTTTATATTAAGTGAAATCATTGCTCAAAAATAAAGGCAAAAAGCATGCAGTTTCAAATATGCAAGAACTCACAGCACGATGATACCATCAGGATGATGAAATTTGGTCACTTAATATATTACTAGAGAAAACAGGAAAAAACATTTGAAAATGAATATTGAATTCACTAAAATATAGAAATAAAGCTAAGCAATTAGGGAAATTTTGATTATAGGATAAAATATGATTAATCTTAACCAAGAAAGCCTAGCCAGAAATGATGAGAATTTCAGAGAGGTACTCACATCCCAGATCATACAGGGCATTGTCATCCAGAGAAGGCAATATTTTGCTGTAGGAGCTAAAATAATTTTTAGATTATTAGAGATAGGCAAAAAAGAGGAATCAAAAATGACTCCAGGCCGGGTGCAGTGCTGTAATCTCAGCATTTTGGGAGGCCAAGGCAGGTGGATCGCTTCAGCCCAAGAGTTGGAGAACAGCCTGGGAAACATGGTGAAACCCCATTTCCAAAAGAAAACACACACACACACACACACACACACACACACACACACACACACACACCACACACACACACACACACACACACACACACACACACACACACACACGCCCAAAAATGAGCTGGGTGAGGTGGCAAGCACCTGTAGTCCCAGCTATTTGGGAGGCTGAGGTGGGAGGATCACTCGAACTCAGGATGTTGAGGCTGCAGTGAGCTGCGATTGCACCATTGCACCACAGCCTGGGTGACAGAACATACAGAGCGAGTGAGACCCTGTCTCAAAAAAAAAAGAAAAAAAAAGAATGACTCCAAATGTTTGTCCTGATCAATTTGGAATGGAGTGCCCCTTACTAAAATTAGGAAACCAGAAGCCTAGGAGAGAAGCCGGTTGAGGTTGGGGGTAATATAAACAGTTTGGCATATGTTAAAGCCCGAATGTTTGTGTCCGCTCCCAATTTGCATGTTGAAACCATACTCTTAATTTGATGGTATTTGAACATAGGGCCTTTGGGAGGTAATTAAGGTTAAATAAGGTAATAAGGGCGGGGACATCATGATAGGATTTTTGCCCCGATTCAAAGAGAAACTAGAGAGCTTGCATGTTCACCTTCCCACTCCCCTGTGGGAGGACACAAGTCCGTGACTGTGCAAGCCACGAAGAGAGCCCTTTCCAGGAACTGAATCAGCCTTGATCTGGGACTACTCAGCTTCCAGAACTGTGAGAAAATAAATTTGTGTTGCTTAAAACACCCAATCGATGGTATTTTATTATAGTAGCCTAAGCAGACTAATACAGCATATGTTAATTTTGAGATGTCTTCTATACATCAAGTAGGAAGTTGGATATAGGATTCTAGAGTTCAGGGAGAGTTGGTACTGTTGATGTGAATTTGGAAGTCATCAGAAATCGTCAGTGACATTTAAAGCCAAATTGAAAGTAAATTGCGTAAGTCTACTGTGTGTTCCAGGTATAATCACTCTTTGTAGAGAAATAAACGGAATTGGCCAGTGTGCTTGTTGTCTAATGTAATAAAAAAAATTAGCACCAAGTTTTGTCTGCTCTTTTCTCAGCTTACTTGGTTTTGAACATAATGACTCACTTTTATACTTCTACTTACCTCTAGATATAGCCCTTCTGTAAAATACTCCTATTGCTTCTCTTTTTTAAGTTCAGTGAGTCAAATTTCAAGAACCAAAATAATGAAATTATTATACGAGGTCCAGGTTACAAAATTACTGAACTAGCTAAATCTCCATTTCTCCTGCCCTGTTTGCTATATGACAAAAGTTACTACAAAGCCAAATATATATCTAGGCCACCAAACAACACAGTTTGCACAGGACTATTCAGGTTTACACCCGTTGTCCTAGTATAATTATTAATAGCACTCAGCATAATTATTAACACTCTCTTGCACTCTCTAAAGTGTGCTGAGGGTTTGAACAACAACTTTTATGGTTATTTTCTGAGTAGTAGATATTTTTCCTTCACAGTTCACTATGTTAATACCAGCTATTGGTCTTAATTGACACTATGTTGGCCTATGATTTTGTCTCACACAGTTGAGTAATTCAAAGCCATTTCTTAAAAGAAATGTTCTTAAGGACTCCTTATGTTGATTAAAATTGATTATATATTGGTAATTAGGAACAAACATGAAACTCAATATAAAAGTTTTATTATCTTCTATAACAAAACCAGATTTTTAAATTAAATGTCCAAAATCCCTACAAAACCCATAAAATCTAAAATAACAATAATGATTTAAGATGAAAAATTATTACTTTTTGCAGAAAGTAAATCTCTTTTCAGAATATGACTATAGTACTTATGGGGGTTGTTTGAGTTTTCCCAGCAACTCTCTGTTTTTAAATTATGATGGCATTAATATTCATAGAGCATATCACCACAGCATCTTTGGCCTTCAGTTGGTATGAAAACATCATTTTATTATAAGGTCTGCCTTCATTCTTGTTTTCATTATTGATGAGTAAAGTTGTGTTATGTACTTCCTTTTTTATCATAATGCAAACATTGTTATTAAAATCAGTTAGTAGGTCTTGTCTTTATAGTGGTTCTCCAGCTAGCCAGAATATGCCTATATTAATTTCTTTAGTATCATTTTATCCAAATGAAAACACAATATTTGAAAAATATTACAGATCTCTAAGAATACATTTTTGGAACCTCAAGCGTCTATGAATCTTTGTTTGTACAATGTCACTGAAGGATTTTAACCTGAGAATTAACACAATAAGAAATACAAATGATCAATAAACATAATTATTCTTTCTCACTAGGAAAAAAAAGGACTGAAAATAAGACCTGATGACAATAATAAGTATTTTGGAGGGTTCAAGGAAAAGAATTGTCACCCTTATACACTGCTTTTGGGATTTTAATTAAGTTCCACGTTTCTTGAAAGCAAATTGATCATGTATATTAAAGACATAAAAATATGTATACCCTTGACTCAATTGTTTCCACTTCTAGATATGTATTATAAGAAAATAATAAAATTCACATGGATACATTAATTAACATAGTAAGTGGCACATAATATGAACTCGATAAATATTTACATACACACACACACAGACGTACTATGCATGTACTTGTGTCAGTCAGTGTGCTAGGTGTTGGAAATACAATGATGAAAAAGTACAGTTTAGTTGTGGAGATAAACTAAAAATTACGTAAACATGTAACAACTATGGCATGTTTCATGGGAAAAGGAGATGTGGATGCCTTTAAGAGGGTTTTTTTTTTTCCAAATGTGTAATTTTTATTGGTACATAGTAGGTGTACATATTTATCGGGTACATGTGGTGTTCTGATACAGGCATACAATGTGTACATGAACACATCAGGGCAAATGAGATATCCATCACTTCAAACATTTATTTCTTTGTGTTAGGAACATTCCAATTCCATTCTTTAATTATTTTAAAATTTGCAATAAAGTATTGTTGACTATAGCCACCCTGTTGTGCTATCAAGTACCAGATCTTATTTATTTTATCCGACTATCTTTTGGTACCCATTAACCATCTTCTTTCCCCACCCCTCTCCCCACAACCAACACCCTTCCAAGACTCTGATAACCATCACCCTACTATCTATTACCATGAGTTCAATAGTTTTAATATTTAGCTCCCACAAAAGAGTGAGAACACGCAAAACTTCTCTTTTTGTGCCTGGCTTATTTCACATAACTAAATGTCCTCCAGTGCCACCCATGTTGTTGCTAATGACAGGATCTCATTCTATTTTATGGCTGAATAGTATACCATTGTGTATATGTACCACATTTTCTTTATCCATTCATCTTTTGGATAGTTACGTTGATTCCAAATCTTGGCTATTGTGAATAGTGCTACAATAAACATGGGAGTACAGATCTCTTTCTTCAATACACCCTCCCTTTTGGGTATATAACTAGTGGTAGGATTGATGGATCCTATGATAGGTATATTTTAGTTTTGTAAGGAACTTCCACACTGTTCTTCATAGTGGTTATGCTAATTTACATTCCCACCAACAGTCTGTGGAAGGTTCACTTTCTCCACATCCTCGTCAGCATTTGTGATTGCCTATCATTTGGATGAAAGCCATTTTAACCAGGGTGAGATGATATCTTATTGTGATTTGTATTTGCATTTCTCTGATGATTAGTGATGTTGACCATTTTTCCCATATACCTGTTGCCCCTTTGTATGTCTTATTTTAAAAAATGTCTATTCAGATATTTTGCCTATTTTTAAACCGTATTGTTAGTTAGGTTTTTTCCTATTGAGATGTTTGAGCTTCTTATATATTCTGGTTATTAATCCCTTGTCAAATGGATAGTTTGCAAATATTTTCTCCCATTTCTATTTTTGCTTTTGAGGTATTACTTAAGAAATTTTTGCCCAGACCAATGGGCAAAACTCTTTGAGAGTTTCCCCAGTGTTTTCTTTGTTGTTTAATAGTTTGAGGTCTTAGATTTAATTCTTTAATCCATTTGGATTTGTTTTTTATATGTGACAAGAGATAAGGGTCTAGTTTCATTCTTCTGCATGTGGATATTCAATTTTCCCAGCACCATTTATTGAAGAGACTGTCCCTTCCCCAATGTATGTTCTTAGCACCTTTGCTGAAAATGAGTTTACTGTAGATGTATGGATTTATTTCTGGGTTCTCTATTATGTTCCATAGGTCTATGTGTCTGTTTTTATGCCAGTACCATGCTGTTTTGATTACTATAGCTCTGTAGTATAACTTGAGGTCAGGCAATGTGACTCCTTCAGTGTTGTTCTTGTTGCTCCAGATGGCTTTGGCTGTTCTGGGTCTTTTGCTGCTCCATGTAAACTTTAGGATTTTTAAAAATTTTGAACAGAGGTATTTATTAGGTTGGTTCAAAAGTAATTGCGGTTTTTGCCATTGAAAGTAATGGTAAAGCCCGCAATTGCTTTTGCATCAACATAATAACATGATCAAAGAGGTCAAAAATGGTTTCCCCCAAGAAAACACCTATAAGCTGAAAGCTGAATGGTGGACAGGAGCTAACTAGAAAACCAGAAAAAGCAAGTTTCAAACAGAGAAGTGGCATGTGCCAAGGTCCTGAGATGGGAAGAAACATGCTGGCTACAAGACTGGATGGGAAACCATTGTGACTGGCATGGCAAGAAAAGGGGGAATGTGATATGTGATGAAGGTGGCATAAGAAAGCACCAGAGTTCTCTCTCTTTTTTTTGGTTAGAGTTTTGTTTTTTTCTCAAATAACATTTTCTTTAAAACTTTAAAGAAATTTTAATATGGACAGAGTACTTCAACTGTGTGCTGGGATATAAATTGTAGAATATTTGTTAAATGAATGAGATTAATTATAATTTTGTTTTTCTAAGTAACTTTAATAGTAATAAAAAATAAAAAATATCCTAAAGGTACAATACTGGTTTGTTTAAATTGATTTTAGTACATTCATACAGTACAATGTTTCAAAGTTGTTAATAATGATAATTCTGCAGAAGTATATTCATTGGCATGAAGAATTGTCCTCAGTACAGCAAATGAAGACAGCATTTGATAATAAAACCTCAGACTGCCATGAATCCATGACAGAATATATCTACTTACATAAAGCGTTTGCCAAATGTAGGTCTAGATAGGAAGAGAGAATACATTTGGTAGTTATCAAGCTAATTTGTCACTTTTTAAAAAATGCAACATAAAACAAATTAATAGTCTATGCAGCTCTGATGTACTAGCTGATCTACTTTGGAAGTTTTATTTTCACTGCTCCGTAGAAAAATGAAGCAGCACAGGAAATTAGGGATCATCAATACAAAAAACAATTTGACTGAATAAATAAATGTGCAATTTTGTTGTGAGGTAGTTACTTTCCTCCATAAAAGTGTCCTGTCTTGTCTCCCTCAGAAGAAAGGGAAAAGAAAGAATGCAATAATATGACTTCAGAATAAATAAATAATGGAAGAATTTCAAAACAGAATGAGGCTTTGCTTTGAAATATCCAATCTTCTTGAGACTGCAAATTGTGCAGGAATAGAGAATAGTTTCTCTCATGAGTTTTCTTCCAATCAGAAGAAAAATATAACATGAGGCTTTCTCGTGGATTTCAACGTATCTAATCATATACTTGTTGGCAATCTGGAAGAGAAGAAACAGATGAAAAATTCATAAAGAACTCATGTACATAGTATGCTCAGCTCAATTTTTATTTTATACAAAAATTTTGAAATAAAAGTATTTACTTTTATGTACCAATTCACATTATATTTTATAGTTTATAAATGCAGTTAACATAAATTACTACCTAAATTATTCTTTGGTGTTATTTTGCTTAAATGTTTTCAATATAGTAAAGTTTTTCAATTTTTTAATAGAAGATTGTTTTTCATTATATCTTATTTTCTGTGCCTTCATATTTCATAATATATTTCAGAGAGTCAAAATATGTGATTACTGATATAACAGACTCTCTTTAAGTAAAAATAAACTTTGATAAAAATTCAAACTTTGAGTTTAGAATTTGATTTGAGTAATATCAGAAGTAACGCAATACTTGGAAGTATAGATTGTTACAAGCTCAGTCTTTGGAGTAAAACGCACCTACTGAGGTGAGGTTTGAATCAAAACTTCACCACTAATTAGCAGTTTGACCCTGGAGAATTTACTTAATTTTTCCAAATCTGTTTCAGTTCATGTCACTATCGTATCTAAAATCCTTCAAAGGCTCTTCTTTCCACTGAGAATAAAATCCAAAGTCTTAATAAAATTATTCATGGGTTTCACATGATTGTGCCCCTGACCATCTCCACGGCCCTTCCTTCTCATTTCTCACCTATGTTGGTGCCCTCAGGCACTTGCACATGTTCTTCCTTGAACCTGTGTCTTTCCTTCTTTTCCAGAGACAGTCCAATCCATCCATATACAATTATGCATTGGTTCCTAAATATTTATTTAACTTGCTACTAACATATGAAGATAGCGCCAGCTGTATGTTGGCCCTGCAAACACACTTAAAAATAATGAATTCTAACCTAGAGGAGTGTGTATTCAATGCTTCCTATGTTTACTCTCAAAAGTCCTATTTCTCAAGCTGCCCAGTGTTGAATTAATGATAAATTTGGTCATCAGTTTGAAATAACAAGAATATTAGTGGTGGGGTGTCCAGTATACATTAGCTTGAATCAATTAATTATCAGGAAAGGTAGCTATAAGAAAAGAACTTTTTGTTAAACAGAACTTAAATTTTGTTTTGATTTCGTATATTATGGTGCACTCTTACATTGAGTTGCTCATTAACCAGTCAATGGTTGAAACATGTTGTTAAAAATAAAAACAACTAAAAGTTACCTTACAACAGTGAAGAAAATGCCAACAAGATTTCCAGATATAGCAGCCTTGACATTGTTGAACCCCTAAACTAATGCCAGTAATTGCCTATCTAGAGATTTGTTACTACTTCTGTCTTGGTCTTTTAGTTATAACAAAATACTTTAGACTGGCTAATTAATAAGTAATAGAAATTCATTTCTCACAGTCTTGGAGGTTGGGAAGTCCAAGATCAAGGCATTGGCAGATTTGGTATTTGGGAAGTGCTTACTCTCTGCTTCAAAGATAGCATTTTCTCTCTGCATTCTCATACGATGGAAGGGGCAAATGCTGTGTCCTCACATGGTGGAAGGGTTCTCACATGGTGGAAGGGGCAAGGTAGCTCCCTTCAACCATTTTGATAAGGACTCTGATGCCATTCATGAAGGGAGAACCCTCATGACTTAATCACTTCCACAAACGCCTCATCTCTTAATACCACTACAATGGGAATTAGGTTTCTACATGAAGTTTGGAGGAACACATTCAGACCACAACACCATGCGTTAACAATAAATTACTATTTCTCTAAACTTTTGTAAATGTTGTTTGCTGTTATATGCATGTGGAATCATTCCTGGATGATACAATTGGAAATTTAATTTCATCAAAGCAAATAATCCATCACAATCAATTCATTCTGGCAACTTAAGTCTTCATTAATTTGGTAGTTTATATCATATTTGATTTGTAAATTAATCTATGATTTTACTATTGTATAAGAACTAGAAGGCTAATCAATTCATACTCTATTATTTTTTAAAAGGTTGTATATTACTCAAAACATTAAGCTCTAAACTGGAGTGAACATTTATTTGCAAAGTAGAGCACTGCACCACTAAGTAGATGGCCACATTTTGCATCCTAGTTTTAGTGCAATCAGTCATGAGGCTTGGGGATGTCAGCCTACATCTATAGGCTGTGTTCTTCATATGGAGAATATAGGACATACAAGGTGATATATTGGGGTATGAGAGAGAAACATAACTTCCATATTTTCAAGTCATTATTTGTATATTTTATTTTGCATATATTTCATTTTTTCTGTACATTTTCTAAGCAGCATACTATGTTACTATATATATATATACAGCATACTATGTTACTATATATGGTATATGGTATGTATGTTTTATAAGCAGCATACTATGTTACTATATATGGTATATGAGGATATCTTCAAAATGTTTTTATTGATAAAATATGTGATCTGAAAATTTTGAAGACAACACCTCTCATAATTCTTTCATCTTTAAATTAAAGAGATTAGTCCTTTTTAGACCCTACTTCAAGGGGACCTACAGGGTTCTTAAAAAGTGGTTAGGGTAGAGAAGCAGCCTGGGAAATTAGAGGTCTGAAGAAGTCCAGTCCACTAGGTTCTGCCCTGCTAGCTCCTTTTTTTACGTCTCCTTTACACATTAGGCTCCTTTGTAAGAATAGGTTCAGATATTTAAGCAAAAGGTTTGAAGGACAACTGACTAAATGATGTCTGAGGTCTTGATAAAATCTAAACTTCTTTGATCATCTAGGTTCTGAGCTGCCCTCTATTCTGGAGGTAAAATAGTGACAAACATTAAACACATATATAGTACATTTTCATGTTAGGAACTTGTGTTATAGACACAATTAGTGATATGAGACATATGAGTGAGAAGATAACCAGAAATCTCTGAGAAAATTGAGTGGTGGGCACAATGTGTAATAGTGGTAAAAGGTATATTTTAAGAGGTCCTTAAGATCATTCCATTTGACATCCCACACCTATCAATGCCATATTTTAAACTTTTCCCTTTAGCCACCACCCTAATATAGTTGCATTCTATCAGTCTTGGTTATAAAGTTGATTAATGCAAATGATTCCTGTGCAGCGTTGTTTCAAATAAGACTACACCTAGATTTTGGTAATATATTTTTAAAGTATTGGGCAGCCTAGCCCCTAATTGTCTGGATGCTCTTAATAAGAATCAGGTGTAAGCACAGTTGCCTCATAAATAAAGAGAGGCATGTTGTTATAAGCTATTTCACTTGTTCACCAGTTAATCCTCAGAAAGTAAATATAAACGCAACATTTCTTAGATTCTTCCTTCTCTACCCATTTCCCTAGAATCAACCCAAGCATTTTGTGAAATCTAAAAGCAAAAAGAAAAACAGCTTGCAATTGTATTTCTGGTTAAGATTTTCAGCCAAGTTGTTGGCATGAATCATAAAGAAACAAGTAAGAGACAAAATAAACTAATAATATGACTATTACCAGAGGCAATTCTGAATCATTTCCAAGATTTGTTAGCTGTTTCAGTTTACAAAGTCAGTAGGCATACATGTCAACTTTTTTTCAGGCAATGCATTTTCACAGTGATTGTGCAAGGAAATGAAGTGGCAGAGATGATACAGATGTACTTGTAATTGGTGTGTCTCCCATAGCAATGAACCTAGCTTTGTCCTTTAATGAAGGGTTGGAGTGCACACTGGGAAAACACACATTCTTCTGCCTGTGTCTGTACCCATCTGAGAGAGCACTGTTTTCTGAATTTTCTGACAGAGAACCTTTTGCAACTAGCCTTTCCTAGTTTCTTATTTTTCTAAGATAATCATATCTCTTCTTGTCACATATATGTATTTCCCTCCTTGGCTATAAATTTGAATACCAAAATCCAGTGGTTAATGAACAATTTTGTCTGTAAAATGCCACACGTTTCTTTATATATGGATATTTATATATAAATATTTTTATACTCTGTCAACCTAAAGGCTTCAATAAAGAAGTTGCTGTAAAATTTAGGTGCCCTAAGAAAAGGAGACAACGAAAACAAAATAATGCATATTGCTAAAATATGCGATTATAGGCAGAGACTTTGGGGTGTGTGTGTGTGTGTGTGTGTGTGTGTGTGTCTTTAGAGAAAGCCCAGGGCCCGAAGTTCCTCACATTTAGACTTTTGATAAAGCAAAATATTTAAAGAAATATAAACAGAGAAGCCAAGACATGCACAAAAGACTTTGGTGAGAGGTGTTCAATCTGTAATTTTTGCATTTAAGAGATCACAGTATTTCAAACCCTATCTTGGCATTTCTTTACTTTTTACCCTTCTGGAGGCCTTGGAACTAGAAAGGCCCTAATACTTATCAAGCTTTGAGACTCTAATTACAGGCATATTGGTTGTATCTTAAATATGTAATGCCTGATTTTCTACACTTTGACTCAGAAATTATATCTCTCTCCATGTTCACAAACCCACCAAAATATGGTCACTGTGGTTTTTTAAAAAAATATTTTTTAACTTTTAATGGGCCTAGTAAAAAGGGGTAAGAGACCAAGGAGAGAGGCAGAAAAGGAGTTAGAGGAAGGATTGACATCACCAGTGCAAAAAGTCCCATCACTCATCCCCTTGATTCCTTTCCTTTCACAGAGGAAATGTAGTTTCTGTTCCTGTACACAGTCTATTAGCCTCTAGATGCCTGTTAAACTCTCAGAAGAAGGAAAGCACAAATAACTCTTACCTAGGAGCCCTCTGACCTATCCATTTACAGTGAGTGAGCTTTCATGTGGAGTTAAGGTAGCTGTGCACAACAGGAAAAGGCAGGAGGTTTTGTCTGAGCACTTGAGCAGCCAGATCCATGATCAAGCAACATGATTAGGGAGACTATACAGTTGATCATTCCAACTGGAATGTTTTTGTCTGAGACAACTGCTACATTGAACAGAGCACTGGGTCCTCCTGGCAAACTAAAGACAGCCACAGAGTAGACATTCATTACTCACTGAATGAAGGAATAAATGAGTAAGACTGTAGCCCATCATATGCTTGTCATCTAAGGGATGACAAAGGTCAAGAAGTCATTCTGGGTTAATTCAGATAGCAATCCAAGGGATAGAAGTTGTGAAGTGGTGGGTTTTATGTTTTATGGGTTTTTTGTTTGTTTGTTTGTTTGTTTGAGACAAGGTCTCACTCAGTCATCCAGGATGGAGTGCAGTGGAGTGATCTTGGCTCACTGCAACATCTGCCTCCCCAGCCCAAGTGATCCTCCCACCTCAGACTCCTGAGTAGCTGGGACCACAGGCAAGCACCACCATGCCTGGCTAATCTTTTGCCATTTTTGTAGAGATGGAGTTTTGGCGTGTTGCCCAGGCTGGACTCAAACTCCTGGGCTCAAGCAATCCACCTGCCTCGGCATCCCACAGTGCTGGGATTATAGGCTTGAGCCACTGGCCCATCCGAAGTGGTGGGTTTTACCTCTTCATTAGGGCTGGCCTTGAGACTCTGAGGAAAAGGATCTGCAATCATCTAAGCTATCATCCAGTAGCACAGGCTATCTTGGAATGTAGTCATTGGAAATAGTCTCTGGCCAGGCTTGGTGGCTCACGCTGTAGTCCCACCACTTGGGGAGGCCAACACAGAATGATAGGTTAAAGCCAGGAGTTCAAGACAAGCCTGGGCAACAAAGTGAGACCCTGTCGCTACAAAAAATAAAATAAAATAAATAGGCCAGGTATGGTGGCACCTGCCTATCTAGCTATTCTGGACACTGAGGCGGGTGGATTGCTTGAGGCCAGGAGTTCGGGCTGCGGTGAGCTATGATCATGCCACTGTATTGATAGAGTGCAGTGACAGGGTGAGACATTGTTTCTAAAACAATAAATAAATAAAATAAAAATAAAGTAAAACAAAATAATTAAAATTAAAGTATTCTCAAAATTTAAATATTGCATTTATTTTTAAATAAACATTTACTTCAAATTTTTTTTAATAGAAGAGGGTAAGACTGAAAAAAATGCTGTAGAAAAACAGGCTTTGGAATAGGAATCTAAAGCTCCGAGACTAACTGTTTTGTCAATTCACTCTGAAATATTGGAAAGCTACTTGCATTTCTATAACATCTTTTTTTTCTTTTCTTTTTCTTTTTTTTCTTTTTTGAGACAGAGTCTTGCTGTTGCCCAGCCTGGAATGCAGTGGCATGATTATAGCTCACTGCAGCCTCGAACTCCTGGCCTCAAGTGATCCTCTCCTTAGCTGCCAGAGTAGCTGGGACTACCAGTGAGAGCCACCATGCCTAGCTATTTGTAATTTTTTTTTTTTTTTTTTGTAGAGATGAAATCTTGCTATGTTACCCAACTTGGTCTCAAACTTCTGGCCTCAAGTGATCCTCCTGCCTTGGCCTCCTAAAATGCTGGAATTACAGTTGTGAGCCACCTGACCTGGTCACTACAATATCTTATCTGTAAAATTAACCAAAGGAGGCATCTACCAATCTCTGACTTTCTCAGCCCTACCTATCTGCCTAACAGGGTTATTTAAAGAAAGAGTAACACATTCTAGCTCAAAAATCTTTTCCCAAAGCAAAGCAGTGATGGATATAATATTTTAAAAGAGGGAGGAAAAGAAAATTTTAAAGACATAGTTGGCTTGAATAAAGGCAAACATTTCCTCAGACAAGAAATGGATCATAATGTTTGACTTAAGCCTCAAACGGGGCTTGCTGGGCTCAGGGTCCCGCAGGAGGAAGCAGTGGTCAGGCAATTGTTCCCTATGGAACAAAAGAAGCAAAAGTGCTTACCTTTCACAGGTGTCTGGAATGAAACTCACTGTGTGTGGCCAAGAACTCAGCACAGCCCTTTTGGTTTTAAAGAAGGCAGAAAATTTCTCCTACCAACTATCACTTATTGTCTAGGGTTTTTGTTTAGGAGGAGCAGTAGGCCTAAAGATGCGGAGGAAACAGGCAGAGCCTCCAATCTGGAGCTGAAGCAATTGTTGAATCAGAGGCTGGATCTGCAAACCCTTAATGCCATTGTGCACTCTGAGTGGCCTTTAAAAACCTGGTTCTAGATTGGGGGCCCAGTGGGCTGAGTAGTGTAAAACGTACAAGAGCAAAACTTACAAGCAAGTGTAAAACTTACAAGGGCAGGGAAGGGTAGGCAAAAATGAGGATTAATGGAGAGAAACAAATATAAAAATCTTTCCAAATTAAAATTAATCTGTCTGCATGACTAGGTATGAAATATACATAAATAAATTAATTAAATTAATCTGCAACTATAAATTTGAAAGCACACACAAAATATCGAATGCTAAGAAGGACAAATCAAGATAAACTTTTAGAAGAAAAATTTATTTCAGGTAAGTTCAGATCCTGTAGAAGAGTCTGACAAAAACTTTAAATATGCTACTGATTTCAAAAGAAATGTAAAAATGTATT
Organism: Hylobates moloch; assembly: GCF_009828535.3. Taxonomy (NCBI): domain Eukaryota; kingdom Metazoa; phylum Chordata; class Mammalia; order Primates; family Hylobatidae; genus Hylobates; species Hylobates moloch. Next base: position 63,113,254 of record NW_026652288.1, on the reverse strand, counting down.
GCTTTCTTTAAAAAGAAAGACAATTTATAAAACAAAAAAACTCAGAAAGAATACAAAAAATGAACATGATAAAAAATAAATGTAAAATCTTTAAAATAAAAAGTATAATCATTAAAATGAAAAACAATATATGGGATAAATGTAAGACTGGATATGATCAGAAAGAAAATGAGCCAATTGGAATATGGTGCCATAATATATATTAAATATATTAAATATATAATATAATATATTAAATATATACTGTATATTAAATATATTATATATATTTAATATATGTATATTAAATATAATATATTAATATTATAATTAAATTTTAATATATTAAATTAAATATTATTATATATAATATTTAATATAATAATATATAATATTTAATATAATAATATAAATATTTAATATAAACATTAATATATAATAATTAAAATATAAATATTAAAATATAATATATATATTTATATATATTTTTTTTTTTTGGAGTGAGTCAGAGTCTCGTCTATGGCATGATCTCGGCTCACTGCAACCTCTGCCTCCCGGTTTCAAGCGATTCTCCTGCCTCAGCCTCCTAGTAGCTGGGATTACAGGTGTGTGCCACCATGCCTGGCTAATTTTTGTATTTTTAGTAGACACAGGGTTTCACCATGTTGATCAACTTGGTCTCGAACTCCTGACTTTGTGATCCACCTGCCTTGGCCTCCCAAAGTGCTGGGATTACAGGCGTGAGCCACCGTGCCCAGCCATCATAGTATATTAAAGATATGAAGATGTGAAGACCAGTTAAGAAACATCACAGATTAAATTGAAATGTTCTGATACTGATTTAATAAGAGCACCAGAAGAACAGACTGGAAGGAATGGCAGAAAAATCCATATTTGGAGAGGTAATTATTGACAATATTTCAGAATTAAAATTATGCTTCAAATGTGAGCAGAATTAAAAAATAATAAGTAATTATTATTTGGATTCATTACAATTGTACCTCAGATCATCAACTATAAACATATCATTTAAAAAACAACCAGGTGAAAAAATACATGTTGCCTACAAAGGAATGACATTTAAACTAACAGCAACAATTTTTTGCCAGAATTACTTGGTATCAGTTTATGCCAGAAGTTAGTAAAATTGTGTCTTAAATAATAGAAGAAAAAATCTGTCAAAATAGAATTTTATTCTCAGCCACATTCTCCTTTAAAAGTAAAGAAAAACTGATATTTTCAAACTTAAAAAATATATAAAGAAGCTCATCTGAAACTGCCTTTGCAAAATTATGACAGTAAGAGAAATCTGACATAGTTGACTCCATCTTGCTTCTGACCTCCAATCTGTCCTTACTCTTTCCTGGGTATATGCCAAGCAAACTTTAGGAGGAATTTAGATTATAGTTCAACCTTAAAGCAAAGATGATAATAGCCCTTCCTCAAACTAAATGACCTTTGTAAACCTAATGAAAAGCCACAAGGTTAGGATTATGAGAAGGGCCAGAATTCTGATAACATCGGCTTAGTTTCTATAATCCCTTATTCCTCAGAGGTCATGTGGCCAGAGGTTGCAAGATTTGTGACTTTCCTGATTGCTCTTATAGATAACATCACTATGTAATACCTAAGAAATTTTTCTAAGATATCTTTCAGATTGACCCCAGCTGGACTCATGACCCTTGACTCAACTAAACCTGTGGCCCGCCTAGAGGCTGACTCAGTGCATGAGGGCCATTTCCCACACCCCTATGATTTCATCCCCAACCAATCAGCAGCACCCATTCCCTAGCCCCTGCCCAACAAATTGTTTATGAAAACCTTAACCTCCAAGCCTTCAGAGAGACAGATTTGAGTGATAACTCCAGTTTTCTTGCATGGGCTGGCCTCGTGCCAATTAAACCCTTTCTCTACTACAGTGCTGAGGTCTCAGCGAACTGATTTTGTCTGCAGCAGGTAAGAAGAACTTGTCAAGTGATTACAGGCTGCCACTTGAAGGATTATTAAAAAAATGTATTTCTGATAAAAGAAAAGTAAACACGTAAAAAGTATTAAACATGAGATTATGGTATATATTATCATTGATAAAATATGCCTCAAGCTTATTAGGTATTAACTTCTAAAACTAACTTTAAAGCTTTGTTTGTTTGATAAAAAGAAAGTAAAACTGGAATTATGCACAACAATAGTATATGATGGGGAGGTAGGTAGAAGTTGCTTAGTGGGAATTGTTAAGGCACACTAAATGTCTTATTATGGTTGGAAGAATATAAAAATATTGAACATTGATCTGTATGTATTTTAAAATCCAAAAGTAAGAAAGCAGGCGGATCACAAAGTCAGGAGATTGAGACCATACTGGCTAACACGGTGAAACCTCATCTCTACTAAAAATACAAAACATTAGCTGGGCATGGTGGCAGACGCCTGTAGTCCCAGCTACTAGGGAGGCTGAGGCAGGAGAATGGAGTGAACCTGGGAGGCAGAGCTTGCAGTGAGCCGAGATTGCGCCACTGCACTCCACCCTGGGTGACAGAGTGAGACTCCATCTCAAAAAAAAAAAAAAAAATCTATAGTTTCCAAATCTATATGCAGAAGGAAATATATATTATATATTTATATATGTTGAATACTATATATTATATGTATATATAAAATAAATAACAAGATACAGTAACAAAATAAAATGGCAGGAATAACTCCAATTCTGTCAGTAAACAAACTAAAGTAAAATGGGTAAAAACAACCTATTAAAAAGATTATCAATATGTAAATAACAATAATAAAGTAAAATCCACTATGCTGTGCTCATCAGAAATACTAAAGCAAAAATATACAGAAAGGCTGAGAATAAACTAATGGAAAAAGATATATCTTGCAAATTATTAACTAAAAATACTACAGCAATATTATTATAAAATAGAATTCAAGTGAAAGGGCATTAAGAGAAATAAAAATTACATTGTAATAAAAAGAAAAAACAATCACAAATTCATATGCAGTTAATAACATAGCTTCAAAATAGAAAGCAATAACTGACAGAGGTACAAAAAGAAATAGATTAATACATTTATAGTGAATTATTTTTACACATCTTAGTGAAAACTGGGAGATCAAGAAAATTAGCAAGGATAAGGGAGGCTGAGAAAAGGGTTGCCAACATGGGCTCTTATATTAATGCCTTCACTGGTCTTCCTGCTTCCTTCTTGACCACCCTGTGGCAATATTATATCATTTTAACTGACCGTTTCTGAATGTGTTACGCTATCCAAGAGTTAGTGTTCCTCACTGTTCTACTTTTTCTTTCAAAATATTATTAGGAATTAGAGTTTCTCTTTCAGCTTTAAAATTTGCCCTTCAATTTTCAAAAATTAAACTTCTTGTTATAAACTTTGAGAAATGCATTACATTTATAGATTAATTTGTAAAGAATTGACATTTTCTATAACATTTAATATTTTTATTCAAAAAAGAGAGTGTCTCCTCAATTTTTGGTCCCCTTTAATGCCCTCTGCAAAGTTGTGTAATTGCCTTCATGTCATTATTGTGTTGTTTAGAAAAGCATTAGATGTAAAAATTGCTAGTAGTTAAAAATATGATATGTCAATTTCGTCTACTTTGACTAATTATGCTCTAAGTTAAAGTTCATCCAGCTTTTTCAGTTAGATGTGAAATTATCTTATCTCCCTGACTGTCAGTCTTTCATTTATCATCATTAATTCAATAATTCAAGAAATACTGATTTTGGACCAAATTCACACTTGGAGCCCTAAGAGGCAAAGAAAAATAAAATGTAGTTTCAATCCCCAAAAGGCTTATAAATCTAAAATAAAGTAAGTAGAAAGAAGAAATAAATAAACTCAAAAAGTAAGAAAATATAAGAAAAATATAATCAAGAAAGAAGGAAGAAGAAAAAAAAGAAACCACAGATTGCATGTTATGGACCCAAAAGTAACTCCTATATTCTTTTCACATCTGCATCAATGCAGCATAATTTATAATTCAATAAGAGCTATATAAATAAATTTAAATATAAAAATAATTCTATTAGCAAATGCATACCTAAAAATTCTGTGACAAACAGAGAAAGAACAAATTCTGAGCATCATTTTTAAACTAAAGATGCTATCATGTCTTAGATTTTTTTTATGTACTTGAATTGTTTTAGTTTAATATAGTTAATTATTGATTGTTTTGTGGTCAATTCACTGGCTTAGCTTTTAATATTTAAATATCTAGCAGGCATCTGATTTGTTGAAAGGCTTATAATCCACCCCAAAATGAAACTATTTGTTGACATTTTAAAATGATTTATTGGTAAAATGCTGCCAAGGACTTTTAAAATCAAATACTGCAAAGAGCAGCTTGAAGTAGGTGAACAAAAATAATTTACATTACTCAAAAAGACATTTTTCATTTAATACCTAGGGTAAACTAATTGAAAATCTAAAACTATGCTGCTTTCCTGTAGAGTACAAAAAGGGATTATAACATGAAAAAAAAAACTTTAAATCTGAATATGCCATACCTTTCTGACTCGCACTTCCACTGTCATCCCTTCCTATCAGGTAATATTTAGGTCTGTGTTCATGGATTAGGGTCCATTGATCTCAGTTGGAAAATATGAGTCACTCTTGCTGATCACTGTATGCTATTGCCAAAATTGCCTTCCTTGCTAGCAAAGTATGATTCTATTGAAGTCTGTCCCAAATAATCATCTGTATAAACAATGATATGTGGTTTTAAACTTGAAGCATATTTTCTAACCAGCTGAACTACTTTATTTAACTTTTACTTAAGAGCAGTGCTACATGCTGTGACTTCTTTTTCATGAAAAAAAATATATAATTTTGTTTTAAAATGGAATATAGTGATGGTTTATTTGGTCAGATTCTGGCTGTTCATCACAGGAACAGCAATTTATGCCCAAGATTAACCACTAGATTCAAAAAATCTATATTAATAAGGTCCTTTTGACATGTTTTAGATGAGAGGTTAAGTCATAATAATAATAATTCATTCCTTCACTTCATAACACTGAATTGAACAAGTAGGAGATGAGAATACACCACCCCAAAATATGACCTGTAGTAGACCAGAATATGTCCACCCCAAAATGTGTCTCTTTGGATTAAGGATTATTTTGAACTGGCTATTTTGAGAAACTACAGACACAGCTCTGAAAACAGTAAAAATTACCCTTTTATAAGGGAAATGTACATCTATAAAGGAAATCTCCATTTGTATGGGTGTCTCCCTTTGTGTAACAGGAAGAGAAGAAACAGTAACTCACTGGAGACGCTCATCAGTGGAGAACACTGACATAATACTGTTAAGAAAACTCATTCTTATTCACTGCACTTTTCCTGGGCATCTCCCCTTAACTGACCTCCCTCAGCACCCTTCTTTGTTTGTTTCAGCAAATAATGGTATTTAAGCCTGAATTCAAAGCCACCTCTTGAAGATTTACCTGTTTTTCTTTGGGTAACTCCCATTTATATGTTAGAGTGAGAGAACCCTCTCTCTCCTCTGTTGAGATTTGATATTTGAGGCTGACTATAATGCCTCACACCTGTAATCCTAGCACTTTGGGAGGCTGAAGCAGAAGGATTGCTAGAGCCCAGGAGTTTGAGACCAGCCTGAGTAATGTAGTGAGACCTCATCTCTACAAAAAATAAAAAGAAAAGAAAAAAGAAAAAGAAAGAAAAAAAAGAAAAATTAGCCAGGTGTGGTGGTGCACGCCTGTAGTCCCAGCTATTTGGGAGGCTGCAGTGGGAAGATTGCTTGAGCTCAGGGGGTCAAGGATGCAGTGAGCTGTGATTGTGCCAATGTACTCCAGCTTGGGACAACAGAGTAAGACCCTGTCTTAAAAAAAAAAAAAAAAAAAAAAGAGAGAGAGAGATTCATAACAAAAGAGAGAATCTAGAACACTTGGACACAGGAAGGGGAACATCACACACCGGGGCCTGTCATGGGTTTGGGGTGGGGAGGGATAGCATTAGGAGATATACCTAATGTAAAGGATGAGTTAATGGGTGCAGCACACCAACATGGCACATGCATACGTATGTAATAAACCTGCACATTGTGCACATGTACCCTAAAACTTAAAGTATAATAAAGATATATATATATATAAAAAAGAAATGAACAATAGACCAATTAACAGGAAAAGAGGCATATAAATTTATTACATGCAGGGAGCATTAAAGGAAGGTGAGTAACAAATAGCCCAATGAGACTTAGAAACTTATACACTCTCCTTCACAGGGGAGAGGGAAGTAGGGGACATAGGCAGATTTAGAGGAAGAACAGATAATTTTAGGGGAGAAGAATGGGGCAGAACAGAAAATGGCCTGGGACATAGTTCTTCTGGGGCTCTGGGTGTGGTGTCAACTCTAGTCTTCTTTTCTTGGGGTTTAATCTTCCCTGATTGGTGAGATTACGGGGAGGAGGCTCAACACAATTACACTCCTTCTGTGGGAGCTTCCCTTAGCCGGAGAAGTGAACTTCAGAGAAAGCCCCTCCCTGTGCTTCAGGAGAGACAGAGGGGCAAGATTGGCAAGGGGAGGAGAAGGGTCAGAGAGATCTTGGTTCTGAGGTTGCTTCTTTAGTTCAAAACACTCAGCATGTCACAGCACCACACTTTGGTGTATCATTTTCTGAGCCCCCAACATATACATGAACCATATACATGTTAATAAACTAATGTTTGCTCTTCTCTTGTTAATCTGGTATAGCCATCTGTCCCAACTGAAAACTATAAAGGGTAAAGAGAAAATTATTTTTTTCTCCTCTGTGTAAACAAAAAATAAAATCCTAAGCCTCCACTGACTGAACAGACCTCCTTATGGCCAAAGAGACCCCAGAAAAACCTTAAAACTCAGTTCCCCGTCATGCTAGGACAGGAGGTCAGACACATCTCACTTTACCCACTCCCTTTTGGGGTTTAGGCACAACAACTGGTCAGCATTAATGTTAAAATACAGACCGTAAGACTGACAGAACAGACTCTGTGACAATAAGGAACCAAATTATAAATAGGACCTAAGGCCATGCTAGGCAAGTGTTATGTCACGCACACCTGCACTTAAGAATAAACTATGTTTTAACTGTGACAAAGTTTTTCTTTTTCTCTAGCAACTAAACAAGCACAGGCCTTAAATAACCAATATTAAAACAATTACAACTCATCCAGCTAGTAGATGCTGACTAACTGAATCCCTGTTCCACAAGCCATAATTACAGGTTTGACTGGATGAGAGACTAATTTCAATAATTTTCTCCCAGTAAAAAGACCACTGACCATGGACTGGCTCTGTCTGTTTTACAGAGACTCTGCACTCGTGTGCCTTTGGTCCTGACACATGCCTATTGAACAAACATGCATGTTACATATGACCCATGTTCACTTTGGTGCACATACTTCACATTTAAATATGTTACAGTTAGGCCCTATACATCAAAAGGTTTTTTTCCAGGCACAAAGGCACACACTTTGAAGGAGGAGGTGTTGGGGTTGGAGCTTTAGCCAACCTATTCAGCATAAAGCTCCTACCCCAACCCCTCCTCCATCAAAGTGCCTGTCTCTAGTCTTAGCTGGAGGCTGTGTTTCCCAGCTTGCAGGACTGCCATTTTGCAGGCTATAACCCTTTATACAATTGGGCACTCACCTCCTCCCTCGTTAGCATGTAGTTTATTTTTTGAAATTGCTAGTTTCTTCTCTTTTTTTCCTTTTTTGAGACAGAGTCTCACTGTGTTGCCCAGGTTAGAGTGCAGTGGTGCAAACAAGAGTCACTGCAGCCTTGACCTCCTGGGCTCAAGTGATCCTCCTGCCTCCGCCTCCTGAGTAGCTGGGACCACAGGCACTCACCATCACACCTGGCTAAGTTTTAAATTTTTTTTATAAAAATGGGGTCTTACCATGCTGGTCTCAAACTCCTGGACTCAAGAGATCCTCCCACCTTGGCCTTCCAAGCGATCCTTCCACCTTGGCTGGAATTATAGCCATGAGCCAGCAAGCCCAGCCTGAAATTTCAAGTTTCTATTGCTTACATTTTAACCAAATGTGATTGACAATGTAAAACATAACATGCTCACTTCAAAAACGTGACATTGGGTTTTTATGATGAATAGGTACAGTTCCTTTCAGAGGAAAAATTCATTATTCAAATTCTCTAATAGCTTTCTCCAAAAAAACTTTGAGTCTTCATTTTGAGAAAGTGATTTTAAAATCAAGGAAATCAAAAATTCTTTATACATTTTCCAGTGTATTACCTTAATTTTGCTTTAGGGGATGACAAAAATGTAAAAATTTATAAACAAAAATTGCTATATAAATAGTGGAATAATAATAAATAACAATAGTTATATTTTGAATGTTACATGCACTATGACAATACAATTGAATGAGAACTATAATTATCCCTTTTCCAAAGATAAGGAAACAGATTTAGAGAAGTAGTTTGCCCAACTTACTTGATCATTTAATGGTGTTACCTTTTTCATGTGACAGCCACCTCAAACTTCTTTCTCTTCAACTCTCTACTTTCTTCTTTCAGGTACAACTCTTCACCCATGATGTTACAGCCCAGGCTACCTTGATTGTTGTTTGTGGATACTTAATTTATTTTTCTTTTCTTTTTTGTTTCTTTTTTTCCTTTTTCTTTTTTTTTTGAGACTGAGTCTTGCTCTGTTCTCCAGCCTGGAGTGCAGTGTCATGATCTTGGCTCACTGCAACCTCTGCCTCCTGGGTTCAAGCAATTCTCCTGCCTCAACCTCTGGAGTAGCTGGGATTACAGGCACCTACCACCACGCTCCGCTAATTTTTTTTTTTTTTTTGTATTTTTAGTAGTGATGGGGTTTCACCATGTTGGCCAGGCTGGTCTCAGACTCAAATGATCTGCCCACCTCGGCCTTCCAAAGTACTGGGATTATAGGCATGAGCCACTGTGCCTGGCTCTGCATTTATTATTTAAAAAAAAATGCCTGTGGGTTTTCTGAACAAAAACGTAAAATTGCTGGCAAAGATCACTTTTAGATTTTAATATATAAATACCTAACCAGATACTTTAGCATATTATAAAATTGCAGTCACACGTTTAGCAAAATAGTGCATTTTTGACAAGTTGTAAAGCATACTGATTTGATTTATTTCATGGCCTATACATTTGCTTAGAGAAGAGCTGATGACTTCATACAATCTAAAGAACATTTCAAGCAATTCTTAAACAAGAGTCTTTTGATTCCAATGTCAGAAATTCTATCTATAAAAACAATGGGTATGCAAACATTCAGCATCTACAGCAACATGACTTTTGGTTACAAGGACGTGGGCCAAAATGTAGCCTGTTTAATGCCTAATTATAACTATATTTCTGTCCAGAGCCCAGCATGTAATTCTTGTTAACCCTGTAAGGACGGTTACAACTACAGTTCAGAAAGGCGAGGCATGAGGAGTCCACCCAGGAGTGACTGAGATCAACAATTTATCAAGGTTACTGTGAATTGGAGGCACGAAGCCACTGGCAACTCCGCCACAGCTACTTCTTAACTTCTATGAAATGATGAGTGGAATCCAGGCCCCATCTCTGCTGCACCTGCTTCTGGATACCCACAAGGCTGGAGACTGGATATTGCTGCAGAAAAACCCCTGTCTCCATTATCTTGCTTGAGAGCAGAAAACTGCCTAAAGCAGCAGTAAGATGAACTCCATCTCATTTTTAAATTTCACAAGGTGTATTTCATAAGCAGAGCATAATTCACATATGGAAGTCTACATGTAAAGAAGCCTGTTAACTTTCTACCACTACAATTCAGGGCGGCAACTAGAGAGTGCAGGGATAGATGTGGATTGCTAGCTTCCTGTAGTCAGCAAGCTCCCTTCATAGGAGGTTACATTTTAGTGGATAATCCAAACACATATACACATGTAAAATTACAAATAATAGTTAAGCACTGTAAAGATAAACAGAGTTCCTTGACAGAGAATGCTAGCTAGGGCAGACCTAATAATTTACTTGGGAAGAAGAGATGCTTTTAAAAATGCTCTTTGAGCTTTGGTCATTGTGGCTGAGATCTGAAGGTGCATGAGGATTTGTGAGGGTGAGAGTGGGGAGTTACAGGCAGAGAGAACAGCAAGTTCAAAGGCTCTGAGACATGTGAAAGGGTGAGGCATTCAAGAAAATAAGTGAAGTCCAGTGTACCTGGAGGAGAACAAACGTACAGGTGAGTTGAAGAGAAGGCAAAGGCCAGGTCCTGCAGGCCATGTAGGCTCTTTTAGGAATTTGTCATGTCTAAGTTCAATGAGAATTCTTCTAAAGAAGTTTAAACAGGGTAGTGACATGATCCAATTCACATTTTTAAAATGATCATTCTTGTTGCTGTATAAAGAATAAATTGAAGGGAGTAAGAGTAAAAGTGGAAAGACCAGTTAGGAGGCTACCGTTAAGAACTGGGCAAGAGACAATGATTTAAGGCACTTGTGAGACATCTTACTGGAAATATCACATATACAGTAGGAGTTAAAATTTTAAAGCTTAGTTGAGGTCTGGAGAGAAGAATAAATTTGATACAAATGGGCCAATAGATAGTATCGAAAGCCATGAAAATGAATGAGAGCAGGAGATCAGGTAGGAAGATAAAAGAAAAGAGGACCTGGAACTAAGTACTGAGGAATTCCTGCATTCTGAAATTGTCAGAGTCATGGTTTTTGACAGCCAATTTTTTTCAAGACTAAATAGGCTTTTACCTGTTTATTCCAAGAAGTTCTATGTGCCAATAATCATATGCTCCAAAGTAACAATGTTTTGTGAAAGAATAAAAGAAAAAAATCACAAGCCCATTTTTGAGTTAATTTATATTTCTCTGTGTTTTGACTAACCTATATAACTTTTTATTTTTTCCTCTGGGCTTCTGTGAAGGCCTCCAGATTGGATATTTGCCCATTCATTTTAACTAAATTATTTTTCCAAATAATTTTTACCAAAGTCAAGGTGCAGTTGCGTTCTCTAAACTTGCAAGGCCTTGAATTTACAGATTCCCTCAAAATGAGATTCCTTCACTTCTATTTGAAATTCAGCCAACTCTTCCTTGAGCTCATTTCTTTCTTGTAACACTTGATAAACACAGCCCCAAAACCATCAACATTTACTGTTAATGTTCTGTTTTCCTACCTCTTTCCCTAGAGCTACAACTTCATTATGTATATAAGTCTCTTCTAAGGTAACCACAAGTGACACTCTTTCTTTCCCTGACATAATATCAGAGAGATACCACTTCTACAGTCATTTCATTGACTAGAGTAAGTCATAGCCTGCCTAACTGCAGGGAAGCTGAGAAATGTTGAGGAGCTTATAGAATGTTTGCAGATTCATCCATACCTGTCACACCTTTCATTTATTCAAACTAAGAAAATAAAATGCCATGGGCATAATTAGATCCCCCTCAATATTGATTTTCAGATTCTTATGTTCTAATTATTATTAGTTATGATTATATGCTACCACCCCCCTTTAACGTTTTGGAGACCAAGGGTAACAAATACATGTCAACTAGAATCCCAGGTCTACTCTCTGAATTTCTTTTTATAGTAGACCTTGCAGTGGAAAAGGATTTAAATTAATAATTAGTTAATTATAATAATTGATTATAAAATTAATGACAATTTCAAAGGAAAGAAAGAAAAAGGAGGCATATATATTCCCTTAATAGACAAAATTTATTTCCCTAAAAGGGAACAAGAAAACAGTTACATATTTCTTCTCCATTGTCCTGTGTGGCTGATTGTTTTTCAATATAGTCATCATCTTTTCCCTCACTTCTATGGGCAGTGGTTCCCTCTTATTTTGATTCTTGGCTTGGCTCATTCTTCCTTTGGCCAGTGGGATATTAGCAGACCTGACTCAAGCCAAGGCTTAAAAAACACCTGTGAGACTGGATTTGAATTCTCATGTCAAATATTTATTAGTGCATTCACTGATATTTTGTTATATTTAGCTATGCATTACTTTTTGAATCGTATTGATCTGTATACTCCAAAACGCTATCCAAATAGATAGAGTGTGACTTTCCCATTACTGATCAAAACAGTGTATGAAATATGGCTTTTGGTGAATTAATTTTCTCTAAATATCAGGTTCCTCATTAGGTAAGGTCTCAAATAAGAGATATAAGGATCAGGAAAATGTGAACCCAACTTTTGAGCTTATTCAAAGATGAATTACTTATATCAATGTACGCAACTTTTTTTTTCACTTTCATAAAAAATAATTCTCTACCACCTAACAAGTGTGAGCTTAAATTTTGCTTTCTGTGTGTTTAAAACCCTAGATAGAAGAGTTTAATGCAAAATAAACTTCTAAACACAAATTGAATTTCATTCTCACTTCTTAATTGTTACAAACTCTAGTTAGCTAATAATTTGCCTCATAACTTGGCTCTTTTAAAAATCTTGCTAACTCTGGCCTCACAGGTACTTTTCAAAGGCTACAGTCCATTTTACACTGTTCTTTAAAGAGGTAAAAAGCTTTCTCAGTTCATCCTAGCTACTCTGAGCACTGTAAGACCTGTTTTCCCAGGGGACAAACTTCTAAATTTTTACCAATCTAGGTCAAGCCAGGCCCATTATTCTCTGTCTGCCTACTGGGCATTTATTTTTCTCTACAGAGAAGGGTCAGATGTTCTCTGACTGCGGCATATTTGTTGTTCATTTTCATTGTTAAACTAAATCTGTTGAAACAACGTAGAACAGATAATGGTCTCCTCTCACCGTAGAATGGAATCTAAGAAAGTGTGGGGAGCAGTCACAATCCACCCAGATTTCCTGGACACTTGCCTCTCCTGTATATATTGATGGCTTCTTAACTGCAAATACCTGCAGTTCTCTCCCTTGGGCTTTCTCTGGTGGCAGGAGCATGCGCAGCTGGGTATGGGTCAGGCAGCACTGGGGAAGGGGTAATAGCCCCTGGGAGCAGTTGTCAGCAAGGAGGTTTAGGAGTTGGTAGATGAATAACACAGCTTTCTCCCACTTTTGATGGGAAACCCTGAGACAAGTTCTGTTCTGTCTTTTCTCCAGGGACTCACAGTCGTAACTTGTTCATTAATGCACCTGGTATTACCTCCTTCTCTTACCTATGTTAGGTCCCTACGACCTCACAAATGCTTTCTGCAATCACTTTTCAAATAAATTACTTATACTCAAATCCTTGTTGCGAGGTCTGAATCTGGAGGAACCCAGTACCAGATAGTGCATAAGTTTTTAAAAAAGAAAAAGTAAACGGAAGAAAGGAAGGAAGGGAGGGAGGGAGGGAAGGTAAGAGAGAATGAATTAACTTGAGTAAATTAATCACTTAGGCAAAAAATTCAGCTCGGTAAAATCAATAACCTAATTCTTACACACACACACACACACACACACACACACACACACAAATATTATATATAACATTATGAAAATAGATGTTGCTTCCAAAAATATCACATCTGAAGATAAATACTGTAATCTTTTGGCCTTTGCATCTCTGAGGAATGAAGAACAGTTAAAAAAAAAAAAAAAAAAAAACAACAACACACAGCCGGGCGCAGTGGCTCATGCCTGTAATCCCAGTACTTTGGGAGGCCGAGGCGGGCGGATCACGAGGTCAGGAGATCGAGACCATCCTGGCTAACACAGTGAAACCCCGTCTCTACTAAAAAGAAAAACAAAAAATTAGCCGGGTGTGGTGGCAGGCACCTATAGTCCCAGCTACTTGGGAAGCTGCGGCAGTAGAATGGCGTGAACCCGGGAGGTGGAGTTTGCAGTGAGCCAATATCGCGCCACTGCACTCCAGCCTGGGGGACAGAGCGAGACTCCGTCTCAAACAAACAAACAAACAAACAAACAAAACACACACACACACACACACACACAGGTTTTAGAATCCTGGATTCATGACCCTGCCTCTTTTAACAGTTGTGTGGCCTGGGACGTGTAGGCAGCCTCCTCATCTGTTAAATGAAGATGGTAATGACAAGCTCATCAGGGTTGTTTTGAGGATTAACTGAGATAATTTATGTAAAGAAAAATAAGTGCTGAGAGTTGGCTATGGCTACACTGATGTGATATGATAGTCATCGGTTACCTTCCTGTTAGTTTAATTTGTTATACTCTATTGTGTTCTGGTTTGGACTTCTTTTTGGAAGTTGATGAGTCTAACACAAAAACTGTATCAATGACTAGACTATCAGGCCTTCAGAGATGACATTGGACTGAAGGTATTTTCAGAAATATTAGGATTGCATCTTTATTTCTTAGAAATTTTTTCTTAACACTTGGGAGTCACAGAAATTTGTCAAATTTATTAGAATTTTTAATTTGCTTAATGGCTAAATTATCTTTAGTAACAAAGAAAAATATCATAAAATATTATATAGACACTACTTTTTCTATATCCTTAGCGACATTATTGTCAAAATTAATAATTTTAAAGGTGCAGATCAAAAACTTAATTTGAAAGAGTAAATGATAAACATAAATCTATTTAACAGCATGATTTGCTGGGAGAAGGTTTTAGCCACAAGTATTTTGGTTGTAATGGGAAATCTTACATCTATTCCAAAATCTTATATAGATTTAGAAGTCCAAAATATTATATCAGCTTCTTTGGAACTAACCATACTAAAATTATATGCTTTTTAAAATTAACAATGAAATAAAGATTGATTGCTTCTCAGGATTGGTAGGTGTGTGTTGAACACTATAGAGCACTACATGAAGTCTTTTTTACTGTTGCACTTTGTAGATTACTCTATAGGTTACTGTGAGTGGGTCATGAAGGACACAAAGGTTTTATTGCCCCTGTTTTACAGATAAGGAAATCCAAGCTTATAGAGAGTAAGTAAGTAACTTGCTGAAGATCTCAAAGCTAAACAATGGCAGATCCAGGAACTTGAGGCTTCAATCTTAAATATTTTCATCATTAGCATGACATTTTGTTATTTTTTCAACTCAGCATAAGTCATCTCCTCTGAAGTACACTTATAAAGAAGACATCCCCTTCAAAGCCTAACATTTCCTTTTGGAGTGTCTTTATTCAAATGAAGTAAGAAATTGAAATATGGAGAGCTGAGTTTCAGTATCTGATGAAAATAGCCAGTTTTGTTTCATGGATATGAAAAATGATTTCTTTAAGACCAAAATGGTGAAAAGGTAAAAGGACCTGGGGGCTGAGTGGTGGTGTTTGCTTACTGGCAGCTTTAGCTCCACCATCCCTGATTTTGCACTCAACAGCATCTGGAGCCTGAATAGCTTTTGCCCAGAATAAGATTTCTTATCTCACTAGTTTTTTCTGTGAAAACTCTCCAGTGTGAAAATGCACAAAACTTTTGAAATTACTGTAAAGGACTCAAATATTTTTAGATGTTTTCTACTTCGTCACACAGGCCTCCTCTCATGTCTCCAGAAACCATAATGCTGATCTTTTTAAAGATATATATTGTAGATTGATTTCAATTCATGGTCTAAGTTTCAGCACAGAAATCACTTTTGAACCGTTTGCAGATTCATTCCTAATGCTTCACCTAAAGGTAAAGTGTGCATAACAGTATCACTGAGAAAGAGAACAAGAAACAGACTCTGGTCGAGGGCTCCAGATTAGGGCTGCATCTTGTGCAAAGTGAGGGCATAGTGAAGACTTTCTTATCCAGAGATCTGTCTGGCACTCGTCAGGTGGTGTTACTTGATCACAGCGGGATAAAAATGCACACCCAGGGCAAATCTGTAAACACCAGCTTAATCTGCATGGGAAGAGTCACTGTCATCTGACTCTGACAGAAAGAGCCCCCAGGACACATTCCAGCAGTGACAGTCACCTCAGTGTCTTAAAAAAATCTTGCCAGATTTATTACAGAACGATTAGAAATGTTGGAAAGCTGTACTGGGAGAAAAGAAATGAGTATTTTCTGAGAATTTTGCTTCTTTAAAGGTAATATAAATCCTCATTTTACATTGTGACTAAAATAAAATTTGTATTGCTTCAGGAGCTGCAGCATCTTCAACACTGTTACACAACAGCATCATTTTTTGTGCTATTGACTCTTCAAGAAATCTATGTGGTCAGCACCATCCTTTCTAATAAAATAGGTTAAAGGTGATCATTCCAATATCTAACTTAAGTTCTTATTGTGTGTTAGTATAAAAATCATAAAATTATTGGGGTAATATTTAAAGAAAGATAAATATGAGCAGACTTGTAGATACCTAAGGGGAAAAACTCAAAGATATTGGTAAAAATTAAACTGTAATAAACATAATGATATATAATTAATCCACAAAATACATTTTTTTCCAAATCTTGAAAGGTTTGCATGTGAATTTTTATAACACTAAATTTAATGAGGGACAAATAAATAGTCATTCCCCACTCCATCCCTCTGACACACACATGAACAGGGAAATCCAGAGAATCCTGGCTGCTGAAGGTCTTTTCCGTGTGAAATAAGAATTCTTGCCATTTAGAAGTAGTGGCGGTGGTGGAGTAGTCAAGAACACCTCTAAGAAGCTGATGAATGTCAGAAAATTTGATATTCCATTTCAAAGGATTCATCAACTCCCTAAAATCCTACTACCCTGGGCTAAGAACCCTTAATGCAACACATTCAAGTGAATGATTGGTTCTGACTATGGCCAAAGTACTACGGAGGGATGGGCTATTCCCACAGTAATTCTGAACTGTCATCACAGCTGGAAACTGTGGACTTTAAATTTCTCTTAATATCCTGCCCAAGTTCACCTGAGAATTGCTTAACTTTCTGCTTTACTTTCATTTAATTCAACACCCTGGCTAATTCCTGTGTAAACATATGTTTGACTATACATACATGGAGAGAAACATATTGAAAACATTAAGTGTTAAAAAATGGTTTACATTAGTTACTTCCATATATGTTCATTTGAATAAGGTGAAGCATCAAGAAAACTAGTTACCAGGAGCCTTATTTATCCAAGATGAATACCTAGAGATATTCTTTGGTATTAGTGTCAGCGTTTGCAGAAAAAATTATCCCATTAAAATAGCCTTCATGAATAATTCAGAGAGTTCAATTTAATGGAGGAAGGGGGAGACAGAAACAGGTTAACAAATTTGTTGGAAACCCATGTTGCTGCATGGCATTTTTTATGAGCAGTTATAATGTAGGTTATTCTTTGTTCTGTATCTACATGAAAAAGTAGATCTCAACATTTAAACACCATTGCCTTTAATTTTTTGCTTTGAGGCCATTAATGCATTTTTTCAAATAGTATTTCTCAAAAAATATGTGTTGAACCGTGGAGTCCAGTTTTTTTTTTTATGGTTGATAAGAAATGTTTGCCAATGTTGAAACAGTAGCAGACTTAAAAGGAAACAACTGAGATTACAAACTTTCTGTGTGGTAAAGATGATCATGAAGGTGAGTGTAGTGTACACTGGTTATTTATCTTCTGTATTAGTTGGATTCAGTAAAAACAAACTCAGAAGCCACTTTAGAAATGCCAATTATGAAGGATTTAGAATAGAGAATCAGAGCTTACACAACCTCAAGAAAGGCTGGAGGAGCAAAGTTTCAGGAAGGGAGAGAGACAGATTAAGGACAAAGAAGAACAGCAGTGGGATTCAGTAGTTCACAAAGCGCAAAGACTTTCTCTTCTTGATCAAGTTTAGTGACTACTGTCCCACATGCAGAGAAGCCTGATGAATGCAGGATGTTTCAGATTTGAAACTCAATAGCCAATGGTTTTTTAGTTTCCCTGTTAATCAGCAAGTGCCTTTCTTGCAATGTTGATAGCATAGTATTTTTTACTTTGAAAACAAAAAGGAACGATATCATATTCCCTGCTTTTCTGTGGCTTCAGTACCTACTATGTGCTATATTAACCATCTACATGTATTTAGTAAAGATAAAACCATAAATGTTAATAATAGCGGACCAAATAGCCAATAAGTTATATAATACTAATAATTGTAATTACCTCCTCTTTTCCCTGATTATCATCATCGTCATTAGGAAAAAGACACTAAAACTTCAGTTTGGGATGAAATTGTGTCACCTGAAGTAGCAGAGAGGGCTTCGAGTGAGAAATGGTGTTTCACTCAGTCTTGATGTGAGTTTCTCAGAGGATAGGCATAAGAGAAGTGAAGGTGGCAGGGTTTTTTATTTCTTTGTTTTTGTTTCTGTTTTTGAGGTAAGGTCTCACTCTGTCACCCAGGCTGGAGTGCAATGGTGTGATCTTGGCTCACTGCAGCCTCAAACTCCCAGGCTCAAACAATCCTTGCACTTCAGCCTCCTGAGTAGCTAAGACCACAGGCACGTGCCACCACACCTGGCTAATTTTTGTATTTTTTGTAGAGTCATGTTGCCCAGGCTGGTTTCAAACTCCTGGCCTTAAGCAACTTGCCAGCCTCAGCCTCCCAAAGTTCTGGTGACAGCAAAAGGATGTAGACAAATTCCTAGGTAGACAGGGATGGGTTCCTCATGAAACATGATCTTCAAGCCATAGATAGACTGAAGCCTGAAAACAGAGCTTCCAGTTCCAGGTGCAGCCCATGACCAGAGTGGGAACTTCATCAATATCTTTTAGCCAACTGAATGGTACTTTATCCAGGCCCACCCATGGACCAATCAGCATGCACTCCCTCATTCTGGGCCCATATTAACCCCAGACTCATCCTCACAGATGGCTACCTGCTTTCGGGCCCCCCTCCCCACACAGAGGGCTATGCACTTCAGGTCCACTCTCATGTCAAGAGCTTTTGTGTGGCTCAATAAAATTCTTCACTGCCTTGCTCACTCTGGTGTCCATGTGCCTTATTCCTCTTGGTTGCGGGACAAGAACTGGGAACCTGCTGAGCAGTGGGTTCAAAAAGAGCTGCAACATGTGCTCCTACTCACAGAGCTATGGGAGGGGAAAAAGCCACTGGGTGCCACATGCCCTCATTTGTTGAGCTGTGGGCAGCTGGAATGAATGAGCTGTAACACTCCTGTACACCAAGCTTAGGTGGCAGGGAGAGCTATAACATGCCCCCATCCACTGAGCTACAGGCCAAGGGGAGAGCTATAACACACCTCCACCCCTGAGTTGTATGCAGTGAGTAGAGCTGTAACATGTTCCATATGTCGAGCTGTGGGCACAAAGAAGTGAAGCAGTCAGGTGCCATTCCCTTCTGACTGACTCACCAAACTATAAAAGCCAAAACATTTCTTGGGGCTCAGACCTCAGGATTCTCCAAGCAAGAGCTGTAACACCGCTTGGGGCTTAATGGCTGCTGGCATCTCTGACTTTTTGGGTGTCACCATGATCCTCTTATCCAGACTCTGGTGCCCAAGACAAAAACCACCCACAGCACACCCAGTCCAACCACAGGTTGGGCGCAGAGTCCCTGTTCAGGCACAGGATCTAGGCGGGGAAGTGAGCCTAGTGCAGCCTGCTGGGCCAAGTGGGCAGAGTGAGTCTGGCAGGCCTGAGGAAGGCCCCAGCCAGAGGTCACAATAGCTGCAGAGATTTCTGGCTGGTGAAGTGGCACTAAAGGAATCCTGTAACATTTCTGGGGACTTGACTGGGATCATCAGAATGATGAGTAAGTGTGGACCTACTACTCGGATAGCACGGCTGCAGAGGACAGGCTTGCTGGGGAGGACTTTGTCAACTCCTCCATCACCCACGGGTGTTGGGAATGTTAGCTTTGTTCCAATCTAGTTTCCTTTTATGGAGATCTAGCTGTTGTGTGGGGCTGGAAGGTTCTTGGGCAAATGAGGGTATCTGGCTGAGGCTACATCTTGTTGTTTATCAAAGGCCCCTGGACTGACTCTAGTCCCCCATGGCCCACTAGGGTGTTGGCACTAGGACCTCCAGTTTTTCCTATGGTATTTTCTTTCTTTCTTTCACAGCTGTCATGGCTTCTATCTCTTCTTTATGTACAATGTTAAGGGTGCTGTTGTAAACCACAAAGGTAATATAATTGGATAGAATGAGCACTTGGCTCAGTCATCAGGAGTGTAATTTGGAACAATGTGGTTTCTGTCTATTCTTAGAAGCAAGTAGGATGTAACAATTAAGAAAGTTTTCTTTCCCCTGCTGAAGGAACCTATTAGCATAGGGCAAGAGGCTATATCCCCCAGGCACCTTCTCTCCCCTGCATTTAAGTTGTTTGCTTTTTTCCCACCATGTCAGGAGTCAACACAGTCCTGAGAATACAGGGAGATTTTCTATGCAAGGGAGTAATTTTTTCCTCATGGGAGGAATCTTACTAGGACAGGTCCCCAGTTCCCAGGACTCCCTTTCTTCTCTTGTATGAGGAAGATCTGGTTCCACAGCTTCACCTTAGCATTACTCCAATGTATTTTTCAAGCTTCAGTTTGGAACCCTAAAAAGAGAACTATATCTGAGGGACCCAGAGCCAGTCAACAGCAGAAATCTAGGGTGCAACACAGGTAAGCATGACTATCTCTGATGACTAGGTCTTCCTGCTTCATGGGTGGAGAACTTGTTTGCATTCGTGGCATAGATGAGGTCTGTGGAACCCAAAGGTTACTGACAGCAGAAGGCTAGGATACAGCATAGGTAAGTACGACTATCCCTACTAACTAGGCCTTCCCAATTCATGGGTGGAGGTTGCACTCACATCCATGAGTGGCTTCCTACTGGCTGCCAGGACTTGAAGAAGGAAAGGGGATAAGAAAAAAATGACACCCTTTTTTCTCCCCCTCACATACCCCAGGTTTTTGCTGAAAAAGAGACAGGAACTAAGGGATGCCTTTTCCCTTCTCTTTCAGATGGGTAACAAACCATCTTCAGCCTGCACTCCTCTTGAGTGAATCTTGAATCACTGGGACTCCTTTGACCCTCAGACTCTGGAGAAAAAAACGCCTTAAATTTCTTTGCATGAGGATTTGGCCAGATTTTGATTTGCAGGAAGGACAAGCCTAGCCTCTAGAGGGAAGCATTAATTTCAATACTATCCTGTAGTTGGACCTTTTCTTTAAATGCCAAGGCAAATGGTCTAAGGTCCCGTATGTGCAGGCTTTCTTTGCCTTGCAGGGTAATCAAAACCTTTGCTGACATTGTAGGATTGATTCAGCCCTCCTAGTGGCCATCTCCAGAGAGGCTGAAAAAGGCAATCCCAAGGGAATAGGAAAGCAAATCCCCGTGGTGCCTCCACCAAGGGAGTCAGCTCCCTCCGGCCTTGCTCCTCCTAGTCCACCTCATTCTCCCTATCAAATTTCTCTCTCAAGCTTGCCCTATCCTAGAAGTCCTTGTTTTAGGCAGCTCCCAGTCTCACTCCTACCACTACAAGAGATGCCTGGTGAATATGGATCCATTAAGGTCCAGGTCCCCTTTTCTCTACAGGACTTAAGGCAAATTAAGGGGGATTTTTTCAAATTTTCAGATGACCCAGGCATGAATATTGAGTCTTTCTAGAATTTAATCCAAGTATCTGAACTCTCCTGGAAGGACATTATGTTACTTTTGTATCAAACTGTGTAACAGCCCTTATAATTTACTCCAATATTGGAGGTATAGAAGCTCAACAGGGTATGGAGAATCATCCAGGATCTCTACCTTATTAATGAGGCTGTGGTTTCAATTCACCCAGTGTTTCTGAATCCCTATGCCCTGCTAAATCAAATATCTGAGGAAACTAAATGGTTCACAGTCCTGGACCTAAAGGATGTCTTTTTTCTGCATACCACTACACCCCAACTCCCAATATTTGTTTGCATTTGAAGATCCCTACAATGAAACCACTTAGCTAACCTGGAAAGTGTTAACCTCAGGGATTCCAAGACGGTCCCAACCTGTTTGGGCAGGCACTGTCAAAAGATCTGAGTTCCTTTATCCACAGGTTAAAGTTTTACACTATGTAGATGACATTCTCCTTTGTGCTCCAGCTGAGTCTCTCAGGAGGGCAGTAAGAATCTTCTTAATTTTCTGGCTAACAGAGGATATAAGTTCTCAAAATCTACAGCTCAGCTCTGTCAGACTTCAGTCAAGTATCTAGGTCCAGTATTGTTAGAGGCAACCAGGACACTAGGTGAAGAAAGGATTAAGCCCAGCTCCTCCTTTCCCATCCCCCAAGCCCTCAAGCAACTGAGGGGATTCTTAAGCATTACAGGATTCTGCAGATTATGGATACCTTGGTACAATGAGATAGCTCATCCCTTATGTCTTCTAATAAAGGAAACTCAGGCAGCTAAGACTCACTCCCTAATTTGGGAACCAGAGGCTAAAAGGCCATTTGACCAACTGAAACAAGGCTTGCTTGAGGCACCAGCCCTTAGTCTTCCCACAGGGAGGATGTTCAATCTTTATGTAACATAAAGGAAGAAAATGACCTTGGGAGTTGTAACCCAAGCCCAAGGTCCAGCCCAGCAGCCTGTAGGCTACCTAAGCAAAGAGCTTGATTTAGTAGCTAAAGAATGGCTGGTCTGCCTCTAGGCAGTTGCAGCAGTAGCCTTGGTGGTATCAGAGGCTACTAAGTTAACCGTGGGTAATAACTTAACTGTTTATGCCCCAGGTAATGTGGCAGGACTGCTGTCTTCTAAGGGGAGTCTCTGGCTAATGTACAACCACATCCTGGAATATCAAGCTCTGTTATTAGAGGAATCTGCAGTCCAGTTAAGAACCTGTCGCTCCCTAAACTCAGCCACCTTCCTCCCAGGGGAAGCCGTGGAGTTTGAACATGACTGCCACCACATAGTAGTGCAAACCTATGTGGTCAGAGAGGACTTCAAACTAACCTCCTTAGAGAACCCAGCCTGGACTCTCTTTATGGATGGAAGTTCTTTTGTAGAACAAGAGTTTCATAAAGCAGGGTATGCAATAATCACCCTGAATGACATAATTGAGAGCATGCCTCTCTTCTCAGGCACAATTGCTCAACTAGCTGAGCTAATTGCCATCACGAGGGTGCAAGAATTAAGCAAAGGAAAAGCAGTCAACATTTATACTGATTAAAAGTATGCTTTCCTAGTCCTCCATGCCAATGCCACTATCTGGAAAGAGACTTTCTCATAGCTAATGAATTGCCCATTAAATACCATCAGGAAATTAATAGACTATTATCCTCAGTTTTCTTTCCATGGGAAGTGACAGTAATACCTTTTAAAGGCCACCCAAAGGGGAGGGATGAAATAGCCAAGGGAAATTAGTTGGCAGACCAAGCAGCTAAATCAGCAGTAAGAGGGCCACAGATTTCTGATCCACCTGAGGCCCCTCCAATCTGGGAGAGCTTTGTTAAGATAAATAAAACCTCAATATTTTCCTGTGGAGATAGAATGGGCCACCTCTCAGGGATACACCTTTCAGCCCTCAAGATGGCTACAATTGGAGGATGGCAAGCTTCATCTACCAGCTTCCAGTCAATGGAAAGTTCTTAAAATCATTCACCAAGGCTTCCATATAGGTAAGGGTAAAACCTATCAAATGTCCCAAAGGTTGTTCTCATGTAAAAAATCTGCTAAAAGAGTCATACAGTCTTAATGCTTGTGAGACTTGCCTTAAAAATAATCCCCTCAATTAATGACTTCTCCCCACTGGAACCCAAAGAATGGGAAGCCACCTGGGAGAAGACTGGCAGATGTATTTCACCCATATGCCAAAGATAAGGGGCATCCAGTATCTTCTGGTATTACCCTGATTTACCTTCACTAACTGGGTAGAAGCCTTTGCATGTTGAACAGAGAAAGCCTCTGAGGTGATAAAAGTACTAACTAATGAAGTAATTCCTCATTTTGGACTTCCTAAATACTTCCAGAGTGGTGTGATAATAGCCCTTCATTCAAGGCAGCTGTCACCCGGGGAATCTCAAAGACACTAGGCATACAATATCATCTTCATTGTGTTTGGAGACCACAACCCTCGGGAAAGGTTGAAAAGACAAATAATATTATCAAAAGGCAACTAAGAAAACTGTCTCAAGAGACACATCTCCCTTGGATTACCCTTCTTCTTATGGCCCTACTATGTGTTAGAAATACTCCTTCAAAGCTGGGTTTAAGTCCCTTCAAAATGATGTATGGATGGTGTTTTCTCACCAATGATTTCTTGCTAGACCAAGAAACCTCTGATGTGATTAAACATGTAATTTCTTTGGCCCGTTTCCAACAAGAACTGGAACAACTGTGTGGCCCAACCCTGTGAACTAGGGCCACCTCTGTTCAAATCGGGGGACTTAGTACTGGTAAATGGTCTTCCTTCTCTTTCTCCCTCTCTAGGCCTAGATTGAAAGGAACCTTACACTATACTTCTACTCCTTCAGCATTAAAGGTCACTAGAATTGATTCTTGAACTCATTATAGTCACATAAAGGCCTGAGAAACTGATGGAATTATCTCTGTTGACCCAGAAGAGCCCCCAAAGCACCAGTGTGAAGAAATTGGAGACCTCAAGCTAAAAATAACAAAAGATGAGTGTCTATAATTAATCTTCCATAGGTATTCTCTTTATAGTCTTGCCTATGCTTGCTGTACTTGACTTCTTCTGTTCTTCACCATAAGGCATGTTTGCCAAAGACCCCTTGATCCTGAATACCCATGGGATTATCTACTCCCCTAAACAGCTATCTTTTTTCTAAAGTTTAATTGCCCTCCCCTATACAAGACTTAACTTATTACACTAAGGGGAAACAGTTCTGGCCACAACATTGTTTTCAGAATGATTAGTGTATTTTACTTTTTATTTCTGTTATCTTTGACACCAGGTTTTTTCCTTTTAGTTCCTTTTTGTATAATAGTCATATTTGGTCCATGCATACTTAACTTCCTTGTAAAATTTGTTCTTCTTGCCTAGAGACCATCAAACTCCAAATGATCATGCAAATGGAGGCTTGGACAATGGCTCCCTTTTACTGAGGACCCTTACATAGGCCTCTGAGAGAAATCTGACTGCCATTTTCCCAAAATAAAATCTCTTGTCAGCATGAAGCAGTTAGAGCTGTCATCCTCCCTATCCTAACAGCAGTTAACTGTACCTCTTCAGAGGGGGATTGATAGTGAAAGGAGGCAGACAAATTCCTAGGCAGACAGGGACAGGCCCTAGGTGAAACCTGACCTTCAAACCAAAGATAGCCTGAAGTCTGAAAACAGAGCTGCCAGTTCCAGTGGAATCTACAACCAGAGTGAGAACTTCCTTGATGCCTTTTAGCCAATCAAATGGTGCTTTCTCCAGGCCCATCCATGGACCAATTAGAACACACTCCCCCATTCTGGGCCTATAAAAACCCTAGACTCAGCCTCACAGACAGCTACCTACTTTTGGGCCCCTTCTCACACAGAGGGCTGCCCATTTTGGGTCCCCTCCCGTGTAGAGAGCTTTTCTGTCACTCAATAAAATTCTTCTCTGCCTTGTTCACTCTCCAGTGTCTATACTGTCACAGACAAGAACTGAGAACCCACTGAACGGTGGGTGCAAAAAGAGCTATAACACGCACTCTTGCTCACTGAGCTATGGGAGTGAAAAAAACTGCTAGGTGGCAGGAATGAATGAGCTGTAACCCATCCCCCAGCCCCCACCCCCCACCCCATGCACTGAGCTGCAGGCAGCAGAGAGAGTTGTAACACGTTACTGTCTGCCAAGCTGTGGGTGGTGGGGAGAGCTGTAACAACTCTCCTGTTTGCCTAGCTGTGGGTCCAGAGAAGTGAAGCAGTGAGGAACCATTCC
The DNA here is from genome assembly GCF_009828535.3 of Hylobates moloch. Lineage (NCBI taxonomy): Eukaryota > Metazoa > Chordata > Mammalia > Primates > Hylobatidae > Hylobates > Hylobates moloch. The sequence continues at coordinate 63,087,603 of NW_026652288.1, read as the reverse complement.
CTCCTGGCTGGCTCACTGAACTTCAAAGGCAGCAGCATTTCTTAGGGGCTCAGACCTCAGGACTTTCCAGGCAAGAAGTGTAACACCCTTTGGGACCCTGTGAGTGCTGGTATCTCTGAGTTTTCAGGTGGCACCATATTCCCCTCATTTAGATTCTGGTGCCCAATGTGAAAACCACCCTCTACAAGCCTGGTCCAGCCAGAAGCTGGGCGTGGAGTCCCTCATCAGGCATAGGATGCAGGCCAGGGCATGAGCCCAGTGCAGCCTGCTGGGCTGACTGAGTGGAGCAAGCTTAGTGGTCCAAATGAGGCCCCAGGCACAGGTCACGGTGGTCACAGAGATTTCTAACTGGTGAAGTGGCCCTGAAGGAATCCTGTAACAGTGGCAGTACCGGCATGAGCCACCACTCCTGGCTGAAGGTGGCAGTTTTTTAGAGGAGCAGAAAAGAGAAAGGCTGTGAGTTGGATTTCCTAGGATGTAGAATCTGAGAAGGAGATAAGTGGCCAGGAAGTTTACTATGATATGCTTTTGGAATCAATATCTGGAAAAAAGAAGAAAAGGAAACAAAAGTGGGTAGGAGGCGAAGCCAAGCTGAGAGGTAAGACAGTCTCACTGTGAGTCTATGAGGGGCACTGCAAATGGAGCACCCCTTTACAGATGTCCCAACTGGGCCTGGAAGGCCAGATCCTCATGTTTTCGCTTCCATTATTGAGTGTGGATTGCCCTGAGAAGGAGGAACAGCTTTTGGCTAGTTTTCTTTCTTCAGCTAAAGCAATTTCTGAATGGAGCTAAGATCTAAGGGCTGTCTGCCAGCAGCACTCACAGCATCTGGGAGAATAAGTTCTAGGTTCCCATGAGGTGCCATAATAAGTGTCCATCAGAGGAAAGATGCGATGGTCAAATATTAAAACATTTCAGGTAGAAAAAACAGTACCTCAGGGCAGACTCAGAAGTAGAAATGACAGAGATAATGAAAAAGAAAAACCTGTATGTAAAATGGTATTTGTAGCTACCATTAGGGCAGATATATCTGGGCCAAATAAGAAATAGCATTAAAATTCAGGCTGAGGTTTTCCAAATAATGTAGCAATACGCTGGGAGTTCCATCTTGATTTGAAAGAAAAAAGCCATGCATAAAGAGAATGTGTATGGCAATGTTGTGTTATAGTTGGATGAAAGGAAAATATCTTGAGTCAAGTAGAGTGTGGAAGAAACTGATGGGTGCTTTTAGATATCTATTACTAGCATCTTCTCTTTCTGTAATAATTGGTCCCCTTTTTGAAAGAGGCTTTCCATGAAGAGAGAGGTGATCAATGAGACAGAAGCATACGCTAGGCAGTGCTTTAGGGAAAGCTCTTTAAAGCGTGACTCCCTTGCCCCTCCTTCTTTTTCCCACTTTGGGCTCAGAGATGATGGCTTGAGTTCCAGGACCCATTTTAGTCTATGGGGAAAAGACCAGGAAGAATTGCAAAGAGCTCAAATTGCATACTCTCAAGCCACTGAACTGATGCCAGCTGTCCCTTCCTTCCAGATTTGTCATTACATGTAAAAGATAATAATAAACCCTTAAGTGTTGAAGTCACCATAGTTGAATCTCTAATACCTGCAGTCAAACACAGTTACTAATGATAGCCAATGGTCTGACAAGAGACAGGACTTGTGATTAACCTATGCCTTTGGGCAAGAGTAAAGAAAATATCTTTGTCCTCAGGGGGCTACAATTGAGTTAGGTAGAAAAGACTTCTATCTTGAAACAATAGTGAACATGATATAATAATCTATAATTAAGCCCCTATTTAATTTCACACTACAGAAAATATATCATATAGGAGTTCAAAGGAGAGGAAACTCAGTGAGGCCTTCGTCATTATAGAAGGCTTCATCATGAAGGAAGGACATGAGCTAACCCATAAGTAATGGGTAGATTTGCATGGAAAAAGAAGATGTCAAGGAATTTAGAGAGAGTAAAACCATCAAGTTGAGAATTAAGATGGCATACTTTACACAATAGAGTATAACTGCTTTTTCTTAAGTCAGGAATATAGTTGGGCAGTTCATATAATAGGAGAAAATGATGGAGGCTGGCAAGTCGCACAGGAAAGACTAGATTTGATACGATAGAAAGTAGGGAGCTAATGAAAATGTATGCCATGCAAGTCACTTTGAGTATTTTGGGTACAGCATAAAAGAAACTGGAGAAAAGCCTTTACCTGAAGAGATTAGCCAAAAGACCACAACAGTAACCCAGAAGCAAGGAGGCAAGAGTCTGAATCACACTATACAAGTGAAAAGAGATGAGAAGACATGGATACAAGAGATATTTCTATATTTTAACTAGTGGGTAATCTTTACCAATGCTTAAAAAGATAAGACAGGAACCAGTCATGACCAGCATCGTACCCCAAAATATTACTGCTTTGGGTAAAAGGCTGTGATGGCTCTCTAGTGAGCCTTGAGGACACCATAAGCCTCATGAAGAAATCCCTCCTAATAAGATAATATGCACTTCTAATTGTTTAACATTTCTGTAGGCCCATCCATCAGATTTTATTGTTTTATTCATATAAAACTATAATTTTCTTGGTAAATGGATTGCTTATTTTTGTTGTTTTTATTTTTATCACATTGTGGTTAAGAGTGCGGGCTCCACAATTGGACCACATAAGTTTGAGTCCTGCCTTTTCTCAGTATCAGCTCTATGACCATGGACAAATTGCTCAAACTCTGTATGCCTCAGTTTGCTCATATATAAAATGGAATAACACTTTTTCCATTTGAGTATTTAATAAGTTTATGCATATAAAGAATTTAAGGTGGGGTGTGGTTGCTCACACCTGTAATCCCAACACTTTGGGAGGCTGAGGTGGGAGAATCACTTGATCCCAGGAGGACAGGTCTGCACTAAACTGTGTTTGTGCCACTGCACTCCAGCCTGGGTAACAGAGTGACCCTGTTTAAAAACTAAAATAAAATAAAATGCTCTAGAATACAAATATTCAACAAATATTAGTATTATCATTATTCTGAAATTAGCTGGTTTCTATTTGGTTCAACAGGGGAAAATGTGTTATTCAATAAATAGCACTAGTATGACAAGCTATAATGTTTACAATAAGAAAAGAGAAAGAAAAATGTCTCTTCTTTCAAGTCTTTGAAACTGTTTATTTTTCCTTAGTGAGGTGTGGTGGCATATGCCTGCAGCCCCAGCCACTTGGGAGGCTGAAGTCAGAGGATCACTTGAGCTCTGGAGGTTGAGGCTGTGGTGAGCCGAAATTGTGCCACTGCACTCCAGTTTGGGCAACATAGTGAGATCCTATTTCAAAAAATAAAAAAAAAAATTAAAAATTCAAAAAAACCCTTGTTTTCTACTTCATGTATTCATTTTTCCAGGTTTAATGGCCTTGTTCTTTCAGGGTCTTCTCTGTATCTTTGCTTGTACTGGCCACCTCACAGCCACAAGGGCTGCTTGGGCTCACCACTACATGGAGGTTCAGAATATTCAACATTGAGATGTGGGAACATGTAGGGTGGACCTCTCCCAATGCTCCCCAACTATCTGTGCCCATGTTCTAGTCACTCATTCTTTCTCAGTCTTGATTTACCCTTCTGAAAAATGTGGGTCCAAATTCATGCTGAATTTATCTCACTATCACAAAGTTCAGAAGATCAGATATATTTGAGTGCTTTATAAAGTTTAAAGCACTGTTCAAATGGACTTTGTTTTCGTCACTAACATCATCACCTCCATTGTCTACCCTTCACATACAGCAGAGTTCACTTACAACAAAATCACTTCCATTCTCACTGTTTATCTAACAAAGCCTACCATGGCGGGTAATGGGAGGGGACGGGAAATAGCAATATGTGTGCAGGAACACCATCTCCGTCTTAATTCCCTGAGTGCGCAGTCATCTGTTCTCTGATGAACTTCTTGATAGGCTGTGTCTGTCCTTCCAAGTATGTTGCTTCTTCAGCATCAGAGGCCTTCTGTTTGAGTCAGACTTTCACGGAAACTTTCCATTTCTTTTTTGTTGTCATTATGTTTTTAACTTTATTTTGAGTTTGGGGTACATGTGAAGGTTTATTGCATAGATAAACGTGTCACAGAGGTTTCTTGTATGCATTATTTCATCAACCAGGTATTAAGCCCAGTACCCAATAGTTACCTTTTCTGTTACTCTCCCATTTAAGTAGACCCAAGTGTCTGTTGTTTCCTTCTTTGTGTTACATGAGTTTTCATCACTTAGCACTCACTTGTAAGTGAGAACATGTGGTATTTCGTTTTCTGTTTCCATTTCATTTTCAGAAAAATTAAATCTCTCCACCAAACACCTGGATAGAGGTTTCTCTAGTACCTTGTACCAATACTGCATTTTGAGCAAAAGATCAAAAGATATTTTTCAGATCAGGACACAGACTTCTGGCCTCGCTTGGCCCCTGAAAATGCCTGAGGCTTTCTCAGTGGCCAGGAATCTTGAGGCCAGTTTTTTCAATGGGGTCACTGATCCCCATCGCACTTAGGCCTCAAGCTTCTCCAGTAAACTTTCTGCTGACATTTTCTCAACGTCATGCTATTAGATGTTCCCTGATGTGGTAGACTCTTTCTTCTGAGATCTGTGAAATTCTAAATCTGCTCTAAATAGCTCTTCTGCTTCCCAAGAAGTTCCCTCTACCTCCCAAATTTAATTCAACTTGCCTCCCTCCACAGGACGTTATTGCCCCTTGAATGACAGCTAAGTTTTGCTTATTTCTATCTATGAAGAGACTTTTATTGGTTTCTGCTGTGTCACACAATACAGGCTTACATACCACTTTCTTTGCTTGTATGAAAGTGGTGGTGACTTTTTCTTTGATCTTTCTGCTACAAAGACCGATGATCAATTATATCTCTAGACAAGATGGAAAAATGTAATAATAAGAATATGGGAAAGAGAATTATAATATCAACGTTTTAAGTTTCTATGCCAAATGTCTAAGAACAATCAGTACATAAAAAAAGATTTTACTATATAGCAACAGTACTTGATAAAGATTTTTTCCCACACATTTTCTCATTCATAAACTTAAAACTGTGAGGAAGAAGGGCAGCTGTTAGTTACTGTTACTTTTTTAAAAAGGAGATTGTAACTCAGAATGCTAATTGACATTTCTGTGGTTACTTGGTGAGAAATAAACCCTCTGTTATGCATCCATCATCTGACACTTGTTCAGTGACTCTCTATACAGCTACAGGGTTTTAAAACATTAATTTTAATCATGTGCATATCATGTGAATATGGGATTTTTAAAAATGCATGTAGTTTTATCATGTTATTAATTCATTATTTGTACTTTAAGAAAATGATCTTGCACCAACTCTGTCTCATCTTACGCTTAAGTAAAATGACCTTCTAAGAATGGCTTTCTGCACAGCCGAGCCCTCTGAGCTGTCAAGCCTAGATGCTTGTTTCCCGTTTAATGGAGAGGGCTTGCATGGGTGAAATGGTTTTATCCGAATGTAAACCCTTGCCATCAATAAGTAACTGGCCTGAAGGCACAAAGTGACAGAGTAATACTTTCAAAATTAATTTCCTTAACTGATGTTGCTGGTCTTTGGAGACTGGTCTCCTCTATGGGACATTGCTCCAGAAGCAAGAGTGAACATTTTTCAATATACAATTGTAGCTAGGTTTCTTTAATCTCATGGGGTGAAGTAAATCTATATAAATGTTGCAGTTCTGTGGCTGAATCAACACAGTCTCAGAGAGGCCTATATTTTGCAAAGATAAAGAAAAAAATAATTAACAACAACAAAAAAATAGCAGACCAAATCACCTATCAGGAGAAGATAAGACTAAGGGAACTCACATTTTTTGAGGGCCCACAAAAATTATTTTGTCCTTATCCTCACAGTAGCCCTTTGAAGCTGGCTATTATTATTCCCATTTTTAAGATTAAAAACCTGAGGCTCAAGAATTAAGTGACTTGAACAAGGCCATGGAAATTAAAAATGATAGAATTCTGTTCAACTCCGAATGCTGGGTTTTTCCCATTTTCTGCATAGTTTCATGAAAAGTGTACGTAGTAGCATCTTTCCCAAAGCCATCGTGAGCATCAGGAGGCAAATATCTTATTTTCTCTGGGTACCATAGAACCAACTCTAATTCCTAATTTTAAACAGATTTACAATTTTAATTATAGTATTTTAGACCAGTCATTGTTTCTCGTGTGTCTTAAAAGGCTGACCTATCCTGTCAATGAGCCACATGCACTTTCTTTATTTTTTGCTATCTTTTTTTTTTTTTAGAATACATTCTATAAACAACATTCTAATTTAGAAAAGAAAGTCTACCTTGAATTTATACTTGGTACCAATTTATGTTGTAACATTACTGACAGTGTCACTTAATTTGCCTAGTTGCCTATGGTCTAAATGTAGGTAATTTACAAACCTTTAACAATTTTCAGCTTTGCTAAATGGTACAGAGAACTGCAATTACACTTAAAATGCACTGGTGCTCTATATGTCAGTAAAAAGCACCTACAAAGACATAATTATAATGTAATTGCCCACAAGTTCATAAAGTAAACATACATTATTAGAAGGCACTCGTCTGTTCAATTTAAGTAACATTACAGCTAACATATTGCATAAATAGGGAGCCATTTTGTGACTAGTTACTGTAATAACAGGAGTTTAAATTAAAATGTGGTGCCTAAGTATATGTATTCTTAAGATCATTTTGGATATGTTACTGAATATCCAGTGACTTGCTTTTAACTTTTAAAAATTGCATTTTAAATATTAAATTCATTTTACGGAAATATTTACGGTAAATATATGTGTCAGGTGTGACTGAAAACAGGTGTTACAGAAAAGCTTTTTTAAAAAGTTTTAATCCTGGGAGGAGATGCAGATTCATATTTTACAAACATTTAGAAATATGATGCACATATAGGGAATGGCCAATTATGATCTTATGCTATGCAGAACACACAAATCAGCAACTTGAAATCACAAAAACCTTTTTACACTTTGACTGTCTTATGGTACATATATCACTCCCAGGCTTCAAAATTTCATCTATCACATAAGATATGCATTACTTATACCAAAGAATTCAAGCCATACATTTTTAGGGTGTACAGCAGAGGTCCTAGAACTCAATTTTGGCTTAACACCTTTTCCATGACTCTTTGGCTGGCTGCTCTTGATTTGAAATTCTATAGAGGAAATGGGTGGTGGAGTTGACGGCTGGGGAAGGAGAGGACCACAAACTTGAAGCTTGATCTTTTAGTAATATGTGTATTTGTAATTTAATACTATTTATCCTGAAGCTTCTCAAAGACTTAGCAAACTCTTTCTCAATAGTATATTTGGCACACTTCTATCCTTGAGTTGAACATAAGAACAGGTGAGGAAGTAAGACGCTTTGTCCAGGTACATAGGATAGTTAGTTTTTAGCCAGAACAAAAGAAAACAAACAAAATAAACTTTGGCAAAGTGTTAAAGGCTTTCTAAATAAGTGAGGTCTACAGTATTGCAAGGTAAAAGCCCTATTTCCAAATTTTTCTCCTCCATCTTCATTTTTCCAAAAGATTAATTCAATTCAATTCCTATGAAATAGCACCAGTAACAACAAGAACTCTTCCACTTAGGTTAATTAGAGAAAAATAAGCAGATATTTTCTATGTAGACACAATTAATTTTTCTGCAATGTCTCTACTCACTTGTTTTTATTCACATATAGATGACTCGGGGACAACAGTTGAGTATTATTAAAATATGTAGGAATTTGAATATCAGTACTACCTTATGTACTAGAGTTCAGACCTGCAGATTTGTGCCAACATTTTGTCAGCTTTGCATGGGCCAAAAGTCATTCTCATCTTCAACAAGATTTAATAAAAATAAATGTAATCCAGAAGAATTTAAAGGGATATTTAAAAAATCATTCTAAGAATACACGAAAATAATCTTTCTTGAATTTGTTGTGAATAAATTGATAAACTTACCTCTTGGTCCAAAGTAATGATGGAAATTTTGAAAGCTTTCTCTCTACCAGTAGGAATGTAGACAAAAGCTATCATTAGAAGTATCACCTTAAATATACATTTTTATTAGTTTCTCAGTGTTGTATGGTTTAAATAGGAAATTTGAACTTTGAGTAACTTCTATAAACTTCCATTCCCTCTCATATTTCTCTGGCACCCTCTTTCCTAGCTGTCTGCCTCACCTGGATCCAACCCTTTTGATGATCCATTTCCAGCTGCCACATTCTGTATTTACATATAGAGAGGTAAGAATGCTATAATATTCTACCTAGATCAAACTGCTCATCATTTTTCTGACTTTTGTAGCCACCAGGATCCTGCTCAGAGTTATGACCAATGCCCACTAGATGGCTCTGATCCTGGCTTATCTCTTGATCTAGGCTACTCGGGTAGTTCAAGCTATAGGCAAATTAGTGTGTGCTTGGCGTTATGATAGTCCCACTATGCAAACAGTATATCTTCTGGTTGGGCATTGGAGTTTTGTTTCTACTTGAGATGCCTCTGCCTTACAACCATCTTTTCCATGAAGAAGACAGAATGGTAACTCTCAGAGCTTGCCACCATTTTGCGTAATTCCTATAGGCCAAGTATGCACTAGGGAAAGGGAAGGAAGGAAATAGATTTTTCACTTCTGTAATGCAATTACAATTTCTTTTTTTTCTAGTTAAAATTTAGGATAAACATTACAGCTAAAGCTTACTGCAGCTGCCTTTGTGGAATAATTTCTAGACTTCTAGGAAGAATTTTTGTTTCTCTAAACACCTTCTATGTGGGAGCATATAGAATGCAAGGTCTCAGTAAGATCTGAAAATCTACAGATAGAGATTCCTTTGAATGTCTTAAGGAGTGATTGTTTTTAAGGTACAAATGGGCATAAGAGATGTAAGACTTTAAGCCTAATCAACTCAAAAGCCAATATGACAGATACTGGATTCCAAACTGGGTTTGAAAAGAAAGCCTATAGAAGGATTTTACAAGGACGATTCGCCTTGTAGATGCAAGGAATACATGAGAATTTCTCATACTCCAAATGGACCACTAAGAACAGAGAACACATATACTACTGCCTTGGATCATTTTCAAAAGGAGGACCTAAGGGTTGCAATATGAAGCTGGAGGTGAATTTGGATCCTAGGGTTAGCAGAATGATTTGCAATGGACCACTGAGTATAGAATAGTCTCCATCTGGAGTCAGAGAAATTTCATGAGAGTGGCCTTATTGACGGGAATCGCAAAAGAACCCTTAAATACCCACTGAGAGTTGACTTTTAACCAACGGTCAGACACATACAGTGGAAAACCACCCAGCCTCATAAGAAAAGCTCTGTCTCTCACCTTTACTCCCTCTCCTATTCATGAACCTAAAATCGTCTGACATAGCAGCAATCAAATGAAGAAGTTGTTATAAAAAAGGAAAGAAATTGAATCATAATTCTTATATGATGGTGCAGGTAAACACTAACTACAGGTTTTAGCTTATGTAAAGAAAATGAAAGGTTTAACTTTGGAAGAAAATCAAAGTATTGAGAAATACCTTCCACTAGACACTAATTATTGGACTAAGTTTGTATATGAGAGTGAGAACAAAATTCATGAAATCTTACTGTTTCTATCTGGGGAGAGATATATAAATCTCAATGAAAAAAATTCATAAAATATGAAAATAAAGTTGTACTTTAATATGTGAGAAATTGTGTTTGTTCAATATATGTATATAACAACTAGTTATTTCTTTGCATGAATAGGTTTTTCCCAAATATTCATTCCCAAATTGGTTAGTTCTAGGTTGGTGGGGAATAAGGAGGGAACATGGGAGTGAGTTGGGGAAAGTCAGAGAGGCAGATTAAGAAGGGAGTGGAAATAGGAAAGAACATCTTATGGGCCAGAACAGAAGGAGCAGCAAGGATAAAAGCAGCAAAGGAAGATGGGATGATTGGAAGAACAATCTTTCTTTTGAGATTACTGATGATATAAATGTGTGAATGGAAAAAAGAAGCGAAATGAACTAGCAGCTTGAAATTCTTTATGGGGTTAAATTTGAGCTTTCTACACAGCATATAAAAGCCACAGCACTCAAATAAAACTTATCTTTCACTGGGAAGATTTATCAAGTTGAAAAATAAACTACTTCTTGATTTAAACACACTATGATGTTACATTTGATTCTGTAGTAAATTCCCAAGTGGCTAATTCTTATACTGGCTGTGAAATTCATAGAAGACAAGCCATATAGAATTTTATCTACCAGAGAAAGGTCAGAATCTGCCTCAGGGCATTGTTTAATAGACATCATGTTTATACACATTGTGATTCTTAGAAGGCTAACAATGTTTTCATTAGGAATGCTAAATACAAAAGAGTCTGGCAGATTGTGTACATGTAAAGAAAAATGAATTTCTATTTGTTAAATTGACAAATGCTTTTATTTATCCTATAAAAATGCAATAGTATTTAAATTGGAATGTATTTGCTAAAAAGCCGTTGCAGAACCATGTAACCCTCCCAAAAGAGTCAATAGTGAAAGCTCCTTGAGGCTGTAAGTAGTGACCGTTAACCCAGTGCTTTGGGAGGCCAAGGTATGAGGACTGCTTGAAGCCAGGAATTCAAGACCAGGCTGGGCAGCATTGCAAGACCTCTCCTTTACAAAAAATGAAAGTATTAACTAGGCATGGGGGTGTGTGTTTGCAGCTGCAGCTACTCAGGAGGCTGAAGTGGGAAGTATCCCTTGAGTCCAGGAGCTTGAGGATGCAGTAAGCTAGGATCTTGCATTGCTGTCCCACCTGGGCAACAGAGCAGTTGTTGTCTCTGGGGGGAATAAAAAAAGAAAGCTCCTTGAGAGCAAGGACTGTCTTTCTCTTTCCTTTTAATTGCTTTTTAAAGATATACCAGACATATGGTAAAATGTGCATATTTAAATAATAGTCTTTGAAAAGTTTTATCATATGTATACACCCATAAAACCAATACCACAATCAAAATAATTAACTTATCTCTCATCCCCCCCAAATTTTCTCTTGCCCTTTGGTAATTTCTCCCTTCCACCTTTCCATGCCACCATGACACACAGGCAGCAACTGACTGGCTTCCTGTTACTATAAATTAGTTTGCATTTTCAAGATTTTTATATAAGTGGAACTGTTGTGGGTGCAACTAGCTGGGGCTGGCGTCATGGCTAATAAAGGAATTTACCAACACAGTTGTAGATTAAAAAAGGCAGATTTTTAAGAGAAAGTATGAAAGTACATTGCAAGGGTGCAATAGGCAGCACAGCAGAGAAGGAACTCTCTGCTAAGAGGTGGGGGCTGGAGGGAAGTTTTATAAGGTCATGCTGGAGGGGACTACATGCAGAGCAATGTAGTTGTGTCAGAGGGATGCATGTGATTTAGCCATTTCTCAGAATAATTGTTCATCTTTCTTCCCCACCTGTAGCCCTCCCCCATCAGTAGCCCTTCTTCACCTGGGGTCCCTTCCTCATTGTTACTTACTTATTAGAATAACACATTCCTCCTCTGACAAAACAACAATGACAAATCTTTTGCATTGGGGAAGAGGTCTCATCTTCCAACTACTTCCTGCTGGCCTGGACCATACAGTTGACACTACCTAGGAGTGTTGGTCTGTCAGGAGGTCCTGTGTGTCATTGTCTCAGATTGTGGGACTTAGGATATTAGATCTTCTTGGAGGAAAGGACTCATCAGAAACGAGGAGCATGTCAAGGCAAAACTGGTGTGCAGGTGAATCCAGGAGAGATTTGTAAAGGTAGCAGGCATCACTGGGAAGAGACTTATATCCTGTTCACAGCATCTTTTGAAGGCAAAACTGCTGAATTATAGAAAATAAAATTTTATTTCTTAAGGCAGTTACTGAAAAGGCAAAGAAAAACCTTTGCAGTGTGACTATTTTTCCTTATTGGAAACCCATTTAGATAACCTGGAAGTGAAACTTGGTGAAAAAGTGTCTGAATTTAATTAGACACAAAATGTGGAACCAGTTTTAGAGAAAATATTATACCTTAATTATGTACAATACTCCTTTTATAAATTTCCTTCCATGAATTTTCTCATTACTTACACAGACCATCCATGACATGCTTGGATTTTCTGACTTGTCCTAAACATCTCTCTTTCTTAAACAACTAGTCATTTTACTTTAGGACAAGAACTTACCATATAAGATCCTTTCTCATGTAAAATCTCTTTTTTATAACCTTCCTTTTTAAAACAGCTCTTTACCTTTATAACCTTCTTTATGTTTCTCTTATTTCCTGGTTTCTTTTACCTTGTTTTTATATATAACTTTAAAATAACCTTTGAATTAGACAAAAATTATCTTCCTTTTGTTAGGAAGTTAAAATTTGTATTGCATGTTGCTGTGTGAGCCCTGTAAAGGGGAAGCAAATAAAATTATATACATACTGTAGAAGTTATCCTCCATCAGAAGATTGCTCTGATTTATTGCTGGGCTTGTCTGAATAAGTATGGGCTATTTTAATCCCTTGAGGTAGGACTATCTAGGTTGAAGTTATTCATTAAAGATTTAGGTAGCTTTCCTAGGAGAAATAGGCTATTAGAAGGAAAGATGAATTCAGATGTTGGGTGAATATTAAGCAGGCACCCATCTTGGAAAGTATATTTTTGCCCCAAGCGTGTGTGGGATACTGAGACATTACCAGAAACTGGTGGGAGAATGGTAATTGGTTCCTTAAGTAAATATAAAGGGGTGTGAATTTTTTCTTTTAGAGGGAGGTGCCATTTGTCTCCATTATTAGACAGGATTTGGAGGATAGTTATTCAGAGAAGGTAATCAGTACAGAGTAGGCACCTCTTGAGACCAAAGGAAAATTTATAATCTTACTTGTTACCTCCTGTATTGTCCTTGACTTTCTCATGTTGATGACAATGTTTGATTTGGAAGCCAGTAGAGCAGAAAGCCCCTTCAGCTCAAGGCCATCAGGGATTGGGATTCTGTCTCAGGGACCCTTTGGTTCTCAGGGCAGTTCCATTTCCAGTGGCTGAGCTTGTGGCAGATAAGGCTAGCTGTGCAGGGCTTTTTCCCATTTGTCCCATTGGTACAGTTTGCCTTCCAGTGTCTTTCTGAACCGGTGTCATTTACCTGGATGAGTGTCCTTAGGGCAAGCTGGAGCAGGCTGGACATTTGTGAAGTAGCCAGCAATTGAGCCTGCCTCTCGTCTCTACATTTTTTTTTTCTACTTAGCCCTGTCAATTTTTCTCAAGGCTTCTAACTGAAGGAAGAGGGCTCCACTCAAGTCTACTGAGCAACTTTGAGATGCACTTTCCAAAGAGACATCCCACCTGTTGGAAAGCATCTCCCAGTACTAGGACCTTACTCTAGATGAACAGAGGGTGAGAGACCCCAGGACGGTCCAGGTACAAAGTATGCTAGGTGCTCAATCCAGGTATGAGGGGAAAAGTCTGAGGGAAGACTCATCATCCTGGTGCTGTTTGGGATCACCTGGCTTAAGACATCCAGAGCAGGATGGCTGACTGTCTTTATGGGAGAGTTTAGAGTGAGAAAGAGGGGTTCTGAGTCCCCCAAAACATGTGTAAGTTTGCCCTGATTAAGCTTCCACTGCCAATTGCACTACACCTATGGACTGGGGACTTTTGACTGGAAAGAATAGGAGAGAGCCTTTCTCCCTCCCAGGCAAGGCAGCCAAACTTTTTCACCCCCTGGCCTTCAGGCTACACTAGCAAGTGGCCCTGGCCGGTTGCTAACAATTGCCAAAGGGGTACTAGAATTTGTTTACTGGAAAACTAAAAATGAAAGCAAATTCTGAACCCTCACTCAATGGGGCAGTTGTTGTCAGACATCTTTCTACCAGGGCCTTCTGGTTCATCAAGGAGTGGCCTGGACCTTTATTTGTCTTCAGGCTTGGATGCTGTCCACTTAAAGGTTGGAGTTGGAGGAGACCAAAGCAGGGAAGAAGTCCCACAGCAGGCCACCAAAATGTTACCAATGCTACTAGCTGGGCCTGGTCTCATCAGTGGTAAATAATTTACCAGGTCAGTTTCAGGTAAAGAAAGGCAGATCTATCTGAGAAAGTATGAAAATATGTTGCAAGGGTGATATGGTTAGGCTTTGTGTCCTCACGTAAATCTCATCTTGAATTATAATCTCTGGGTGTTGAGGCAGACACCTGGTGGGAGGTGACTGAATCATGGGGGTAGTTGTCCCATGCTGTTCTTGTCATAGTGAGTGAGTTCTCACAAGATCTGATGGTTTCATAAGCGTCTGACATTTCCTCTCCTCACTCTTCTCTCTCCTGCCACCTTGTGAAGAAGGTGCTTGCTTCCCCTTCATCTTCTGCCATGATTGTAAGTTTCCTGATGCCTCCCCAGCCATGTGGAACTGTGAGTTAATTAAACCTCTTTCCTTTATACATTGCCCAGTCTCAGCTATTTCTTCATAGCAGTGTGAGAACAGACTAATACACAGAGTGCAATAGATAGCACAGCAGAGAAGGACCTGCCTGCCAAGAGGTGGGGGCTGGAGGAAAGTTTTATAGAGTTGTGCTGGAGGAGGCTAATACGGAACGAGTTTGTGCTGCTGCGGCTATGTGCAGAGTAAAGTGGTTGTGATAGTAGTTTGTGATTAGCCATTTCTCAGAACAATTGTTCATGGTTCTCCCCTACCTGGGGCCCTCCCCAACTTGGGACCCTCCTCCATCTGTGACCCCTTCCTCACTGTTGCTTACTTATCAGGATTCCACAGGAACCAAACAGTATTGCCTGTTTTTAATTATTTTGAAACCATCCATGTTGATGATATCAATAGCTCATTCCTTTTTATTACTATAAAATATTTCACTGTATGGATAAGCCCCAACTTGCTTATCCTTTCACCTGTATTTTCGTTGCTGTTGTTGTTGTTTTCTTTTTAGAGACAAGATCCCTCTCTGTCATGCAAGCTGGAGTGCAGTGGTGTGATCATAGCTCACTATCGCCTCTAACTCCTAAGTTCCAGGATCTTCCCACCTCAGCCTTCCAAATAGCCTCACACTGCATTGTCATCTGCCAAGCTCTTTTACCTGTTGGTGGACACTTCTTTTTTCCCAATGTGTGGTTACTCCAGAAAAAGCTGATATGAATATTTATGTACAAGTCTTTGTATCCACACATGTTTTCATTGGAGGGGAGGTAAATACATGTGAATGGAATGGTTGGGTCATATAGCAGATGGATGTCTAAACCTTTAAGAAATTTCTAAGATGTGGTTGGCACACAGTGGTTATGCCATTTTATATTCCTATTAGCAGTGAATGAGAGTTCCAGTTTCTCCACACTTACACCAATACATGGTGTGATTATTCCTTTAATTTTAAACATGCTGGTGAATGTACATGTAATGTTATTTTATTGAGGTGCTAACATGATGACACAAGTGGAAAATTCCATATGTGACCTCATGTACACAAACTTTGTTTCATGCAAAAAATTATTTAAAATATTGTTTAAAATTACACTCTAGCTATGTGTGTAAGATGTATATGAAACAAATGTGTTTGGTCAGGTGCAGTGGCTCATGCCTGTGATGCCAGCACTTTGGGAGGCCAAGAGGAAAAGGTTGCTTGAGGCCAGGAGTTTAAGACCAGCCTGGTCAACATAGTGAGACTCTGTCTCTACAAAAAAATATAATAATAAAAAAAGTATCCAGGCATGATAGCAGATGCCTGTAATCCTGGCTACTCAGGAGGCTGAGGTTGCACCACTGAACTCCAGCCTAGGCAACAGAGTAAGACTCTGTCTCTAGGAAAAATAAATAAGTAAATAATAAAAATAAATGTATTTCACATTTAGACTTGGGTCTCATCTAAGGCAACTTATTATGCATACACAAATATCCAAAATCTGAAAACACTTTAAATCCAAAACACTTTTGGTCCCAAGTATTTCAGATAAGAGATACTCAACTTGTATTCTGTTTTCTTCTCCTAGATGTTTTATAATTTTAGATTATATATTTGTCTATTAGTAATTTTGAGTTAAACTTTCCATATTATATAAAATATGAATTTGAGTTCCATTTTTATTTATGGAAATACAATTGTTTCAGCTTAGTTAAAAGATAATCCTTTCTCTACTGAATTGCTTTTGCACCACCAATTGACCATACATATGTGGGGATATTTTTGGACCCTCTCTTTTGTTACATTTATATATTTGTCTACTTTAATGTTGTCATAAAAGCTTAATTTCTGTAGCTGTATAACAAGCCTCAAAATCAGGTAGTGTTAGTACTCCAACTTTACTTTTTTTAAACAGTTGTTTTGCCTATTCTAAATTCTTTCCATTTATATATGAATTTTAGTATCAGCTTCTCAAGTTCTTCAAGATATTCATGCTGGGATTTTTCATTGATATTTTAGTAAATCTAGATATGGAAAAATTAACTTATTAACTACTGAGTATTCTGCTTCGTAAACATAATATAACTTTTCATTTATTTAAGCTATCTTTAATTACAATTAGCAATAATTTGTGGCTTTCAGTGAACATAGGTTTCTTCAGCTCTTTGTTAGATTCATTCCTGAGTATTTTTTTTTTTTTTGAGATGGTGTCTCACTCTGTCACCCAGGCTAGAGTGCAGTGGCACTATCTCTGCTCACTGCAAGTTCCGCCTTCCAGGTTCACGCCATTTTCCTGTCTCAGCCTCCCGAGTAGCTGGGACTACAGGTGTCTGCCACCATGCCCGGCTAATTTTTTGTATTTTTAGTAGAGATGGGGTTTCGCTGTGTTAGCCAGGATGGTCTCGATCTCCTGACCTCATGATCCACCTGCCTCGGCCTCTGAAAGTGCTGGGATTGCAGGTGTGAGCCACCACGCCTGGACATATCCCTGAGTATTTTTTGATGCTATTGTAAATGACATTATTCTTTCTATCTCAACTTTTGTTGGTAGTATGCAGAAGTTAAATTAATTTTTATATCTGTCTTGTATCTTTTAACCTTGCTATACTAACTTATTACTTCTGGTAGCTTTTATTATAGATTCCGTCAGAGTTTCTACACAGATGATCATACAATATATGAATAATGACAGTTTTGTTTTTTCCTCCAACTTGGGTACTTTTAATTTTTTTTCTTGACTTACTGCCTTGGGTCAAGTGCAATTGTAAAGAAAATTGATAAAAGTGGACATGCCTGACTTGTTCTTTATTTTAGGTAAAAACCATTTGACCTTTCACCATTAAGTATAATGTTAAATATAGGTTTTTGTGTAGGTTTTCTTTATCAGGTTGAGGAAGTTTCTTTCTGATATAGTTTGGATGTTTGTTCTCTCAAAATCTCACTTTGAAATGTGATCCCCCATGTTGGAGGTCAGGCCTACTGGAAGAGGTTTGGGCCATGGGGACAGGTTCCACATAGATGGCTTGGTGCCATCCCCTGGGTGATGGGTGAATTATCACTGTATTAGTTCACACAAGAACTCGTTGAAAAGAGCCTGGCACCTCCTCTTCTCGCTTATGTTCTCTCTTTCTGTGTGATATGCCTGCTCCCTCTTCACTTTCCACTATGAGTGATAGCTTCCTGAGGCCTCGCCAGACACGGAGAAGATGCTGGTTTCATGCTTGTATAGCCTGCGGAAACATAAGCCCCCCCGCAAAAAAAAAAAAAAAAAAAAAAAAAAAAGACTTTATAAATTACTTAGTCTCAGATATTCCTTTATAGCAATGGAAATTGGACTAATATAGAAAATTGGTACCAGAAGTTTGGTATGGCTATAAAGATACTTGAAAATATGGAAGCAACTTCAGAACTAGGTAACAGGCAGAGGTTGGAAGAGTTTGGAGGGCTCAGAAGAAAACAGGAAGATGAGAGAAAGTTTGAAACTTCTTAGAGGCTGCTTAAATGGTTAGTCCAAAATGCTGACAGAAATATGGACAATGAAGGCTGGGCTTATGAAGTCTCAGATGGAAATGAGGAAGTTATTGGAAAATGAAATAAAGGTCACCCTTGTTATGCCTTAGCAAAAAGCTTGGTTACATTGTATTCATGCCCTAGAGATTTGTGGAAAGTTGAACTTAAGATTGATGACCTAGAGTACCTGGTGGAAGAAATTTCTAAGTAGCAAAGTGTTCAAGAGATAAACGTGTTTGCTTCTAACAGCCCTCATCAGATGTGAGACCACAGGAATGACTTAAAGTTGGAACATATAATTAAAAGAGAAGTAGTGCATAACAATTTAAAATAATTGCAGCCATCCTGTGTGGCAAAGAAGGACAAAGGCATCATCAGGAGAGGAATACAAATGGGCTGCAGAACAAACACTTGCTAGAGAAACTTGCATGACTGAAAGAAAGCCAGGTGCTAATATCCAAGCCAATGGAGAAAAGGCTTCAAAGACATTTTAGAAGCCTCTGGGACAATCCCTCCCATCATGGGCCCAGAGGCTTAGGAAGAAAGAATGGGCCAGCCCTGGGATGCCACTGGCTTGTGGTACTTCAAGAAGCTGCTCCCCGCATCTGGACTGCCCCAGCTCCAGCTGTGGCTCGAAGGGTCCAAAGTACAGCTTGGGCTGCCACTTTGGAGAGCTCAAACCACTGTAAGTCTTGGTGGCTTCCATGTAGTGATAAGCCTGCAGGTGTACAGAATGCAAGAGTAAAGGAGGCTTGACAGCTTCCACATAGATTTCAGAGGATATCTGGGAAAGCCTACGTGCCTAAGCAGAAGCATGCCACAGGAGTGGAGTCCCAACAAAGATCTTCTACTAGAACAGTGCTGAGGGAAAGTGTGAGGCTGGAGCCTCCACACAGAGACCTCAGTAGGGCACTGCCTAGTAGAGCTGTGGGAATGGGGCTGTCACCTTCCAGAACCTAGAATGGTAGAGATACCTGCAGCTTTCACCCTTAGCCTAGAAACACCACAAGTGATTCCAGTCATTGAGAGTAGCCACATGGGCTGCACCCAGAAAAGCAACAGGAGTTAAGCTGCTCAAGGCCTTGGGATCCCAGCCCTGGCACCAGGGTGCTCAGGATGCAGAGCATGAAGGTAAGGATTATGCCAAAGCTTTAAGGTTTAATGTCTTCCCTGCTGGGTTTTGGACTTGTGTGGAGCCTATTACCCCTTTCTTTTGGCTGGTTTCTTCCTTTTGGAATGGGAATGTTTGCCCAACGCCTGTACTACCATTGTATCTCAGAAGTAAATAACTTAGGTTTGATTTTACATGTTCATAGGTGAGGACTCATAGTTCCTTGAGTCTCAAATGAGGCTTTGGACTTTGGACTTCTGAATTGATACCAGAATGAGTTGAGACTTTTGGGAACTATCGGGAAGGAATAATTACATTTTGCAATGTGAGAACGTGAGATTTGCGGGGCCAGGGACAGAATGGTATAGTTTGGATGTTTTGTCTCTTCCAAATCTCAGGTTGAAATGCGATCCCCAATGTTGGAGATGGGGCCTACTGGAAGGGGTTTGAGTCATGGGGGTGGATTCCTCATGAATGGATTGGTGTCATCCCCTCTGAATTTTCACTCTATTACTTTACAGAAGAACTAATTGTTTAAAAAAGGCTGGTACCTCATTCTCTCTCTCAGTCCCTCTCTTGCTGTGTGAAATTCCTCCTTCCCCTTCACCTCCCACCATGAGTAATAGCTTCCTGAGGCTTCATCAGACACCCAGCAGATGCAGGTTTCATGCTTGTACAACCTGCAGAATCATGAGCCAAAAATAAACCTCTTTTCTTTGTAAATTGCCTAGTCTCAGGTACTCCTTTATAGCAATGCAAAATGAACTACTATGTCTTTCATTTCTGCTTTCCTGGAAGTCTTTATTTTTAATTTGGAATAAATGTTGTATTATGTCAAATACTTCCTGTGTGCCTATTAAGATGATTATATGGTTTTCTTATGGTTCTGTCTGTTAATATGGTGAACTATATTGATTGAATTTTGAATATTCAACCATTCCTTGAATAAATCCCAATTGGTATGGTATAGTAAATCTTTTTATACATTGTTGAATTCCATTTCCTTAAGTTGTGTTAAGATTTTTGAGATGGATCTGTCTCCCCAGGCTGGATCATGGGCCTCGGTCACCCAACTCACCTTGGTTCACCCATAGTAGCTGGGAATACAGGCGCCCGCCAACACGCCCGGCTAATTTTTTGTGTTTTTAGTAGAGACGGGGTTTCACCGTGTTAGCCAGGATGGTCTCGATCTCCTGACCTCGTGATCCGCCCGCCTCAGCCTCCCAAAGTGCTGGGATTACAGGCTTGAGCCACCGCGCCCGGCTGTGTTAAGATTTTTAAAAATCTCTATCAATAAAGGACATTGGTAAGTATGTTTTTTTCTTATAAATGTTTTTCTCGTTCTAGTGTCAAAGAAATGTCAGTCTCATAAAATGGGTAGGGAAATATTCCCTCCTCTTCAATTTTCTAGAAGAGTTGTGTATAATTGATGTTATTTCTTCCTTAAATGTTTGGAAAACTTTCCAGTGAATCCATCTGGTGCTGGAGTTTTCTTTGTAAACAGGTTTAACTGTAAATTCAATTTCTAAAATTTTAAAAACTGATAAAAGGCTATCAGGTTATTTACTTTTTGAGTGATCCTTGATAGTTTTATAGTTTCTCTTTCAAGAAAGGCATTTATTTAACCTAAATTGTCAAACTTATTGGCTAAAGTTGTTCATAATATTCTCTTATTATCATTTTAATATCTTTAGAATCTTTGATAATGTCTCCACTTTCCTTCTTGATATTGTTAATTTGTGTCTCCTCTCTGTTTTGGGGGAGCAGACTAGTTGGAGGATTTATAAATTTTATTATCTAAGAAAAGCAGTTTTTCGTTTTATTTATTATCTCCATTGATGGTCTGCTATCAATTTCATTGATTTCCTCTTTGATCTATATTTTTCATTTCTTGTGCTTTTTTTGTTTCATTTGATCTTTTTCTATTTTGCAAGGCAGAAGTCAAGGTTATCGATTTGAGAGATTTCTTATTTCCGATACTGGGTGTTTAGTACTATAAATCTACATTTAGCTTCACTGCAGTATTTTGATATACTGTGTTTTCATTTTAATTCAGTTCAACATTTTTCTAACTTTTTGGTTGTATAATTTATTTTAAAGTATGCTCTTTAGTTTTGACATATTTGGGAGTTTTTCCAGGTATCTTCTTATTACTGACATAATTTAGTTCCATTGAGAAAGAGAGCATACTTTGTATAATTTAAATCTATCTTGGGAGGTGTTTCATATGTATTTAAAAGACATATGAGTGTGTTGGGGGTAGGGAGGGAGTGTTGTGTTAGTGTCAATTAAGGTAAACTGGTTGATAGTGTTTTTCATATTTTCTACATCCTACATAATTTTCTGTCTACTTACTTCATGTATCTGGAGCTCTACTATTAGATGCATTAACATTTCAGATTGTTACGTCCTCTTCAAGAATTGATCCCTTTGTCATTATGAAAGTTCCCCTTTATCCCTGGTAATATTCTTTGCTCCAAAATGTACTTGGTTGATCTTAATATAATCACCCTAGTTTAATTTTTATTGCTTTTAGCAGGGTATTTTTTAGCATGTTTTTATTTATAATTTATTTGTGTTTAGTATTTAAAGTAACTTTCTTATAGGCAATACATAGTTGTATCTTGCTCTTTTAATATAATCTGACAATCTCTGCCCTTTAATGTGATGATTGTTGAAAAAATTACTATTTTCTTTTCATGCTGTATGTTCTTTAATTTTTCTACCTTTATTGAGGAAGCTTCTTTTTTATTATTTTTATGATTCCTATATATGTCTTTCATTGGTTCATTAGCTATAACTTTGTTATTTAGTGGTAGATTTAGGGTTTATAGTATACATCTTTAAATTATTATGGTACACTTTCAAGTGATATATTACTATTTTATGTACTATTTGAGAGCCTTGCAACAGTATTTCTCCATTTCTCCCCTTGTAGACTTTGTAATACATATTTTTACAAAGTGTTTTACACAATAAGTATTTTTACATTTATTTGTAGACTACTGTAATAAGTATTGCTTCTACATATGTCATAAGCCTGGAAATACTTTATGTTTTCCTTAAAGTTATTCATTAAAGGAATTTTTCTTTTTGAGACAGAGTCTTGCTCTGCTACCCAGGATGGAGTGCAGTGATGCCATCACAGCTCACTGCAGCCTCAACCTCCCAGGCTGACGAGATTCTCCTACCTCAGCCTCCCAAGTAGCTGGGACTACAGGCACAAGTCACCAAACCAGATAACTTTTGTAGTTTTTGTAGAGACAGATTTCACTGAGTTGCCCTGGCTGGTCTCCAACTCCTGGGCTCGAGTGATCTGCCAGCCTTGGGCTCCCAAAGTGCTGGGATTACAGACTTAAGCCACTGAGCCCGGCCACTTAAAGTTATCTTTAAAATAATTTAAATAATGATAAAAAGTATTTATACTTACCCATGTAGTTACCATTTTGGCACTCTGAGTTTCTGGTTTTTTTGTTTGTTTGTTTCATTTGTTTGTTTTCAGACATTGTCTCACTCTGTCATTCTCTGACACCCAGGATAAAGTGCAGAGTGCGATCAAAGCTCACTGCCTCAGCCTCTGGAGTATCTGGGACTACAGGAGTGTGCCACCATGCCTGGCTTATTTATTTATGTATTTATTTATTTTTGTAGAGACAGGTTGTCACTATGTTGTCAAGGCTGGTCTTGAACTTCTAGGCTCAAGCGATCCTCTCACCTCAGCCTCTCAAAGTTCTGGGGGTTTACAAAGATGAGCCACCATTCCCAGCTAGATTCATATTTCTACCTGGTATGATTTTCCTTCTGCCTAACATATTTCCTTTAACATTTTTTGTAGTGCAGGTTTTCTGGAGAGGGTCTCTTTCAGCTTTAGTATGTCTTATAAAATCTTTATCTCAGCTTGGTGTAGTTTGTTCCGTTTTTTGATACATACTGTTTGCCAAGCAGCATTTTAAACAACTTTGGGGATTTCTTTAAACAATTACATTTTAAAATATTTCTTGGGGGTAATACATACAACATAAAATTTCCTTTATTTTTAAGTTAAATTTGAATTATTAAATTAACAATGTTATACAACTATCACCACTACCCATTTCCAATTTTTCTTTATCACACCAAACAGAAACCTTTTACCCATTAAACGGTAACTCTCTAAGCCCCCTCTTCTCAGCCTCTGATAATCTTCAATCTATTTCTGGCTCTATGAATTTTCCTATTCTAGATATTTCATATTAGTGGAACTAAATAATATTTGTTTTTTTGTGTCTGACTTATTTCACTCATCATAATGTTTTCAAGTTTCATCCATGTTATGGCATGTATCAGAATTCTACTCATTTTTATGGCTGAATAATATTCCACTGCATGTATATAACACATTTTGTTTAGCAATTCATTTGTTCATGGAGACTTGGGTTGTTTTCACTGTGTTGAAAAATGCTGCTTTAACATTGCTGTACAAGTATCTGTTTGAGTCCCAGTTTCCAATTATTTGGGGTGTATATATCTGGGTCTTGGTAAATATGTTTAACTTTTTGAGAAACCACTAAACTCAACTTTATTTTTGAAAGATAGTTTAACTTGGCAAAGATTCTAAGTCTAAAATTTTGTTTTCTTTTTGTTTTTCCTTTCAGCACATTGAAGATGTTTCTCCATTGTTTTCTGCCTTGCATTGTTGCAAGTTAAAACAATGTAAGATGAAAAACAATGGAGAAGCATCTACTGTCATATCTGTCTTTGTTCCTTTGTATATCATGTGGCTTTTTACTCTCTGCTTTTAAATTTTTCTTGTTATTGCTAGTTTTAAGCAATTTGATTATAATGTTATTTCATATAGTTTTCTTCTTGTTTCTTGTACGTAAGGTTCATTGGGCTTTTTGGACTTATATGTGTATAGTTTTCACCAAATTTGGAAAAATTTCTGCCATTAATGTCTCTAATTTTTTTTCCTGCTTTTCTTTCCCTCTCCTTTTCTTCAAGCATTTCATTTACATGTATATTAGGACTCTTGAAGTTACTTCTCACCAACTTTTAACATGTTTTATTGTTCGGTCTTTTTTTCTTTCTGTGGTTCATTTTTGAGTTGTTTCTGCGGTTATGTCTTCAAGTTCAATATTTTCCTCTGTAGTGTCTAATCCTATTCCATGTAGATTTCATCTCTGACATTATGGTTTTTATCCCTAGATGATCAATTGAGGTCTGTTTATTTCTTCAATCTCTCCACATAACCCTTTAAATCTTTCTACCAGTTTGAATATATAGGATTCAGTTACAACAATTGATTTAATGTTTTTATCTACTAATTCTACTCTATGTGTCAATTCTGCATTAATTTCAATTTATTGATTTTTCTCCTGAATATGGGTCATCTC
This sequence comes from Hylobates moloch, assembly GCF_009828535.3. Taxonomy (NCBI): domain Eukaryota; kingdom Metazoa; phylum Chordata; class Mammalia; order Primates; family Hylobatidae; genus Hylobates; species Hylobates moloch. The sequence goes on along the minus strand of NW_026652288.1, from coordinate 63,063,209 downwards.
TGTTTCTTCCATAAGAAGAAGAATTATTTGCCACACATTGTAAATATTACCGTTTTGTTAAGATTGATTCTGAGAAGTAGTCAAGTTAGTCAGAAATAGTTTCATTCTTGCAGGTTTTCTTTGAACTTTATTACGCAGGACCAGTACAGTGTTAAGTTTAGGGCTAAGTTTAGGCTCACAGTTGAAGCCAAACTCTTCTCAATACTCTGCCTATTTCCCTGTGAATTTTGAGTTTTTCACCCATAATTCTGATAGGCATGGACATCATTTCCATTTCTCTGTGATCTCTGTGAATTGTTTCCTCCAATTCTTTGGGGTAATTCTTTCTCTCATCTCAGGTCATTTCTTTACACAGAAGTACTGATCAGTATTCAGTCAAATCCTCAAGAAGGGACTCTGCAGATATCTGGAGCTCCCTCTATGTACAGCTGTCTTCTTACCTAAGGTAGCTGTGAAATTCCTGGACTCCAAGCAAGCTCTTGTGAAGTCAAGGAGAGTCCCAACTACCTCTGTGTTCCTCCTTTCCATACTGCAATCTGGAAGAATTTTCCAGATAGCAAGTCGTGATGCTCGACTTACTTGTTTTTCATTTCTCAGAGACAAATTACTGTTCCCGGTTTTCCAATATCCAGTGTTTTAAAAACATTTTTATGTATATATTGTCCAGTTTTTTAGCTATTTTGGGTGGAATGGTAAATCCAGTGCCTGCTATCCTATCCTCATTAGAAACAGAAACCAGACACATTATTTTTCCTTTTTCAAACTTTACAAAAATTATCTCTTGAGTGATTGTGCATGGAAGAAAAACACATTCAATTAGAATATTTTAATAAATCCCATTATATAAATGATGACTAGCATTTTAATTAAAAATTCAAAAAAAGTTTAGAAAATGCAAGTGTGTCAAGTAACCAGAGTTAGATTTGAATTAAGAAACCACCAACTCTAATGCAACTGGACTTTTAAAAATAATTCAGTTTAAACTATAAATAACTTTACTGAAGTTTAATGTGTACTCTAAAACTTCTTTTCCATGTAGTTAGTCTTCAGATTTCTGCCTCAATTTTTACTTAAGTAGATAATTTACTACTTTCAGAGTTAATCCAGTCATTGTTGGATGAGCTTCAATTGCTCAACTATTTTTCAACAACCATTTATTGAGTATCTAGGATTGGCCAAGCACTATACTAGGCACTATCTATAGAAAAATAAATATAATGTTCTTTATTCCCCTAAGGGGCTCACACTATAATTCAGGAGCCAGACATGAACAAATAATGACAGTACAACTGTTAAGTTTTATGGTCAAGGCTGCCTCAGACTGTGCAAGTCTTTTAAGGCACAGAGGCCTAAAGAACATGGCACATTGAAAAAATTACAAACAGTTTGATTGATTCAATAAAGGGCATGTGGAAGAACAGGAAAAGATGAGATTGAAGAGGGAGAGAGGAGTCAAATAAAGAAGGATCTTGAATACCATACAAAAGAATTTAGGCCTTATAATGGACAGAATAAAGGACCCTTGAAGGCTTTTAAGTAAAGATGTGCTATGCTCACTACATTAATCACTCTGGAGTAAGTATGATATGGATTAGCAGGAGTCAGCAAATTATAGTTCATAGGCCAAATCCAGCCCACTACTTGTTTCTGTGTAAATAAATTGTTGTCCAAGTACAGCCACACTTATTGTTTACATACTGTTTACGGCTGCTTTCCTGCTACAATGACAGAGTTGAGTAGTTGCAACAGAGACCACATGTCCTGTAAAGCTAAAAGTGTTTACTATTGAATCCTTTACAGAGTAGGCTTGCCAACCCTTAGATTAGAGTGACACAAGAATGATTTCAAAAAGTAATTAGAAAGTTTCTGACAATAATTCTAGTCAGCCAGTATAAGAGCCTGACATTTAACACAGTTTCTCAAATGTTTAGCATCATTCGACCACAATTTTCACCATTTCCTTCAGCACTAAATCAAAGTCAGAAGGCATTATGTTAACCACCAACTGGTCTGTGTGAATAAAGCAGTATGTGGGCAAAGCAGTGTGTGGATTGGCAGTGCCATTTTAATTCATTCAGCAATACCTTTCCCCATGCACACATTGCTTGTGCTCACTCAGAAATGAGCCTGGAGCATTTTCTCTAATCTACAACACGGCTCATAAAATAAGTATGTTTCTTCTGTAATTTAGGTCTTCAAAGATTAATATGATAGTAACTTATTAAGTACATATAATTTCTTGAACATATATTAAGAGTAGATTCTCACTTTTTAACTAGAGATTTCATCCAAATATAAGTCAAAAATCTCTTTTCTTGCCCACACAATGTATTTCTCTTCTTATTGTGTGCTATTGATAAGCAAAACCAAAAAAAGGTATTCAATAGAAGAGTTTTGCCAACAGCTTGCCTTGTTAGCTTTTGAGCATACTATTTGTCTCTGCAGATGGTTTTATATGCTTCTGACAATGTGTGACTTGCAAATGGTTTTGCTATAAGGAAAATAGTAAATTTTGGTCATCTTCTATTTTAGCAGAACAGTTCATCAATGTCATACTGAAAAATCATAATTTTGTGATTGTTCTGAAAAAAATCTGATTATTTTACAAGTGAGGTTATTGTGATTTTTGAAAATGGCATTAGTCTTCATAGCTTTGTGTTGCTATTAGATCATACTTTATAACAGACAATATCCTGAAGATTAGGATGGCCCCTAGTTGGTCAAATAAAACCAAGTTTTCTGATATTGCATGTCACAATTTGCAGTCCCAGTTTTCTTCAAAGACATCATGATGTTGTCTCTTATTCCAACACATATAAATTTACATTTTATAATTTCACTGGAGAATTGTTCAATATCTAAAACTATGGCATTATTTTAAATACAGTCATTTAATTTTCAAGACTTTGGATCTTCAATGGACCACTTTTGAGACACTAGAAATTTAAAAAAATGTTTAAAGGGAACTAACAACCTACTAATTATATAAAACATACAGATTTAATGCATGGAAAATATAATATAAAGTGATATAAAAAAATACCTAACATAAGCTGTCATGCAGCTGAGATAAACTGCTAAGAGTATTCTTTGAAGTGCAATCCAAACTATAATGACGATTAAGCAAGTGCTAAGATTTTTACAATAATAATAATTAGTTTTTTAAAATTCAAATTTCTAAAACTAGTGTGAAAAAAAATGTATAAATTCTTCTTCCGAAACTGACAAATTCTCTGTGTACTACTTGATTAATTGATCATTCTTTGAGAATCACAATTGTAAATATAAAAAATATTTATAGCAATGTATAAAAGCTATATCAAATCTTATCCAACTCTGGCTAAACTACCATATATTTCAAAATTAAGTGAGAAAATGTATGCATACAAATTGCACTTTGTGAACTATAATAAAAACTTTAATGTAAGAATTAAGATTAAGTAAATCAAGAGTTAATCATCCATAGCATTGTTTATGTATCTATTTTCTGTTCTATTCTACATGGGATTTAAAGAAACCTATGCAAATATCTTTGATACTAAATAATGGTATAAATAAGTAAATGAATCTGATTGGAGAGAAAATGTGATTAAGAAAAAATAATCTATGATGGGAATTAGTATGCAAGATGCATGCTAAGCATTCCTGTAGAGGTAAGAGAATTGGACCATGCATTTGGCTCAAATTTTCTCACAGTTAAAGCAAAATCATGACATTATTTTTCTGGAAAAATAGTTACCAGCTCATTCACTATCCAAATGAGGATGTCAGACACCCATCTCTTATTGAAGTCCAACAGACAGAAATTTCTTCACGTTTTCCTACAGTAGTTGAGCTATTTTTATATTCATTCATTGCATTATACAACATTACATTTAATAAATAATAAATGCTGAATGGTCATTCGCCTTCTACTAGCTTAATGTGTTAATTTTTAAATTTATTACCCAAATTTAGGCCATTTTAAGTTAAATCCCACAAACACATATATAATAAAATTATCTTGGTAAAAATTACCTGTATTTGGTGGTCTCGTGGGAGAGATATTTGGAAGTATACAGACTTTTTTTCTCATTTTGAATCACATCCAATTATAGTGAAAGTAGAACTACTCTTCTTTTAGCACAAACATGCAATATTTCTGTGGAATGGTAACTATGCCTTAATACGTCATTATTAGGAATAAATTATAGCAAAACAAATTCCTGCAAAAGATATGGTTCTTATTTTTGAGAACTCAATTGTATTAAAATAGTCTCTCAATCAAAAATTGATTATTGTACATAATGATTTTTATAGCTAGGCCTCAAGAATTACCTGTGTTTTGATCATATCTACTTCGTTATTACTTTTAAGTACACATGAAAAGAAACACACATTAAAAGAAGCACACATTAACTGCTTAACACATGGTGCTTCACTATAAAAGCAGGTATAAGAAGTATTCACTGGCTTCCAATAGATAATCATTGGGTTGATCACAGAATACATAGATACTGAACAAATTAATTTTAATAAGGTAGAAATAATTGAGTGCAATGGACATGGTAATCATTTAATCTCTAAGTTAGAGCTGCCACTGATAACAAACTAAAAACAATAGATGCAATAAAAGTCTATCTTACCCCTTGAATGACTTCTATGTTAAAACAAAAATTTTGGAACTAAAGATGTCGCATACAGACAGATAATGTCATTACAATATTGTGCCTGGAAGTTCAAAGGTGAGGGAACATTCCTAATATAGGAAAAACTCTACCTCAGAGAGTAACACAGAATTATGATATTTAGAAGTTCTAGTGCAAAACCTTACCATAATGCTTAAAACATCTCTTGCTTTTGTAACTATCTGCTGTATATATAACTTGTAAATTCAAGAAAGTGCAATAGGATGTTAATAATTAAACAAGTATATCATTAAATTCAGAACATATCTGAATAGACCTTTATAGGTGTGCTATGATTTTATATTAAGAACAAGAAGCAGTATGTTAGTAATTAAGTAAATATTATAGTAAGTATAGCTTATTCTTGAAGCTTATCACTCCCCAGGGAACAGATATTTAATTTGTGGTCATGATAATAACAACCTAATGAACTTCACATCTTTCAGGAGAGCTTAATAAACTTCAAAGAAGACAAAACAAGAATGTATGAGTAAAAGTACATCCTTAGCCTTTCATTAGGCAAAATGAGCATGAGTCCTGGCCCAGCATGGCTTCCAAAGTTAGCATTCCCAACTACAAAGCAAATGTATGCAGAGAAATGTACAACAAAAGACACAGCTTTTAAAGCTCCAGTTGAGTTTCCACAAATGTTTCTTACAAAAGCCACCATTCTCTATGTTAACAAAAAGTTGTGGATCCGTTCTTCACTAAATCCTCTTTTCTTGCATAATCCACCTTGTGCACTTTAGCTTGAGTGTGTTTTATCTGATCTAATCCTGGGCTCATTCACTCTCAGATAGAAGCAACAGGATTATTTCACACTTAAGTGAAGTCCAATCTTTATGTGATCCCTAAGAGGACACCTGGCTGATACAGAATTTAAGCTAAAGATTAACCAGGTGCTTGAGCAACATAATTATTTCAAATATAATAACAGTTTATGATAGAAAGAATTATGATCAGACTATATAAAAATTTGTTTTGAAATGCACACATTAAGACATATATGTTACTATATATTTTATGCATGTAATGCTTATACACCTACACACATAAGAGTATTCATTTCAAGAAAGGATTCTACATTGTATTCAGAATTTTGTAACCCACAGAAAGTGTTCACATTTTCATTCATGTCTTTCTTTCATATTCAGCATATCCACAGCTTATAATGGGGTGAGGAGGGCCAGGCTTTGTGGCTTAGCAAATTAGTCCTTGATTTTTTTCTTTTAATGCAGTGGACAAGAAAGCCCAATAGAAAATTTTCTAAACCCCCATGAAGCTAGAAAACATGGATTAGTATGAGGTAAGTCTATCTTCTTCAGCTTGGCTCTGCAGGACCATTACACTTTTTAAAAAGTGTGTGTGCACATGCATTTGTTGTGTGCACATATATTTTACATTTGTTGAGTGTATACACACACACGTATTTCCTATGTGTCATAGATGCTAGATTATCATTACTGATAAGAGAGGCTTACTTCACTTTAATGTACTTTAATACAGTCACAAGCTCAAATTCACTTTAATACAGCTTTCTGATTCCAGAGTTTGCTAATGTCTTGATATATTTTTTTAAAAAGTTAAAGCCAGATAAGGCTATAGAAATATTCATTTGGCTGTAAAGTCTGTATAAAAATCTATGGAATTGCTATTTCTTTTCCATTTGAAATTTGCATAGATATTTTAAGAAGTGGAAAGTTTCACAGATATTTAAGAATATTGGAATGCCATTGTGTATGTCTTGTAGTGTACCTCCTGGTTTTTACATCTGGAATCAGAGAAATGGAATATGAATAATATGTGAGAGGGATTGAAGAGCACAATAATATCCATGTTTTGCTGAATATTTTAGCACATCAAAATTTGTTGAAAAAAATTAACCATCTAAAAAACAGAAAAGTCAAGCCATATAGAAATAATATAGATCATAATGCTATCTCCCTAAGTATTACTTAGCAAAGTCACACTTTTCAATGGTAAGAATTTCTTCATGTACCTGAAACTCAGTTTCTTTAACTGCAGAATGGGGGAACTGGGCCAATTATTCATTCCCCTTTTACTCTGAAATTACTCTTAAATAGAAAGATCCCTATATGTTTTGAATTTAAAATATATTCTAGATATTTGCACTTTTAGCTATTAGAGTGATACACCAATTAATGAATCTCCTAGCAGCAAATACACTTTATGGCAGTTAAAAGCGCTGTTAAAATAACTTGATAAATCTTTAGGAGCTGTGAACATTTAGCTCAGCAGCCTTGTTTCTGCAAAACTATGTTAGTGGATATGTAAGATCATAAAAAATAGCAGTAGCATCTGCAAGAAAAATGTTCAAGTCAGGTAGTTTACCAGATTATTAAAAATTGCATTACATGATGTTAAGTACTATATTACCTACAATGAAATTATGTGTCACCTTAAAATTAATAATTGAATGTTTTATAAGAAAAAATGAAAACTAAAGGCTAAGTTTATGATACTAACACCTATTCAGCTTGATCTTTCCATTTTTGAATAAAACAACTAATCTAATCCTTTGGAAATGTATGGGCAAAATAATAAAATTATTTTACCTTTCAAATAATTGTGTCATGTTGAAACACCAAAGAGGAAAAATAAAAAGATAGAATAAAATATGTGCAAAATTAATTCTCTATCATAAAGTGAGTTATGGTCACATTCTCATCAAACACAGCCACTTATCACTTACCACTGAGTTAGGCCAGGCCTCTTCATTCTTATTAGTCAATGAACTAGGAAATGCATCTCTTAAATAAAATTAAAAATTAGATATACAGTTGTCTGCAATGTAGTACATCCTGGTCACAGGTAACTTAGATTTTCATTGATGAAATGGAGGAAAGAATGGAAATTAATGTTAGATAAGTAAAAAGTACCATTAAAATACAAGATGATCTTAGAATGAAATGTAAAAAAATGTGGGAAGAACAGTGAGACAGAGGGAAAGTTGTCTATATCATCTAAACACATATCAATTAAACATAATTGGTTAGAATATAGTTGGAGTAATCAGTGCCCCAAATAAAGAAGGTACTTTGTGTATATATACATAATGATGTCACTGCCAACTGGTAGATGTCAGGATAATAATAGCCAAACATTCGTTTACTAATTATTATTTCCTTAATACTAGTTCAAAAACTATACACACATTATTGCATTAATCCCCAGACCACCCCAATGAGGAATGAAAGTTCTATTTGTCTCTCTATTTTACAGATGAGAAAACTAAGACTAAGAGGGGGTAAGTAATTTGCCTTACGTAAACTCTAAATCATTCTCACCCTTCATTCATTAGATTATGCATTATTTGAAATAATCCTTTTCTGCCTTTCTCTTCCAGACAGGAATATCTCTTCTCTACACAAAGCCACTTGAGCCCATTTAAAATGTAACTTTTGCCATGGAAGAATTCTACCAACACTTATGTCATCATTTAAACTACCCATTAAATACCTTTTCTATTTTTTATACTATTTTTTGTTACTGTGTGTGTGTGTGTTTTATTTACTTATTTTCTTAATATCATAACAAAACAAAATTAAACAAAAAAATTGGGTTTTACCAGTGCTGCCATCCAAAATATAGAATACCCAGTTTAACTTGAATTTCACATAAACAAAATTATTTAACTGGATATCTCATCTTTTGTTTGCCAATCTAGCAAACTTAGTTTTTGCAATCAGTGATGTGTCTGTTCCTAATGCTGCTATAATAAATTACTACAAACTTTGTGTCTTAAAACAATACAAATTTATTCTCTTTCAGTTCTGGAACTCAGAAATCTAAAATGAAGGTGTTGGCAGGGCTGTATTCCTTCTGGGGACTTCAGGAGACAATTATCTCCTTGCCTTTTCTGGCTTCTAGTGGTTACCTGCTTTCTTTGGCTCATGGTTGCTACCTCAATCTTCAAAGCCAATGGCATAGTACCTTCCCTCCTCTATGACTTCCTGTGTCCCTTTTATAAAAGCCCTTGGGATATCATTGGGTTCACACAAATAGTTGAGGACAATCCCATCTGAAGACCCTTAATTTAATCACACCTGCAAAGTTCCTTTTGAGTGTAAGGTAGCATAGTCACAGGTTCTGGGAATTAAGACTTCCACATTTTGGGGGAGACAAGACTCTCTCTACCACAAGTAGTTTCTTAAACTTGCTGAAATACCTCATCCATTTTTTATGCTGTTATTTCTTGTATTCCATCCTTCCTCCTGAGTTTACTTGCCTTCTCGCAGAATTAGACACTTCTGTAGGTCTTTTCATAAGGGCCTGTGAGTGGTAAATTTTCTTAGTCTATGTGAATCAGAAAATGTGTCATTGCTGCTCATTGACTCATACTTGGTATATGGTCATACTATGATCTTACTCTCTGGACATATACTCTACCCTTAGCCACTCTTGGGATGGGTTGGAATCAAACATGACCAATTAGAGCACTGCATTTTCCTGATTAGTCAGGTGTCCTGTCAGTGCCAAAAAAGATGCGGTGACACTTTTGATGGGAATATTGAAAGAGACAAATTCTAGGAGGATTTATTTGTTCATTTATTTTTTAGAGACATGTTCTCACTCTGTTGCCCAGGCTGGAGTACAGTGGTGTGATCATAGCTCAGTGCAAACTTGAACTCCTGGGCTCAAGCGATCCTCTTGGCGCAGCATCCTGAGTGGCTGAGACTAGAGGCAGTACCACTACACCTGGCTGAGTTTTTAATTTGTAGAGATGAGGTCTCACTATGTTGGGCAGGCTGGTCTTGAACTCCTTTCCTCAAGTGATCCTCCCTCCTTGGCCTCCCAAAGCGTTGGGATTATAGGCCTGTACCAGGCCCCTAGGGGGATTGAAACCAAAGATGGCTGCCATCTTAAGGAGAGAAGCTAGCTGGTAATTGAGCCAATACTCCAGAGAGCAGGGTAGAAATGTGAAAAGAAACATTGCTTGTGACTATTTTTTTGTGCCCCCAGATCAAGCAATGTGTGAAGCAAGGTCTTTCCCCTAGACTTTTAAATTATGTGATCCAATCAATTTCCTTCTTTGTTTAATCCTGTTTTGCCTCTAAGTTTCTGATCACTTGAAATTAAAAGAAACCTATAAACATTCTAAAATTATTATTTATATCCTGATGCTTTTTATAACATTTTGTAATAAGCACATGCTAATTTTAAGTGAAAGAAAAAAGTAAAGTCTATAGCTAACATACCTATTAATATTGATTCACAAGCCCCCTAGCACGAATTTCACCTCTGCTATGGTCACAGTTCTAAAACGATTAAAACATAGACAAAAGAAAATTTTAAAATAGAAATGACCAAGATTCTGTTAGGCAATACCATATAGCTCATCATGATGTTTGCCAATTTGGCCTCCATTGGCCCCTAGAAATGATTCTACAACCTACTCCTCTGGGTTATTCAATCCCAGCCAAGAAATCTGTGGAAGAGGAAAAACAAACAAATAAACAAAACAGGAAAAGAACTTTCTGATTATTGTGTGACTAGCTGCATAGGCTTGGAAGTCTATGAATTTCCTGGTCTTCCTTTTGCTCCGTTCCTCACAGAGCTCTTGGTAATGTCTAGGGACAGTCTGTGAATGAATATAAAGAGAAAGACTAGATATTCATTGTCCATTGGCTCAGCCACTCATGGAATAAGCAATACTTCAAGATTTATATTTCACTGTTAAAAACCACTCCAAATTTTTTTAAAAAATATATCAGACTTGTACCATGTAAACCAAACACTTTAGGAGAAGGTTTGATATTTAGCAGGGATACAAGAGGGTTGGATGTTTCTTCTGATTGAATAGATGTCTATTCTGATTGTTCAGTGGCCATGACACACTGAATGTTTAATGTTTGCAATGTCACACTTGAGTGGAGGCAAGTAACCATATAGACCGTGGCTTCTGAGAGGTTCTATTCTCAGCCATTAACTAAATATTCTGATTGACATGATCTTGTCAATAGCCGTTTCAGTATCCCTAACATATTTAATTAGGATTCAATGAGTTTTTGGAAACACATGGAAGGAAAACACAGGGATGTTAAAGATTATATGATACACACACAAACATGTATACATGTATATAAATATATAATCACATACATGTATATATAAAAGTTTGTATATTTTATATATGGATTATATGTACTATATATGCACATAAGTATACATCTATATTGGCATACAAATATACATTTCTTTTACTTTATCTTCTAAACATGATTGCTTTCACAGAAAAAAGAAACACAATTATAAAAAGATTGAAAATAAATTTGCAAAGACACTGCAATGTACATATATTCGCATTAACAACATGTAATATAGAAAAGGAGAATTCCATATTTTGTTAACTTACAGAGCCCAGTACACCCAGGAGATACTTAATTAAGAAGTCTCTAAGCTGCAAGTTTATTAAAGGAGCATACTAACGAGGGTAAATCCTTTACTTTTAAATACAATTTAGGAATCCTACCCTGCTGTTACTTAGAGTTATGATTGTTTGTTCATCAGAAACCTAAAATTTACAGTTCCCATTTGTTGACTGGATATTTTCTTCTGAACCAGAAATATTCCATTAACACATATAATATTAATATCAATATATAGATTTGTAAGCATAATTTTTCTTACTATAATTTATAAAAGTTCATCACAGGAAATTTTACAAATACAAAACTCTTAAAATCTGCACATAATCTCACCAGCCAGGGAGCATAACAATTATATTTGCATATCCTCATTGTCTCATGTACACACAGATATATATTTATATTCATATTATATAAACACACATTCATTTGTATACATATGTATATATACACAGACAGACACTATTTTGATAGATGTCAACATTTTTGTTCTATTAAATTTGAAAGAGAAAAAATATTTTGTCTTCGGAGACAGACAACTCTTTTGTTTGGTTCAACTCTCAATGAACCTCTATGTATGTACAGATAAAAATCTTACTATGGGCCAGGCATGGTGGTTCATGCCTATAATCCTAGCATTTTAGGAGGCCGAGGCAGGAAAAGAGCCTGAGCCCAGGAGTTTGTGACCAGCTTGGGCAATATGGCAAAATCCCATCTCTATGAATAATAAACATCATCATAAATTAGCCAAGTGTGGTGGTGCACACCTATGGTCCCAGCTACTTGGGAGGTGAGGTGGGAGGATCACTTAAGTCCGAGATGTTGAGGCTGCAGTGAGCTGTGTTCGTGCCACTGCACTACAACTTAAGTGACAGAGTGTCATCCTATCTATAAAAAAAGAAAATGGGCCCGGCGCGGTGGCTCACGCTTGTAATCCCAGCACTTTGGGAGGCCGAGGCGGGCGGATCACGAGGTCAGGAGATCGACACCACGGTGAAACCCCATCTCTACTAAAAATACAAAAAAATTAACCAGGTGTGGTGGCGGGCGCCTGCAGTCCCAGCTACTCAGAGAGGCTGAGGCAGGAGAATGGTGTGAACCCGGGAGGAGGAGCTTGCAGTGAGCCGAGATTGCACCACTGCACTCCAGCCTGGGCGACAGAGCGAGACTCCGTCTCAAAAAAAAAAAAAGAAAATGAAAAAAAGAAACAAAAAAATCTTACTATGGATGGAAGATTTGAGATTATGAGGAGCTACAATTTTCTGTATAATAATGTAAAATCTTTCTTTCCTGAGGTCATCATTGTATCTCAGACTATAATGGAGAGGTGGGCCAGAGGCTTGAGACAAATTCGAAGCATATTTTGATTTTATCCTCCCTTTGAAAAAGACTTCTTATTGCCTACTAAACATTTTTCTTCCTCCTCTTCAGTAAAACAACTTGAAATTTATAAAGAAAGACACATGCCCTGTAGTTAAAGGGGTAATTTAAATAAGTTCTGACCAATGAGATGTAAGCAGGAAAGTTGCATAGCCCCACCAAAGAAAATCTTCATCCAAAGGAATGAGCTGGCGTTTTTCTCCATCCTTCTGTGTGGACTAGGGAAGTGGCCACTGGAGTTTAAATATCCAACTTGGAGCCATGAGGGGCCATACTTAAAATATCAGAGGAGCAAAACATGACCTCTGAGTCCCCATTCCAGCCCTGGAAAGCTGCATTCTGAATATTTTTGCATGAGAGAAATGAACTATACCTTGATTAATTAATTAGTTATTTGGGAGTTTACTGTTAGAGCAGAATTTATTTTATAACTGATGAATTCTCACTGGGATAGAGGAAATTGGAGAGAGGTTATTTATGGGCAAAGACAGTTTGGTTAGAGAGAGGTAGTTTGCTGACAAATGACAGATTAAGGAGACAGCATATTTTGAGAAAGGTTTTAGTTTTAGTCTCTAAAAGTTGTGCTCAGTCCTGTGGTCTGAGTGTTTGCCTTCCCACTGCTCCACACCAATTCATGCTTTGAAACCTGATCCCTAATGCCACAGTATTAGAAGTGGGGTCTTTGGGAAGTGATTAGGTCATAAGGATGGAGCCGTCACGAATAGAATTACTGCCTTTATAAACGAGGCCTGAGGAGGCTTGTTTACCTCTTTCACCATGTGAGGGCATAGCAGATGGCACCATCTATGATGAGTGGGCCCTCATTAGAACTTCTCAGCTTCCAGAATTACGAGAAAGAAGTGTTTGCTGTTTACAAACCACCCAGTTTATGGTATTTTTGTTATAGCAGCCAAAACAGACTAAGACACCCAGTTCCTAATTTGAAGTTTTTGTTTTTCACTTTGTAATTTCCTTTTGTTATTGCCAAGATTTCATTGAGGTTTAGGCAAATGATATATTCTCGTGTTTTAGGAAATTAAGAAATATCCTGTTTATACCTATACCTGGAGAAGCTATTGTAAAGAAACAAGATTATTTATACTAACTGCTAGAGTGATCCAAAGTGAGCTGACTGGTTGACTTGACAAGGGTTGACCAGGATGGATTTGTGAAACATGAACCCTCTCCCCTGGTATTCCCAGAAACAATTATTTTCAGTGGGAAATACCATAAAATCCTAGGCTTCATAGCATAGAATGACTTGATTGCTAGTGGAAGATGTTATAAAATGACCATTCTCATGGATAAAAAATTGAGGATGTTGGGTTATTAATACACACCCATATGCCCATAGGATAATGTCTTAGTCTGTTTGTGCTGCTATAACAGAATACCACAGCTGGATAATTTATGAAGAACATACATTTATTTTCCCACAGTTCTTCAGGCTGGGAAGTCCAAGATTAAGGCACTAGCAGGTTTTGTGTCTGGTAAAGGCTACTTTCTGCTTCCATGATGGTGCCTTGTACACTTTGCCCTCTGGAGGGGAGGAACACTGTGCCCTCACATGGCAAAAGGCTGAAGTGCAGAAAGAGATGAACTCCTTCCATCATGCTTTCTTACAAGTATGCCTAATCCCATTCATGAGGGTGGAGCCCTCATGCCTCACTTACCTCCCAAATGCCATACCTCCTAATACTGCTACATTAGGGATTAAATTTCAACATGCATTTTGGAGGCAACAAAAAAAATTTTAACCCAAAAGATGGATTTGAAGCATTATCATTATTATTATTTTATTGTAGTACTGCCTTTAAATACTTACATTTATTTTTAAAAGAGCTGATACTTTTCACTGAAGATTAATTTAATAAAATAAATATCTAGAACCAGAAATAGCATTTGACCCACCAATCCCATTACTGGGCATATACCAAAAGGAATAGAAATGATTCTGTTATAAAGATGCATGCACTTGTACGTTTATTGCAACATTATTCACAATAGCAAAGACATGAAACCAACCCAAATGTCCATCAATGATAGACTGGATTAAAAAAAAGTGGTACATATACACCATGGAATACTATACAGCCACAAAAAGCAATGAGATCATGGGTTTTGCAGGGACACAGATGAAGCTGGAAGCCATCATCCTCAGCAAACTAACACAGGAATAAAAAACCAAAATCGCTTGTTCTCCTCATAAATGGGAGTTGAGCAGTGAGAACACATGGACACAGGGAGGGGAACAACACACACCGGGGCCTGTCAGGGAGTGGGGTGCGTTGAGCGAAGGGAGGGCTTCAGGACAAGTAGCTAATACATACAGGGCTTAAAAGCTAGGTGACAGGTTGATAGGTGCAGCAAACCACCATGGCACATGTATACCTATGTAACAAACCTGCACATTCTGCATATGTATCCCAGAACTCAAAGTAAAAAAACAAACAAACAAAAAAAAAAAACTGTAAATTCTACATGTGTTTTCAGGGAATGCATCAGTTTCTTCAACAATGTATAGTGATACTGAAATAAAAAAAATTCAGAAGTTTTGGAACAGCTGCAAATGAACCTAGGAGGTATATGAGCTAAGGACATATTCAGTAATACTGACAATTCTATTAAGGCTTTCAACTAAAGTAGGCAGTGAAATATAATGCCTGAAAGTGGAAATCAGCTGATGGCTAAGAGAATCAAAAAAGAGAATTAGAAACCATGTTAAGAAAGAATAAAATGAAAATCTGACCTATGTTAAGAGACGTGTGGTTTAAATGTATTGCCTTCAAAATTCAGGTGTTTCCAGTGTAATATTATACGATGATACTAAGGAGGTAGATGTTTTAAGAGCTGATTAGGCCAGAAGGGCTTCTCTTTCATGAACAGGATTAAGGACCTATAAAAGAGACTTTACTCAGCATTTGGCTTCTCTTGCCTTTCCAGAGTCACCATGTTAGGATGCAGCAAGAAGGCCCTCAAAAGATACCAAATGTTGGTGCCTTGATATTGCACTTCCCAACCTTCAAAACTGTGAGAAATATTCCTGTTCTTTTTAAGTTACCCAGCCTCAGGTATTCTGGTGTAGCAGCACAAATGGACTAAGACAAGAAGTCACTTGAGAAGTCAAAACAAAAAAATCATTTTTATTCTTCAGAAAGCCTTAGAACAGATCAATAATATTTTCTTCAAAGTAGCAAAACCAGCATTTGATAAAGCTAAAAGAACTTTTGTGAATAACTTTTTGTACAGAAAATATTCCACTAGGTAAGAGAGTTCAAGAAGCAGCTAGTATGTGCTGCTCTCCCAGTGAGGAAACAAAGTGGTGAGTAAATACTGACTTTTCAAGTGAATCATCTGAGAAATCACGTCAGCATCCTTTAAGGGAGTCAGGGGACACATGGAGAACAGAGAAGAGTGAAGATAAACAGCTGCCCACCTGGGACCAGTGCAAAGCCAGGAGAAGCTCCCTGAGATGGGGAAAGCGGGGGAGAATAAGAGTCCCCAGGGGATCCACATTTCCCACAGGGACCTGTGCAATATTGGGAAAGGGAGAACCTCCCTGACTCCTTGCCCCCCAGGCCTCCAAATTGATACAGGGAGTCATCCAGAGTTTTTGCAGAGGTACCACTCAAGACTGGAAGGAGCCCCACAGGCCTTGGATCCATGAGCAGCTCAGCATCAGCTGCCATGACACCAACAGAGGCTGCGGTCATGGTTCTGGGGAATAGTCAAGCTGCTTCACTCCTTCTTGCCAGACAAGACTTGGCTCCTGCCTCTAGCACAGTGGTCCCACCACTGCCTGAACTCTGCAGCCAGGCACAGCTCTGTGTTACCCCAGGAAACACATGGATGGTGATCTGTGCTACTCCTCCCACATTCGCTGCTCTTAGCTATGCAAGACTCACCAGCATGGGTGGAGCCCAAACAGGGGAGGAGCCTCCACTCTGAATACTGAGAGGGGTGAGATATCTGGGTTCATGGGCTGACAGGGGAGCAGGGTATACTTCCCTCCCCAAGGCTGGTCCAAGAAGGGGTGTGGCCTGTCTACCAGCTATAGCCTCTGCCTAAGGGAACCCTGTGGGTGTGAAATACTTAACAAACGAAAGACAGGTGCAGTGCCAGTGATTGGAGGAGGCTCTCCCAAGGCGCAGGAGAACTGGCGAGAGGGTCATCTCTCTGCACCTGACCACAGAGCACTACTTAGAACATGCTGAAATACAAAAGAGCCACACAGCTAAGTAAAGCCTATTTGACAGTCATCACTCTTAAGTTCCATCTAATGGATTCCAGCCAAAATTACAACATCAAAAATATTTTGCCAGCATATAGCACCTGTGAAATCTAAGGCAAAAAACCAGCCACAAATTAAAATCCTGTACAGAACTGAGCCATTTGAAAGCACCTGGAAATGAAGCCAACTGACTATATTCATCTTATTCACAGTTAAAAGAACACTAGCCCTCTCAGATGAGAAAGAATCAGTGCAATAATTCTGGCCAACCAAAAGGCCAGAGTGGCTGCTTACCTCCAAACAAACACACAAGCCCCCACAAGTAATGATTTTTAACCAGACCGAAATGACTGAAATGACATAGAATTCAGAATCTGGATGGTAAGAAGTGTGTCAAGATCCAGGAGAAAGTTGAAACCCAATTCAAGGAACCCAATAAAATTGATCCAAGAGTTGAAAGATAAAATAGCCATTTTAAGAAAGTACCAAAATGAACTCCTAGAATGAAGAATTTGCTATAAAAATTTCATAATACAGTCAGAAACATTAACAGCAAAATAAACCAAGCCAAAGAGACTCAGAGCTCAAAGACCGGTTCTTCAAATCACCTCAGCAGTCAGAGAGAATATTAAAAAAGAATTTTAAAAATGAGCAAAACCTTCAAGAAATATGAAATTATGTAAAGAGATCAAATCTATAACTTATCGGCATTCCTGAGAGGGAAAGAAAGAGAGTAAGCAACTTGAAAAACATATTTGAGGACATAGTCCATGAAAAATTTCCCAATCTTGCTATAGAGGTGGACATGCAAACTCAAGAAATACAGAGAACCCATGTGAGATACTCCACAAGATGACCATCCCCAAGGCGCCTAGTCATCAGATTTACCAAGGTCAACAGAAAGAAAAACTCTTAATTGCAGCTAGAGAAAAAGGTCAAGTCACTTACAAAGGGAAACTCATCAGGCTAGCAGCAGACTTCTCTGCAAAATCCGTACAAGCCCAAGAGATTGGGGATCTGTTTTAAGAATCCTCAAAGAAAAGAAATACATCTAACCAAGGAAGTGAATGATCTCTCCAAAGAGAACTACAAAACACTGCTGAAAGAAATCACAGATGATACAAGTAAATGGAAAAAACATTTCATGCTCACACATTGGAGGAACCAGTATTGTTAAAATGGCCATACTCTCAAAGCAATTTACAGATCCGATGCTATCCCCACTAAAATATCAATGCCATTTTCTTTTACATAAGAAAAAACTATTCTAAAACTCACATAGAACCAAAAAAGAGCCCAAATAGCTAATGGAATCTTAAGCAAAAAGAACAAAGCCAGAGGCATCACATTATTTGACTTCAAACAATAATAGTATAAGGCCACAGTAAGCAAAACTGCCCAGTACTTGTAGAAAAACAGGATATATAGCCCATTGGGACAGAGTAGAGCAGCCAGAAATAAAGCAGCACACCTACAAAAAAATCTGATTTTCAACAAAGTCAACAAAAATAAGCAATGGAGAAAGGACTCCCTATTCAATAAATGGTGCTGGGATAAGTGACTAGCCATAGATAGGAGAATGAAACTGTGCCCCCACATTTTACTATATGCAAAAAAGCAATTCAATATGGATTAAAAATTTAAGTGTAAGACCTCAAGCTATAAAAATCTTAGAAGAAAACTAAGCAATACCCTTCTTGACATTGACTTTGGCAAATAATTTATGGCTAATTTCCCAAAAGCAACTGCAACAGAAACAAAAATTGATAAGTGGGACCTAGTAAAACTGAAGAGCCTCTGCACAGCAAAAGAAATTATCAACAGAGTAAACAGCCTACAGAATGGGAAAAAATATTCATAAACTATGCACCTGACAAACATCTAACATCCAGGATCTGCAAGGAACTCAGTAAAATCAAGAAGCAAAAACCAAATAATCCAATTAAAAAATGGGGAAATGACATGAAAAGATACTTATCAAAAGAAGGCATACAAATGGGCAACGAATATGACAAACTGGTCAGATTCACTACTTGTTAGAGATATGCAAATCAAAGCCACGATGAGATACCATGTCACACCAGTCAGCATGGTGATTACTAAAAAGTCAAAAAACAACAGATGCTGTCGAGGCTGCAGGCAAAAGGCAACACTTATGTGCCATTAGTGGGAATACAAATCAGTTCAGCCACTGTGGAAAACCATTTGGAGATTTCCCAAAAAACTTAAAACGGAGCTATCATTCGACCCAGCAATCCCATTACTGGGTACATACCAAAGGAAAATAAATCATTCTACCAAAAAGATATATGCACTTGTATGTTCTTGTATGTTCATTACAGTGCTATTCGCAATAGCAGAGACATGAAATCAACCTAGGTTCCTGCCCATCAATGGTGGATTAGATAAAGAAAATGTCTTACATATACACCATGTAATACTATGTAGCTATAAAAAAGAATGAAATCATACCCTTTGCAGCAACATGAATGCAGCTGGAGGCCATTATCCTAAGCAAATTAACACAAGAACAGGAAACCAAATACTGTATGTTCTCACTTATAAGTGGAGTTAAACACCGAATACACATGGACATAAAAATGTGTAGACATTGGGAGCTACTAGAGGGGAAGGAAGGGAGGGAGTATGGGCTGAAAAACCATCAGGTACTGTGCTCACTACATGAGTGATGGGACCGTTTGTGTCCCAAACCTCAACATCACACAGCATACCCACATAACAAACCTGCACCCCCCTGAATATCAAATAAATAAATAATGAATAAAATGTGGTATATTTATACAATGTAAAAAAATCCTTTGAAGTAATATTTCTTAATTTTTAATTTTGTCAACATTATTTTAAGTAGTCTATAGACTTCCCTTTTACCAAATAATTTATTTCAAATGCCTGTTTTGTGTTATATTTATTCAATTTAAACCAATAAATACTATTTGTTTCTAGCAATTTGTGGTGGGCAACACTGCAGGCTAAAAACATTTATTTGTTAATTTTTGAAAGTGTTTTTTAGACAGACATCTTTTCAAAATGATTGTCTAGAGGAAAGAAGAGTAAAAAACAATTTCTGTCTTCAGAATTCTAAGCTGTTTAAACTTTCTTAGGTTTTCTCCAAGATGGAAAGAAAGAGAGAAAAAGAGACAGGATGAGAGAAGGAGTGATAAGAGAAAGCATGAGGGAGAGAAAAAGGAAGAGGAAGGAAGGAAGGAAGGAAGGAAAGAAGGAAGGGAGGGAGGGAGGGGAGGGAGGGGAGGGAGGGGAGGGGAAGGGAAAGAAGGAAGGAAAGGGAGGAAGTTGCTTATACATGTCAAGTCTCGTCATCAAGAAGAAAAAAAAAATTTCCTAACAAGAAAAATGTTTCACTCTTTCAAGACCAGTATCTGGAAATTACAGATGTTCATTGCTACTGGGCTGGTCATCAGACATTGCTTCTAGGCCTTTGGTTGGGAGAGCGAATATTTACCTTACATATACATCTTTTTAAAACGAAGATACCTTGAAAGTTGCAGTTCTAATTCAAGACTAGAGAGTTGTACTTCATCTCTTCTATATAATAACAGTATCTCCTGTCTTCCCCACTAGGAATTCTGGTTCTCAAGGACACTGGATATAATAGAATTAGAGTATTCTATATCCATTGCTTTATACCAACCACTTTATATCATTTTAGACATAGAATAGTGTCAGAATCACAATACAAATCTACTACTGTAAAATATGATTATTGAATAGTTAAAAGAGTTTTGTGTATGCTCTCCCCATTCTCTCCCCATTTTTTAGGTTGATAAATATATCTACATTGCCAGATCATATTGTTACATATTATAATCTATTTCTTTTAATCTTTCTATAATCCTAGTTTTATAAAAATGATGTATTTAATGTTCACCACTAGTTATTATGTAGAAGTCTCTCTAATAATTTTGTTTGTCTAAAGTTGATCCTTTAATAGATTCTTTAGGAAAGACCAAGGGGAAAATATTCCCTGAGGTCTACCATTTGGATAACCTTTTGCCTTGTCCTCTATATTAGAAGATATATTTTGCTACATCAAAAACAAAATCTTTAGTTTACATTTTGTTTCCTTTGACTATGTTAATATGTTACTGTTACTGTTTTCTTTGGGCTTACAGAGTTGTTACTAAAGGTTCTAATGATAATCTAATTTTATTTGACTTACAAGTCTCAATTATTCAGCTTAAATACCCATGAAATAGTTTTCTTTTTTTAAGTCCAGAATCTTTAAAATAATTTGTTCTGTTTTTGGACTTCCTAGATTGATATTTTCAAGTACAAAATTATCTTTTCCAATATATAGTTTCAAATCTGCTTGTTTATTGAAGAATAACATTTGAATTATACTTTTTAATGTTGCTTGATTTTGTTTTGGTTTTGTTCTTCAGGTACTCCTATATTCATATGTTGGATTTATTTGCTTAACTTGGTGATTTGTCTCTTTCCTTTACATTCTTTTGATCTCTTTTCTCATTTCCTTTTGATTTAAAAAGTATTCTTTTTTCTTCTAATTGTCTTCAGGTATATCTTATTGCTTTATTTACTCTTCTATTTCTACCAGTTTAGTCTTCATTTCTAAAATAACCTTTTTCTAATATTTCTAATTTTCTGTAACATCTGTCACTGATTTCTGAGTTTACTAATTTGTGTTTATTTTGTTCTCTAAAGTTTGAATCATTTTCTTAATGTCCTTTCAGTTATTTTGAAAGAATATGTAATAGTTTTTCATGTTTTTTGGAAGTACACATAAATAAAAATAACATGCCTTTAAAAATGTCACGC
Source organism: Hylobates moloch (assembly GCF_009828535.3). Classification (NCBI taxonomy): domain Eukaryota; kingdom Metazoa; phylum Chordata; class Mammalia; order Primates; family Hylobatidae; genus Hylobates; species Hylobates moloch. Next base: position 63,041,727 of record NW_026652288.1, on the reverse strand, counting down.
TACTCCTTTGTATTTTTCTTATTGCAACTTCATATGGTGTTTTACCTTGATATATTTCTGTTATATATTTTTATGTGAATCTAGCTTATCTTTATTTTAAGAATGAGGCTTGATCCAGAGAGCTTTGCTAACTTCAAAGAGCCAGAGCTCTCCACTGATGTACGCTAAAATACATACACACAAAATATAAATATTAACAAGATGGGGCTGGGCATAGTGGCTCATGACTGTAATCCCAGCACTTTGGGAGGTGGGGCTGGGGGGGATCACTTGAGGTCAGGAGTCCCACACCAGCCTAGCCAACACGATGAAACCCGGTCTCTACTAAAAATACAAGAAAATTAGCCGGGCATGGTGGCACATGCCTGATAGTCCCAGCTACTCGGAAGGCCAAGGTAGGAGAATTGCTTGAATCCGCGAGGCGGAGGTTGCAGTGAGCCAAGTTCATGCCACGACACTCCAGCACTCCAGCCTGGGCGACAGAGCGAGACGCCGTCTCAAATATATATATATATATATATATGCATATAAATATATTTATATATGCATAAAAATGTATATGCATATAAATACATGTATTTATATATGCATATAAATATATATGCATATAAATATGTATTTATAAATATGTATTTATATATGCATATAAATACATATTTTTATATGCATATAAATATATATTGTTATGCATATAAATATATTTTTATATATGCATATAAATATATATTTATATACGCATATAAATATATGCTTTTATATATGCATATATATATTTTTATACGCATATAAATATATTTTATACGCATATAAATATATATTTATATACGCATATATATACGCATATAAATATATATTTATATACGCATATAAATATCTATATTTATGTACACATATATATATTTTATCTATGCATATAAATATATATATTTATCTATGCATATAAATATATATATTTATCTATGCATATAAATATATATATTTATCTATGCATATAAATATATATTTTTATCTATGCATATATATGCATATATGTGCATATATATGCACATATATGTATATATATTAATAAGAAGACATATAAACAAAGTAGTATGCATTAAAAAACACAAGGATGGCTGTTTATCGAAGGTGGGGGAATAGGGAATATGAAAATAAAAAGTAAACAAATAAGTAAAGCAAGAGCAAAAGACTTCATGCAGATAAAAGATGATGGTATGTCATGAATGGAGGAGTATCATTATTTTCATCTTTTGCACCTGAGGTCCTGTGACACCAAAGGTTTATGGAAAGAATGCATGCTTATTGTATAAAAAGTGGAAAACACAAGAAAGATTGAAAAATTTAAACCATCTATAATTCTACCACTTAGAAATAATCCTTGGGAATATTTTGGAATATTTTTCTTGTCGTTTGTGATGTGTGTGTGTATGTTCTGCAATATTCATAGTGTAGATTCTCTGTATTCATGTGAGAACCTATAATTCAAATCACTCTGCGCAGCTCATACTTTGTCATGTGACATCACCTTCTGAGTTTTCTAATTCATGTTTATGTTGTTCCTTTATGTCTTGAATCATTTCCTAATGATTTATTTGAAAATTACATGTAATGATTTTTATTTTTGTTTATTTTTTATTTTTATTTTTGTTTTATTTTACTTTAAGTTCTGGGATACATGTGCTGAATGTGCATGTTTGTTACATAGGTATACATGTGCCATGGTAGTTTCCTGCACCTATCAACCCGTCATCTAGGTTTTAAGCCCCGCATGCATTAGGTATTTGTCCTAATGCTCTGCCTCCCCTTGTCCCCCACCCCGGACAGGTCCCGGTAATTTTGATTTTTTAAAGTGTGTCATTATAGCACACTTGCACTATCTTCAAAAATTTTATGCTATTCCTTCTTATTGTTCTTATTGTATCTTTGTATGGAACTTTATCTTGATATATTTCTATTGCTTATTTTTATGTGAATTTAATTGTTCGGTTATTTTAGAATGAGGCTTGGTGCAGACAGTTGTGCTAACGTCAAAGTGCTTTCCATTGATGTAAACGAAAACTGCCTTCCAAAGTATGCTTTCAAAACGATGAGTGATAATAACTACATAGATGCTTATCCTATATTAGTCTATTAATTTATTTAACATTCATTGTTTTAAATTTACATGATGAAAATGAATAATTGGCTGTATTTTTATTATTATATATAAGACTGTGATTGCCATTCTTATGCATAGATATTAATCCAAATCACTAATTAGTTCTTCAGTATACATTTCTAGAAATGAAATTAGGCTGGGTGCGGTAGCTCACAGGTATAATCCCACAATTGCTTGAGCCCAGGAGTTCAAGATCAGCTCTGGCAACATGGCAAAACCCTGTATCCACCCAAAGATACAAAAAATAAAATAAAATACAAAAATTAGCTAGGCGTCGTGGCACACACTTGTAATTTCAGGTATTAAGAAGGCTGAGGTGGGAGGATTCTTTGAGCCCAGCAGGCCAAGGTTGCAGTAAGTTGAGATCACTCCACTACATTCCATCCTGGGCAACAGAGTGAGACCCTGTCTCCCTGTCTCACACAACAAAATAAAAAAAAAAAAGAAAAGAAAAGAAAAAGAAAAGAAGTGGAATTACTAGGTCATATGTTTCCATATTGCTAATTAGAAAAGTTAAAAGTTTATAAAACATTGGCAGGATAGGAAAGTGTTCATTTCACCACTCTCATCAGTAATTTGTTAATTTGAAAAGTTAGACATGCTGTTTGTTTAAAAATACATTTCTTTGATGAAAACTAAAGTTGAACTTAATCTTATTTTATTGGTCTTTTGAATTTCTTTTATTAAGAATTATCTATTTTGTAATTTATTTTGTAAGTTACAAAATAGACCACACCACCTCCACCACCCAAAATCTTCTCTCAGTCTTTTTCTCTCAGTTAATGGCAAGTGCAACCCACCTGGGTCCTATACAATGAACTGTGATTCTTTCTCGCATCTAACTTTTCATTACTATTTTATCCAAATGTTGCTCAAATTCTCTAGAGTATGCATAAAAAATCTAAAATCTCCCTACTTGTCTCCATCTCCACTGCTACCATGCTAATTGAAACTACCTAGTCTCTGAGCTTCCTTTATCCCTCTATACATCTTCCACATTGCAGTCTCACTGATTTTAAAGGGTCGTTCTCTCTAGTCCTTTATGCTTAGAAAGATTTTCCCAAACATAAGATGCTACTAGCTGTTTTATGGCATTTTCATTTTTATTAGATTCTAATTCATCATGCTTTCATAAAATTATTCTTCTCTAGAATTTCGGAATTTTAGTTTGAGTTTTTTCTTTGATATGAGCTTACTTTTTAAAAAGTTTCCTGATGAGAAGTGCATTTTTTATTATTATTACTAATTGAGGACTTAAGATCCTTTAATGTTGTTTGTATTTCTATTTTTGAGTTATTATGGCCTAATATATAGTTAATTTTAATAAGGACTTATGAATACTTGAAAAAAGGTATATTTTCTGCTATCAGGATAAAGTGCTTATATATTTATAGACTCTATCTTATGGTTTTTAGGCCTTCTATGTCCTTACTAACATTTTTTCCCCTTGATCTGTCTAGATCTGAGATAAGTGTGCCAAAGTTTCCTATTTTTAATATGTGTCTATTTCTCCTTTCATCGCCTGTAGTTTCTGCTTTATGAAAGTTGCTACTGATATTTGGTGAATAGATATTAATATCTTCACTGTGAATCGCACTCTTTAGCATTATAGAGTGTCCTACTTTGTATCGTTTAATTCTTCTTGGCCTGAATTCTACCTTGTTTTAGATCAAGGTCATGGCCCCTGCTTTCTTCTTTCTTGCCTTTGCCTGGTGTATTTTTGTTCATGCTTTTATCTTTACCCATTTCAATTCACTTTATTTTAGGTGTATCTTTTGCATACAGCATAAAGTTGAATTTTGCTTTCTTAGACAATCTGAAAATCTTTTTCTTATGTAAGTCCACTAACATGCATTGATACAACTGACATATTTGGTCTCAGTTCTATAATAAAGTATTATGTTATATAAATGTGAATGCATGTGCATGTTCCATTATTTTAGTTGTTCGCCCTTCTCCCCCATTATTTCCTTTGCTATTTGGGAACGTTTGAAGTCTTTCTAATGGTTAGCTTTACACTAATACCTATCTATAACGCATTTAACCATACTCTGTTCTGAAACAGTTTCTATTATTAATATTATTGTCAGCCAGAAACTGCTTCTTTTCCTCTCTTGCTAGTTATAAGTATAATCTTAGTGTTGTTTGTAGAGCAAAACACACTTAAGCTTCAAGCTCTTAATTTTTCTGTTTTAAATTATATCTTTCCCTCCTAATACCAGTAAGTCAATCAGTGAGTGTATTCTAATTTCTATTTACTCTACCCCTTTCCATCCCAATTAGTAATTAGTTGTACTAGTTCTCCAACATCCGAGCCTGTAATATGAACATTGCATTTTATCATCTTTCATTTTCTGGTCCTTAAATGCTTACTGCCAGGCCACCAGACCATATGAAAGAGCTTTCCAGATGTTATAGTTTTCTGAATCTCTTTCTGTGATAAGTTCCCTAGAAAAGGTTTATGGAAATGATATTTTTTCAAGTATTGCCTGTTTATAACTCTTTACAGCCTTTGTACCAAAGGATGTTTGGCCAGGTGTAAAAACCTTGGCTCACATATGGTTTCCTTCAATACTTTAAAAATGTTTCTTAATTGTTTTGTAGCTTAAAACATTGCTGCTTAGAAATTTAGGATGACTTTCTTTTTTTAATTAGTTAATTGATTTATGTATATGTGCTGGTGGTGTGGAGTAAGGATGGAGGACGTGTGGTTCTGAATTTCTGGAGGCAATTTTTCCTTATCTTTATAGTCTAATCTGTCTTGGTATTGACTCCATGTACAAGGAGAGTATGAATTTTCAATAGAATCAATTTTTGTTTTTCCAGAATATTTTCATAATTGTGATTTTAAATAATTTTTTCTGTTTTATTGCTTCAATGTCTATCTTCAGGAACAACTATTAAATGCATATGTAATCAGCTTTGCAGATTTTCTCCATCAGGTTTTCAAATCTTTTTAGTATCTTTTTTTAAGTCTAACTGGTTTGGTTTTCATTTTCTATTTGTTAACTATTTACCCCTCTTCCTTTACAATGTTTTTCCCAACTCCAATTTACTTTTTTTTGGTTTATTTGTTTGTTTTTGAGATGGAATCTTGCTCTGTTGACCAGGCTGGAGTGTAATGGCATGATCTTGGCTCACTGCAACCTCTGCCTCCCCGGTTCCAGTGATTCTCCCGCCTCAGCCTCTGGAGTAGCTGGGATTACAGGCGCGCACCCATGCCTAGTTATTATTATTATTATTATTTGTATTTTTGGTATAGATGGGATTTCACCATGTTGACCAGGCTGGGAATTTACTCTTATATTCTTATTTTAGCTTTATTTCTGAATATTTTTCCCTTTTTCCGATTCAATTTTAGTAATTATCAATCCTTCCCTCCTGTCTTTTTATCAGTTGTCCATATAAGCTCTGAGATTTTGAATTTCTTTTTTTTGTTGTTTTGAGACGGAGTCTCGCTCTGTCGCCCAGGCTGGAATGCAGTGGCACGAACTGGGCTCACTGCAAGCTCCACCTCCGGGGTTCACGCCATGCTCCTGCCTCAGCCTCCTGAGTAGCTGAGACTACAGGCGCCCGCCACTACGCCCGGCTAATTTTTTTTTTTTTTTTTAAAGTAGAGACGGGGTTTCACCGTGTTAGCCAGGATGGTCTCGATCTCCTGACCTCATGATCCGCCCGCCTCGGCCTCCCAAAATGCTGGGATTACAGGCGTGAGCCACCGCGCCTGGCAAATTTTGAATTTCTTAATTGAAATAGTATTTCAAAGCTTCTGGCATTTTCTGTACCTTACTTTGAAATATTGTGCCAGAGTTTCTGTTTTGAGGCCACATATTTTTTTTCTGATGTGTTCTTACTGTCTTTTGAAACATTATCATATTAGCTTTTATTACTTTTTTTTCAGCAGTAACTTATATTGGAGTTAGACTGCATTTTCCCCACGTTTATAAAGGAGTGAGTATTCCTAAGCTATTAGAAAGAGGCTCTTTGGGGCTGGGCACTGTGGCTCACGCCTATAATCCCAGTAATTTGGTAGACTGAAGCAGGAGGATTGCCTGAAGCCAGGAGTTAAAAAGCAGTCTCGGCAGTGAAGTGAGGCCTTTCAGAAAGAGGAAAGGAAAGAATGAAGGAAGGAAGGAACGAAAGAAGGAAGGGAGGAAGGGAGGAAGAGAGGAAGGGAGGGAGGAAGGAAGGGAGGAAGAAAAGAAAGGAGGGGGGGACTTCTTAGAAGGGGAATGGGCAGTAGCATAGCTTTCCCAATATTATGAATTAAAGGTATCCTCTTTTTTAAAGGTCACTACCAGAAAGGCTCAAAATGTGTTCTCTTCATGTAGATATAACTGTATTCAGGACAACTTTCAGTCTCCAGCCTATGCTTAGCTCATGAGCCCTAGGAGCCTGATTTACTGAGTGCTTTCTGTTTTAGACATTATATTTTGCTGTTAAAGGACCTTTTGAAAACTTTCCTCATTTTGGGATTGTCCCACTATCTAATTCTTCAGCCTCCGTTTCTCCCAGTCATTTCTGTCCTGCTCAGTTTTGTTTGTTTCCGAGTATGTTTGTATTTTTCAGTTTTCTCGGCATATATATCTCAGTTCTGGAATGTCATAGGAGGTTGGAGAGGCAGTTCCTATTTCACTGATTTCTAAGTTCCAGACTTCCCAACATTCTGTGACTTCTCCCCAGTGTGCACACTAATTTTCTTGCACTCACTTCCATCTTGGAGGCAGTGAAGATTTTGCCCAGGGTCCCCTGTTGTCAGACCTATCCTGTCATTTCTAATCAGGGTAAGCTCTTCTCCCTTTGGAAATATTTGCTACTACTCTTCTTTCACCTTCTGATTTGTAAAGTGTGCTCTAACACTTTTTGACTCCCAGTTTCTCCTATACTTACTGATTCGAGTAGCTTCTTCTAGTGGTTTGACCACACCTAACTCTCTTCAGTAATTCTTTTACATTAATAATTTATAAAATCATAAAGTGTTATTATTTTAGAGTTGAAAGTGTATTAGACAACCCCAAGAGTAAGCAAAATTATGCAAATAAGACAACTCAAATTTTCTCATGATCACAAGGTTTGTAGCTATTACTACATGTTGTAATGTTTAATTGCTTTCTTAATAATTATACCTCAACTCTCCAAATGGATGGTAAGTTTCTCAAATTTAAGGACAATGTTTCATTCATCTTTAAAGTCTTCCATAAGCACCTGGGATGGAGCTAGGAATGTGAGGGGAATTTAGAAGGTACTTATTAAGGTGAAGTTAAATAAATACATTTGTTCGTTCAGTAAATATTTATCGAGTGCTTCGTGTGTCACATATTGTTCTAGGAATTTTGTGTGTATCAGCTGAGAAATATTTTTTGAATTCTCTACTTTGCTGGAGCTTATATTTTAGCATGGGTAGAAAGACAACAAAAATACATATGATAATATGTTAATTATGTGAATGTTAAATATTACAAGAATTATAGGGAAAGATAGGGCACAGAAAGGAGCAGGGGAGTGGAGGGGAGTGCAAGTTTTAGTAGTAAGATGGTTATGCAGTTGGTGAATTTTGGGGCAAAACCTGAAGCAGGTGAAAGTGTTAATTATGGAAATACCTGAAGAGTGTTTCAAGCAGAAGAAACTTGCAGTGCAAGGGCCCTAAGACAGTAGTCTGTGTGCAGGAAAGAGAAATACCGTGGGAACTAATGTGGCAAAACAAAGTGAGCAAGGACAATAGTTGTAAGAGTTGAGGTAAATAATCAACTCTTGGTGGGACTATATATGGAGCAGGAGCTAGGGTTACATCATGTAGGGTTTATATGCCATTGTAGATATTTTGGTTTTTACTTTGAAATAGGAGGAGATTGCAAGGTTTGGAAAATAAGGAATGTCATGACTTGGCTTATACTTTTAAAAGATTGCTCTGGTGGCTGTGTTGAGAATTCATGATAAAAGATGGAAGGGTGGGAATAGGAAAATCAGGAAGATTCTTCAGTAATTCAGATGAGAGAAGATGGTGGTTACCATGACCAGGTGGTAGTAATGGAGGTGGTGGGAATCAGTCAGTTAATAGGTAAAGACAACAGGATGTTTTAATATACCAGATATGAGATGTGAGAGAAAGATCAAGGATGATGCTAAGATATTTCTCCTGAGCAACTGGTAGGGTAACCAACTTATTGTATTTTGCTCAGAATTTTCCCAGTTTTAACAATGAAAATTCTTCATCTTGAGAACTTACTCGGTTCTTGGTTAAACTGGGATGGTTGGCCACCCTTGCAATTGAAAGAAAGGCATTGTTGTAAGTGAGGCTGTAAGATTTTTAAAGGAAGACCAGGAATTCCGTTCCGGACATATTAAGTTTGAGTTATCTATTAGAGTTTCTATCTACCAGTGGAGATTGTGAGCAGGTAGTTGAATGTGCATGTTGAGTTCAGGAGAGTGGTCTGGACTGGAGATATATATTTGGAATTTCTTGGCCTAAAAATGTTGTTTAGTATCCTGAGTCTGAATGAAGTCATCAAGAAAAGAAATGTAGATAGGGAAAAATCCCAGTATTTAGAGTTTCAGAGAAGAAAATAATTGAACAAAAGAAGATTGGCTGGGTGCAGTGGCTCAGACCTGTAATCTCAGCACTTTGGGAGGCCGAGGCGGGCGGATCATGAGGTGAGGAGTTTGAAACCAGCCTGGCCAACATGGTGAAACCCCGTCTCTACTAAAAATACAAAAATTAGCCAGGCGTGGTGGCACAGGCCTGTAAAAGAAAACGTTGAACCGGAAGGTGAGTTGCAGTGAGGTCTGCCTCTGATCCACCTGGGCAACAGAAAGTTCCATCCCAGATTGAGAAAGAGTGAGCACTGAGGTAGGATGAAAACCAAGAAAGTAAGAAAGTATGGTGTTCCGAAAGCCAAGAAAAGAAAGCATAGCAAAGAGATGGCGAGGATCAGTTGGACAAATGCTGATAAGGGTCTAGGAAGAAGAGGACTGAGAATGTAACTACTGGAGTTAGCAACATGAACGTGAGCCTGAAGAGTTAAGTTTTGGTCATGTAGTGACAAAAGCATGATTGGAAAGGGGATAAAGGGAAACGGGAGAAGAGAGAAGGCAGCAGATATGTACCATTATTTCAGGGAGACTTGTGGAAAAGATTCAGAGACTCGGAGAAGCAGCTGGCAAAAAAATTAGTTAGATAAAATATTTTTAAATGAAATAAATAATAGCATGTTTGTATGCAACTGGAAATGACCCAGTAGAGGGAAAAATAAATGATTGTATAAACAGAATGAGAACTGTCAGAGGGATTTTCTTAATAAGGTAAAACAAAATGGAATTACCAGAAAAATCACTCACTAGAAAAATGCATATTTCAACTGTCTACACCAGATTTAGAAAAAAAAAAAACAAAACGTAAATGACAGCAAAACAGAGAGGAATTTGTGCAAGAGAATAACTTCTGGAGTTTGTGCTATAGTCCCTCTGGATTAAGTTTCAATCCATTGAATATGCCTGTACAGTACCACATTTTTTACTTTATAGCATAATTTTGAAGCATCACACAATCCTCAATCTCCAGAAAATATTTGCATACTATTTACTAGGGTGGAAGTCACTAACTGCATGTTTTAGAAGGCTTTCTAAATAGGCTTTCAATACCAATAAGTATTGAAAGAAGAATCTATGTCAAAGTAATTTTTAACCAATCAGAAAATTCCATTAACTTGTTATCTGCTTTCCAAGTATTGTTATACTTCTTTTGTTTCCAATTAAGCAAGTTATAATATTTTCTGTATTGAAACAGGATGAATCTATAGGTACAGTCTTCAGAATCTTTTCTGAACTACTGGGTCCGTGGTTTACAAAGATTCTGCTGGATATAAATATACATGTATTGTTTTTTCTTATGTTAATTATTCTCATTTTGGGGGTTCTTTTCAGTATTTATCAATTCTTTTGATATTTACCTTAAAGCCTGTGTACTTTTCTAGATACACTGTCCTTTATGTTGAAGCCTAATCTGCTGACTTCACCTAAATGGAGATGGGATTTATCAGCAAAAGGAAGGCAGGTGAAAACCAGAACAGATGTCGATAATTATATGAGGCACTAATTAACACTACCTAAATGAAACAAGTTTGTCTTTGTTAATATGTCACTTGCACACTATTACTCCTCGACCTGAGGAAATACTCCGTGTGTGATAACACTGTTGTGTTCTGTCATAATGGTGCCATTATTACATCCGAACAGTTTCTGAGTGGGACTTCCCAGTTGATAGACAAAGGTATGCACTTTCATTTCCCAGTTTATTGCTGTAGTTCTAATTACATTATTAATTTTTAATAATTACATAAATGCTTTAGAACATAATCTAACATACAAAAAATAAACATAGGAACCCCAAATAAATTTTCTCTGAAAAATCTAAGTGCATTATTATTTTTCATTATTATGTAAAGTTTTATAATCCAGTTATGGTACTTGAATCTGTGTTTTTATGCTGAATGTACTGAATTTTATAAATTTAGCCATAAATATTTCTAGGTTTAAAAATTATCAGTAATGTTAAAGCAGGAAGCAGAAAGACTGTGTGCTTTTCTCTTTCTTCTCTCAAAAAACATACCAAAATAGGCCAGGCATAGGGGCTCATGCCTGTAATCCCAGCACTTTGGGAGGCCAAAGCAGGCAGATCACCTGAGGTCAAGAGTTTGAGACCAGCCTGGCCAATATGGTGAAACCCTGTCTCTACTAAAAATACAAAAAATTAGCCCAGTGTAGTGGCACATGCCTGTAGTCCCAGCTACTTGGGAGGCTGAGGCAGGAGATCACTTGAACCCAGAAGGTGGAGGTTGCAGTGAGTTGAGACCATGCCACTGCACTCCAGCCTGGGCAAAAAAGTGAGACTCCATATCAAAAATAAATAAATAAATAAAACTGAAAATAGAGGGTTTTCCATTATTTCATTTTAAATAAAAGCTGAAAATGACAGTAATTGCACACACACACACACATACACACACACATCCTCTGAAGAATGTGTGCCAGACATAAACTCTGAAGCAAATCAATTAGAGCACATAGAGTTTCATTACGTGATTTTTTTTCTCTCTTTTGTCTTTTGGTGTCTAGTAGATAACAAGTGAAACAATTCTCAATGGCTCCATTACAAACATGTTTGAAGAGATGAGGACCTAGAAAGGGACATGAAAAAAATAATAAGAAAAGTAGACTCTATGGGATCTTATCCCTGCTTCAATAAAGAGCAGTAAAGACTCAGAGAAAAGGGATTCCTGTACTACACTCCACATTTTAAAGGGTCTTTTATATCTTGTCCATCAGAAGCAAACAAAAGTAAATTCACTAAAACACACATGGGTCCCTAAGGCACAAAGAATTCAGTGCTCAGCATTGGTATCAAACAACTACCCACTGGCTCTTGGGACTAACAGCATTCAGACTCCAAGGGAATTCTCATCCACAGCTCTCGCTGAATTCATTTGAACATCTTCAGGAATTGCAGGTTGTGCCATTAGAGATGGGTATTGCTTCGCAGTTCAAGGAAGATTTTTGTAGTTGAAGCACACAGAGAAGAGAAAAATACAAATTAATTAACTAGTAAAATTTTTCATTATACATAGTATGAATGTATTATTTTGTGCTCAATGAAGATTTACTCCTCAATAATGTCAACTATTAATTTTTTTTTTTGCTTTTCTTCATGTTCTAATTATTGGACCCAGAGGTATTCACAATACAATTGCAGTATTTATAACAGTTGCACCCAGTGGCTGAGAAAAATTTCACATATTAAAAAATTCACATTCCTCTTATATTTATATAAATGTAGGTCTAGATGTAACATGCTTGAAGCTAAATACAGATCCTTGTATTGGCAGCTATATGGATATTGAACGCTAGAATTGTGAATAGCTTTATTTTAATAAAATATTTACTAAGATTTAATTTCTACAGACAAAAGTTGCTGGCCACACTAGATCAAGTTTTTTCTCATTTGAAAAGCAACTTGAAAGAATTGAACAGCACATTGCTATTTCTTGTTTACTTTAAAATATCTCAATATTGAAGTATTTTAAGGAAGAATTGTATGATTTGTGAATTTATTTTAAGAGATGGTAAAAGCATGAAATAAGTAGAGGGGATTGTTAGGAGAAAACATTATAATATATTTAAATTTTATCAATAAAACAAGTTATATGTGGCTTCATTACAGAGCTTAAACATGGTGTATTAGTTTGCTAGGGCTGTCGTAACAAAGTACTACAAGCTATAGTTTGATTCAACCTATAATGCATGGTATGTAAAGCTTAGCAAAGTGAATTTTCTTCAAAATTAAGCCCAGGTCTGCTGGCTCATGCCTGTAATGCGAGCACTTTGGGAGGCTGGGGTAGGTGGGTCACTTGAGGTCAGGAGTTCAAGACCAGCCTGGCCAACATGGTGAAGCCCCATCTTTACTAAAAATACAAAATAAACCAGGCATGGTGGCACATGCTTGTAATCCCAGTTACTAGGCAGGCTGAAGCCGAGGTAAGAGAATCACTTGTACCCAGGATGCAGAGGTTGCAGTGAGCTAAGATCTCACCACTGCAATCCAGCCTGGACAACAGAGTGAGATTCCATGTCAAAAACAAAATAAAAAAGTTAATGAAAACTAGGGCCTACCATGCTTTCAGAAAGATTGTCAAATTTAACATTATACTGGCAACACAAATTACATAAAACATCTCAATTATGTTAACACAATAACTGGGAATTTTGCTGAAATAAGAGCAATAAGAATTTATTAACGCTGCTGGCCTTTATTTTATTACTCATTTAAACATTCCTGACCTACTACCAGATCACTCAAATATGCACATTATTAAAGTACCATAATTTGTTAGTATTTGCTGACTTTCCAGGCACATGAAAACAATTGCTTGTTTTTATGAAGGTATATTTTTTGCGAGTTTTTTTTTTTTTTTTGAGACAGGATCTCACTCTGTCACTTTGGATGGAGTGCAGCAGCTCAATCTCAGCTGACTGCAGCCTCCACCTCCTGGGCTCAAGCAATCTTCCCGCTTCAGCCTCCTGAGTAGGTGGGACCACAGGGGGGTGCCACCACACCTGGCTAATTTTTTGGTATTTTTGGTGGAGACTGGGTTTCATCATGTTGCCCAGACTAGTCTTGAACTCCTGAGCCCATGTGATCTTCCCACTTCAGCCCCCCAAAGTGCTGGGATTACAGGCATGAGCCACCGCAATGGGTGAAGGTATATTTTCAACATAAAATGAGAGTAATATATTTTATTTAATAGTCAGATTTTAAAAAATAAATTTAGATAATCACTATATATGGCAGTGGGGCTCCATTTGTTCTCTTCCATTGGGTTCCACCAATATTAGAAGCTGGGCTGCTTACTCTGTTTCAAGAAATAACAAAGTAGAGTCTTTAAGGGAGATCTCAGCAAAGCCATTTGTATTTTCCTACCCAAAACAGAAGATTCAAAAATTCCTAGCCAACTTGACTTTAGCAATTTTTAGATATATGAATAAAATGTCAAATGTCTACCTTAAAATAAATTTCCCTGTAGAGTTGGTTCCATGAATACATGCAGAAATGATGAGTAGATGGTAACTTAAAAATATTTTAAAATCTTAAACAATTGTTTTCAAGCTTTTTGCATCATCAACAATGTCTTCATCATTGAGCTCTTAATAGTTTTAAGTCACCCATTTTCCAAATAATATCATCTCTACTTCCATATGTTTTTTTTTAATTGAGACAGAACATTTTAAATCTATTTAAGGTATTACCAGTGGAAAATTTGTCTTGTTACTAGAACCCATTCAAGTACCATTAGGGTAGTCACTATTTTCTCATTCTTTTTATATGTAGGTTTATATTTATAATTTGTAAAGGTAACTATTTACTCAATTGCTTTCTTCTTTTCTTCTGTATTGCTTTCTGAGGTTAACTTACAAGTATTAAAGGATTTATTTATAATGACAGCCCACATATCTCAGACTTTCCAGGAAACAAGTACTGAAACTGTGTATGAGACCTTTTTAGTATTGACTATGGTTATTTCACGCTAAGATCCTTCCCTCAAAAATTTTTTTCGAGGGGAATTAATTTAATTTAGTTCAAATTAATTCCCCTAGCTAAAATTAAATAATTGAGATACATCCTGCTAAAAGAGAAGGTTTTATAAGGATTGATAGACTAGGCAACTTCTACTTGCCCAAAGGATTTTTGGAAAATAAAAAAATCATTAATATGCAAGCAAATGAAACAATAAACAAAAGGATTTCAGCCACAAGTTTTGCACCCACTGCTTCTAGTTAGACCGAGGTGTTCTTGTCAAACTACAGAGATCAAGAAGAATCCTAAACTGGCACAGGTGCAGATGGAATCCCACAGTCAAAGACAGAGGAGGGTGATCAGAGAAAACATGACCTGCTGCTGTTCTAACTCAAGCGGCCCCACCTCCCAGCACATGTTCCTTCAGCACATGTGACAGCTAAATGAATAAACACAAATAATAAACTGCAGCCAGTTTTCCAGCTGAAAGTCTAAGGGTGAACTGGGTTAGCTAGGAGAGAGTTTAGTGAGGGTCCACCCATCCAAATCCTGGCCAAATGCCCAGCTCCACTACAGCTATGAGGAAGCAGCAGGAAATAAAATGCCCATGGAGTCAATGAAAAATATCACCCAAGGGGAGAAAGCAATATTACATATAAAAGAAAAATGAAGAGGATATTTGGAATGCTTACTCCAAAATACAAAAGGCACATTTAGAAAAAAGTGCCTCTGGGGCCTTAAGCAAATTTGAGAAGATGGACTTTATGAATCATAAAATCTGTAAATAATACTTGTGCCTTACCCTGTTCAGATTTATTGATTCTATTATTGGGTGTCTCTTCTCAAATAATATTTAAAATAGTTGTGACAGCATATACACTTATATTGGGATTATGTTTAGTATTTCTTTGTTAAGCATAATGCAGAACTTAAAGTACCTCAAAAATGAGCGGGTAAAAATACAACAGGCAGCCGGTTGTGGTGGCTCACGCCTACAATCTCAGTATTTTGGGAGGCCTAAGCGGGTGGATCACCTGAGATCAGGAGTTCAAGACCAGCCTGGCTGACATGGAGAAACTCCATGTCTACTAAAAATACAAAAATTAGCTGGGCGTGGGGGTGTGCACCTGCAGTCCTAGCTACTCAGGAGGCTGAGGCAGGAGAATCGCTTGAAACCTGGAGGCAGAGGCTGCAGTGGCCAAGGTGGCAGGCACACCACTGCACTCTCGCCTGGGTGACAGAGCAAGACTCTGTCTCAAAAAACAAACAAAAAAAAACCCAAATGGGCAAATTTAAAAAATAAAAGTAATATACACAGTATTAATATCAGAAAATATGTAATGTCAAAACATTAAGTTGAAATATGGGCATTTTTATTCTTTATGGGTGTTATGAAATTCAATTTTATGAACAGATATTCATGTAGCAAATGTCATAGCATCAATGTAATCAATGTGATTGAAAGAAAAAAATTATAATTGTAAAAATCAACTATAGGTTGAGATGACGACCTCAGAAAGTAACATTTCATGAAGG
Source organism: Hylobates moloch (assembly GCF_009828535.3). Classification (NCBI taxonomy): domain Eukaryota; kingdom Metazoa; phylum Chordata; class Mammalia; order Primates; family Hylobatidae; genus Hylobates; species Hylobates moloch. The sequence goes on along the minus strand of NW_026652288.1, from coordinate 63,025,969 downwards.
GAGATAATTTCTCCATTGTTCAGGAAAACAGTGAAAGTTCAACATCTCTTCTTGCTTATCCGGGACCAGTGCAAGATGAAAATATTGAGTGTGCAAACCTAATATTTGCTTATTTAGTTAAAAAGCATTTCACAATGTAAACACATATCAAATCATCACATTGTACCACCTAAATATTTATAGTTCTTAGTTGATATGGTTTGGCTATGTGTCCCCCCTCCCCCCCGCCACTGCAACACCCGTCAAATCTCGTCTCAAATTGTAATCTTCACATGTCTAGGGAGGGACCTGGTAGAAGGTAATTGTATCATGGGGGTGGTTTCCCCAATGCTATTCTCATGATAGTGAGGGAGTTCTCCTGAGAACTGATGGTTTCAAGAGTGGCAAGTTTTTCTATGTTCTCTCTCCTGCCACCATGTAAGACATGTCTTCCTTCCCCATCCCCAGCCATGCCAAATTGTGAGTCAATTAAACCTCGTTTTTAAAAATAAATTATCCAGTCTCAGGTAGTATCTTTATAGCAGTGTGAAAACAGACTAATATATCAGTCAATTTAAAATAAAATTTTAAATGATTTAATATGAAAATAGATGTAATGCTCTACAAAAATCCAGGCAGTTGTTTTAAAAAGACATAGATAATTGAATTCACAGTTTTAATATATTTTTTCTCACTTACCTGAGTGTGTGATCCCAATTTGGAGATCACTGAGTTAGACAAAAAAGGATCAAAATTGTTCTGGAGAATGCACAGGCATTTTATAATTATCTATCGGAGACATGAGAATATGTTATCTATGGTGTTCACCATATTAATGGCTTGAAAAAATCTCACATCAATTAATTACAGAAAAAAATTTATTATAAAATTCATCATTGGGTGTGTATGTGAGTGTATGTATAGCAAACTTTATGCCCAGTACCAGATTACAGCAGACAATCCCATTAAAGTCAAGGATCAAATGAGCTTACAGACTAACACTACTAGTTTTAATTTTGCTTCAGAAAACAAATTGTGTAATAGAACTTATAAATATTGAAAGAATAGAGTGAATGTGGTATAATTCACAAGTTATCTGATACAAGATAAATCTAAAATTTAAGTCTTCAGAAACACCAAGAATTCAGTAGGATAGTGAATTTCAAATTAATTTGAAAAATTATTTTGTAACTATATTAGAAGAATAAATTTATCCACAATAGCAATATCAACAAAATAAAAAAAAAGATGGGAAAAAACCCACTTTGGAATAAACCTAATAAAAGCAGGCAGTAATGATGTTCTTTACAACATACAATTGTATAGTTTTACAGTTGTAAAGTTTTAAAAGTTGTGCAGGTGCACAGATTTCTTAAACTTCAAAAATTTCATTTAAGAGTTAGAACCTTGATGTGCAGAGTCACAGGCCATGTTCTTGGATGGTATCACTCTGTATTGTACAGATACAAATTTTCTACAAGTTGACCTATAAATATAATGAATACTAATTAATTCCACAATTAAACTGGAGGAAAAAAGTGTAAGATTATTTTAAATTCATTGGAACACTAAGTGCGTGAGTATAACCAGAAAATAATTTAAAATAAAAGAAAATGGAAAGGATAGGTCTATCAAGTATAAGAAACATAAGAATATAATTAATTAAACTGTTATTGATATAGGAATAAGAAAAAAATGGAATATACTAACGGCTCCAGAAACAGATTCAAGCATGTATGAGTATTTAATATGTAATACAACTGAATTTCTTTAGTAGTGAAGAGAGGATGAATTAAAGAATAAATGACATTGGAACCATTTTATTCCAGTTTATAAATATTGTATTTTTTTCTCATGCCATAAACCAGAAGTCTCAAATGAGTTGATAATTTAATTGCAAAGAATCATATAACAAAAGAAAATTTGGGAAACAATTTTTATAATTTTAAGGTGGGAAGAACTTTCTATAGAAAAGATTGACACATTGATTTACATAAAAATATATAATGCACAATAAAGCCATGGAAACTGTAGTGATGGGCAGGATCATATATAAAGAGTATTTAAATACTAAAAAGTCCTGTTAAGAGCTATTTAAGTAGATATTTTTCAGCTATGAAATTGGTTAGGACTTTAACATTTTCCATATCAATGTGGGTGTAAATTATATACTGACATCTTTCTAGATGTCAGTTTAGTAATATAATTAGATGTTACTAAATTAGTTATCCTATGTAAGTAATTAGATGTTTGTGATGGTATATAAATGGTGGTGGTTATTGCAGTTTTGTTTACTTTTTTTAAAATGGTAATAACTTAATATCCAATAGTAGGGGGCTTACAACCATTTAAAATGGAATATTAGGGGGTTTACAAAATGGCTAACGTTACAGATCTTGTTAGTGGCAAGTTTAAAAAAATGGAAAGCAGGTGGCCGTTGTGGGATCCTGCAGTGTGTGTGTGTGTGTGTGTGTCTGTGTGTCTAGGGGGAATTAAGGCTGTGGGGAGGAAGATCCTTAGTAAGGAAAGGAGAATGTGAGAGTGATGGGATATTCTGGGATCCTTAACTAGGAAAGGCTGAGGTGCTTGGTGGAGCTGGGAATGGAAAAATAAAAAATAAAATAAAAATGGTTAACATTAAAAAGTCTATACACCACATTAGTAACAGAAAAAGCAGGCTATACAAATAACTAAAGTCAGATAACCTCCCAGACTGTTTTTTACAGGTGCATAGCTAAAATAGTACTAGTAATTATTTCTGGGTAGAGACAGAAAAAAAAAAAAAGGACCATTCTTTTCTTCTTCATAATTTTATGAAAAGTTTGAAATGAGTATGAATTTTTCTTATGTTTAGAAATGATGTGGCTATTTTCATTAAACTAGTTTTATTTAAATAAAAAAGTAACAAATGAACTAATCCTCTTCCTATTATGTATTGACTTGCATACTTTATTTGGCAATCCGTGAAAGTTTTCCAATTTCTAGTGACTATCATTTTATGTAAATATAATTCTCCAAAAAATGACTTTACTCAATTTTAGATGATTTTATTTCATACTATGTATATCACTTGGGAGTCATTAAAATATTTAAATAAATGAATGAAACTCGAAAACAACACATGCATTTGCCATAATTGCTTCATTTTTAATTTCCCCCCTCTGTCCTTAATGAACATCAGCCTTTCTTTTCCTGTGATTCAGCACAGCCAGTGATCACCTATGAACCAGGATATGAGAAATTTCCTTCCCACACAGAGCTAAGTAAAATACATATGCCTTTGTCTCTCTTTGTATCATAATTAACTTACTAGAGTTTCACAGGATATTAATCTACCCTTTTATTTTTATAGTTCATTAAGTATATTATGTGTTTGTACATATTTTATATTCACAGCATTCCTTAAAACAATTTTACTAGTTGTTTCTCCCATATTGTTATTAAATTATGAAATATGATTCAACCAAACAAAAAAAAAATACACTCAGAAATGAAGTAGCCTCCAGTTCTAGCTGTAGAGAAAATCTGACATAATAAGAAAAGCCATGAGATATCCAGTTCGTAATCACAGCTATTTCCAAGCAGTTCTAGGTCAGTTTAATAAAACCTAGAATGGTCAGAAAATAACTGATTTTATCTTCCAGGCTTGTCACACTGCATCTGAATTTTCAAAACTCTATTCCCAAAGCTCAATTTCAATTTAGTCGATTGCATGCGACTCTTAACCCTGCAATTAACCAACAATTGACTTAGATTTCTTGTCAGCACCTAAAAGTTCATTAAGTGACTGATAGTGTCTCCATTTTTCTACCTATCAATGTCAATATAATGAATTATTTTGCATTCATATATTTTTATTCTTCATAGAGGAAATAGATTGAGTGTGTGTTATTCTCTTTAGTTACATGCAAAGTAGAAAACTCAGGTGTTGACATCCAAGCAACAAACAGGCAAACATGGAAGTTCTCCTAGATTCTTATATTCCTCAATAAATCTTCACACTCTGTCATCTTTCGTCTTTAATGTATATGGAGCTTTTTTTTTTCCATCATAGTTTCATTTACCACCTGAATTTTTCAGTAGTCTCCATATTGCTCTTCCTTTCTACAGTCCTTCCTACACACTGTCACCAGAATGATCCTTCTAAATTTATCTCTGAGCATATTACTCTGGCCTTTAAATCTGTCAGTGGCTCCCCTCATCTGCCTGGCAAGGGTCAGGTTCATTTGTTGACATAATACCTTCTCCATAGTGGTGACCCTTCTTTTAATCTTTAGCTTCATTTTCCACCATCCAGTTTGACACCTCTGTGGGTTTGCACAAGCTATCGCCCCTACCTTTGATGCCTTCTTCTTCTACCTTCTTCAATCCACCTAGTAAAAGTTTGTCTATCATTTAAAGTTTTCAAACTTCCAGGTATACAAGCATCATTTGAGGTACTTGTTCAAAAGTATGCCAAGCTCTGAGATTCTAAGAACCAAGCTATTTCCGGTCCAAATAATGGACACTATACTGGTGGTTCTCAACCCAGCCTACATTACAGTAGAATAACATAGGAATTAGAATAATTCCATTAGAATAATATAGGATCTTGGAAAGGATGATGGGCAGGACTTATAAGATGTTCAGATGCTGGTATAATTTAAACACTTCACAGGCGATTTGTTTCTAATATTCAACAAGAATTAAGAAATATTTCTTTAAAACATGTTCAGGCATTAATTCTTCCATGAAGAATTCCTTGATGCTTGAGACAGATAAAGTTAGTCCCTCTCAGAGGGTTGATTCTTTGCTAGAATAAAAGCTCAAAGACAGCTATGCTGTATTTGTCTGTGCAACCTGACGGGGTGCAGCAAATGGTACCCCAAGGCATGAAAACAGCAGAAGCAGCAAGGGTCTCCCTGACCTTCTCTCACCCCTTTCCCCCCGAAGTACGATATAGAGATTAAAATTCTCCTTGCCCCTTCGTCCCTGAAGGAGACCAGAAAATCCAAGAAGGTCACTCTCTAACCTTCTCCCACCCCTTTCCCCTGAAGACCCTTATGTGACAATTGTCGTGTCCTATTCCTGGAGGGAAGGAATGTCACACAGGGATACCAAGAAAAAACTGAACGGAGGGGCCTTGCTAAGTATCTCCCCATCCCCATCAGTTTATTAGCATTAGATCATACCCTTTGTCCTCCAAACACACTTCTGCATGACGGTCCATAAAAATACGCAGATCTCCCTGTTTCTTTAGGTCTTCATTTCTGAAAGCTCCTGTGTCACATAAAATTTATATTGAATAAATGTGTATTATTTTCTCTTGTTAATCTGTCTTTTCTTATAGGAGTCTCAGCTATGAACATTGTGATGGATGAGGAAAAGATATTACTTTTTTCTTCCCTACAAATCTGCAACACCTAGCAGAATTCATGATGAAGTGTTCTGTCTCTCTCTCTCTCTCTCTCTCTCTCTCCCCTGTCCTGCAAATGAAACTTTTGAGGAAACCCTCTGGAGCTAATAGTAATATTACATTCTTTGCCAGATAAGCAAACAGAAACTATCCTCTATCAAAACTCAATCAATAAAAATCATTTTGTTTTCAGAGTTCATGCTCTCTAAGGATAATTACTCATTTATATTTCCTTATTTGCCAGAATAAGGAAATATAAATGGGTAAAAAATGTAATTATCCTTAAAGAGCATGAACATTCTTTTTCTAGCTAAAACCAATCTTCACAGTATTTATGTCATGCTGCCACCTCCTACATACTGTTTTAGCCGCACTCTCACCCTTCAGCCCTACTCTTTCCCAAAAAAGTACCTTAGTGTGAGATTGAACATATTTTTATTTGGTCTTTATCATATCTTTGCTTTGAAAACTTTCTTAAACATAAATAGTTTTCTTCTTTTTTTTCCTTCAGTATTATTAGATGCTAATCTAAAATTTAGAATTGAAAACCTACTCTCTTAACCCTTCAAGTCAAATTTTTCAGCCCATGAGATAAGAATATGTGTCCATTTCAGTCATGCAAAGTCCATCACTCCAGCATTTTCTGGATACCACCCTTTTGGCGACAATTACCATTGAACAGACTGACTGTACTGAAAATCTATTAAACAAATAGCTTATCCGAATTTACATGGGAGAGTACTATCTACAAAAAAATTTATAAAAATTGTTTCAAAAGAAACACAAATTGAGCAACTGCAAGAAACAGAAAGCACAACAGGGAAAGATGAGGCAGAAGCAACAATAGAAAACAAAAGACGAAAAGTGGCTATAGCTATAAGGAATAAGAAAAGAGAAGAGATTAATATGGACATGGGGGAAACAGGTTCAATCTAGAGACTTTGCTGTAGGAAATATTTTGAGAGACATAAATTGTGAAAAGAATAGTGGAGTAGCCATAAATGTCTATGTGAAAGCTTCTCGTATACATCCACTCACAGGCATGGAAAAAAAATCAAGATAAATGTTTTCGAATGCTACTAATTGTTTTCATTAAGCAATTATGTGCTTGCCTGAACTTTGAGCACATGCTGTTATCTATATAAAATGTTTACCACACATACTTGGTCCAAAGGAAAGTAAGCTGGTAAAATTGAATTAGGTCCTCAGATATTCCATTACAATGTTTTCATTCTCTGGGAAGCACAAATGTGAATGATATATTTTATTTATGAAGCGTAAAAATAAATTTTACTTTAGACAAAACCTCCCTGTATTTTTATATTATTCTTTGCAGTATTTATTTATACATATTTTTATTTGTATTATTATTATTTTTTGTATTACTCTGTATTCATCTATATCCAACATGAATAATGGAAGAAGCCACTTAGTTTTGGAGACAATACCCAGTTAGTCATTTTCTAGAGAAAAGTAAGACTGTTCTATGAGGAAATCATTCTCATTTAACCATGCCAACGTGTACTCTCTGTAGAGAATTGTGTCAAAATGAATAGAAAATTTCAGTTGCCTAAAAGCTATGTGAGCTGAAACCTTTGGATTTCTGTTGGCTTGCTCCAGACCTTGTGGTCTAAACCACTCCTTAGTAACTTACAGATAGGATTTTTTAATGCCCCTGAACTGATTAAGTTAGGCTTCTAATAATGGAGTGGAATTAGAGGCCATATCAAGAAAGTATAAAATATTTGTTAAGTTAGATTAATTCAGACCGGGAGCGGTGGCTCACGCCTGTAATCCTAGCACTTTGGGAGGCCGAGGAGGGTGGATCACCTGAGGTCAGGAGTTCAAGACCAGCCTGGCCAACATGGCAAAACCCCATCTTTACTAAAAATACAAAAATTTAGTTGGATGTGGTGACGGGCTCCCGTAACCCCAGCTACTCAAGGGGCTGAGGCAGGAGAGTCGCTTGAACCTGGGAGGTGGAGGTTGCAGTGAGCCAAGATCGCGCCATTGCACTCCAGCCTGGGCCATAAGAACAAAACTCCATCTTAAAAAAAAAAAAAAAAAAAAAAAAGATTAATTCAGCACCGGGTAACCAACAAGTTCTTTTTTTTTCGTATTACTTTAATGCTGGCTAGACACTTAACTTTCTGATTTTTCTTATTCTGATCTTCAGACTTCAAATTGTATCCACAATAACAGTAAAACCATCCTAAACGTACTACACCACAGTATTAAGGGTTTTGGTGGGTTTTTATTTATTTATTTGCTTTGTTTTGTTTTGCTTAATAGTGGTTTAGAATAGGTATCTATAATTTGTGGCTGCCTCAAATCTTTTTAACCTTATTCCTATATTGTGGACCTTTCAAAGGCAGAATTTCAAAAGATCTACACATTTCTCCTTTGTGATGAGTGCAATTTCCACTCATCAGATGGATTTGTATGGGACTTTAACTTAGAAGCAAGACATAAAGAGCGAGCCAGGGCACCAGGCGTGCAGTAGCAGAGAGGGCATGCATCTGAGACTGTCGCTGTTGTGGCAGTTTTCTTGTCATGGAACCAAGCATGATTCTGTACTTGGCAAAGAAAAAGCCTGAAAAAGCCACAGTACTTCAGTAAAAGTACTGTGGTTGTGGTGTGGGCAGTGGCATATCTGCAGTGTCGTGAATGAAATTATTATTGTAACCTCAACCTAGAATCTATTCCCTCAGCCCTTCCAAAAGTTCTGTTACATTTCTAACATTTGTTAATAATTCCCTACTACTTAAACTGATTATGGTAGATTCTATTGTCTGCAACCAAGAACTATGGATGATATCGTTTATATGGTAAAATCCAGAATTACAATTTAAAAGTAATACATCTAGCAGCTGCTACTTTGTTTTCCAGAAAACCTTTCATGGGGTAACATTTTTCCACGGACTGACGATATTTCTTGACTTCTACTTTGTATGCAGGACGGCATTATGAGTGCTAGGAATGAATGTCAAAACGATTAGACAAGTCATTCCATTCATGAAGCATATGTATATATGAAATAATTTTAAGTAATTAAATGTTTTAACGTAAGCTTATTTGTTACTGATTAGTAAATTGGAAGAATACGTTGTTATTTGTTGGTACTGCCCTTGGAAAGAGATAAAGCAACTTTCATCACTAGCTTTTCTAACAAATAGAAAAATCAGTTGCATATTTTTTCTTTTCAAATTTTATTTTAGGTTCAAGGGGGTATATATGCTGGTTTGTTAATGGGTAAATTTCACGTGGTGGAGGTTTGATGTACAGATATTTTTCTCACCCAAGTAATAAGCCTACCCAGTAAATAGTTTTTAAATCCTCACCCTCCTCCCACCCTTCACCCTCAACTAGGCCCCAGAGTCTACTGTTCCCTTCTTTGTACCCATGTGTAATCAACGTTTAGTTCCCACTTATAAGTGAGAACATGCAGTATTTGGTTTTCTGTTCCAGTGTTAATTTGCTTAGGATAATGTCCTGCAACTCCATTCATGTTGCTGCAAAGAATATGATTTTGTTCTATTTTATGGTTGGGTAATATTCCATGGTATCACTGGCTTTTAATATCCTTCCCTTGTTAAATAGCCTCTACAATTTTCTTCCCTTATTAAACCTCTGAACAGACTCTCTAATGGTTCAATAGATGATTCATAGAGAAGTTGAAGAAAGACTGTCAAGTGATGAGACAAAAGAAAAAGACTAGGATGCTGATTCTATGTTTAATTCAATCTGAACACCCTTTGGGAGGACCAAAGTGACATACATTCGAGCTTTCGCCATCAAGTGAAAAATTTGGTGAATACATGTGTACTTTCAAAGTATTCATAGAATCCTAAAATTTTATAGAAATAAGAAATTCTCTACATACTCTACTTCAACATCCTAGTTTATAGGTTTGATCCACCTACATTATGGGGAGGGGATTAAGATGTGTACTTTTGTATTTCCTCATGCCTGTTTGTCCTGGACAACTAAGCCTTCATTCTTCCCAACTAAGTCTTCCCAACTTAAGTCCCAACTTAAGTCCCAACAAAAGTCCCAACTAAGTCCCAACTAAAGTCTCATTCTTCCCAACTTAAGTCCCAACTAAGCCTTCATTCTTCCCACTTTTCTATATCCAGTAAGCACATTCCCAGATGTGTATGTGTGTGTGTGTGTGTATATATATATATAACTTTGAAAAATGCATCTTATATTTTTCTTACTCTGACATCTATCACATTACACAATTAGTGGTTTCTAGAACCACTAAACTTTGCCTCAGAACAATACACATAAGTATGTATATTTCTACACACATATAAATATAGTTGTGGTGAGCATAATGAGATAAAATAAGATTTAAGAACTTTTACTTAGAATTAACCAGTATCTGGTGATGATTTTTGGGGAGCAGAGAATAGAATGTTATGTAGATGTTAATTGTACAGTACAAATTAGTAGCAATGTTAAAGTATATACATAGGACTCCAGTCTCTCTGCTCCAAAATACAAAACTCCCTTCCTTCTCCTCAGTACGAAATTATCTTGGCACAACAGGAAGGAAGAGAATTCACAGAAATGCAGCAAAAGTACATAAACAATTGAGATCCAGCACCAGGGAAGACATAAGAAGTTCTTAGTGAGTCAGACTTAGTTTATAGTCTTGTTTTTCCTTTAGTCTGAGTTTCAATGGTCTTTCTATTTTTGTTAAATATAAGTGAAGAGAAAGAAGGTTTTATTAGAGGTTTGTTGGCTAGTTGCTGATTCTGATATGCCTTAAATGGTGCATTGCAATCTTTAGCTGTCAGATACTGGGAAAATGGAAAGTATTCTTAGATTTTCAGTGACGATTCTCTAAAACTCTCATGAATTCATATTTTGAACTAAAGCATTTGCTTTCTCTCTCAATGCTGTTCTTTCCCCAAAAATAACATATGGAAGTTTAAAATCTATACCTATATTTTCTTTGTAGAACAAGATGGTCAATGAAGCAGTCACTGTGAAAACCTCATGAGAACAATTAAATCTCTGCAATTAAATTGATAGCTAAATTTGGTGGTAGAGAAATGGTAATGACACTTTCTGCAGCTCTTTCTGGAAGGGTTCACCTTCTTTTTTCCTCCAATTTCATTAATCAAAACGTATAGGCACAAATGATTTTTTAAAATCTTACAAGTACCTACAACTTGGAGTTTGGTAGATATAGCCAGAAGAAGTTGCAAAGCACATTGTTAGGAAGTCAAAAATTCAAGCTGTCTTTTTTCTCTGCAACATATTTTTAGAGAATCAAAATGTAATTTTAATGAAAAATTATTTTAAATAGTGAGCTTGAAAAAAAACACATCAAACGCTAAAGCTTTTTGCTTTTAGTTAGCTTTACACAGTATTTTATGTGAGGAAGAAGAAATACATTATTGTTTGTGGTGAATGACCTTAAGCTCTAAAGTTGAAGGTTGAAAATGACTAGGAGGGGCAAGAAGTAATCCTGATACATGATTGTTAGTATAAATGTGAACTTTTGTGGTTGAATGGACTTCAAAACTGTCTTGATATGATAGCTCTATGTTTCTTACCTAACAGTTAATCCAAAATAATTGCTTTCTTAATAAGGAACAACTAGTGTGTCATCATTTATTTATACATGCAATTTACCATCATTCATTTGTTCATTTAACAAAAATCTGATAGGGTTTTATGGGTCCTGGAGCTACAGAGCAAACTCTCTGCCTTCAAGAAATACAACTTATTGGAGGAGTCAGATGCACATTTTAAAATAATCATTTATTTATGTGAATATTATGATAGAAATCTACACAGAGTATTATGGACATCTGTTCTTAGCATGGTGGTCTTAGGCCAAGCAAGGCTTACTAGAAAATTTAATTCTTCCACTGTCACTTAAATAAATAAAGCTGAGCTAGCCTGGACAGAAGACAGGGAAAGGAACACAGGGATGAGGGAGCAAAAGTATGGTAGTAACCAATCCTGTAGGTGATTTTTTGGTTGGTCTAAACACATTTGCAAATAAGTGGTTATATTGCTAGTTTCACATTGCAAATTCAAATTTCCTTTGATAAGCACAGGAGCAAAATTTAATTAAATGCTGTGATAATAGTTATTTGTCCATTCAAAACCACTACCTGGCTGGGCTTTTTTCTATTCTTAAGAAGAAGTTATGGTCTTTAAAGTATTTTATTTTATCAAGAGGTCCTGGAGATTCTCTGGACTCTTCCCCAGCAAAAATTCTTCTTAGTAATGGACTTCTACCTTTTATCTACTTTATCTTCTAAAATTATTGAAGCATGCCACCTTTACACAAAAGCAGGGCTTCTCAACCTCAGCATTATTGACATTTTAGATGCAATAATTATTTGTTGGGGTGGTGAGCTTCCCTGTGCATTATAGGATGTTTAGAATCATCCTTAAACTTTTTACCCACGAGATAAGTAGGAGACCTCCCTCACTCCAGTCATCTGCAGTCGTGACAATCTAAATGTCTCCAGACATGGACAAAATCTTCCATCGTGAACAAAATCATCACTGGTTGAAAATCACTGCACTAACTTAACTATTGCCACTTAGTTTAACTGCAGCAGTCTGAATTAAGCTCAAATGTTTTACTGTTAGTAATGACATAATATTAAAAAACTGTTAACTTGTACAGGGGACATCCAGTGACCAAATGCCAAGTCACACACAATAAGGGCCCCAAAATGTACTGGATAGCTACAAATTAGAAAAGGTCTCATGTTCCTCTGCAAAGTAGTCTGTGATATTAGTAGGTGTCAATGTCATTACCTGTACTGGTGATGTTACTTCTCCCCTGAGCACACAAGGCATGTCTAGCTTGTTCATGACCTGTAGGAAAGCTGAAATTAGTCTCTTTCTCACCTGAAGTAATGATACACTCTAACCCATGGTTCTCAACCTCAGATGCCCTTTGAAACTTTCTGGGGAGATTTAGATCATACTAAACTCTTGATTGCTTTGCAATGTTCTGATTTAATTTAAACAATTCTGATATACCTCAATTACACCCAGAGGTTCTGATTTAATTGGTCTAGGGAAAGGCCTGGGCATGAGAAATTTTTAAAAGCTCCTGTAGAGTTCTAATGTGCTGCCAAGGTTGAAAACCAGTACTCACTTTATCTTACCTTGGGCTATGGATCATGTTTTAAAATCTCCATTTTGTGTAGAGATGTCGGGAGGCAGCTAAATCTTACTTTAGTTATACTCATACATCTAGTTAGTCTTTATGACGCTTATAAATTTTGTGTCTGTTTTAGATCTAGGAATTTACTTCTTAGAACTAGGAATTTACCTTTAGAACTACAAATTTAGTCTTTAACCAAGTGTTTCCCAAACTTGTCTACACATCAAAATTATATTTTTGCTTTTTAAAGATCAGGCCATACCCAGATCAATTAAATTGAAATCACTGGGGATATTACATATATCAGTGTTGGTGAAGCTCCCCAAGTGAGTCCAATGAACAGACAAGTTTGAAAACCACTGCTTTACCCATATCTAGAGAAGGATCAAAATGCCTTGCAGATATAGATTGTTGGTTCTCATATTTAATTGCACATTAGAATGGCATACGCACTTTTTAAACTCTCAGTGCCCAAGTTGTGCCCCAAGTCGAGTAAATCAGAATTGCCAGGCACCAGTATGTTTTTTAGTTCCTTAGGTGATTCCAGTGTGCAGTCTAGCAGTATTTCTCAAACTTTAGCATGCATCAGACTCAACTGCAGAGCTCAATAAAACACAGACTACTGGACACCATACTTGAAGTTTCTAATTCTGTAAGTCTGTGTTGGGCCTCAAGAATTTGCACTTCCAGCAAGTTCTCAGGTGACACTAATGCTGCAGATCTGGGGACCACACTGTGAGAACTACTGGGTTGGGAGAATCAGCTTGTAAATGAAATAATGAAGTGACACATAGAGATTAACTTCCAGGGATTTTTTTCAGTACTGCCTATTTTAGCTGTTGAATTGTTTTAGTGGATGTAGTTGTATTTAAAATATCCATGAGTATACTAATTATACCTATTGTAATATTTTCTTGTTTCCCATATAAACTCTCTCCATTCAGATTAGTTTTTCCCTATTTATATCTTGGTGCTATTTTTTCTTTCTCTCATTTGTATACATAGATGGGATATGGATCAACAGGTATCAACAGGTATGGTACTTCAAGTTCATTTCTTTCACCCAGATAAGAGGAAGTATATGCCTGGCAGTAAATATAGCATCTGATAATGGACCCCTGACTATAGAAGTTGTGGTTCCACAGGAAAGAAAATGATCTTACGTGTAGAAAGCCCTATGATTACTCACTAAAAACTGAACTAATAAGTGAATTCAGCAAAGTTGCAGGATACAACATTAACAAGCAAAAATCAGTTGTGTTTCTATATACTGACAATGGACAATTGAAAAAGGCAACTAAGAAAAGCATTTAGTTTATAATAGCACCAAAGAGAATATAATACCTAGGGATAAACTTAACCAAAAAGGCAAAAGACTTGCACACAGAAAACCACAAAACATTGCTGAAAGAAATTAAAGAGGATACAAATAAATAAAAATACATCTGTGTTTATAGATTAGAAGACTTAATGTTATGATATCAATATTATTCAAAGTGATCTACAGATGTAATGCACTAACTAACAAAATCACAATGACGTTTTGTTGCAGAAATAGAAAAATGCATCCTAAAATTCATATGAAATCTCAAGGGACCCTGAATAGGCAAAATAATCTTGACAAAGAAGAACGGGTTAGAGAACTCACATTTCTGAATTTCAAAACTTATTACAAACCTACACTAATCAAAACATTGTGGTACCAGCATAACAACAGAGAGACCAATGAAACCGAATAGAGAGACAGTTTCAAAATAAACTTTCATATATAGTCAAATTATTTTCAACAAGGGTGCTAAACCCATTCAAAGGGAAAAAGAACAGTCTCTTCAACAAACGCTACTAGGAAAACTGGATATCCACATGTGAAAGAATAAAGCTGGGCTCCTACCTTACATCACATACAAAAACAAACTTAAAGTGGATCAGACCTAAATGTAAAAGACCCAAAACTATAAATCTCTTAGAAGAAAACATAAGGAAAAGAGTTTGTGACATCGGATTTGCCAAAGGTTACTTGGATATGACACCAAAAGCCCAAGCAACAAAAGCAAACAGACAAATGGGACTACATGAAACTTAAAAACTTCGAAAGAAACAATCAACAGAGTGAAAAGTCAACCTTCAGAATGGGAGAAAATATTTACAAATCACATATCTGATAAAGGCTACCTTAATCAGCTTGGGTTGCCATAACAAATACCATGAACTAGGTAGTTTAAACAACAGAAATTTATTTCTCACAGTTCTGGGGACTGAGAAATCTAAGATTGAGGTGGTGGCCCATTCCATTTCTGGGAAGGGTCTTCCTAGATTACTATATCCTCACATGGGAAAGACACCATCTCTCTTTCTCTTCTATCTTTTTTTTTTATAAAGACAATAATCTCATTCATGAAGGCTGCATCTTCGTGACCTATTAACCTCCCATAGGCCCCACATCCAAATACCATCACATTGGGAATTAGGGCTTCACCATATGAATTTTGGGAAGGCAAAATCAATCAGTTCACAATTCACAGCAAAAGGTTAATATCCAGAATATATAAACTCCTACAACTCAACAACAAACCCCCCCAATGTCTTTATTTTAAAAATTGGCAAAGGACATTGAATTCCTCCAGAGGACAAACAAATGGCCAATAAGCATGTGAAATGATGCTCAACATCACCAATCATTAGAGAAATACAAATCAAACCATTATGAGATATAACCTAGCACTCATTAAGGTGGCTGTATTTGAAAACAAAAACAAAATGGAAAATAACAAGTGTTGAGAATGTAGAGAAATAGAAATTTTTGTGCATTCTGGGTGGCAATGTAAAATGTTGCAGCCACTATGGAAAACAGTATGATCATTTTAATTTAAAATAAAACTACTATATGATCCAAAAAATTCACTTCTGAGCATGTATCCAAAAACAATTGAAAGCAGAATCTCAATAAATGTGCACATCCGTGTTCATAGCAGCACTATTCACAATAGACAATAGGTAAAAACAACCCGTGTCATCAACTGATGAATGAATAAACAAAATGTTTTATATGCATACACTGGATTATAATTTAGCCTTATAAAGGGAGAAAATTATGCCAGCAGAGAGCCTTCAAATTTGA
This sequence comes from Hylobates moloch, assembly GCF_009828535.3. Lineage (NCBI taxonomy): Eukaryota > Metazoa > Chordata > Mammalia > Primates > Hylobatidae > Hylobates > Hylobates moloch. The sequence goes on along the minus strand of NW_026652288.1, from coordinate 63,010,327 downwards.
ACTGCAACACTGGCTATTCCCTACCTTTAGCCTACCCGTCCCACTCTACAGATTTGGACTTAACCATTCTCCATAATTGCATGAGCCTTTAGCTAAATTCCTTAAATTCTTTTAGCTAAATTTCTTTCTACATACTATACATACATACTTTTTGTTCTGTTTCTCTGGAGAACCTTGACTAAATACATGGATGAAACTTCAGGACATATGTCAAATGAAATAAGCCAGTCACAAATACGATAAGAACTATATGATTCCATTTATACATGATACTTAGAGTGGTTAAATTCATAGGAACCTAAAGTAGAGTGTTGGTTGCCAGGGGCTCGGAGTAGGGAAAAATGTGGAGTTGTTGTTTAATTAGCATAGAGTTTCAGTTTTGTAAGAAGAAAAAGTTCTGGAGATTGGTTATACAACAATATTAATGCACTTAACACTATTGAACTGTACATTTAGAAATCGCTAGAAGAGTAAATTTTACATTACATTTTACCACAATCAAAACAAAACAAAACAACAAGCTGTCTATGCTTACGTAGTTCTATTGGTTCCAAAACAAACTGCAGAGTTAAAAATTACAAAAGATCTATTATAACTTCAATGACACAGAGAAGAGAAATGAGTCAGAATGGACATCCAAATTGAATTTGAATCAACAATTTCCAGCTGCTATTTTAAAATAGTAACAAATAAACAAATGGACAAAAAAGCCAGATTAGTGGGGTATTCTTCTACACATAACATATAAAGACAGGATATAGAAAGGCAAGTACTAATGCCTCTATTCTATTATCAGTGGTAAATTCTTTATTGGATTTTGAATCAGTTTAAGTTAACACGGTATATGTGAGAAAACTGAACTGCGTTCAGAAGAACACATTGTAAGAACTTAAAATATATAAGTAGAAATTTTAAAACAACGTAGAGCTTAAAAGTTTACATGTGAATGTTAAAAGAATCTAGATTTTTTGATGTATAGAGAGTTGAGGGATAAGTTATTAAGTTTTTACATTTAGGGGATTTTCCAACTATTCTCTATTTCGTTGGAACACAAAATTGAAGGCCATGAACTTCAATTTTCAGTAAGAGACATTTCCTAGGAGTAAGAGCAACTAAGCCTTGATAAAGCAAATGGTAGACTAACTGTATTGACTGTGTAACAAGTAAGTTTGTACTCTAAACTTAGAAGCTTAAAACACACACATTTATTCCCTATTATTTCACAGTTCCTGTGGGTCAGGAGTCTAAGCATATAGCCTAGCTGGGTTCCTGTCTCCTAAGCCTTAAATTAAGGTGTTGGCTAGAGGTACAACCCTCTGTTATCTTGCAGTCCTCTTCCTGGTTATTGGCAGAATTTAGTTGCTTGCCGCTGTGAGGACTGAGACCCATTCCTGGCCAGATGGCCCTCTCCACACCATGGCAATTTGCTTCTCAAAGGCCAACAGGAGGGAGTCTCCTGCAACTTCTTGTCTCTTTCCTCTAGATCCTCTTTGAAATGGTTCATTTGGTTAGTTAAGGCCAAATGATTTTAATTAATCTTTTGATTAATTCAAAATCAACTGATTAAAGACCCTAATTACACCTGTGCAATTACTCCACTCTTTCCACACCATGTAACAAAATAATGGCTGTAATATTCTATGATGTTCACAGGTACCACTCACACTAAAGAAGAGAGGATTATGCAGGACATGTACATGACAAAGCAGGACTCTTGGAGACCATCTTGGAATTCTGCCTATCATCCTATCTCAAGATTTGCCTATCTGACCTAAAATAATATCACTTTCTATTTAATTATTGGGTTTATCCCCAAATATGAGATAGGTTAAAATCTCATTTATTTCTCTCAAAAGTATTTACAGAACATTTTCTCATGTGCCACCCCGCATGGAGGAGTAATAGCTACATATGTAGTGTGGTTGAAGCAATGCCATATAACCACAGCTGCTTAAAAATATCTTCCAAGGTTTGCAATCAAACCTGGCATTAGCTTCAACTTACTCTGTGGCATTTAGCTTTAGAAATGTACCCAATTCATAGTGAACAGATTGATCAATTGGCTAAGATGGGTTAAAAAGGAGTAATTCAAATTCAAAGTTGACATCACTCTTTCATAGGAATTTTCGGTATGACTGGATTGACATTGCAAGCATCTATACATGTATCTCTCCTGCAGTAATATTCATTAAGGGATCACACTTAAAATCCTATGTTGATTTCAAAACCGATATGTCACAATAATCTTCCCTTTGCCTGTGATCTGCAGTACTGTTGGAATTATTTTTCTTCATGTCATTTTTATATTTCCTAACTACCAATGCAGATTGAAATGATAGGAATTTCAGCATTCTCTTTAGTGGCCAAGTTTTTGTTTCAAATGCATCAGTAATGTTTCATTTTCATTTCCCAGGAGGAAATTTCTTACTGTTGTATAGTGCATAAAGTGTCTTACTTTAACAGTCTCAAAATTTAACCATGTATTATATTCTTTAACTAATCTGCATTCTTTCTCGCCCTCTAAAAATATTAATACTCTGTGGTATTGACTAAAACATGACAATTGTTAATTTTACGTATTTCACATTTGTATAGCAGTGGAAAATAGCATGATTCCGTGCACATATCACAATCTTTTCAGAAATTGGGAATATGTTTATGTAAAGTATTACTTCCAAGATATGAAACAAGTTCTACAAACTACTGATCAAAATCCTAGTTGAGTGTGCACATGTTGTACATGCTATTTAAGGAAAGTGACAACATCATATAGTTCTTTCTTAGTGTCTGTTAAAGTAATAACACAGGAAGCATGATATTATAACCTATAGAGGTTATAAATACTAACCCTATAGCACTTTTATTACCAACTTATATCAAAGGCAATCTGGCACAAATAAGATTCTCCCATTAGTAAGCAGTCTTATATTGCAGACATAAAATATTTGTAAGCATTTTAACTTCACAAGGCTACAGCAGCTGTGTTACATTTGCCTTTCCTTCATTTAATATGAGCTTATTTAGATGAAATTGGAATTGCCTTTCTCCCCTCTAGATGACAGTTCTGGTTTAATGCCAAGCCACCTAGTGAGGTCAATCAAACAATGCTCTATTATGTACAGTGGCATAAATCAAAAATCACAAAACCACTAACTTATAACACGTGTTACATGCTCAGTAAGTTCAAAGTCTAGCCTTCTACAGGTGATTTTACATTCCATTTTAAGGTATGGCTTATTACCTCCACTGCAAACAGCTCACTTGATCATCTCTGAACTATTTTAACATTTATTTTACATTTTTTATGAGAATACATTGCTACATTTTTAACTAAACAAACCAATCAGGAAGAAAGTCAAATCAAACTTTTAGCCAACCTTTGCTTTGTGTTTCATCAACATTATTTGCATTTGGGAAATCTATTAACTGAATTGGAAATGAGATTTCAATGACTCTCCCTCACTTTCCCACCACTGCCTCCCTCACCTGCACCTGGCCATACTGTTACCATTTAATGAGGTGGGGCCTTTTCGAGATCCTGTGAAGCTAGTAGTCTCTGCCTCCTAACATATTTCCAGTAGTGCCAGATGATAGCGACATAGACATAAAGGAATCTGCCATAGGTTTCCCTTCTCATTCTTTTTTTAAAAGCTGAAAGGGTGAGACTGCCGTGGAAAGATTATCAAATCCTCAGACTACATACTCTGGCATTAGTGACCCATATAGGTTTCAAGCAATACATTTTTGTCATAATTAATATGAAAGCTTCATCCATCTGCTGGATATAGATACGGCCTCAACCCTAAATAATTTGATAACAACTTCCCTGCACGTCTGTTTACATGAGAAGCAATCTTTACTACCCTGAAGGCCCCAACTTCCTGCCCTCTAAATTTTTCCACTTTGCACTTTAATCTAGGCTTGAATACTCCGAATCTTTTCTTTTGACTCAGATCTCAACTCACCTTTATCCTGAGTACTAAGTAGCTTCAACTTTAACTGATAAAATGCATATACAAATATATACCTATTTGAGTTCTTTTCCAAATTTTGTGAATAACCCCTAACCTAGATGCTGGTCTATATTACTGGTTTTACAGACTGTAAAATCTTTTAGGGCAGGAACTATAACTAAAAATATGTCCAGTATTACAGGACCTAATTAGGTGCCACTGTATTTAGGTAAATACTCAAAAATAATTATCAGTCATTGATAACAATCATGATGTAATATACTAGAGTAATTCATAACGGTAACCCTGTGGGAAAGAGCTACATCCCAAAGGCCACTAAGTCATTAATAGAATAATAATAATACACTGCCTGTATTAACTTTCTGGTAAAGGAAGCCAGCAGATGTAACTAAGACATGGAAACAAAAATAAATAAATAAATAAATACATAAAGCAGGTTATCATCAACAACCCCAGAGAATGATAGAAATTCTAAATGCAGTCTAAAATCTAGATGTACATGTAAAAGTATAGTGAAGTGTAATTTACTATTAGGTAACTAGACAAAAAGTTCAGTTTGTTATGCAAAGTGTTGCATTTACTATTTGAATTTTAAATTCAGCTGAGACATTATTGAAAAAGATTGTTGAAAGTCCAAGATAACTGTTTTGACTAAATTTAACATTATTAGTCATTTTCTTTTTCTCCCTCTCTTAATTATCGGGTTTGTTGATATATTTGGCAAGTTGATGGAATAGGCAGCATCACAAAATCCTATAATTACATCACAAAAAGCTAGTGATAAGAATCTGTTGCTGTAAAAATATTCTAAAGAAAGAGTTATACATATTCCAAAAGTCTTTACTGCTATTCCATCATAAAATAAACAAAAACAGCAAAGGATAAAACTTCACATTTGTATAAAAATAATTTTTAAAATTGTTCTCGATGCCTGTGAAAGTACTGGGGCCAGATTACTTACTTTTCAGACATCTGTTAGGATCCTGAATCAATAAAAAGTTGTTCTTTTTTCTTCTTAAGAAAAAAAACATCTAAAGTGTGAACTTTTAGGGATAAAGAGATGAAATAATAAAATGCTTTTGTTTTCTTTATTACACAAGCAGAATTTCCAAACTTCATTTTTTATTAATTCTATTAGTCATTCCTTTAATGCTCAGTTAAGAAAAAAAATAAACACAAATTACTTTTAGGAAAACATATACTAGATTTTCAGTTTTCTTTGATGGCTTCCAAAAGCCCTTTGATGTGGACTCCTAAAAAGGAATTTTCATCCTTAGAAATGTATTTTAAAGCATTAAAACCTTGAGAATTGCAGGATTGGATATTCTCAGCTGCAGCTCTGGAAATAAAATGTGCATAAAGAGATGAAGCCTTAAAGTAAAATTTTAGAAGCCCAACAACAAGGAGATTCAGTGTCAGAAGCAAATTAACTGGCCTAGTAGGAAAGAGGCCCTCTCAGAGAAGGATAACTAGAAGCCAGTTGAGTTATTTGGGAGATGGGGAAAGAGGCCCACATGACAGGGCCGGGATAGTGTGCACATGGCACCTTCCCCCACTGTGCCTGTCCACTCGGCTCTACCAAGTGTGGGCTCATGATTCAAACTGACAAGAACCTTACTCCCTCTCTGATCCAGAAAGAAAGAGCTTTGTCAAGTTGAATATCCTGCTTGCTGCACGGGAGCAGAGTTGCCAGGAACAATGGGGGGAACTCAAAATATGCTCTCAATCAGCAAGAGGACTTGGGTCCTGATGTGGCTGCTCACAGCATAGCTAGAAGTGTAATTGAAGCTTAGATGTCATTGCATTCTTTTTTGAGGAAATGTGAGTTTCTTGTTGTTGTTGTTGTTTTGCTTTGTTGTTTTCTTTCCCGGGCTGTAAAAATACGGTGGTAAAATACTCCTTTTCTATAAGGAAAATAGAATAACTAATAAACATACTTTAGCCCAAAGAACAAATTCAATCTAAGCAAGAAATGTACGCATTAAAATTCATGGTGTGCCAGGTAGAGTAGCCACAGTGAGTGTGGATATAAAGATGACGTATTGGCCTGGAGGAGACTAATACAGCCTATGAAAAGTGGCACTGCATTCAGAAGATGCATAAAGATTATGGAATTTGAAAGTCAAGGTCCCCCTCTTGACCCTCATTTTCTTGTACTTACTCCATGATCTTTGAACAATCGCTTGACTTCTCCTAAACCCTGTGTTCTTATCTATAAAATGGAGTTATGAGGAACTAACTTATAGGAAAGATGTGAGAATTAAATGAGATAGCCTATGAAAAATCCATTTGGAACATGTGAAGTGCTACACATACGTTAGCTATAATTTGTCTGGAGGCAGATATGACTCATGATTTCTAGCTAGTACTGCCAATTTGATCGCTATCCATCCTTCCAGAAATGAGGTCCCTCTAAGAGCTCAGATTCTATCTTCCAACAGACTATATTTCAAGAAGGAATTAAGTAAGTATAATAGATATAGGGAAATACTTTTAAAAAAGCAAATAAATAAGACCCTTAAAAACAAACAGTCAAACCCAACTGGGATAGTATAGCAGAAGGCTTCTCAAATAGGCTCAATGGAAGTGGCACAGATTCCCATGATCAAATGCTATTAATGTCTAAAAACCAATGATCACTGTTTCCTAGCATTTCCATTAACAATCCCAACCTACTGTGTGTGAGGATTTTAAAGAGAGTGGTCATTCAAGAGTGAGGCACCAGGATGAAACTTACTGGCCCCTAGAACTGGCTTTGCATTTCCAGTCATCAGCCAGAACAATAGAGTGAAGATCTTTGCTTAGAAGCTCTACTTTCCCTCAAATATAATTATTTATTTCTGTTGTTTAAAGTGAAAGATAATTTCTGTGAAAATAAATTAAATTTCCTGTAGGGAAGAGGGGGTGAAAGAGAAGGCTGTGGCTGGTGGAATACAATTTTTATAACCTGAACAGGTTAATGATAATGTTGATGTTTGTGAAAAAAGGGCAAGGTCTGGGGGCCTGACAGCATCAGAAATACCTAGAACACTTATTAAAAGAAACCTACTGAAGCAGAATCTTTCATTAGAGATTAGAGATCACAGCTTAGAATTCTGCATTTAAAAGGAAACCCAGACTAAGAATGAGATCAATGAAGTTTCTTCCCTAGACAAATTTTGCATGTGGGTATTTAGAACTTGTATCACAATCCGATGTGTTATTCTAATAATTCAACTTGTAGAGCCCTTGCTTTTCTGAGAGAATCACTGAATACACTGAATGTAACTACCAGATACTCTGGCATGTCAGCAAGTCACAAGCAGTGAGGAAACTGCTTTCCCAAGTTTAGGCCAAATCCTATAGCATCCTGAATGTGACTCTTAGCACATTTCACTGTATTGGTCTATCCGAGAGAAACCTCTCCCTAACCCTTGACTCAAAGATCCTCTAATGTAAAACCTAATCTTCTTCATTTTTATATTTAAGCTCTGAGCATTGTGTTGAGCCAATTGCAGAGGCACGACAAATGCTCATTGAATAGAACTAAAACTTTGAAGCTGAAGAAACTTGCCTTAGCCATGAATCTTACAGGAGAGCCAATCCCAGAGCAGCAGCTGCAGTGAGCAGTCATTGAGCCATCTATAAGATGACAAATGGTTGATCTGGCAGAAGTGTAGGGTTAAGGCTAGAAACAAAACAAGGCAGTGCTGAAAAGAAACATACAGTCGGCATCTATTGTAAATTCTAGTTCAAACAAAAACACAAAGGAACAGAATAAAAATAACTTCAAAAAGTCAAGCATTCAGCACTGTGTATTAAGCCTCCACTACGTGCCAGATACTCTGCTAGATCTTGGGGATGTAGCATAAAATGAAAGAACATGTCTGCCCTTATGAAACTAATGGTCACACACACATATTAAGGTGCTATGAAGAAAAAATATTGAAGGAGCCATGAGAAAGTGTGATAGAAAGTCTGTATATGTATGTGTGTATGTGTGGCCATCAGGGTGTAATTGGAGGAAGGTAAGGAAGGCTTTTCTTAGACAATGATATATAAAGAGAATCCTGGAAGGATAAGTCAGTGTTAACCAAGAAAAGAATATTCTTGGCAGATAAAATGTATGCTATAGTCTGAGGGTGTGTGTCTCCCTAAAGTTCATGTTTTGAAATCTGAACCCTCAGTGTGATGGTACTAGGAGGTAGAGCCTTTGGGAGTGATTAGGTCATGAGAGCAGAGCTCTCAGGAAAGGGATTAGTGCCCTTACAAAAAAGGCCCAAGAGAGACCCCCCTCACCGTTTCCACCACATCAGAGCACAGAGAGTAGACACCATCTATGAATGAGAAAGCAGGCCCTTAATCTACCAGTGTCTTGACTTTGGACTTCTCATTCTCCGCAACTGTGAAAAGCAAACTTCTGTTGTTTATAAAAGCTACCCAGTTTATGGCATTTTTTATAGCAGCCCCAATGAACTAAAACAATATTCAAAACCCCTGACAGCAAAAAGCTTGTCACTTCAGAGGAAGTTTTTAATATTTTGGTCATTAGAACAGTAATTGTTAATACTTACTAGTTCCAAAACAGGTCACCACTATTTCCTGAGGCTGGATACTTGCAAAATTTGCCTACTCTGAGCTACTGGAAAAACCAGAAGCTCCAGGATGCCCCTTCCATCCCTTGGCTGCTCACTACAATGATGGGTGATATTTTACACCACATTAACCCCATAGGAAAAGTCACTTGATTGGCACCTCCAAGGTCTGAGGAAGGATTTTTGAGTATTCTCAGTTAAACAAAATAATATGTTTTACAAAATAATTTTTTAAGCATAAGAGGAATTTTTGTAACCAAACTGTATTTTCTCAAAAAATAATGGCTTATACAGAAGGCTTGTAAAAATCACTCTCTTATATTTGTGAAAAGTAGTATTGCATTTCAACATCAAGAATGCTGGCATGGTGGATACCAGAAGCCAGAGTTGTATTTCTTGGTGGCTTTTTTTGGTCTGTATTTTTAAGCCATATTGGCACTCATATTATCTGATAAATCTAATTTTCTCATCTGAATGGATTTTCTGGTAGAATTTCATCTTTCTCCTATCAGTACACACATTATCTTATCATGATTATTTTACACCTACCATTATTTCCAAGGTGCTGAATGTCATCAAGAAATATAAATGATAGGACAGATTGGGATTCTTCAATAGCTTTACACTCATTGTATAAAAGTAATTTTGTATGTAATGTTTGTTCTTTGATTAAGAAAGGACCACTGCACTCTTATTTTGATATATGTTATATGTGCAATGTTTACCCACTAGTTGTTTCAGCCTAGGGAGAATTTTTATGACCAACTAACAAACTCTATAACAGTATTTATAATGTAAATGCTGATATACGATTATTTATACTTCAGTTCTATAGCAAAAACTGGTTCCATGATAAATAAACTCTCATTATCCAATCATTAGTCTATTGTAGCCACAATGACAAGTCATGCCACAGGCAATACAATATCACTAATGAAATGAATTAATTTATCTTTTTCAAAGGGACATTGGGGAATTGGAAATGTATGTTTTATAGTAGCACTCCAAATAGAAAATATACCTAATAATTCAACATTTTAGGCAGATATTTTCAACCCCATCGAGTTTATTTTATTGAACAAATATTTATTGAATGCTTTCTATGCTCCAGGTGCTTTTCTAGGTGGTGAAAGTAAATTCTACTGGGGGAAGTCAGAGGTTAAACAAGTAAAAAAAAAAATAGACAAAACTAATCTAGATTTTGATAACTGATCTGAAGAGAGAGGAGAAAAAAACAAATAAATAAACAAAAAGCCAAACAAACAAAACAAACTTAGGTTGATAAAGAGTTATCAGAAGGCTGTATTTCATAAGGTGTCCGGAAAACACGACATTGATTCACAAACCATTTTCTACTATAAAAGTGATGGTGATCAATTTGGTTTGGACCCTAAGAGATTGCTTATAATAAACATTTTTCACCCATGGAAATGGCAATTTCATATGGGTCAGCCAGATAACTGATAACACTAAGAACTAATAGTAGATATAATTTTAAGATTAGAATTTTTATTTTACATTTTTATTTTCAAATTTTTGATTGCTCTGTATTTGAATATTTAAGATTCAGCATTTTTTTCAGACCCTTATATAGAGACAGAATGAGAATCCTATCGTCCCACAGGTGAAATAGATGCATAAGCAGTATTTCCAGTCTGTAAATAGAGCTTCTAAAGACAGGACATCTGAAGACGAGGCCTTACTGGATAGAGAAAGGGCCTTGGTAGAGCTTCTGTAATCAATATGATATCAGAGCACTAGCTCAAGGAATTGTATGCACCAATGGGAACCTGATGTCTTGAAGCCAGTGCTTCCTTTGGATTCAGTTCTGCCAGTAATGTAATCTGCAACATGTTCTTTATCCTCTCCCAGCCTCAGGGTTTTTTTTTTTTTAATCTTTTAAATGAAAATAATTACTCTACCTTTCAGGGTTGTTATGGGTATTATAGATACAGAGGAGTAACACAATATGCACATCAACTAGTGGTAAAAAAGATTCAACAATACGCACTTGGGCTGCAGAAGTACAGTGGATAAACAAAGAATAAGAAAAAGCACTTTTGAAAGACGTAGGAGATTACACTTACTTCTATACTCCAAGAAATTGTGTTCCAGTCTGAGAGGTGTGTGTGTTCATTCTCCAGTTAGTCTCAGGTGCAATGCATCTCTTGTGGTGTAAGCATCCTGCCATCTCACATTTTTTATACAGTGTTTTAAAATAAGCATTCTCTTTAAGTATGAGATAATTATTTAATCTATAATTAAAGCAAGAAATGGCAACCTGTATCAAAGCTAAGGAAAAAACTGATTCCTTGTTTAGTGAGGGATGGAATTTCAGTCTCCATGGCGATGCTGTTATATTTCCAAGGATAATTTTGATATTAATGAATCCGGCTCTATAAGGTAACTTTAGAACGTAAACCTGCAGAAGATGCAACTGTAATCTAAGGTAAGTAAAGTGTGCCCAGCAATACCTGGCAGTCAGTAGATGATCTATATAATTATTTTGATCATAAAATAGGCTAAATGGGCCAATTTTGACCATAAAATGGACTAAATGAGTAGTCAATTTTTTTGATTAATAAAGTAGTGGATCCCAAGCTTGAGTGTCTAGCTGTCGCAATCTAAATTTGGACAATGTGCTTTCTTGGAGCAATTTTGCACTTTTCAAACTGTCCTAGATGTCACTGTGTTCTGACCAGCAAAATAACTTATAAATGATATCTCATGCACTGGAAGAATTTGAACAAATTCATATATTCAGCAACAATCCCCTGGTTGAATTAATTTAAAATTGATACTCTTTAAAGATCCTTTTAGTTGCATTGCAGGCCCCAATTTATCAACTAAGCATTTTGTCCTACAGAGACTAGATGGAACGGCAAAAACTCTCCAACAACCTCTTTATTTTCTGTGCTTCTCCTTTAGAAAAAAAGCCATGTAAATTACAGAAAAAGGAGAGACTAATAGGGCTATATAAGAGCTGATGTCACAGTTATTTGTAAGGGACAACTCCACTTAGTCAATACTCCTTCTGTTTGATTGGCAGCCATGCCCTTAATATTTATTACATATTTTAATATCACTCAGGATGACAAGAACATTAAACTGTCATCATAAATCAGTTCCTATTTAGAAGTCTTATGGTGAAAAGTTGGTAATTATTTTTTTTAATTTACTTTAAAAACAATTCTGCATACCGTTAGGGGAAAAATAAACTTGTTATAAGGATGATTCATATAATTCTACTAATGCATATGAAAATCAGGTAGAGATACAGTTTTTCACATTTCTATACTTTTCGTTTATTTGTGGACTCACATAGATCTGATAAACTAAAATGTAAAAGTAAGCATAATAAAACCCATTTTGCATTTTTATGTCCATAAATATGGTTCACAATCCTGATGGCAGGAGTTGTAGAACGCGGGGAAGGTGTATATTTGAAGTAAGCCTTGAGAAAACAGTCGACTTCATAAATTAAGCAGCTTAGATAATAAAGTTCTCATTCACATAAGCTCTCCAAGCAGCCTTTATTTAAACAGTTGGATTGGAAGCCTTGAGAATAGAAAATATATGCCGAGCATATATACTGTGTAATTTGGGAAAACCTTTCTCACACGCTGTATCTGCAGTATTTAGCAGAAATAACTTTCATTTGGAATATTTCTAGTTTCTAAGTTTTCAATAATTGTAGCTCATTTTAAAGTGAGAGCAAATTATGGTCCAAAAGATTTATTTTTCATCTTGTTTGTTTGTTGTCTTCTTGTGTTGTTTTGTGAACGTCTTACCATAATTATTTTTAGGCAGAGCCATGTCTTCATCAATAAATATACTGAAATAATGAATTAGCTGTATATAGGCTCCAACCATCTCTAGGACTTCAGGCAAGTGCCCTGCTTAGCCCTAACCAAGGGTTCTCACCCCTTGCTAACATTGGGGACCATGAGTAGAAGGTATTCCAAGACAGTTACATGATGCTGAGGACCTCAAAGGGCTGTCAAGTGTACAATGGTGTCCCAGATACACTTTTCATCCCCCGCGTCTCTAGGAAGCACAAAGCAGTTTGCTACCTCTTGTGTAGTTATCCAGGGGTCAAAATGTGGAGAACTGGGGTTTGGAATAGTCATCAGCAGGCTTCAGGAAACAAGAAGCATCTTGGTCTTGACTTCACAATTGTCACAGCTGAGTTGGATATGCAGGCCCTGACTGTTAACTTATATATACCTTAGGAGTATCAGAAAAGCTGCTGTACTTTGCCAAATCAGCATCTCTAACACAGGCCAGATGTGTGAAGGACAGGTAAGGGAATTTCCTGGAGCTCTACAAGGAAAATACAGCCTAAGACCATCCTGGAACTTGCAGAGGGGGAAATGTGCTTCTTCACTGCAGGATACATTTTTTCATTCATTTAGAAAGGCATATCAGAAGTATTTTTAAAAATTTTCAGTTTATTAATGTAAGCTTTATAAGGAGCACTTATTTAAACAAATTGTTTAAGCATTGCACAAGCACACAGGGGCTGAAATAATATTTGAACTTAAAGATATTGGTGGTCTAATATTTTGAAAGGGATGCCTTCCTGAAGACCTCACATAATTCAAAACAAATATAATTTAAGATGAATATTTCCATAAGAATAAATGTAAAGGTTTTTTTTTGTTTTTAGTTTTTAATTGACAATAATTGTACAAATTCATGGGGTATATAACAGTGTTTCAATATGTATAATGTATAGTGATCAGATCAGGATAATTAATATATTTATCATTTCAAACATTTATCCATTTTTTTGTTTTTGAGAACATTCAAAATTTTCTTTCTAGTTATTTAAAATTATATAATATCTTATTAACTAGAGTCATACTACAGTGGTATAAAGCACTGTAATTTATTCCTCTTATCTAGACAGGATTTTGTATCCCTTAACAAATCTCTCCTTAGCCCTCCCTTCCCCCTACCACTCCCAACTTCTAATACCTTCTGTTCTACTTTTTACTTCTGTGAGATTAACTTTTTTTAGCTTCTGCATAAGAATGAGAACATGTGGTGTTTAACTTTCTTTTCTTGGCTTATTTCAGTTAGCCTAATGTCCTCCAGTTCTATCCACGCTGCCATGAGTATAGGCTTTCATTCTTTTTTATGGCTGTATAGTATTCTGTTGTGAATATATATCACATTTTCTTTATCCATTCATCTGTTACTGGACATCTAGGTAGATTTCATATCTTGGCTATTGTGAATAATGCCATAAGAAACATAAGGCTGCAAATGTCTCTTCTGTATAATGTTTTTCTTTTCTGTTGATAAATTCCAGGTAGTGGGATTGCTGGATCATATGGCAGTTGTATTTGTAGTTTTTTAAGGAAGTTCCCTTTTTTTCTGCATTCTCAACAGCATTTGTTATTTTTTTCCCTTTTTGATAATAGCCATCTTAACTAGAGTGAGGTGATACCTCATTGTGATTTTCATTTGTGTTTTCCTCATGATTAGTAATGTTGAGCATTTTTTCATATATTTGTTAGAGATTTATATGTCTTCTTTCAGTAAATGTCTGTTCAGATCATTTGCCCATTTTTTAATTTAGGTTGTTTGTTTTGTTTTGTGTGCTGTTGAGATATTTGAGTTCCTTGGATATTCTGGATATTAATATCCTGTAGGATGAGTGTTTGCAAATATTTCTCTAATTCTGTAGACTGTCTTTTTACTCTACTGTTTCCTTTGCTATGCATAAGTTTTTTCAGTTTTGATATAATCTCATTTGTTTATTTTTGCATTTGTTGTCTGTGTTTTTGAGGTCTAATTCATAAAATCTTTTTCCAGACCAATGTCCTGAAGCATTTTTCCTATGTTATCTTCTAGTAGCTTTATAGTATTGGGTCTATGTTTATGTCTTTAATCCATCCTGAGTTGATTTTTGGATAGGGTGACAAGTGAATAATCTAGTTTCATTCTTTGGCATATATCTAGATATCCAGTTTTCTAGGGACCATTTGTTGAAAAGATTGTCCTTTCCCCAGTGAGTGTTGGCAACTTTGACATAAAACAGCTGGCTATAGATATGTGGATTAATTTCTGGGTTGTTCATTCTATTCCATTTGTCTATGTGTCTGTTTCTATGCCAGTACCTTGCTGCATTGGTTACTACAGCTTTGTAATACATTGTGAGGTCTAGTGCTGTGATACTTCTGGCTTTGTTCTTTTCACTTAGGATTGCTTTGGCTATTCAGGGTCTCCTAGGGTTCCATACATATTTTAAGATTTTTTTTCTATTTCTGTGAAAAGTGTCATTGGTATTTTGATAGGAACTGCATTGAATCTGTAGATTGCTTTGAATGGTATCATAATTTTAACAATGTTAATTCTTTTGATTATGAGTATTTTTCATGTATAGAAATACTCATTCTTTTCATCAGGACATGGAACATTCTTCAAGATAGACCTTGTGATAGGATACAGAACAAGTCTCAATAATTTTAAGAAAATCAAAATTATATCAAATACCCTCTCTCTGACCACAGTGGAACAGAACTAGAAATTGGCACCAAAACAAACCCTCAGAACTACACAAATACATGAAAATTAAGTAACATGCTCTTGAATGATCTTTGGGTCAACAATGAAATCAAGATGGAAATATAAAAATTCTTTCAGCTGAACAATAATAGTGACACAACTTATCAAAACCCTAGGACAGCAAAAGTGGTGCTAAGAGGAAAGTTCATAACATTAAATGTCTGAAAGAATGCAAGTAGACAATCTGAGGTCACACCTCAAGTAACCAGAGAAACAAGAACAAACCAAACCCAAGCCCAGCAGAAGAAAATAAATGACAGGGTTGAGCATGGTGGCTCACGCCTGTAATCCCAGCACTTCGGGAGGCCAAGGTGGGTAGATCACGAGGTCAGGAGATCAAGACCATCCTGGCTAACACAGTGAAACCCCGTCTCTACTAAAAATACAAAAAAATTAACCGGGTGTGGTGGCATGCACCTGTAATCCCAGCTAATTGGGAGGTTGAGGCAGGAGAATCATTTGAACCCAGGAAGGAGAGGTTGCAGTGAGCTCAGATAGCACCACTGCACTCCAGCCTGGACGACAGAGACTCCATCTTAAATAAATAAATAAACAAATAAATGGCAAAGATCAGAGCAGAACTAAAGGAAATTGAAACAAACAATATAATACAAAAGATAAATGAAACTAAAAGCTGGTTCTTTGAAAAGGTGAACAAAATAGATAGATCATTAGTGAGATTAACCAAGAAAAGAAGAGAGTTCCAAATAAGCTCAATTGGAAACAAAAGGGATATTACATCTGATACTGCAGAAATACAAAAGATCATTCAAGGCTACTGTGAACACCTATATGCACACAAACCAGAAAATCTAGATGCGATAGATAAATTCCTGGATGGAAATATGTAACCCTCCTATATTAAACCATGAAGAAGTAGAAACTCTGAACAGGCCAATAACAAGTAGCAAGATTGAAAGATTAATACAAATAATTGCTAACAAGAAAAAGTCCAGGACCAGATGGATTCACAGCTGAATTCTTTCAGACATTCAGAGAATTGTTACCAATCTTACTGAAATGATTCCAAAAGACAGAGAAAGAGAGAATCCTCCCTAAGTCATTCTATAAAGCTGGTATCACCCTAATACCAAAACCATGAAAGGACATAACAAAAAATAAAACTACAGACCTATATCCCTGATGATCACAGATGCAAAAATTCTCAACGAAGTAATAGCTAACTGAATCCAACAGCATATCAAAAAGATAACACACCGTATCAAGTGTGATTCATAAAAGGGATGGTTTAACATATGCAAGTCAATAAATGTGATACATCACATAAACAGAATTAAAAAGAAAAATTATATGATCATTTCAATAGACACAGGAAAAGCATTTGACAAAATCCAGCATCCCTTCATGATTAAAACCTCAGCAAAATTGGCATAGAAGGCACATACCTCAAGGTAATAAAAGCCATCTATGAAAGACCCACAGCCATCATTACACTGAATGGGGAAAAGTTGAAAACATTCCTCTTGAGAACTGGAACAAGACAAGGATGCCTACTTCCCCTACTTCTATTCAACATAGTGCTGGAAGTCCTAGCCAGAGTAATTAGTCAAGACAAAGAAAGCATGGGTATCCAAATCAGTAAAGAGCAAGTTAAACTGCTGCTGTTCACTGCTGATATGATTGTATACCTAGAAAACCCTAAAGACTCATCCAAAAAGCTCCTAGTCTGATAAATAAATTCAGTAAAGTTTCAGGATACAAAATCAATGTACGCAAATCAGCAGCACTCCTATACACTAACAACAACCAAGCTGAGAAACAAATCAAGAACTCAATCCTTTCTACAACAGATGCAAGAAAATAAAATACTTAGGAATATACTTAACCAAGGAAGTGAAAGATCTCTACAAGGAGAACTACAAAACACAGCTGAAAGAAATCATCCACATCACAAAAAAATGGAAACACATCCCATTCTCATGAATTGGTAGAATCAATATTGTGAAAATGACCATACTGACAAAAGCAATCTACAGATTCAGTGCAATTCCCATCAAAATACCATCACAACTAGAAAACAAAAACAAAAACAAAAAACAAAAAAAACCCCTAAATTCATATGGAACCAAAAAAGAGTACACATAGCCAAAGCTGTACTAAGAAAAAAGAAGAAATCTGGAGGCATCACATTACCTAACTGCATACTGTACTAAAAGGCTACAGTTACCAAAACAGCATGGTACTGGTATAAAAATAGGGACATAGACCAATGGAACAGAATAGAGAACCCAGAAATAAAACCAAATATTTACAGCCAATTGATCTTTGGCAAAGCAAATAAAGACATAAAGTGGGGAAAGGACACCCTGTTCAACAAATGGTGCTGGGATAATAGTCAAGCCACATGTAGAAGAATGAAACTGGATCCTCATCTCTCACCTTACACAAAAATCAACTCAAGATGGACCATAGATTTGAATCTGAGATGGGAAACCA
Organism: Hylobates moloch; assembly: GCF_009828535.3. NCBI lineage: Eukaryota > Metazoa > Chordata > Mammalia > Primates > Hylobatidae > Hylobates > Hylobates moloch. The sequence goes on along the minus strand of NW_026652288.1, from coordinate 62,992,746 downwards.
TAAAAATTCTTGAAGATAGCATTGAAAAACTCTTCTAGACATTGGCTCAGGAAAAGAGTTCTTGACCAAGAACCCAAAAGCAAGTGCAACCAAAACAAAAACCAATAGATGAGACCAATTAAACTGAAAGCTTTTGCACAGCAAAGAAAGAATCAGCAGAGTAAATAGACAACCCACAGAATGGGCGAAAATATTTGCAAACTATGCATCTGACAAATGACTAATATCCAGAATCTACAATGAACTCAAACAAATCAGCAACAACAATCCAAATAATCCCATCAGAAATTGGGCAAAAGACATGAATAGACAATTCTCAAAATAACATATACAAATGGCCAACCAACATGAAAAAAATGCTCGATATCACAAATTATCAGGGAGATGCAAATCAAAACCACAAAACGTTACTCTTGCAAAAATGACCATAATTTAAAAATAAAAATTAACAGATGTTGGCATGGATTTTGTGAAAAGGGAACACTTTTACACTGCTAGTGGGAATGCAAACTAGTACAACCACTATGGAAAACAGTATGGAGATTCCTTAAAGAACTAAAAGTAGAACTACAATTTTACCCAGCAATCCCACCACCGGGTATCTACCCAGAGGAAAAGAAGTCATTATCTGAAAAAGACACTTGCACATGCATGTTTATAGCAACACAGTACACAACTGCAAACATATGAAGCCAGAATAAATGCCCATCAACCAACAAGGATAAGGAAAATGTGGTATATACATATCATGGCATATTACTCAACCATAAGAAGGAACTAAATAAGGGCATTCACAGCAACCTGGATGAAGTTGGAGACCATTATTCTAAGGGAAGTAACTCAGTAACTCAGGAATGGAAAACCAAATATCTTATGTTCTCATTTATAAGTGGGAGCTAAGCTATGTGGATACAAAGTATAAAAATGATATGATGGGCTTTGGGGGCTTGGGGGAATGTTGGAAGGGGAATGAGGGATAAAAGACTACACATTGGGTACAGTGTACACTGCTTGGGTGATGGATACACTAAAATCTCAGAAAAAAAAATGCTGCTGATTTTTGTATATTAATTCTGTACCCTGCACCTTTACATTCATCAGTTCTAGGAGGTTTTTTGTTTTTAGAGTCTTTAGATGTTTGTATGTATAAGTTTACGTCATCTGCAAACAGGGACGATTTGACTTCCTTTACATTTGGATGCCTTTTATTTCTTTCTTTTGATGAACTGCTCTGGCTAATACTTACAGTACTACATTGAATAAGGGTGGTGAGAGTGGGCATCCTTGTCTTGTTCCAGAATGTTGTGTTTCTTATATGCATTAATCCCTAGCCAACGTGGCTTAAGGGCACTTGACCTTGGTTTTTAATTTTACAGCCATGTCATTTCACACATTCTGTTTCCTCTTTTTTTTTTTTTTTTTTTTTTCAGAATTTGTTGCCTACTTCTGTAATGAAGTATGTGAATCAAAAGGTGCTCTTTCTTTTTCTTGTTTTTCTTCAAGATGGAGTCTTGCTCTGTCACCCAGGTTGGAATGCGATGGCATGATCTTAGCTCACTGCAACCTCTGCCTCCTGGATTCAAGCGATTCTCCTGCCTCAGCCTCACAAGTAGCTGGAATTACAGATGCGCGCCACCATGCCCTGCTAATTTTTTGTATTTTTAGTAGAGATGGGGTTTCACCAATGTTGACCAGGCTGCTCTCAAACTCCTGACCTTGTAATCTGCCTGCCTTGGCCTCCCAAAGTGCTGGAATTACAGATATGTGCCACTGTGCCATGCCTATTTTTCTTAACACCATTTCTAAAATTCCCTCATCTAAAATAATAGCACAGGATGTTGTGGGAATTTTAAATCCTCTTCAAATGATTTTAAATCACATCTAAATATCTTTCCAAATTTTTTTATATTTTCAACAATAGTATTCACACAACTTAAGAAGAACTTGAGCAATATTGTTATAAAATGTAAAATTTGTTAATATCAGTAATTTAAAAATGGATACTACAATTATTACCAAATTACTCAGAAAATTCTGATATATGTAGAGCATGAATGACGATGTTGTCTATTTTGTATTTCTGTTTGCCAGAAAATGTTGCTGCCAAATGGCAGTACTACAAACACAATTTTCAGTTAACTCCACCTGCTAGTTTAAAACAATACAGTTCTTGACCACTTTCAAATTTGATACTCAAATATGAGAGTAAAATTTTTCAATTTTTAAAAAACGAAGTTATTTCAAAATGCACATACAATGAATTATACAATAAACCATTCACTGTCTGAGATTATGTGGCAGGAACTGTGTTGCAGACGCTTCATCACTGATTATTCCTACTTTGGAGTTAAGGAAGTGAGGCTAATTTGGATAAAGTAATTGGGAAAGAGTTTAACCTAAGTCTTTTTGGATTCCAGAGTTTATCCCTATTTTGCCAATATTTCCAAATGTAGTCCCATTTTGAGAAGGGTTTGATGGTGATAAAAGCACTGATGCTGTTATAGCAATTAAGCTAGGTTGTTGAGAAGAGAGTAGGTGGTGAGGACAGGAAGGCAGTAAGAGCTACCTCTAGGCAGGGCTACTGGCATCAAAAGTTACACGGAGAACAAAAGAGTGATTATAGGAGGGCTTGGGTTCGAGTGGAAGCTTCTTTACTTTAGAATAAATAGCTATCTGTATATGTATAGATATGTTACTTTACAGAAAGAAGGAAACATCTGAAAAGTAGTTCTTTCATTTTAATAGCAATACAGAAATTTCAACAGTCTAAATGTTTAAACAGACCCAACTATAGAGAATACTGTGAATAAGGCATAGAATGTTTTTTTCTTCTAACCTTTTTCACTCTTTTATTCTTTGTCAAGGGCTATCTTCTTAGTAACAATAACAATTATAATAACTGCACATATTAAAATGGGTAAACTGAATATATTAAAATTCTAAGCAATGTTGTAAGCGCTTTACAAAACTCAAGTAATTTAATTTTCACAGCACCTCTTAAAAATAGGATACCATGGCCTGGTGCGGTGGCTCACACCTGTAATCCTAGCACTTTGGGAGGCCTAGGCAGGCAGATCACCTGAGGTCAGGAGTTTGAGACCAGCCTGGCCAACATGGTGAAACCCCATATCTACTAAAAATTTAAAAAGTAGCTGGGCGTGGTGGCAGGCGCCTGTAATCCTAGCTACTCGGGTGGCTGAGGCAGGAGAATCACTTGAACCCAGGAGGCGGAGGTTGCAGTGAGCCAATATTGTGCCTTTACACTCCAGCCGGAGGAGACAGGAGTGAGACTTTGTCTCAAAACAAAACAAAACAAAAAAACAGGATGCCATTATGATTCCCATATTACAGATGAGGAAATCATGGTATAGAGAGATTAAATAACTTTCAAATTACTCACCGGCAAAAGTTCTCACCTTTTCTTCCCAGGATCCTCATTATACACTTTTCTCCTTTCTCTTTGCATCTTTTTTTCCCTTTTTTTCTTTTCTTTTTGTTAACCAAAATTTATGTATTCTGTGTCCCCAAGACCTAACAATATAATTAATTGATTAAAGAGAGTCGTGCCAAATCATTTAGCTTAATGTGTTGCATTTCCAAAATAACATTTTTATCAAAGACCTTAAGTGTTTTAAAAGGAGGTAAGTGAATGCTCAACTTTTGTTTTTTGTTATTACTAAAAATTACTGACTCAAAGAAGAAAATATCATTTAAACACCTCAAACCAAAATTTGTTTAACACAGTCACTGGCTTACAGAATTAGATCACAACTTGTCTCAGAGATTTCTTTAATTAAAAAAAAAGAAAATACAATCTGATAACATAACAATGCATTTTAAAATAATGCATTTCTGTTATCTTCATCTCCATATAATGATGATTTAAGGAAGTAAAGGGAAGATGAAAAGTATAGATCAATAAAGATAAAAATGTTAGGCACAAAGAGAAAAAGAGGGAAGATCCAACTTTCCATTTGCTTCAGTAAGCAACTCTTCCTTCAGCCTACAATCTCTTCTTAAAAGATAGTATTTATCCTTTAATGATAAGTAGTATTAAAAAGTATTACAATATTTCATAACAATATTATTTAATAGCAATATTTAGTTTTTCACTCTCATTCTCTTGCAGCATATGGTTTCCACTTCTAATATGGCAAGTATTGATGGCTAAACCCCATAAACAAAATTTCTTTGGGGTCCTTGATTCTTAAGAACATAACATGTTCCCGAGGCATGCAATAAGTCAATTCTCCAGACAAATCATTCAAGATAAAGCAGGGACTAAAAGCTATTCTGATAGAAAGAAGCTAGAAAAGAGAAATACAGTTGGAAGATTTATTAAGATTTTTCTTTGAGGCTAGAGGATCATGAGGAAGGCTTCTGTGGAGAAACAGGTTGGGGTCGGGGGAATAGTTGCTTACTCAATAGTACCCTGATGGCTCCAATCATACTATAGGAACTTCCCAGAAGTACCTAATTTACTCAAAGGGAGAAGTTCACACCTCATTATGGGCCCACAGCTGCAAATAAATGTACAATAATATGAATAACAATAATATTGCAAAAAATATACAGGATAAAAAAGAAACAAATTTGTGCACAGAATTATCCACAACAAAAGAGCAACCTTTGCTACTTACTAACATCCCAACTTTTGCTGCTTACTAACATCCCACAATAACTAATGTATCCACCAGAATTTTTCTAAACATTATTTTTGGCTCATTCACTGATGATTACAGAATGAATCTTCCTGGTTGTTTTCTCCTTTTATTGCAATTCTCTATCTCTTGTCAGTGAGTGGGCCCCATTTGTTTCTTTTGTGAAATCTCTCAGTTCCTCTCTCAGTGCAAATACTTCAGGATCTCCTTGCCAACCTACTCTAAAATATGCTTTTCCTGTTTCATAAAAATCATTTTAAATGATTTTCTATTTTCATTCATTCATTGGACAAAATTTATTACCTACCAACTGTGTTTCAGATATGCCTATAAAAATGATTTTTAGACTCTGGGTTCATGGTAAGAAAAAAGACAAACAGAATCTCTGCTCTCACAGAGCTTACATTCTGGTAGAGAGAGACAAATGATAAATAGGTTGAGACATAAACGAAGTATTTTCACATAATGGTTAAAACCTGGCAAGACAATGAAACTGGCTGAGCTATACAGAATGATAGGCAGCGGTGTTTTAGATAAGATAGTGTATTAGTCCATTTTCCCACTGCTGATAAAGACATACCCTAGACTGAGAAATTTATAAAGAAAAAGAGCTTTAATGGACTCACAGTTCCACGTGGGTGGAGAGGCCTCACAATCATGGTGGAAGGTGAAAGGCACATCTTACACAGTGGCAGGCAAGAGAGAATGAGAGCCAAGTGAAAGGGGAAATCCCTTATAAAATCATCAGATCTCGTGAGACTGTGAGACTTAGTCACTACCTTGAGAAGAGTATGGGCGGAAACCATCCCCCATGATTCAATTATCTCCCATGGGGTCCCTCCCACAACATGTGGGAATTATGGGAGCTACAATTCAAAATGAGATTTTGGTGGGGACACAGCCAAACCATATCAAACGGTCAGGGAGGGCCTCCATATGGACTTGACATTTACGGTGAGTCCTGAATAATGAAAAGGAGAAAACTATGTAAAGATGAGTGAAAAATATTTAACTCAGAGGGCATACAAAGAACCAAGTTTCTAAAGCCTATTAATTCCTCATAGTTTCTACAAAATAAAGATCATAAAGTAGGTGTGGTTAAAGCATAATGAGACAGAGGAATCTTCATAAAGGAATGAGATGGAGAGAAGGGCAAGGGTAGGTTAGAAAGATGTGTAGGTCATGGAAAGGAGTTTGAATTTTATTCTAACTTCAACAGGGAGTTATTGAATGTTTTGAGGCAGAGGTGGGTGTGACAATATCTGATTTATATTTATAAAGGACTACCCAAGGGTTGTGAGAAGAATGTGATGTTGAGGCACAGAGTAGAAACGTGGAGAATGGTTAGAACTCTACTCCAAGCAAGTGAGGACAGTGGGTTAGATAAAGTAGTAGATGGAAAGGAGGAGGACTCTTTGAGATATATTTTGGGGGCAGAGCCTATCTGTCTTGCAGATGAGTTGAATGTAGGGATAAGCAAAATGGAAGACCCCAGTATGGCTCCTGTGGTTTTTAGCAAACGAGTCCTAATTTGTCTTGCTTTCAATGATCCTGAGTTCCTCTCTCCACCGCAGTATCTTGATTGCAGTAAAGCACATTTCCTCATTATTCTTTCCACACACTATACTCATTCCATTTTCTATCCTTTTGCCCAGACGTTTTCTAGACTTTACTCTTCCACATTCTCTAGGCCAGATCATTTGTTGTAACAAATGAGTGTTGCCTCAATCATATCTTTTGTCTCCTAATTGAAATTCCATCTTGTATTATTTGTTGCTTCATACCAGTGAAGTTGTGTCCCCAGGTATATAATTAGAACATTTATAGTAAGCATCATATCTTAATTTCTTTAGGAAGTGTCTACCATCTAACCACAGATGAAAAAAAACTCTTGCTGATTAATAATGAATGTGATTGGCTAGGCACGGTAGCTCATGTTTGTAATTCCTGAACTTTGGGAGGCCAAGGTGGGCAGATCACTTGAGGTCAGGAGTTGGAGACCAGCCTGGCCAACATGATGAAATCTGTCTCTACTAAAAATACAAAAATTAGCTGGGTGTGGTGGCAGACGCCTGTAATCCCAGCTTCTCAGGAGGGTGAGGCAAGAGAATTGCTTGAACCTGGGAGGCAGAGGTTGTAGTGAGCCAAGAAAGTGCCATTGCACTCCAGTCTGGGCAACAGAGCAAGATCTCAAAAAAAAAAAAAAAATTAATGTAATTTGTGATTAAATATAAAATTCTGCTCTTCTATGTGTTACTCCACTTAGCCTTTGACACACCTTTCTTTGCCCTATTTCTTGTCCTTCAGGCTCCAGCTTAGCTGTCACTTCCCAGGAATGCCTTCTCTGAGGACTCAAGCCAAAATACCCCTACTTATGGCCACTGGCCACTCTCTATCATGTTTCCTCGGTATATTATTCTTCATAGCATCTATCCCTAACCTGGTGTGATCTTATTTACCTGTTTACTTGTTTATTATCTCTTTTCCCTACTAGAAAGTTAATGACAAAAGAGCAGAACTTGTCTATCTTGTTCACTCCTGGATTTCAGCACTTACAGTAGTACCTGTCTTACAGTATCATATTTTATGTTAAGCACTGTCCTAGAGGCTAAGAATAAAGAAATAAAAACAACATAACTCTTTACCTCTATGAAATTTATATTCCAGTAGGAGATATAGACAATAAGTAAGATTAGTAAGTAAACACATAGTCTGTTGTTCAGTGATAAGTACTGGAAGGGGAAAAAAAATCAAGCAAGAAAAGGCAGATAGGATCAGTGTATTTGTGGAGGGGTTGTTTATCTGCAGAATCTTAGGATGGCCAAGGAAGTCCTTGATGAGAAGGTGACATTTGAGTCAAAATCTGAAGAACATGAGAGAGCGTGTCTTGCCGGTGGCTGGTAAAGACCTTCCAGACAGAGGGAACAGCAAATGCACATATCCTGAGACAGGAAAGTGCCCTCCCATCCCTGTTTTCCAGTACATGGTTCCCCTTACCAGAGGTGACTGATCACTGTTGCCAATTTTTCGGATATGCTTTCAGAGACAGCATGTATATACAAACATGGCATGTGGAATATGCATTGTGTATTTTATTAGATATTGCCAGATCACCCTCTAAAAAGGCTGTAGCAATTAACATTCCCCATCACACTCTAGGGATGACCCAGTTTGCTAAGAGCCTGGGATGGCATAAGCAAGTGGAAAAAAGGTGGGAGATGCAGTCAGAGGGAGAAGATGGCAACGGAGGATCATTTAAGGTCTTTGAGGCCAGTAGAATGATTTAGGCTTTGGATTTTACTCTTAATAAAATGAGAAGTGACTGGGAGATTTTGGATAGAGAAGAGCCATAAAATGACTTATATTTTAACAGAATCATTCCAGTTTCTTTTTCAGAATGGGCTATAAGAAAAAAAAAAAACAGAAACAAAGAGATTAAGAGTTATCATCATGACTCAGGTGAGAGTCTATGGTGGCACCAACTGGAATAGTAGCATCAACATGAGCTAAAGTTATGGTTTCTGGTCCTTGATAAATATTTGTTAAACGAATGAGTCGTAAAGAGTTTCCTACTGAACAGTGATGGTTTACATTTTATTTAAACATATAATGTAGCCCATTCATAAACTGAACAAAAGATATGTACAATGATTTTTGAAATTAGATCAGTAACTAAATTATTTAAAAGTCAAAAAGTGGTTTCTTAATAAAATTCATAAAACGTTTATTGATAGATAGGTTACATTTATTTTTACAAGTTGCCCAAGTGGGTTATTCATCTGATTTATTTATTCTTGAGACCTATATTTCTCTTGAAAGTAATTCTGATAAGATGGTAGCATTTGTAGAAAATTTAAGAATAGCTATGTTTTTGGGGGAAACAAAGAAAAAGAGCTTGAGATCTGCCATCATTCTGACTGCTTTGATCACAACAGAGATGATAAGTCTATCACTTAAAATTCTAAATTAGTAGTTTTATAAAAATGAAAATCCTTTTCCTATCTGTAGTAGTTTTCTTTTTAATTTTTTAAAGTGTTTTCATCTGACACTTTCTAATTACCTCTTTTGGATGAGTGTTAATGTATTTTCACAGTGCTACCTGGCTAGGTGTCATCTTTAGACCCAGGCAGTTGAGTTCTACTCTGTTTATCAGTAAAACTGGTTTTGACTGATTCTGCAAATGAAGCATATGTTCTGAGCCATTCTCAGAAGCAAATTCAGAACATGTGAAATTTCTTTCTCTTTTTTATAGAAATTAATTAGCTTGTTTAAATTGTCATATTGTCCTCTTTGAGTTGGTTTATATTCAAATCATTGCTTTCAAAACAGAAAATCTGTGATTAGCTGGAGTTAAAAATCTAAACGAGATCCCCAAGCTCCAAATCATGTAAATTGTAATATTTGTGACAGTTTATTACTTCTTTTCCCCCAGTGGGAATATCCTATGTGGTTTATTGCAAGCCATCAAAATCAGAGCTCTCAAAAATTGCAATATGGTGTTTCACTGGCTTTTGTAAACCTAGTTTAAGCTGGTGGGCTGCCAAAAGCCGAAAAGAGACAAAAGAAAACATACTTAATATTTTGAAAACATGTTGGTATGTACAAATCACTCCAACTTCTGTAGACTCAGTGCTTATGTTCTGCTTCAGGCAGCTTTAGAAATGCTTTAGGATACTGCACACATTGTAACACATTTCACATCACCTACAATGTGCTAGCTTTTGAAATTGGTACACCAATCACATTCTCTTTGGTGCACAAAAGCAATCCTGTTTACATTTCTAACAGATCCTTGGTTACATTCTGGCAGTAAAGACATTGTTATGAACAGAACAGAAAAAGATGTCCTGTGTTTGTCTCTGAATTTTTGTTGTTGAAGATATTGGATTGCCATCTCTAGCACAGTTCATAAACAAACTTGGTGAACATCAAAGGCTATAGCATTACAACCTGCTGAGCCCAGATTACACACCTCAAAAGTAAATGTTACCTCAATGAAAACTCTTCTGAAATTTAAAATCAAATAAAACTCAAAATGTCCAAATGTTTTCTTTAGAACTCAGGCATACTGTGTGAGCATGTTTTTTTTAATGCTTTTGCAATTATTGGATGATTAACTGTACATTTATTCAATTATGTACAATCTCTAATTTGTTTGGCACAATTTTATTTAGTCTCATTTGCTCTTTACACACACAGTCTTGCCACATATACTCTGGCCCTGGATACGGGAAATACTGGATGTACTTGAAAAACAGAACTGCACATGTCTCTTTTACTACATATAAAACACAGTGCATTATTCACAATAGAATATAGGTAAATCGTTCTTGAATATGAGATTCCAAGATCATAGTTCTACCAGAGGTAGCCACTTACATGGTCATTAGTTGTAACATACACACACACATACTCACAAATATATGTACTGCATAAATCATTGACTAACTTCAAGAGAAAGAAAACATCAAACTAACAAAACTCTGCCAAGAAACCCTGTTTAACAGTATTTATTGGTGTTTCTCAAAAAAATAAAATTCCAAGACATCTTTGTTATGCCCAGTTTTGTGTTTCTACCAAAAAAAACACATCTGTAAGAATTAGAATCTTTCCTATTGGCAATCTACAAAATCATGTCATATATTATCCTTAACAATATAGCCAACACAGTTATTTGGGGAGGATTCCAAAAATTTTAAAGAAGCTGAGAGAAAATATCTTGGTCATTAGATTATACAAAGTGATTCCAGTTGGACATCCCTAGTCAACTTTACATAAATCCTCAGTGCTAATTTAAGTCTTCAGTCTCAATCATTGTATATCTATAGTCATATCTCATCACTTCACTAACTGGCTCCCTCAAGCAGAATCCTTTGCTTCCTCAACTGTGACCTAATAGCACTGTTCACATACCTCCCTCGTGACAATTACCAGAGTACGATACAAATACACATTATGTGACCTGACTCTTCAGAGAGCATGAACTTGTTGAGGACAGGGCTATATATTTATCATCTTTTATCCCTAGTACCTAGCATCATTTCTAGTACATAGCTGATAGCTGATATCAGTAAATGCTGAATACATGAATAAACCTTGGCCCAGATATGCTTTCTTAGTATCTCAGTGGAGAATACAGTGATTCCTTGACTTTTACCTTTTAAGAACCTAAGCAGAGAACCCAACCGAACCTGCCATGGGCTTTTGACATATAGAATTTGAGCTAATAAATGAATGTTGTTTTAAGCTGCTGAGCTTGGGAAAATTTATTATAAAACAGTAAAAAATAAATACAGTCATATAAATGTGATACTCTTAGTCAAAGGCATATTTTCAGTGAAACAGCTAAAACATGTTAATGTTTGTGGCACAATTTTATAAAAATTATAATTTGTGCAGAATCGTTTAAGTTTGTGATGAATATCTTTAAAATCAAATTTGAGAGGTGGAGCCAAGATGGCTGAATAGGAACAGCTCCGGTCTCCAGCTCCCAGCCCCAGGGACACAGAAGACGGGTGATTTCTGCATTTCTGCTTGAGGTACCGGTTTCATCTCACTAGGGAGTGCCTAACAGTGGGTGCAGGACAGTCGGTGAAGCGCACTGTGCGCAAGCCTAAGCAGGGTGAGGCATTGCCTCACTCAGGAAGCGCAAGGGGTCAGGGAGTTCCCTTTCCTAGTCAAAGAAAGGGGAAACAGACGGCACCTGGAATATCGGGTCAGTCCCACCCCAATACTGCGCTTTTCCAATGGGCCTGGAAAACGGCACACTAGGAGGTTGTGTCCCGCACCTGGCTCAGAGGGCCCTGTGCCCACGGAGTCTCGCTGATTGCTAGCACAGCAGTCTGAGATCAAGCTGCAAGGTGGCAGCGAGGCTGGGGGAGGGGCGCCCGCCATTGCCCAGGATTGCTTAGGTAAACAAAGCAGCCAGGAAGCTCGAACTGGGTGGAGCCCACCACAGCTCAAGGAGGCCTGCCTGCCTCTATAGGCTCCACCTCTGGGGGCAGGGCACAGACAAACAAAAACTCAGCAAGAACCTCCACAGACTTAAAGGTCCCTGTCTGACTGACAGCTTTGAAGAGAGTAGTGGTTCTCCCAGCACGCAGCTGGAGATCTGAGAACGGACAGACTGCCTCCTAAAGTGGGTCCCTCACCCCTGAGCAGCCTAACTGGGAGGCACCCCCTCCAGTAGGGACAGACTGACACCTCATTCAACCGGGTACTCCTCTGAGACAAAACTTTCAGAGGAACTATCAGACAGCTGAATTTGTGGTCTCACGAAAATCCGCTGTTCTGCAGCCACCGCTGCTGACACCCAGCCAAACAGGGTCTGGAGTGGACCTCTAGTAAACTCCAACAGACCTGCAGCTGAGGGTCCTGTCTGGTAGAAGGAAAACTAACAAACAGAAAGGACATCCACACCAAAAACCCATCTGTACATCACCATCATCAAAGACCAAAAGTAGATAAAACCACAAAGATGGGGAAAAAACAGAACAAAAAAACTGGAAACTCTAAAAAACAGAGCACCTCTCCTCCTCCAAAGGAACGCAGTTCCTCACCAGCAACGGAACAAAGCTGGATGGAGGATGACTTTGATGAGTTGAGAGAAGAAGGCTTCAGACGATCAAACTACTCTGAGCTACGAGAGGAAATTCAAAACAATAGCAAAGAAGTTAAAAACTTTGAAAAAATATTAGAAGAATGGATAACTAGAATAACCAATGGAGAGAAGGGCTTAAAGGAGCTGATGGAGCTGAAAGCCAAGTTTCGAGAACTACGCGAAGATTGCAGAAGCCTCAGTAGCAGATGCGATCAACTGGAAGAAAGGGTATCCCTGATGGAAGATGAAATGAATGAAATGAAGAGAGAAGGGAAGTTTAGAGAAAAAAGAATAAAAAGAAATGAACAAAGCCTCCGAGAAATTTGGGACTATGTGAAAAGACCAAACCTACGTCTGATTGGTGTACCTGAAAATGATGGGGAGAACGGAACCAAGTTGGAAAACACTCTGCAAGATATTATCCAGGAGAACTTCCCCAATCTAGCAAGGCAGGCCAGCATTCAGATTCAGGAAATACAGAGAACGCCACAAAGATACTCCTCGAGAAGGGCAACTCCAAGACACATAATTGTCAGATTCACCAAAGTTGAAATGAAGGAAAAAATGTTAAGGGCAGCCAGAGAGAAAGGTCGGGTTACCCACAAAGGGAAGCCCATCAGACTAACAGCTGATCTCTCAGCAGAAACTCTACAAGCCAGAAGAGAGTGGGGGCCCATATTCAACATTCTTAAAGAAAAGAATTTTCAACCCAGAATTTGCTATCCCGCCAAACTAAGCTTCATAAGTGAAGGAGAAATAAAATACTTTACAGACAAGCAAACGCTGAGTGATTTTGTCACCACCAGGCCTGCCCTAAAAGAGCTCCTAAAGGAAGCACTAAACATGGAAAGGAACAACCGGTACCAGCCACTGCAAAAACATGCCAAATTGTAAAGACCATCGAGGCTAGGAAGAAACAATAGCAACTAACGAGCAAAATAACCAACTAACATCATAATGACAGGATCCGATTCACACATAACAATATTAACGTTAAATGTAAATGGGCTAAATGCTCCAATCAAAAGACACAGACTGGCAAACTGGATAAGGAGTCAGGACCCATCAGTGTGCTGTATTCAGGAAACCCATCTCACGTGCAGAGACACACATAGACTCAAAATAAAGGGATGGAGGAAGATCTATCAAGCAACTGGAAAACAAAAAAAGGCAGGGGTTGCAATCCTAGTCTCTGATAAAACAGACTTTAAACCAACAAAGATCAAAAGAGACAAAGAAGGCCATTACATAATGGTAAAGGGATCAATCCAACAAGAAGAGCTAACTATCCTAAATATATATGCACCCAACATAGGAGCACCCAGATTCATAAAGCAAGTCCTCAGGGACCTACAAAGGGACTTAAACTCCCACACAATAATAATGGGAGATTTTAACACCCCACTGTCAGCATTAGACAGATCAACGAGACAGAAAGTTAACAAGGATATCCAGGAATTGAACTCAGCTCTACATAAAGTGGACCTAATAGACATCTACAGAACTCTCCACCCCAAGTCAACAGAATATACATTTTTTTCAGCACCACACCACACCTATTCCAAAATTGACCACATAGTTGGAAGTAAAGCTCTCCTCAGCAAATGTAGAAGAACAGAAATTATAACAAACTGTCTCTCAGACCACAGTGCAATCAAACTAGAACTCAGGATTAAGAAACTCACTCAAAACCGCTCAACTACATGGAAACTGAACAACCTGCTCCTGAATGACTATTGGGTACATAATGAAATGAAGGCAGAAATAAAGATGTTCTTTGAAACCAACGAGAACAAAGACACAACATACCAGAATCTCTGGGACACATTCAAAGCAGTGTGTAGATGGAAATTTATAGCACTAAATGCCCACAAGAGAAAGCAGGAAAGATCCAAAATTGACACCCTAACATCACAATTAAAAGAACTAGAAAAGCAAGAGCAAACACATTCAAAAGCTAGCAGAAGGCTAGAAATAACTAAAATCAGAGCAGAACTGAAGGAAATAGAGACACAAAAAACCCTTCAAAAAATTATTGAATCCAGGAGCTGGTTTTTTGAAAAGATCAACAAAATTGATGGACCGCTAGCAAGACTAATAAAGAAGAAAAGAGAGAAGAATCAAATAGATGCAATAAAAAACGAAAAAGGGGATATCACCACCGATCCCACAGAAATACAATCTACCATCAGAGAATACTACAAACACCTCTATGCAAATAAACTAGAAAATCTAGAAGAAATGGATAAATTCCTCGACAAATACACCCTCCCAAGACTAAACCAGGAAGAAGTTGAATCTCTGAATAGACCAACAACAGGTTCTGAAATTGTGGCAATAATCAATAGCTTACCAACCAAAAAGAGTCCAGGACCTGATGGATTCACAGCTGAATTCTACCAGAGGTACAAGGAGGAACTGGTACCATTCCTTCTGAAACTATTCCAATCGATAGAAAAAGAGGGAATCCTCCCTAACACATTTTATGAAGCCAGCATCGTCCTGATACCAAAACCTGGCAGAGACATAACCAAAAAAGAGAATTTCAGACCAATATCCTTGATGAACATTGATGCAAAAATCCTCAATAAAATACTGGCAAACCGAATCCAGCAGCACATCAAAAAGCTTATCCACCATGATCAAGTGGGCTTCATCCCTGGGATGCAAGGCTGGTTCAACATACGCAAATCAATAAATGTAATCCAGCATATAAACAGAACCAAAGACAAAAACCACATGATTATCTCAATAGATGCAGAAAAGGCCTTTGACAAAATTCAACAACCTTCATGCTAAAAACTCTCAATAAATTAGGTATTGATGGGGCGTATCTCAAAAGAATAAGAGCTATCTATGACAAACCCACAGCCAATATCATACTGAATGGGCAAAAACTGGAAGCATTCCCTCTGAAAACTGGCACAAGACAGGGATGCCCTCTCTCACCGCTCCTATTCAACATAGTGCTGGAAGTGCTGGCCAGAGCAATCAGGCAGGAGAAGGAAATAAAGGGTATTCAACTAGGAAAAGAGGAAGTCAAATTGTCCCTGTTTGCAGATGACATGATTGTATATCTAGAAAACCCCATTGTCTCAGCCCAAAATCTCCTTAAGCTGATTAGCAACTTCAGCAAAGTCTCAGGATACAAAATTAATGTACAAAAATCACAAGCATTCTTGTACACCAATAACAGACAAACAGAGAGCCAAATCATGAGTGAACTCCCATTCACAATTGCTTCAAAGAGAATAAAATACCTAGGAATCCAACTTACAAGGGATGTGAAGGACCTCTTCAAGGAGAACTACAAACCACTGCTCAATGAAATAAAAGAGGATACAAACAAATGGAAGAACATTCCATGCTCATGGATGGGAAGAATCAATATTGTGAAAATGGCCATGCTGCCCAAGGTAATTTATAGATTCAATGCCATCCCCATCAAGCTACCAATGACTTTCTTCACAGAATTGGAAAAAACTACTTTAAAGTTCATATGGAATCAAAAAAGAGCCCGCATCGCCAAGTCAATCCTAAGCCAAAAGAACAAAGCTGGAGGCATCACGCTACCTGACTTGAAACTATACTACAAGGCTACAGTAACCAAAACAGCATGGTACTGGTACCACAACAGAGACATAGATCAATGGAACAGAACAGAGCCCTCAGAAATGACGCCGCATAGCTACAACTATCTGATCTTTGACAAACCTGACAAAAACAAGAAATGGGGAAAGGATTCCCTATTTAATAAATGGTGCTGGGAATACTGGCTAGCCATATGTAGAAAGCTGCAACTGGATCCCTTCCTTACACCTTATACAAAAATTAATTCAAGATGGATTAAAGACTTATATGTTAGACCTAAAACCATTAAAATCCTACAAGAAAACCTAGGCAATACCATTCAGGACATAGGCGTGGGCAAGGACTTCATGTCTAAAACACCAAAATCAATGGCAACAAAAGCCAAAATCGACAAATGGGAACTCATTAAACTAAAGAGCTTCTGCACAGCAAAAGAAACTATCATCAGAGTGAACAGGCAACCTACAGAATGGGAGAAAATTTTTGCAACCTACTCATCTGACAAAGGGCTAATATCCAGAATCTACAATGAACTCAAACAAATTTACAAGAAAAAAACAAACAACCCCATCAAAAAGTGGGCAGAGGACATGAACAGACACTTCTCAAAAGAAGACATTTATGCAGCCAAAAAACACATGAAGAAATGCTCATCATCACTGGCCATCAGAGAAATGCAAATCAAAACCACAGTGAGATACCATCTCACACCAGTTAGAATGGCCATCATTAAAAAATCAGGAAACAACAGGTGCTGGAGAGGATGTGGAGAAATAGGAACACTTTTACACTGTTGGTGGGACTGTAAACTAGTTCAACCATTGTGGAAGTCAGTGTGGCGATTCCTCAGGGATCTCGGACTAGAAATACCATTTGACCCAGCCATCCCATTACTGGGTATATACCCAAAGGACTATAAATCATGCTGCTATAAAGACACATGCACACGTATGTTTATTGCAGCACTATTCACAATAGCAAAGAGTTAGAACCAACCCAAATGTCCAACAACGATAGACTGGATTAAGAAAATGT